>NC_090841.1:54654599-55279599 GCF_028021215.1 Eschrichtius robustus | reverse complement strand
TTGCCTTGTGTGCTTGTTAACCTATCTGGATTTTCAACCCCAGACTGTTCTATGAATTTCTGTTTCTACAAATTCCTACTTTGAGGTCGTTATACATTTGGGGTTCTATTTGTTACCACAGCCCAGTCTAGCATACCTATCAAATATGACTATCAAAACATGTCCTGATTCTGACCAAGCCTCACTTTCTCCATCTCTACTGTTTTACTCCAATACACTATCATCTCTTGCCTGGACTTCTACAATAGCTTTCTAGATGATGTCTTTCTTCTATTTCTTCCATTGCCCTAGTGTATTCTTCTGATATTTTAAATCAGTAAATCATATTGTGTCACACATATCCCTTGCCCATTAAAACCCTCTGCTGGCTTTTCATAACACATAGAGGCTTAAATCCTCACTGTCAGGGATGACATTGAAAACATTCAATAAGTAATGCAGTAGCACTGACCACTCCACCCCTTACTGATGAATCAATCCTGAGGGAAGGATCAGGGCACCTGCCAAGGCAAGGAGATAATAAAGGGCTCTGAGTAGCAGCTATTTTCTCGGTAGTATTCTTATAAGTATTTCGATATTCAAATAATGAGTTTGGTTGTACCAGTGCAAACAGGCTGCACTTACCATGGCTTACTAGGTCCTGTACGTTTTGGTCCCAGATTTCCTCTTCGACCTCGTATGCTACCTACCTCTTCTCTTTGTCTCCCTGTGCTTAACTATACTGGTCTTCTCAGGAGACATGTAAAGCACACAAACCTTAGGGCTTTTGCACTTGCTGTTTCCTCTTCTGGGAAGCTTACATTGTACACTGTCTCATTTCATAAGTTTTATATTCAAAGGTCACCTCAGAGAAAATGCCTTTGACCATCCAGTCTACAGGGGCATCTCCTTCACTTTCCATCCCCTTATCCTGCTTTATTTTTCTTCATAGCCCTTACCACTTCCTGATGTTATTTAATGCTCTTATTTGATTTTTGCTACCTCTCCCACTAAATTGTCAAGTCGGAGACTTCGTGTGTCTTGCTTACCACGGAATCACTAGTATCTATAATAGTTCCAACAGGTGATCAGAAGTACTTGTGTACAATGGATATAAACACTAGAAACGGTTCAAGAATGATTTTATGGCTAACATGTTACACTGGCAATAGGCATAATGCTTTATCATTGCAGGAGAGGGAGATTCCTTAGAGACAAAGTTTTGTCCAAGGCATAGTGAAAAAATTCAGAGCCACAAAGACTAGTTGAAAAATCAGCAACCAAGACCAAAGCCAAGGCAGTTATGCAGAAACTGGGTCCACAAACATACTAAATTTTTAAAAAATTCAATAGGAAGCATTTGGAAACTCCTAGGTACTCTTCTGAAATAATCTTTTAAAAATTTGTGTTGAGGTTGACGGCATAAAAGATATTTATAACTGGTGGAGAACATATAGTATATAGGGTGGCAAAACAATAGATTTAGAATGAAATTTCATAGCCTATATCCAACTTAAACATTTTCTTATGTGCCTTTTAAAAATTTCTTACTCTGGTATTAATTTTAGGAAGAGGTAAAACTAGGGCTCAGTATATAAAGTAGGAGGCATCTAAACATAATATGGTGTAGCCTTGTAAATTTGCTAAACAATTTCCCCAGCCTGCTAATATATACTCCCACTTCCCCAAGAAAGCATTATACAAGTTTAAAATGAAATGACCTTTTTACAACTCATTGAGCATGAACTAGTATTAAAAATTAACAAATGTATTCCCAGTTTAGATACATCTTATTGAAGGCTGCTAGTAAAATAACATAGATATCATGTGGGCAGTATCAATTATCAAAATACAATTTTTCAGTTCTTATCCATTATATACCTGCATGCTTAAATCAGTTTAAGAAGATTAATCATTAAGATTAATAGTAAAGTTGATTCACTTAAAAGTGTAGATTTTTCTGTTATCACTACTTAAATTTATGATCAATTCACCTGAAGGTATATACAATTTTTTTAAAAAATCCAAGTTACCAGAGTGTTAAGGAGTATGTTTTTCCTGTTACAGTTTCAAAAATAATGTTAAATTTTGTGCTTTCAATTCTGTGATTATTTGAGAAAACATGATAGGAAAAATACAGTATGAATAGAGCAAACTGCTAAAATTCATGGAAAAGTTATTTCCCCATTTCAGAAACATCTCCTAATATTGAAATTTTGGCAGAAACAAAGAACAAAGAGCGTCTGCAATTTAGCTCAGGCCATGGAGAAAACTGGTGTGAAATTTTGGTTTGGGAATGCAATGGCCAAGGAAGATTATCCACTGAGTCTTCATGTTGAGCAAAAGATGGAGTACAAGGATCTTTTAAGGACTAGATCCCCCCGCAAAGAGTGCCAGTTCGATAAGAGACATCCCACAACTACTAGTGTTCAGAAAACTATTTCTCAGAGAAAAATGGAGGATCTTACCCACACAAATATCTCATTTTTTATGCATAAACATTTATGAAAAGGAAAAGTGAAATGACTAGAAAGATATACAACAAAATCGTTGAGATTACTTCTGCTTTATCTGTGTGTATATACTTCGTTATACTTTTCTAATATTTTCCAAATACTTTATAGTAAAATGAATGTTATTTCAAACAAGTTGTTATATTGAAGACCCACGATGCTAAGACAAATCTAATGCTTTTGAAAAGACTGGCTCATCGCTTAAATAATTTTAAGTCAGAGGAGTCTTTCATTCTCCTCTGACTTGAACTTTGGGGGAAGTAGCTTGGAAACTTGGGAAAAAATATATTATTTTATGTATATTTTCAAATATAAATATATTTTCTAAGAAACTCTCTTTACTTTTCCCTTATGGCCCTCTGTTTTGTTTTCTTTAAATCTTCTGAGTCCTACTGCTTTGCTTAGTGAAGAACACTGTGCAGGTTCCTGGAAATAACTGACATATTTGTCTCATAAAACATGGTGTTTTCCTTCGTGCAGCGTTGTGCTTGCACCAGGCCTCTCTGGGTGGCCACCTTGCCTATTTAAATGTAAATTATGTATGATTGTAGGAGAATAGAACTCCAGACACTATTATAACAACTCACGTTAAATAATGCACTGATATCTAGAAACTGAGTACAGAAATTTGGGGATTAAAGGAAGCATTAGCACAGGCAGAAACTCTTTAATGGGGGGCCATTAACTGGCCTGCCATCCAGGCAAAGCATATCAACATACTGAGGATAAATTCAGGTGGTTGGTGTGATTACAGCCAGAGCTCCAAAGCACCAGTGGAGAAATTAACCGATCCACCGTGGATAGTCGTCTCCTGTTGTGCCTTTCCTTCTCCAGTTCATATCCTATAATGTGTCAATGAAATAACTTCACTTTTGCTTCAGTTGGGTTAAAGCTCTATAGTGTTTTGATTTTTTAAAAGGTTCACCAAACCACTATTGCCATTCTCCTGCTCAATTTTATTGCCTCCCCTGTCCTTGACCTTACAATTTCCTGGAGGAGCCTGAAGCCATTTGAGCTGCAAGTGGGATCTCCTCTTGAATAAACCAAAAAGTTTTGTTACTTCCTCAGACTTCTTTTGGTTCTTTTCCTGAGCATCACTAAATCCCTGCTCACTAGCCTTCTCCTTGACTTACTGTATATCTGCTTGTTCAATTTAGTGGTCAGTATATTTCCCACCGGGTAATAGTAAAACCAAAAGGTTATATGGAAGCTAAGAGTTCATTTATTTTTATGATAATATCCTTTTGAGAGAGTAGAAAGAAAACATGGAGAGACACTGAAGGAATGATAAATATACATGTCTTTATACACTGCATGTTGGGAATTAAATCCCAAATGCAATTTGTTAAACGTTAATGATAAATTAGATGAAGATGGTGATTAAAATAAAGTTATCTTAAATACATTGTTAAATAGAAAGAAATATCTTTTTATTATAAAATCTATTTTGCTACAGAGAACTAGATTCGCTGATCCAGTTTTGTAGCTTTCATGAACGCCTGTGAACTACTGACATTAATGGTAAAACAGCCGATGATTTGTCTCCTGAGAAAGTGGTGTTACGAATTGATTAGCTTTTACACTGTGTTTCTGCTTTCTTTCCTTACAAATTTTTTTTTTGCATTGTTTCTAAAAGATTCGTAGTTTCTAAATGTGAAACTTAACATGGACCAGGTATTGTGATTTCTTGGTGTGTAAAAATTTCCACCTTCTTCTCATATTTCAATGATCTAGTCAAGGTGTACGTAGCTCCTTTAACAAAATAATAGGATAGTTTTTGGACATGAAAGCTAACTGGATAAATAGAAGATAGTAGCACAAAATTATGAGAAATCTAAATCTCAAATCACTTAAACTTCAGTGGCAATGGTACCACCAAAAAAAAAAGTATCAAGACAAGTAGTTAAAACTGATGTTTCATATGTAAAACACTTTTTCTCAGTTGGAAGACTCTGAAACAATCATGTTGATTCTTGTATGCTATATTATGACACATAGGGTTTGGGAAAATTATTTAATCACTTTTGTCTCAATGCCATAGAAATCCTCACACTTTGATCTTAGTTATGAACTAAATGCATGTGCTTCATACTCTAGTTACACACTATACTAACAATGATTTTAAAGATTTTTCTGACTTTCTGTAGGCTTCATAAGAATCTTTATCTAAAAACCTACTGCTAATGCTTCATTTAATTTGAACTTTGGAAAACAGACAATGGTTTTATCCGAAACAGTTTCCCCAGACTAAGGAGGTTAAACTTCTTTTTTTTAAACCAACCTCTTCCACCCTATAAACTAAAGGTAAATGTGTAAGTGCTAAGAATGTCTGGTTGCTGGGTTTTTTGGTTTTGTTTTTTTTTTTACATATACAGTATATACAGAGAACATTTGAAAGTTTGAAACATCAGTTATACATATGACCGATCACTCCATTCAGAAAACAGATTAAACCAATTTTGTATGTGTACTGTAGGCAATCAGGGTAGTTACATAGAATTAAATGAAAACCTCTGGGATTCATGTAAATGAAATATAATGAACAACTGCATTTAGGTGTTTTGTGGAATAGTCACTACAAATGCACCATCATGCCCAGATGCTTGGCGTCTCTACCCATGTTACTTACAAGCAGTTTCTGATTCCTGGACCTGATTTGTACCAACATGATAATGTATATGCCCCTTGAGCCTCACTCTCTGAAATGTGCCCCCTAGACACCAATTCCCCGACCCCACCTATTTCAATTTCAACATCTAGCATATTTCCCTGAAGGCAGTATGAAACGTGGTCATGACTAGTTGCTAAAGCTATTATGTGGTGGCAACAAAAAGTCACTAAACTGGTGCAGATTTGCCTGGGGATCAGCAGTGTTGCTTATAATCCACATACTGATTGTGACTTGGATTCTGTTAAGAATAAGAGGAGCCAGAAATCATCAACTGGAGTGGCTCATCCCATCAGCAAAAGGTACGTAGATGTGACTGATGCAAAGCACCCTTCCCATTCTAACCCCGTACCTATTTAGAAAGGCCATCGTTCAATCTGGAGTGCCCAAGGCTACAGGCAGTAGGTCAAGTTGAATAAGGAGCCCACTTCCAATTTGCAATGCCCTCTTTATATAGCAAAATAGTGCCGTGGCAAGAGCTCTAGGCAGAAGGTCAGAAGATGTAGAAGCAATCCTGGGCATTTCAAGCCCACACTTTTTTATTGAGCACTGACTGCATAAAGATACACATGTTCAGGAAGGCAGGCTAAAATAAAACATAGCCTTTGACCTGAAGGAGCTTCCAACCTGTCACTTGGAACTGACGTAGCTTTCCTCAACTCAGTGCCTCAGTTTCCAACTTGAAAATGGAAATAATTTTATCTACTTCAACGTACTTCACATACGTATTGTAATGCTCATCAGACTTACAAATGAAAATTTGAAAATCTAATCTAGAGAGATCACATACCACAACAATAAAACTCAAGCTGATGTCAACATAAAATTGAGTCCAAACATTTTTTTTTTTTTGGTCCTCAAATGTTGCTGGAGTGACAACAGCTAAGATAAATGGGTTACTGACTGAGGCTTAGTGCATATTATTTTTCTGTAAATGATTTCTTGGCCACTTATATTTGTTTACAATAATTTTGTTCCCATAAAAATATATTAGAATATTAGACACTTACTATTTGTAAGAATAGTAAGGAGAAGTGGAAGGATTATATGAAAGCTAAAATGAAGAATCCTTTACTGAGAAGTCAAGGTCACTTTAGGATACACATAAGTAGTAATCAGGGCATATTATTTAGGAAATTAATGTTATAAAATGAAAACAAAATTTCAGGAAAATTAGGAATAATGAAGAAAATGAGACAAAAAGTTAAAAAAAAAAAAAGAAATGTATTAAGATGACAGTTGTTTCTGTTACTTCCCTCCTTCAGTCCCTTTCCCCAAAACTTCTCAGGAAAGAGATAAACTGTGGGCAAAATAAGCAGCTGCCTCCATGATGTGATTTAAGACATTAAAAAAAAAAAACACCACAACCAAAAATCTCTCTCTGCTATGGTCTACCGTAGGGTCTTTATGTTGGCATCAAATAATAATAATTATTATGATTAGAATAATAATAATGTTGGGATAAAGGCACTTTTAGGGACTTTATTAAAATAATTACTGTACTCCGTGAGGCCTAGTACATAAGCCTTTATCAAACACTGGTATCAGCCTGTATAAGGTTGGGGAGGTAGCCTTTTAAAGTGGCTAAAAGGGGGACTTCCCTGGTGGTCCAGTGGGTAGGACTCCACACTCCCAATGTAGGGGGCCCGGGTTCGATCCCTGGTCGGGAGCTAGATCCCGCATGCATGCCATAACTAAGAAGCCCGCATGCTGCAACTAAGACGCGGCGCAGCCAAAATAAATAAATAAATATTTTTTAAAAATAAAGTGGCTAAAAGGAAGTAGACAGCAGATTTTGATAGTGTAGGGGGACTTGGGGAAGTGGCACCTGAATAGGAAAAATTAGACCATCAAGGAGCACCAGGAGGGAACTGAGCCCATGGGCTATAAAATGCCAGAATGAAAGAGGAATTACGAGCAAATGGATGAGAAAACTTGTCAATGCGTTACTAATTCACAAATTTCTCAAAGCCAACCCTCCTGTTAATGTCTACTTTGAGGAAAATAGCTGCAAAAATAGTCCATCTTGGAGAAGGTAAGTAGACAGGAGGTGAAACAGTTAAAGGAAGCTACTTATGCAAGAATTGAGGGAGTAAAAGAAAAAGAAAAAATGAGTGAGATGAATGGGCTTCAAGTGGTAGGTGTGTGTGTTACAAACAATAGGAAAAAGTCAACATTTCTAGGCTGAAAATAAGACTCCAGAATGACGATCAGGAGAAGAGAGAGGGGAGACCCTTGAATAGGACGAAGAAAATCCCTTCCTCTAAGATTTGTCAAAAATAATGTCGGATTGGTGAGGATACAGGTTATGATGGAAAGGTGATGGGATTGTGCACTTTCATGACTTCTATTTTTTCTAGGAAGTAAAAGACAAAGTCACCAATTAAAAGTAAAAAGTCCGGGGCTTCCCTGGTGGCACAGTGGTTGAGAATCTGCCTGCCAGTGCAGAAACATGAGTTCGAGCCCTGGTCCAGGAAGATCCCACATGCCTCAGAGCAACTGGGCCCATGCGCCACAACTACTGAAGCCCGTGCGCCTAGAGCCCGTGCTCTGCAACAAGAGAAGCCACCTCAGTGAGAAGCCCGAGCACTGCAACGAAGAGTAGCCCCCGCTCGCCGCAACTAGAGAAAGCCCGCGCGCAGCAAAAGACCCGACGCGGCCAATAAATAAATAAATAAATGTTCCTTTTTTAAAAACAAAACAAAACAGAAATCTGCTGATCGATGAGAGGATAGGGGACTGGATGGCTACGGAACCGGTGAGTAGAAGGAAGGGAGTGAAAAAGATGGTTATATCTACTGAAAGGGCAACCCCATATCCAAACTCAGTTTTTCAAATCAGCTCTGGAAATAGATAACATGTGACCCACAGTGGAAGTGTCTGCTGTACCTGAAGAGTTAGAATAAGGAAGAGGATAGAAAAAGAAAGTATGATGCTATTTCCCATATTTTCCAGTTCATTGAAAAGGAAAAGGATGTCAGGCTATGAGAAAGATCAAATTTTGTGTGCTTTCAGGGAGCATCAGGAAGAGTATGTCTGGGGAAGAAACTGAGAGAATTTCACAAATAAAACAGAGACGTCTCATTTTAGGTCCTTTTACATGAATGATTGTCCTTTTCCACTAGCCTCTGAGGTACTACAGACCTGAGATACCAAGCAGAGATTGACTGTTATTTTCATAGTCCCTTACTGTTTACAACTCACTTTTCTTTCTGCTGCGTTCAGTGATTCTCAGGGTAACACTGAGAGAGGGCAGTAATGACGCCCCCTCCCTCGTTATGCAGAATCAGAAACTAGTACAAAGCAAATCCTTTAAGCATATGTTTCTCTGGCTCTAAAGTCCAATCTTCTTCCATAATGCCACACAGTGTAAGACAAGCTTTATGCCTCTATAGCAAGATGGAGAAAAACACGGAGACCCCCTGCAAAGGAGAAATATCAGCTGCTAGATTCAGATCCCGTAAGAATAAGTGGTGAGAATAATACCTTTGGTATCTGGGTGTCATACATGAATAAATTATAGTATTTAATAAGTTATGAAACTACGTTGCTATTATAAGAAAATGTTATCTTTCATCACTCGGTAATTTATGTAAGCATAAATCTATAGACTTGGCAGAATTTATAATGACTGCATATGCCCACAACTAAGGCGCAACTGCTGTTTATTAAAAGGGAGAGATTCCTTGCTGCTTTTCTATTACATCATTTAAAATATTGATCTTAAGTTATTACCTACACGATCACGAATCAAGTCCTGTGTGTTTAGATGCTGCAGCTGAAGACACTGATCCAACAGTATCATGATAAGGAATTTAAAGTATTGCAACTCCCTAAGGAAATTTGCTGAAACCAGTTGTACATACTTTGAATTATTTGTTTGGTTAATTATCAATGGCTCCAAAGTGGGCTCCTGTAAAATCTCTCTCAGTAAATTGCTTTCAAAGCCTCGGGCAGTCTGTAAGCATTACGCTTTTTGTACACACCACACAAAGTTCTCTTTGTTTCTTGCCCTGTGTTACATGTATCCTTGCACTTTTCACTAATGGTTTGTAGGCAGCCCTGGTTCACTAATGGGCTGCCTGACAACTTCAGTAGTCTTCCAATTCTCTCAGTTTGAATTTGAACATAAGATCTTTACCATCACGCTAAACACATCCATCAGGTCACTGTGGATGAAGTTCAACGTGCAAATCTCCAAATCCTTATTACCCAATATCTTTCTTACAGCTTTCAGGTCCCAGACTGACAATTACCACATCTAATGGCGGTTGCTTCCCTTAGTATCTTATTATCTTCTCTTAATATGCTTGGCAATTAAGATGATATCCAGGGCTTCCCTGGTGGCGCAGTGGTTAGGAATCCGCCTGCCAATGCAGGGGACACGGGTTCGTGCCCCGGGCCGGGAAGAGTCCACATGCCACGCAGCGGCTAGGCCCGTGAGCCACAACTACTGAGCCTGCGCGTCTGGAGCCTGTGCTCCGCAACGGGAGAGGCCGCGACAGTGAGAGGCCCGCGCACCGCGATGAAGAGTGGCCCCCGCTTGCCACAACTGGAGAAAGCCCTCGCACAGAAACGAAGACCCAACACAGCCAAAAATAAATAAATAAATTAATTAATTAAAAAAAAAAAAAAAAAGATGATATCCAGTGTGTCTGGAGGAAAGGTGACCTGAATGAGACTTCCTAAGATGTTATCTGATGCAGGCACTGAAGCTATTATGAGAATCCTGATGAAAACATAACATTGACCAAAAGATAGTAAGTCTTTGTTCCAGGGAGAAAATGAGATTGTTTGCATTTTTATTTCATTTTTGTTTTTAACTTATACAAGGTGATTCGCTAGCATGCAAGGTGTGTTAGCTCATCCTTGGAACTGTGATTCTCAGTATTCCTTTCCCTGCATAGTTTCAAGTTCCTGTGGGCCACAAAAGATATTTGGGGTGACATCTAAAAGGTGGAAAGAGGCAGTAGCCATATGTTTTTACACTGGGAAGTTCCAGGCGAGGCATCATTACCACTGACCTGATGGCTCCCCTGTCTAAGTGGATCTCAGCCAGCCCTCATCAACGCCACTGCTCTCCTCCTGCGGGTTCCCCTGAACCCCGGGCTAGTGTGTGCAGCTCTCACGGCAGCAACAGCATTTGCTCTTCCAACTCACGTCAGGTCTCCTCCTTCAGGTTCTCTGACTCTTGGACCAGCTCCATGCGTTTGGCTCCAGGGTGATGAACATCAGCCTCACGCTCAAGTCACCAGCAATCATGATGCTGAGCCTCGGTGGTGGGTCCCAGCTCGCCCTGCCGCTCACCAGCTTTACCATCTTTCCTTCCCAACGGCCTGCCCTACTGACTTCAGGCCCAGCATCCAATGGAGAAAAACAGGTTTGTATCAACTATTTCTCCAGCTTTTACAAATGTGTACAGTCCAATCCCTTTGATTAAATCCCCAGTTTTTTATCACTCCTAGTGGCTCTGTTTTTCTGATCCAAACTTGGCTAATAAAATATGCGTATCTGTTATACTCAGAGGGATAATGTCTAGTAAAATATGCTTCAACAACCTATTAAAATTTGAAGCGGTAAAGGAGAAAATTCCACATTTATTGTTTTGGGCTGACATTTTGAAGCTTCTACCCTTTCAAATCATTTTATTTTTAATTAGTTTTCCATAGGTAAGATATAATAATATAAAATTATTGAAAACATAATATGACCTCCAAGAGACCGTTCTGAATGCTGCGTTCATGCAGAAATTAATTCAGTCAGATGAAAACAATGTTCTTAGTTAGGACATGGATGGTTGTTGCAATCCAAACTACTGAAACAATTTCCTAATTTTGACCTCATGCAGAATTAATTCTTCTCACACTTGGGAAAATAAGAGAATTCATTAAATTCATTTCAAGGCATGGAAAATATCTTGTAGTGAAGACACTTACTCTAGGTAAGTGGAACCAGGAACCAAGCCTATAAAATTATTTATGAATATGAATGTTCTCTCCTGATATATTTCTCCATACAAGCTATTAATCTCATTTATATCACATACATAGTTCCCTTCTACTTCTCCCTACCCGACAGAGGAAGGAATGTGCTGGTATAAATTCACAGAGGGGGATGTTTATAATTGCTAGAACCCTTACAAGTTTAAAAGGCAGAACTAAAAGTTTGATATGCGTTCCATAATTCTCTAGTTTTGTTTCTGTCTCTGTATTACTTACATGTGTCGAAGCAATGAGACACTTAACATCTGAGTCACTCAATGCCACTTAGCAATTCAAGAGAGCATGAGGCATGGTTGTGGGTACTGCAGAAGATACAAGGATGACAAAGACCCAGCCCCTGCCTGCAATTCAGTAAAACGTATAAGAAGGGTGTGGCCTGTACCATGCCTTCAGAGGAGGAAGTGTAAAGAAGAAAATGGGAGGGGTGCAGGATGTTGCTGTTTTACTCCTGTAAGACAGCCAAAGGAGTGCAAGAGAAATGGACGTTAAAGGAAAGAGTCCACAAGATGGAGAAAGGGTGCTATAGTGAGAACATACTACAGTACCTATGTGTGCATTTTTATGTAAACCCCTCAATTAAAGCCCATATGCAAACGCAGCAAAGTCTATCTTCGAAGCGAATATTGTGTGCCAGTGAATTCTACTACAGACAATTTGAAAAGGTATTCATTTCTCATGGGATTACAAAGTCTATGCAAGTCTATTCCAAATAAGCCTACTATTTTAAGGCAAAGAAGGTTCTATATAATATCTGGGTTAAAAATTTAGATTAATATACAGACTAGTACAAGTACCCCAGTGACCATAATATAAGACAGAGTACAAAATACATAAACTTTGTAAAAAATGAGATTATTTTGGTAGAGAGATGAAGAAGAGCATTTCAGAAGAGGTGGTTTACTTGTGAGTCTTGAAAGGTGGATGAAATTTCAAAACATTAAAACAGAATTATTTTATGCAATAAAAGGATAAGGGCACTGAAGTGGGAAAACTCAGTCTGTTGAAGAAATCAATGAAAGCATCTGAAGTATAATACATACATATAGGGAATAATAAAACATAAACCTGAGGAAGTAGGTTGTAGCATACTGTGGACTAGAGACTAAAAAGCCCTGAATGCCAAACTAAATAGGTTTTTTACTTTATTTTGTTGAAATAAGGATCTCTAGAATGTACCTTCATAAGAAAGCATTATGGAGAGAACTACTGATTCAGGAGTTTTATCTGGCAATAGTTGTGTAGGTTGAACCAGAGAATGTAAAGGCAAGAGTTGTAGGAACAGTTCAAAGACAATATAAATGACCATAAATAATGAGGACCTAGAAATTCACCGTAAGTATGAGGTGCAACTATTTTATTATAAAAACGGGGGGTCGGGACTTCCCTGGTGGCGCAGTGGTTAAGAACCCGCCTGCCAATGCAGGGGACACGGGTTCGAGACCTGGTCCGGGAAGATCCCACATGCTGTGGAGCAACTAAGCCCTTGGGCCACAGCTCCGGAAGCCTGCGCGCCTAGAGCCCCTGCTCCGCAACTGGAGAAGCCACCACAATGAGAAGCCCACACACCACAACGAAGAGTAGCACCGCTCGCTGCAACTAGAGAAAGCCCGCGCACAGCAACAAAGACCCAACGCAGCAAAAAATATATAAATAAAATAAAGATTTACTTTTAAAAAGGTGGGGGAGGGGAGACAGAAGAAACAACAAGTGAAGTTTTAGGTACATGTTCACATTATTTTCATGAAATAGAAAGTAAGGTCATTTTTGAGAAGAATGGAAGGATGGTGACGTTACAATTTAAGGAAAGAAGAAAAGGTTAATAAATCAATTATCTATGGTGGTATTTGCTCAACCCTACTCATGGTTCCAATAACTGTCCTGTCCACTCTGCTTCATCCACGTTGTTCGCACTGGAACTGCCCAATTATTCAGTTATAAATACTCCTTGACCACAGTTGATTAGCCCAGAACGGGGCACCAGACTCTAGTGTAACCATTCAGAGTGTTCTCCTAGAATTTCGGGAACTTAAATGTAAAAGTCACTGTCTTTCTAGTAATCCGGGTTTTACCATGGAAACGTGAATACCATATCCTATTGTCCTCTCATTGTGTTTCCCACATGTTTCCTACTATTGGGAACACAGAACAGATGTGACCTGTACAGAAAAAATAAAATAAAATAAAATAGATAATAAACAAAGAAGATAATAAACACAAGATGGAGAGAGATGGAATTTAATCTCCTGGTTCCAGTTGTTACTAAGAACCAGTCCTATTCCCATTCTTTGATTCTGTAAGACATCCCAGAAAGATTTTGGTAAATATCCCCAATTGCTTAAGCTAGTTTAAATTGGTTTTCTAATACTTTCAATAAGAAGGTTGTACTGAATAAAAATCATTTTTCTCTGTAGAGAATTAGCAATAGAGCTGAGTAGGGAGACATCTAAGCATCACCGGACACTGTTATGGGGTCCAAATGAAGTTGGAAACAGTAAACGGTAATGGAACTCATCTGCTTGGTGTGTGAGTTTCTGCAGAAACATTCTGTAGCCCAGGGATAGATAAAGAGAAAACAGGCTAGTGAACTGATCAAAAAATGTGGTTTTAATTGTAAAGAAACTCAATGGAAGGACAATAGGATATGAGGGTTGGTGATATTGACAAATGTGTGATTGAAGTTCAGGGTGAAATATCTCTCAAAGGGAATGATGTAACCCATTAGTGATATCTGCCCTGACCAGAGGAATAAGAGGCACAAGTATGATTTCTAATATGTTCCCTTTCTTTCTCCCCTTCAGGATCTAAATTTACACCCCATTATTCTTTTAGCAAAACCAAATTAATGTAACTGTCCAAATCAAGATTATGGTAAAGGAACTGATGTAAAAGTCACTGATATAAAAAGGAATTGATAAAGAAAAGTTTCAACAAAACGGAAACATTTTTTTTTTTTGACAGAAAACCAGATGTCCAGGAGATCAAACCATACGGTATATCTTAGGAATAAGAAATACTCTTATCTTACTAGAAATAGTCTTACTAGAAGAAATAGTCACACAGAAGAAATGAAAATTCTGGTTTTGATGTTATGGGAATAAAAAATTAGGTTAAAAAGAGAATTATGGATCAAGATGGCAGAAGAGTAAGACGCGGAGATCACCTTCCTCCCCACAGATACATCAGAAATACATCTACGTGTGGAACAACTCCTACAGAACACCTACTGAACGCTGGCATAAGACCTCAGACCTCCCAAAAGGCGACCTACACACAAAGGCGGGTCCAAATCAAAGGCTGAACCCCAGGAGCTGTGCGAAGAAAGAAGAGAAAGGGAAATCTCTCCCAGCAGCCTCAGGAGCAGCGGATTAAATCTCCACAATCAACTTGATGTACCCTGCATCTGTGGAATACCTGAATAGACAACAAATCATCCCAAATTGAGGAGGTGGACTTTTGGAGCAACGATATATATATATATTTTTCCCTTTTTCTCTTTTTGTGACTGTGTATGTGTATGCTTCTGTGTGTGATTTTGTCTGTATAGCTTTGCTTTAACCATTTGTGTCCTAGGGTTCTGTCTGTCCGTTTTTTGTTGTTGTTTTTATTACTTAAAAAATTTTTTTTCTTAATACTTATTTTTTATTTTTTATTTTAATAATTTTATATTATTTTATTTTATTTTATCTTCTTCTTTCTTTCTTTTTTTTCTACCTTTTATTCTGAGCCGTGTGGAGGACAGGCTCTTGGTGCTCCACCCAGGCGTCAGGGCTGTGCCACTGAGGTGGGAGAGCCAAGTTCAGGACACTGGTCCACAAGAGACCTCCCAGTTCCACAAAATATCAAACGGCGAAAATCTCCCAGAGATCTCCATCTAAACACCAAGACCCAGCTCCACTCAACGACCAGCAAGCTACAGTGCAGGACACCCTATGCCAAACAACTAGCAAGACAGGAACACAGCCCCATCCATTAGCACAGAGGCTGGCTAAAATCATAATAAGGCCACAGACACCCCAAAACACACCACCAGATGTGGACCTGCCCACCAGAAAGACAAGATCCAGCCTCATCCGCAAGAACACAGGCAGTAGTCCCCTCCACCAGGAAGCCTACACAACCCACTGAACCAACCTTAGACACTGGGGACAGACACCAAAAACAACGGAAACTACAAACCTGCAGACTGTGAAAAGGAGACCCCAAACACAGTAAGTTAAGCAAAATGAGAAGACAGAAAAACACACAGCAGATGAAGGAGCAAGGCAAAAACCCACCAGACCTAACAAATGAAGAGGAAATAGGCAGTCTACCTGAAAAAGAATTCAGAATAATGATAGTAGAGATGATCTAAAATCTTGGAAATAGAATAGAGAAAATACAAGAAACGTTTAACAAGGACGTAGAAGAACTAAAGAGCAAACAAACAGTGATAAACAACACAATAAATGAAATTAAAAATTCTCTAGAAGGGATCAATAGCAGAATAACTGAGGCAGAAAAACGGATAAGTGACCTGGAAGATAAAATAGTGGAAATAACTACTGCAGAGCAGAATAAAGAAAAAAGAATGAAAAGAATTGAGGACAGTCTTAGAGACCTCTGGGACAACATTAAAAGCACCAACATTCAAATTATATGGGTCCCAGAAGAAGAGAAAAATAAAGGGACTGAGAAAATATTTGAAGAGATTATAGTTGAAAACTTCCCTAATATGGGAAAAAAAATAGTTAATCAAGTCCAGGAAGCACAGAGAGTCCCATACAGGATAAATCCAAGGAGAAACACGCCAAGACACATATTAATCAAACTATCAAAAATTAAATACAAAGAACAAATATTAAAAGCAGCAAGGGAAAAACAACAAATAACACATAAGGGAAACCCCATAAGGTTAACAGCTGATCTTTCAGCAGAAACTCTGCAAGCCAGAAGGGAGTGGCAGGACATATTTAAAGTGATGAAGGAGAAAAACCTACAACCAAGATTACCCAGCAAGGGTCTCATTCAGATTTGACAGAGAAATTAAAATCTTTACAGACAAGCAAAAGCTAAGAGAATTCAGCACCACCAAACCAGCTTTACAACAAATGCTAAAGGAACTCCTCTAGGCAGGAAACACAAGAGAGGGAAAAGACCTACAAAAACAAACCCAAAACAATTAAGAAAATGGTAATAGGAACATGCATATCGATAATTAAATGTAAATGGATTAAATGCTCCAACCAAAAGACATAGACTGGCTGAATGGATAGAAAAACAAGACTAGTATATATGCTGTCTACAAGACACCCACTTCAGACCTAGGGACACATACAGCCTGAAAGTGAGGGGATGGAAAAAGATATTCCATGCAAATGGAAATCAAAAGAAAGCTGGAGTAGCAATTCTCGTATCAGACAAAATAGACTTTAAAATAAAGACTATTACAAGAGACAAAGAAGGACACTACATAATGATCAAGGGATCGATCCAAGAAGAAGATATAACATTTGTAAATATCTACACACCCAACATAGGAGCACCTCAGTACATAAGGAAAATACTAACAGCCATAAAAGGGGAAATCAACAGTAACACAATCACAGTAGGGGACTTTAATACCCCACTTTCACCAATGGACAGATCATCCAAAATGAAAATAAATAAGGAAACACAAGCTTTAAATGATGCATTAAACAAGATGGACTTAATTGATATTTATAGGACATTCCATCCAAAAACAACAGAATACACATTCTTCTCAAGTGCTCATGGAACATTCTCCAGGATAGATCATATCTTGGGTCACATATCAAGCCTTGGTAAATGTAAGAAAATTGAAATCGTATCAAGTATCTTTTCCGACCACAATGCTATGAGACTAGATATCAATTACAGGTAAAAATCTGTAAGGAATACAAACACATGGAGGCTAAACAACACACTACTTAATAACCAAGAGATCACTGAAGAAATCAAACAGGAAATCAAAAAATACCTAGAAACAAGTGACAATGAAAACACAACGACCCAAAACCTATGGGATGCAGCAAAAGCAGTTCTAAGAGGGAAGTTTATAGCAATACAATCCTACCTTAAGAAACAAGAAACATCTCAAATAAACAACCTAACCTTACACCTAAAGCAATTAGAGAAAGAAGAACAAAAAAACCCCAAAGTTAGCAGAAGGAAAGAAATCATAAAGATCAGAAATAAATGAAAAGAAATGAAGGAAACGATAGCAAAGATCAACAAAACTAAAAGCTGGTTCTTTGAGAAGATAAACAAAATTGATAAACCATTAGCCAGACTTATCAAGAAAAAAGGGGAGAAGACACAAATCAATAGATTTAGAAATGAAAGAGGAGAAGTAACAACTGACACTGCAGAAATACAAAGGATCATGAGAGATTACTACAAGCAACTATATGCCAATAAAATGGACAACCTGGAAGAAATGGACAGATTCTTAGAAATACACAACCTTCCGTGACTGAACCAAGAAGAAATAGGAAATATGAGCAGACCAATCACAAGCACTGAAATTGAAACTGTGATTAAAAATCTTCCAACAAACAGAAGCCCAGGACCAGATAGCTTCACAGGCGAATTCTATCAAACATTTAGAGAAGAGCTAACACCTATCCTTCTCAAACTCTTCGAAAATATAGCAGAGGGAGGAACACTCTCAAGCTCATTCTACGAGGCCACCATCACCCTGATACCAAAACCAGATAAAGATGTCACAAAGAAAGAAAACTACAGGCCAACATCAGTGATGAACATAGATGCAAAAATCCTCGACGGAATACTAGCAAACAGAATCCAACAGCACATTAAAAGAATCATACACCATGATCAAGTGGCATTTATCCCAGGAATGCAAGGATTCCTCAATATATGCAAATCAATCAACGTGATACACCATATTAACAAATTGAAGGAGAAAAACCATATGATCATCTCAATAGATGCAGAGAAAGCTTTCGACAAAATTCAACACCCATTTATGATAAAAACCCTCCAGAAAGTAGGCATAGAGAGAACTTTCCTCAACATAATAAAGGCCATATATTACAAACCCACAGCCAACATTGACCTCAATGGTGAAAAACTGAAACCATTTCCACTAAGATCAGGAACAGGACAAGGTGGCCCACTCTCACAACTATTATTCAACATAGTTTTGGAAGTTTTAGCAACAGCAATTAGAGAGGAAAAAGAAAAAAAAGGAATCCAAATTGGAAAAGAAGAAGTAAAGCCATCACTGTTTGTAGATGACAAGATACTATACATAGAGAATCCTAAAGATGCTACCCAAAAACTACTAGAGCTAATCAATGAATTTGGTAAAGTAGCAGGATACAAAATTAATGCACAGAAATCTCCTGCATTCCTATACACTAATGATGAAAAATCTGAAAGTGAAATTAAGAAAACACTCCCATTTACCACTGCAACAAAAAGAATAAAATATCTAGGAATAAACCTACCTAAGCAGACAAAAGACCTGTATGCAGAAAATTATAAGACACTGATGAAAGAAATTAAAGATGATACAAATAGATGGAGAGATATACCATGTTCTTGGATTGGAAGAATCAACATTGTGAAAATGACTATTCTACCCAAAGCAATCTACAGATTCAATGCAATCCCTATCAAGCTACCACTGGCATTTTTCACAGAACTAGAACAAAAAATTTCACAATTTGTATGGAAACACAAAAGACCCCGAATAGCCAAAGCAATCTTGAGAACGAAAAACGGAGCTGGAGGAATCAGGCTTCTGGACTTCAGACTATACTACAAAGCTACAGTAATCAAGACAGTATGGTACTGGCACAAAAACAGAAATATAGTTCAATGAAACAGGATAGAAAGCCCAGAGATAAACCCACACACATATGGTCGCCTTATTGTTGATAAAGGAGGCAAGAATATACAGTGGAGAAAAGACAGCCTCTTCAATAAGTGGTGCTTGGAAAACTGGACAGCTACATGTAAAAGAATGAAATTAGAACACTCCCTAACACCATACACAAAGATAAACTCAAAATGGATTGAAGACCTAAATGTAAGGCCAGACACCATCAAACTCTTAGAGGAAAACATAGGCAGAACACTCTATGACATAAATCACAGCATTTCCTTTTTGGCCCACCTCCTAGAGAAATGGAAATAAAAACACAAATAAACAAATGGGACCTAATGAAACTTAAAAGCTTTTGCACAGCAAAGGAAACCATAAACAAGAGAAACAGACAACCGTCAGAATGGGAGAAAATATTTGAAAATGAAGCAACTGACAAAGGATTAATCTCCACAACATACAAGCAACTCATGCAGCTCAATATCAAAAACCAAACAACCCAATCCAAAAATGGGCAGAAGACCTAAATAGACATTTCTCCAAAGAAGATATACAGATTGCCAACAAACACATGAAAGGATGCTCAACATCACTAATCATTAGGGAAATGCAAATCAAAACTACAATGAGGTATCACCTCACACCAGTCAGAATGGCCATCATCAAAAAATCTACAAATAATAAATGCTGGAGAGGGTGTGGAGGAAAGGGAACCCTCTTGCACTGTTGGTGGGAATGTAAATTGATACAGCCACTATGGAGAACAGTATGGAGGATCCTTAAACTAAAAACAGAACTACCATATGACCCAGAAATCCCACTACTGGGGATATACCCTGAGAAAACGATAATTCAAAGAGAGTCATGCACCAAAATGTTCATTCCAGCTCTATTTACAATAGTCAGGACATGGAAGCAACCTAAGTGTCCATCAACAGCTGAATGGATAAAGAAGATGTGACACATATATACAATGGAATATTACTCAGCCATAAAAAGGAACGAACCTGAGTTATTTGTAGTGAGGTGGATGGACCTAGAGACCGTCGTACAGAGTGAATTAAGTCAGAAAAAGAAAAACAAATACCGTATGCTAACACATATATATGGAATCTAAAAAAAAAGAAAAAAAAATAGAAGAACCCAGGGGCAAGACGGGAATAAAGATGCACACCTATTAGAGAATGGACTTGAGGATACGGGGAGGGGGAAGGGTAAGCTGGGACAAAGTGAGAGAGTGGCATGGACATATATACACTACCAAATGTAAAGTAGATAGCTAGTGGGAAGCAGCTGCATAGCACAGGGAGATCAGCTCGGTGCTTTGTGACCACCTAGAGGGGTGGGCTAGGGAGGGTGGGAGGGAGGGAGATGCAGGAGGGAAGAGATATGAGGACATATGTATATGTATAACTGATTCACTTTGTTATAAAGCAGAAACTAACACACCATTGTAAAGCAATTATACTCTAATAAAGACGTTAAAAAAAAGAATTATGTACATATCATTGTAAAATAAAGATGTGATTGCAAATGCCAGAATTTCATAGTTTACATTTCTATGCTTCCTGTTGTGTAAGATTTTGAAGTGGGAAACGATCACTCTTGTTTCCCCCCTCAAATCCCCTCACACTTATCATTCTAATACCTACTGTTCATATTGCCAGCTGTCTACACCTGTGTTTCATTGCCTGTGAATTTTATCTGGCCAAAGCCACCATGGCCTAAGAATTAACACCCGCTATGAACATCCCTTCACCAATAATGAAAGGGATTTTGGTGCATAAATATTTCAGCTTGCCCTCCCCACTTGGCGCTAATTGTGAAACGCACCCAGATTTTCTCAGTGAGGGCAAAACCTGGTTATGCCCAGTAATAATAACCTGCTTGCTAATGCATTTGTTACTGGCTGTCTTTCCTTCCTTGTTTTACTTTCTTGCTCTCTACTGACATTTCCTGCAGTGATCTCTGAAATAACTTAAACTGGAATACGTGCTTCAGGATTTGCTTCTAGGGACATGAGAACTACCAAAAAGATCTGGGTTAGAGTCAGGAGAATAGTGTTGAATCATCATTCTGGGACCTCTTTTCTGAGAGTTCAAGATGTAGAGAGTTTTCTTTTTTCCCCTGAACTAAAAGAAGTGTCAGTTCTTTAATTTTAGGTAATACAGAGGTGTGTGAGATCTTTGAGGTATTAATTAATGGTTATATAAAATTAAATAGGATGTGAGAAAAGGGGCTACAAGTTAAAATTTTTATTAAGAATTTTTTTGGTCTATAAATACAGGCTCCTGATAATTAAAGTGAGACTACCTATATGTTAAATTAAAGGCTATTATGGTATGTTGAGGCTGAAACACTGCATAAGAGCTTTAAACAGTATAATATCATACCTTTAGACTGTATTTGTAAAAATTCAGAAAGCAGCTGAGAAAATGTACTAATGTAAGGTGCTGCAATAAATCCTGCAATTGAATGGTTTCACACAATTAGAATGTAATTTTACACTCTTAATATTCAGTGTAGGTGTTCCAAGTCCAGGATGGCAGGAGAGACTCTCCCGCTCAGTCAACCAGGAAATCAGCTTCTGAGGCTTCTGAGGTCACCCCTGGGGTCTTCTCCAATCCAGCCAGCCAGAAACAGAAAAGGGCAGGAGGAGTGAATCATGAGAGAGCTTTAAGGGGAAGGCCTGGAGGAGGAGTTCATTTTTCTCTCACTCCATTGTCTACAATGCAATCACGTGACTACGCTGAACTGCAAGGGAGGGGCTGGGAGGCATTCTCATTGGGAAACTGGGCAGGCTTCTCCCAGTGACACCTCTCCTTTGGAAGAGAGGATACCCATTTTTGGCAAATAAATAGCCATCTCTCCCACCACCACATCTCTTTTCCTTATGTAAAATGAATATGCTAAATGAATTAATAATATAAACAAATTAGAATTGAATGGTAAGTAAGTCAAACCATTTTCAAGAATTGGAGAAAGATGTATGATTATGTCAGCAATTCATATACATATTAAAATAATCCTTACTTAGTCATTAAAACTTGTCTCCTTAATACTTCTGCCAATAGCATATTTAAAAGTTCAGTTCTCTGAAATGGAAAGCACTAATATTTCAATCACTTAAAAAAATCCATTATTGAAACATTTCATTTAGTCATATTAATCTTTTCCTATGCCACTTAACTAAAACTCATTACCTTATGTACAAATGAAATCTGAGGAATTCTTACCTCATCTTTACCACATATTTGTATATTCTTCAAGGGAAATATTACGACCATTTCACAGTTACCTTTTTTTTTCTCCATAAAACTGGATCGATTTTCTCTGGCTTGAGGAGATAAATGCAAGGAGGCAGGGATTATAGAAAATTTTAAAATCAAAATTTAGGGACTTCTCTGGCGGTCCAGTGGGTAAGACTCTGCGCTCCCAATGCAGGGGGCCCAGGTTCGATTTCTGGTCAGGGAACTAGATCCCACATGCATACCACAACTAAGAGTCTGCATGCTGCAACTAAAGATCCCGCGTGCTGCAACTAAGATCTGGTGCAACCTAAATAAATAAACAAACAAATAAATAAATATTAAAAGAAAAACAAGGCATCCTTCCTGGAACCCTCTGTCCAAAAAAAAAAAAGATCAAAATTTAGAGTCAGATAAGTATTTGGTCACAGTGCTACAGGCTGGAATAAATGAATTACAAATTGAGATTTCTGTTACGAATTCACTGCTCTTTCCAGTACAGCAGGCTGCCCTCTTAATTATTGATTTAGCAACAATCATTTGCATTAGGATGGTATCTTCATTACAACTATCTACCTGTGGTCTGTTAAAAGGGAAAAATAAATACAAAATATATTAATATTTTCATTTATTTAAACAAAATCTAACATTTATACTTTGAACTAATTCAGGAAATATACTAATTTTATTTTGTAAAGTGGAATTATGCTGCATACATAAGTGATTCTAGGACATTATGTTGTATGGATTTTAAAGGAAAGGAAATAGCTGCAACAATAGTGTTCCTGACTGCTGTTGTGATGTTTCTTAATGGAACTGTTAACTTGTAGCAGTCAGGGTGATGGCGGTTTTTGTGATCACTAACATTGATTGAATACTTATAAACTATATGTCAGTTGCTGTGCTAAGTGCTTTATATGCTGTCTCATACTATTATTATTTCAAATTTACAGAAGAGGGAGCTGAGATTTAAAGAAGTTAAGCATCTTGTCCAAGATCACACCAGTAAGAAGCAGGAGAGCCGAGATATAACACAGATCTGTTTGATTATATTCTGTGCTCTTAACCATTATGCTGTGTGACCTTCACCAAAGGTACATCACTTCCTGCTACTCCATGGTAAGTACAGGTTTAAAAACAAAGAACTAATTTAATGAAAATGAGCACAGACGAACTACAGTGGTCCCCTCTTATCCATGAGGGATATGTTCCAAGACCCCCAGTGGATGCCTGAAACTGCAGATAGTACCAGACCTTACATATACAAGGTTTTTTTCCTGTAACTACATGCCTATGATAAAGTTTAATTTATAAATTAGGCACAGTAAGAGATTAACAACAAAAACTAATAATAAAATAGAACAATTACAACAATATACTGTAATAATGGCTATGTAAATGTGGTCTCTCTCTTTCTCTCTCAGAATATCTTATTGTACAAATATAATACCTTTTCCATCTTAACTAAGCACTTACCACATACTGTGGCCATAACTTTTGCAGCTTGAGGTGCAGCAGCAAAACTGGCATGAATTTCTTTGCCCTTCTTCACAACTTTCTAGATAGGAGATTGGTTCTTACTGTAGATCTTAGCAACTGCAGCATATTTTTTTTTCTTACCCTATTAAGTTGAGAACTGTCACCCTTTCACTTAAAGAAAGCACCTTGTGACTTCTCTTTGGCATACCCAAATTGCCAGCATCACTACTCTTGCCCTTCCTAGCGAAGACTGAAGATGCTCGTCAAAATCCAAGTCTGTGTCTTTGGGGTGATGGCTTTTATTAACAAGATCCCAAAAAAGGGAGGGTGAAGGAGGCCTGTACAACCCTGAAGGTTCATTTCTACCACTCTGACATATGATAGAAATTGTCATCTTGTTCTTCGAAAAAGAATAAGAATATGAACAATGAAACTTTAAACGGGAAACAAACACAATGATTGCAAACCAGTAACAAGGTCAGAGTTATGTAATTGGGATTAAAGCAGTTATATGCACAAGTGCTTCAAGAAAATTGTGCACTCAAACTGTAATCTGGGGTGCATTGCAAAGAAACCAAACAGTCCAGTAATGTGAAAGTCTGAGGAAAGAGTGGGAGGTAGTATGAATTGCCCAACAGTAACAAGAATAATATCAAGAAATATAATATTTAGGATGGGAGAAGTGATGGAGGAGAATCTAGCTTTGAGAAGAATTTTCAGAGGAGGTAGAACCCCAAATGACAGAAAACAGTAGCAGAATGAAAAAGCTTCTTCACCTAATTGAAGAGAGAGCTTAAAAGCTGAGAATAAACATGATCACTGCAAGGAAATTTGCAAGAGAACTAACAAGAAAAAAAAATAGGTTCAATTTTTATAAGAATGATGAAAAATCTCAATACAGGAAATAATAGCCCATAAAAAAAGTAAATGAGATGGAAGGGCAGTTTTAGAAACTTTAATTTTTATTCTGATATTCTAATTTAAAATTAGACATCTAAGAAAAACGATTTAATATAGAAGTATTGTTAAAAAAGAAATAAACTGTATAATACAAGCACAGTTTTATCTTCTCAGTTACATCACTGTTTAGCGTGATAACCAAATATAGAACCAGTAATGGACTCACACTGTGGCAAAAGAGAGAAAAATCAGATAACAAGAGTGATGCTACAGAAGACGATCTTTTGAAGGCTGCACATAACATTTTCTAGCAATGTACAAACATAAAACTTGTAAAAATGTATCTCTAGTAATACCTCCTTTGTTGTTCTTCCAGACAACTGGGCAACAGAAATGTCATTTGATCCAAGCTTAAGTTCTTGAGAGAACCAGAAACATAATGGGCTCCAAAACACCTTAAACCACTGGCATCATGAACACTTCCTGCCTAATTCTGTTGGACAACAGAGACAAAGTAAGCCCTGTAATTACATCCCAGCCTGATCTATGCTTGCAGTCATGTAATTAATACTTCCTCTGTAAAGCAATGGAATAATTTAAAGAGCAGATATTTTTCAACCATGATCTGAAAAAAAAAACTCTAAGAGAATACATGTGCATTTTAGCTGTGTGCAGACACTTCTGGGATTCCATTTGCTAAAAGAAATTGTAACTAGATTCTCAGAGCTTTCATTGTACCAAGAGATGAAAATGATACTTCCTTCCTGCTAAGGGCTATAGTAGGGGGTAGAATAAAGGGTGACTGGAGCCTATATTTATTCCATGAGGTTTTATGAAAATGGTAAACATAATCTCAGTTCCTGGCTACCTGAGCCACCCTAGCATGGTGCCAACCACATTTGCAGAGCCTCAGCCAGGAAATCGGTGCAGAAATCTGGCTCCAGAGGCTAGACCTTAACATACACGATAGAAATAAAACACTGCACTCCAGCAAATCTATAGTAACTTCCCAAGTCCCTGCACAGTTTCTAGTGTCCATTTGTAGAGAGGCATTCACAAACATGAATGTAAATCCTATAGAACTCAGAGACACATAAAACTGGGTTGTAACACAACAGTAGAGGACAGAGTAAGAGTGAGAATGTAAGCTGACACTGTAGGTTTTACCAAGAAAGCTGCATTTTCAACAATTGTTCAAATTTTAAATACTTTTACATTATTTTCTTTTAAATAGATCACACATATGCCCAGAAAAATTCTATATTTTCAAAGTCCCTCTCCATCCCCAACCAAATCCAAAACAATTTTCATCTTTGTCATCTTGTCAACTGTATTTAATATCTAGAATCACAAAGAGTGGTGCTAGGGTACACACAGGGCCAATGAGATGGCTATTACCTCTTCCTGAAACTCTCTCCCCACTTACTCTTGACAATGCCAAACAACCTTATTTTCAACAACAATGAAGTCTTCCCTGATCACTCTTCTACTGCTCTGTCACATCGCCCTGTTTATATCCTATGCAATACCTCACAATCGCTGAACATTTTATTGATTTGTCCATATTTGAAATATGAAAGATGAAATAAAATTCTGAAAATGAGGAAACAAGGAAACAGCTAAGGGAATATCATAGTTATCTTGGTCTGCTTGGGCTTCCATAACAAAATACCATAGACTGGGTGACTTAAATAACAGAAATTCCTTTTCTCACAGTTCTCAAGGCTGGGAAGTGCAAGTGCAGGGTGCAGGCCAATTCCATTTCTTGTGGGCATCCTCTACCTGGCTTGACACAATTCTGACTGTATTCTCACTTTCTCTTCTTGTAAGTTCACTAATTCCATGGTGAGGGCCCTACCCTCATGACCTAATCTAACCCTAATTACCTCCAAAGGCCCCATCTCCAAAAACCATCATATTGGGAGTTAGGGTTTCAACCTCCAACAAATATTGGTGGAGACACAAATATTCAGTTCACAAGGATGCCAGATTTGGGTCCCCTCAACAGAATAGAAAAAAACAGTAAAAAAATATTTGCTTGATTATTTTACTGAATTACCTTATATCCATCATAGAAATAATCCATTTTGTTATATACAGAGAATATAGTTCTCAATTATTAGTAACTAATATTCATTTTCAGAGCAACTTGACTTAGGCATCTCTACTCTGGTGGCTTGATGGGTTCCATTCTATATTCATAAACTCATTTGGCTCATAAACTTTTGAAGGTCTTAATTTTAATATAAGAATTATGCCAAGAAAAACATAAAAATTGTAAGGTAATATATGGCTCTGCATGAATATTTAAAGGTAATAAGCCAGATTTTTACTCTGTGAAACACAAAATAAAAATCTTAACAAAAGAACAAAATGATTGATAGGACACATCAAAACAACCATCTTTTTGGCACAATGATTCTGAGCTCACATATAAGTAGTCTCCTGTTCTTCAGACAAGCCCACAGAAGAGGGAGTCCCTCTCCACTGGAGATGACTTCATTTTTTTACATTAGAAAAGAGCAATTGGGGATGTTTAATATACTTTTGTCTGAGGAACTCTGAAATTTAATATATATTCCAATTTGCAAAAACTGGAAATACGAAATAGGCCAATGGCCCAAGTCCAAGCAGACTCAGTTTTTCAGAGTCAAACACTAAAGCAAAGAAACAATAAGAAAATGCTCACAAAAATTACCTAGAGCAAGGGATGTCTGAATTGAACATTTTGTTCATTGAACTCATCATTTTTTACTTCCTTTAATTATTAGTCTTATCTCACAGAGTGAACTCACTTTGAAATGATTAAAAATGGTTTTTGGAAAATGTGTTAGATTGACTGTGATCGTGCCCACATGCATATTGTAAAAAAATATTCATTGTCATTAGCCTCATGTGGGCCATGTTAACGGATTAATAAACATATGAGTCGATAGCTACATCATTCACTTGACATTTTCTGGGTGGATACAAGCTATGTACAAACACTGTACTACAAACTATATTCAAATACTATTTTGGAAACAAATAATTGCATGTTAAAGTGGGAATGTTTGCCCAGAGATTATTTTGAGGACTCAGAAGTTCTTCAGTCTTCTCAAGTGTACAAGCAAATGTTCTCCAGTTAGAGAAAGGAAGTGTGAAAGCTTCATCCACATCACAGAAGAAGACAGATGCATGCACTGCAGTTGCACAGAAAGAAGAAAGCTATTAACACAGCCTGCCCTGTGCAGTCTTCAGTAAACTCTGCGGCCAACCCTGCAGAGGCATATTTGGTTTGCAGGGCAGTCGCAGGGTGGTAGGATTCTCTACCAATGCTTTTATAAATCATCTTGTTCCTCATCTGCCATTGAATAGGTTCTGCAACTCCCATAGGGCTACTGCATGAAATATACTTATGCAATCTCATAACATTCAATATTTTTTCTTCTCCAAATTTCCACGGCATTGGTCTTGTGTTTACCTTTCTAGTTCTAGGATAGATTTTTTTCTGTTTCCTCTATAGCATATTCTTGCAGTTCACTTTGTAAATACTGAGGTTCCCCTCTCAAAGAATCACATAATCTAGCCCAGATCTCCAGCCTCTATCTCTCCTCTGAGTTCCAGGTCCAAATATCTGACTCCTTACTGGATAGCTCCTTTGAGATGTCCAAAGGGTACCAAAAATTAAACGTAAGAAAAACCAAAGTCAAAATCTTTACCTTCAGAAGCTGCTAGCTCCTCTATTTTTCCTGCTTTGTCAATACCATCAAACACTCAGAAAAACACTAACCTGAAATCTGAGAGAGTCTGGATTTCTTCCTTCATTCTTCTTCCAAAGAGAGGTCAGGTATTGTTGATTATAACTTCTCCTGCATCCTTCAGAGGCCTTGGTTTAAACTCTCACTATTATTTTTCATTTATATATTGAAACAATATGTATGTGCTATCAATTACTTGTCAGATGTTTCGCAAATTGAAAAATAAAAAACTCAATAGTGTCTATACTGGGAGAAACAGACAAGCAAATGTGGAATCATATAATAACCTTACTTTTAAGTGACATTTCTTTCTTAAACTCTCCCTGGCCTGTTCTATCCTTGACATTGTCAGTTTTCTCATCAGGACCTTCTCCAGTCTACTCAAAATCTTCCAATCATTTCTAATAATCTATAAATCAGCAACAGAGTTCTTAAAGGGATTTAAGTAAATTTAAATGAAATGAATTTAAATTCTAGAAAATGAATTTGAATTTTTCTAAGAACACTAAGGGACATGTGAATTGCAGTCCCTATGAGACTTAAGCTCTGAAAACAGAAGAGCCGGGATACCAAAGCTGTGTGTGAACCAATGTCAGAAAATGGGGAGAATGAGTGTGTCATCACCTGGAAACCATGAACATAAGTCAAAAGAAGGAAAGTGTAAGCAAGCAAAGCAGCAAAGCAGCAAAACAGAGCTCTGGGGGCAATTAGAGACTCAAAAGCTGTAGCGTTTGACAAAGAAATAAGTCAAGGAAACTGGGAAATGATTATGAGGGTAATCTGCCCAATATACATGACCCTCAGGCTGCCTTCAAGAGGCAGAGCTCTGCCCTGACTCACACTCCTTAGGAAATATTCTGCACAGCCATTATCCTAAAAAAAAAAGAAGTCTTGAACCGTAGAATTATAAACAGAGGTTGCTGGGCTACCTGATAGGTTGTATTTCCCAGTTTTCTGGACAGTGGCTATAGCCAAGAGAATAGTGATGATCTCCAAGAAGGCAGACACAGATCCCTGGCATTCGAAGTATCCTTAAATCCTTATAGTATCTGTGTCTTCTATATGGTATTCAGTATTATGGTGACATATGTTATTTACCTCCTTTATTAAAAGAAAAAGTTGCAGTATGTCAGAGACTATGTCTTCACATCAGCACAGAACTGAGAACACTGCTTTTAATAATGAAGGCCCCGGGCTTCCCTGGTGGCGCAGTGGTTGAGAATCTGCCTGCCAATGCTAGGGGACACGGGTTCGAGCCCTGGTCTGGGAAGATCCCACATGCCGCAGAGCAACTAGGCCCGTGAGCCACAATTACTGAGCCTGCGCGTCTGGAGCCTGTGCTCCGCAACCAGAGAGGCCGTGATAGTGAGAGGCCCGCGCACCGCAATGAAGAGTGGCCCCCGCTTGCCGCAACTAGAGAAAGCCCTCGCACAGAAACGAAGACCCAACACAGCCATAAATAAATAAATAAATAAAAATAGTGAAGGCCCTTAAAAAATGTGTTAAAATGACAGGAAGTTTGGATTATAAGAGCTTATTTTACAGATAATAGTGAACTGGATTTATTTAGGGAAATGGACAAAATTCATTTGACAACTTGGTGATTCTATTAAGACATTCAGAATCACTGGGATTGCTTAGGTCTGCATGAGGTAAAGTAGGTGAACTTGTTTCATCCTAGATAAACTTGTTTCATCAACTGCCTTTCTAACTCGTTAAAGAAAACCTAAGTCTCAAAGCCTGAAAGGCTTCTAAGTATCACTTAATAGATTCAACAGTTTTACTTCAACTGTTTGCTTTCTTTAAAAGTTAACCAAATTGATTTTAAATATCGTTATGAGGATCTTTGCATTTGGACGTGGACCATATTTACAAGTTTGCCTTTCTTCAAACTGACATCTCTCTAAATGAAACCTGTAGAATAAGATATAATTTGCATTTATCAGAAAGTTTGGTGGCAATGACAGATACTCAGTAAGAACAGATTTTAAAGGGGCATGTTATTGGAAAAGTACTGGAGTATCTTGCAGATCAACCAGACTACAGGCAAAGCAAAGAACCAAGAATTCGAATAATTCAAAATAATTCAGATGACATTGGGAGCATCCATCTCTCTTCTAAGTTGACTTTCTAGGTCAATTTAATCTCTCTCTCTCTCTCTCCACCACCCACTGCCCTCTCTCCCTCCCTCTCATTCTTCTGCTCTCATTCTCTCTCTCATTCTTTCTACCGTCCCTCTTCTACCCTCCCCCCGCCCACCAGAGAATCCACCTTTGCTCTTCTAGCCAATAAGGCATGACAACTGTTGATTTTTTTACACATTAAAACTTTAGCCACAGTAAGTGCACATAGTAACAAGAAAATACTAGAGAAGGAATGCACTAGCAAACTATGACCATGTACCTATAACTAGACCAATCAATCTGAGGCCAAGAGAATGGGGTACTATAACTTTTCCAGTATGAAATTAATCAACTGTTGTGTAGTAAAATAACATCTCTAGGACTATGAAGTGTGGTAAGGCACAGTTTCCAGCTGAAAAGACAGGGCTTCTGGGCAAACAAATAAAAGTCCTATATTTTCAGGAAGAAAATATTTGTCAGGTATTTACTCAATTAGTGTTTTTTTAAAAGCAGATTTTTTAAAAGAATTAAATGTGACACCCACATATTCAGATGTCGTATACATTGGTACATAGTAACTTGAGCATAAATTTCAACAGTCTTTCACGTGAATGAAGTCCAGGCTGCTAACAGACCTCTTCTGTTTTATTTCCATGGTTATTTATTTAATGTCCCCAGTACTGTACTAAAACATTAAACAGTGTTTAACTTCTTTGTGTGAAGTAATTTTTTTGTCTAAATGTTTTCAATAAGTAGTGGTTTTCCTTAAAGTAGATGGGATGGTCACACTATTAAAATTTAAATTGATGTTTATGAATGAGAATGATTTTCTCCATTCACTGTGTAGAACAGTGCTTCGAAAAAGTGATAGTATAGTAGCTATGCACTTAATAGTGGTAAGGGCCTCATTTAAGAATAATTTTTAAAATACAGTCATGTTAAAATCCCATCCAAATTCTGTAGAATTTGTACTAGCCATTTCATAAGAATTTTAAATAAAAGTTTATACTGGAATAAGATTTTTTAACCCATACAAAGGAATATTACATTTCTCTATCATATTAACATGAGTTTTAGTATAATTATTATGATCCCCAAATAGTCAAAAATTAAATAAATTGTCACAATAAATACAAAGACTACAAACAAATTAAATTTGGAGTTCAAAGTAATACAGTTAACCCTTGAACAACACGGGTTTGAACTGCATAGGTCCACTTATACACTGATTTTTTCAATAGTACATACTTTGGTACTACGTGATCTAAGGTTGGTTGAATCCAAGAATGCAAAACCTGGGATACGGAGGGCCAACGTAGTTACACTCTTATTTTCAACTGCTCAGAGGTTCAGCTCCCCTGGTCCCTGTGTTGTTCAAGGGTCAACTGTATTATCTATTGTGTTCGTAAGGCTTATATTCAAAGACTATAGTGCTTTCAATCATTTTCCTTAACTACCCTGAATAAGGGAGAAGAGTCTATTTGGTTCCACTCCATGGGCCCCTATGTGGACGTCCACTCTACCCCAAATTCCAACCCAAGCTGGTCTACCTAAGGAAAAAGGGGACTCCAAATGGGGCAGAAATTTCCTGGTTAAGTCTGTCTTTGACTACCTTTTAGACAGAGTCCAGTTCCAGGGCTATTGGCTGATGATACCTGACAGAATACAGCAAGTAAAGACCTCCTTGCAAGCTGTGCACCACGCCCTCTGCAGGCTGTGGGGCACCTTTGCTTAACAGACTTGTACCTCTCAATCTTGTTTCTCAAACTTTATAAAGAAGAGGAGGTAGGAGGAAATGGAAAAAAAAGTGCAAAAGAAAACCTCATCTCCACCATCAAAACTATGTCAGAGGATTTTGTTGAAATACTTGAGATAGAGGCAGAAAAGAAAGATAGATAGATGATAGATAGATAATAGATAGATAGATAGATAATAGGTAGATAGATGATAGCTAGATGATAGATAGATAATTGAAAGCAAAAAAAAAAAAAAATAGCAGGGGCAGACAAAACAGGGAAGAAAAGGAGTGAAAACGATAAAGCTCTTTCATCAAGGGGAATGTGCAAATAAAGGAGGAGGCCGAGTGTAGATTAAGGCAAAGTGATATTTACTCACAAGCCTGTGCACGGCATACCCATCCAGGTCATACATGCTGTGAGGAAAGAACAGGAGTAAATGGTGTGTAAGTTAGCTCGTTATTGGTTAAGCATAGGAGTATTGGCTTTTTAAAATAAATCATATCGTCTATCTGTTGTGGGGTGTTTTTGACATTTCTCTATTTTTAAAAAATTTGCTTTCGGTTTAATTTTTAGTATCTAATGAGCCCTCTTTAGCTAGATCAACTCTTAAAGTTTAATCCATTATCTTGTCAGTTATAGTCTCTATCATTGTAATGCACACAGAACTATGGAATAAAAAGAAAGACTAAAAGGAATTAAGTTTAAAGTGTGAACAGGAATTATCATTTTCTTTTTCAAGTAAAATCTTGATGAGTAACTCTCTGTCAAAACAATGCATTGAAACATGAGGAAAACTGTCAAATTAAAAGCAAATTAGTATAATAAATGGAGAAAAATAGACTATGGCATGAATAATTCTGGGGAGAATAAAAAGCAATGAGGATAAGTTTCAGTACGGCATCCACTTAATTTTAACAGCAGAAAGAAAAACAGATCAGGAAATGTATATGAGCATAAGGAAATTCCTTTTAAAGCTTCCATAATAGCTCTCCTGAAAAATGGTTTTAAATTCATATATACAATTTTTAAAAAAGGGTATTGACCAAAATTCTCATCCACAAAGACAAGTTATTCTTACTAGTCAATTAAATCTTGCCTTTATCACAAAAGACTATTTTCTAAATCCTTCTACTTGTGTTAATCAATTCACCATATATAATTGCAGATTTGAACCTAAGAGAGTATATTTTATTGGCAAATGTATCTTAAGGGTGAGGTAAAGTGTCCATTAGTTTTCAATTTTAAAATATTTCTCCCTTTTGATATTCATTTTGCCCCCTTTGATTAAAAAAAAGTGGAATAATAATGGAATAGAAAGGAATAGGATAGTTTGTTTTTTTATTGTTTTATAACTTAATATATGTTCTTGAGATTTATAAATTGTTATTGTTAAAAAGTAACAGAAATAATTTAATTTGATGATGGTTCTCCACTTACTAGGTCCCTGGATGTGCCTGACAATAAACATCTCCAGTGAAGAAACAGTTGGTGGTGAGTTTTAAAGGCGAGTTTGGACTGAGATAACAGTGAAAAATTCTGGGTAAGCACAATTATCTAAATTAAGCCTAACAAAAGTATTGATTTCATTCAGAGTGTCAGCTTGAGCAATGTCAAATCCCTCCAGATGAGAGAAAATATACTTAAATGAAAAAACATATAGCCATGTACAAAAATAAAATGAGAAATCTCCATAGATCAGAAACCCCATAGAATTCCTAAGTGATGACACAATGATAAGAATAAAAGAAAGAGGGGGAAATGTAACTAACACAGGAAATACAAGGTAGAACACAGACTAAAGACTAGGTGCTCCAGGCCTGAGAGCAGGGGGGACTGAGCATGGGAGGACATGCCAGGGACAACAGAGAGGTTCACCTTTGTGCAGCTGCCCTCTCTCCAGGGAGCAAGGGATCAACCTCAAAGACAGAAGACAAGTGTGGGAGCGGGGCTTGTGTTAGAGAGGCAACAGCCCTAGGTGGTCAATGCTTAAGGGCAACAGAACAAGAAGACCAGGCCCTAAGGAAATGTATGTGTCTCTTTAAATTTAATTGAAAACACAATAGAATACAAGTCTTAGCAGAAGCTCACGACACTCCCACCCAGCACTTTGCACAAATGGATGCAGACGAATAAAAACACACAAGAATCACATAACCAAAGAATTAAATAAATCCACACAGTGAAAGAGATACAAAACTCAACCAACAGAATAATTTACACCTGAGGAAACAGAGTTGCTAAAACAGTCAGAACAAGACTCTAAATTCAGTATATTCCTAGAAAGATAAATTATTTTACTTATAAAACGAGAATAAGCTGTTATAAAAATAAAACAAGAAAGGAATCAATCAACCTCCCTTTCCAGAGGGAACCAATTCAAGAGCTGACTCCAAATCAACTACTGATGGATTCCTTAAAAGTTACCCATTATTTCTACTGCAGAAAGTTTCCCAAGTTTTCATGAGCTTAAGGTCTTCCACATTGTTTTGTTTTGTTTTGTTTTCATTCAGCAGCCTTCCTCCCCCCCACCAAAAACGGAGTAGAACCAAAAAAGCAGACCACAGACTTTCCCACCATCATCCCCAATAATATCAGTCTTATATCCCTGGGGTGGTACCCACTTCTTTATTACCAGAGGACAAATGCTTAAAAATTCACCTTTACATATTATGTTTGATCAAATGAGTCACTTATTTGTGAAAGTCAAAAGCATATACGTATAATACTATGTCTTGAGTGCCCATCCTAGGCTGAATTTTATTTCATTTTTATAGATGAGAGACTCACAAAATCCCTTTCAATAATTATTTCCTGAGAAAACCAGCCTTGCATATCCATGATTTAAATGCTTCATCAAATCATTTCCTCTAACTAATACGAAGAACTGCTGAAGGCAATGCAATTCAGCTCAGCAATTCTGCCTTTCAGAGGAGTCAACATTCTGAATGCATTTGTGACATTAAGAAAAGAAATAGAGACTATCAATCAGACTTTCAGGTCCTGTTTTAATCAGAACACATTCAGGAAACAGTCTGAAAAGCCAGAAGTTTGAATGCCCCTGTTCAAGAAGGTTTTTTTCTTAACTGATTTGCAGCCCACAGAGGAAGAACAAATACTGGCGATGCTTTCTATTTAATTTGGTATAAGTTCATAAAACAAATTGCCCAGATAATTGGACATGTCTTCAATTCTGCACTACATTTTCCATAGATGTAAACCAGATTTATAACTTAGAAGTGCAGCAATAAATGAGCATAGCTTGTAATAGACTCGTGCCAAGTCTTATATCAAAGTGAAATAAAAAATGAGACTGACCACTTAGAGTAATCAAATCTGTCAGCTCAGTTAACTCCTTCTACAGTATGGATGGGAACACTAAGATCTGCAAACAAAAAAAAAAGTTTAATGATTTCTACTAGTACAAATATACACAAGCAAGAAATAGCTGTTTAAGTAGATTCCCTAAAAATAAACTTAGCATCCTAAATCCTGTAAATGATTTTTTTCTGTTATTCCTTTTCTTCCCCCCTTTGGAGAATTTAAAACCCACTCACACATGGAAGCGACTATCCTGAAGCTAAGTTCCCATTTTCCTCTGAGGAGTTTTTCCACTCCCGCTTAAATCAGAGTTGGCAATTATGCTTTTCTAGACTGAACCGTCTGGTCACCATTTGTCTAGTCTCTCGTGCAAAACAAACAAACAAACAAACAAAAGAGATCAACAATATTGTGTTGGAAAATACAAGGTGGTTTTTAGGCCCATCTGTTGGTCCTGCAATAACTAAATAAATCTAGTTATTACAAGGCAAAGCTCAAACCTAAATGTGTCCTCTAATTGAATTCTTCCTCTTCCTGGTAAAGAAAAGGGAAGGACATTAATGGTAATAAAACAGGGAAAGCAGAATTCCCATCTGCAAAGACTTTCCTAAGTCTATATACTTCTTTGGGCTATTTGCCAAAGGCAATGTTCCAGAGAAAGTAAGTTTAAATAATACCCTATTCCAGGAATGGGAAAGGATACGTGCAGATCAGTTGGTATTAGTAACACATTTCCAGGATTTAAAAAAAGAAAGGCATACTTATTTTGCAAGAAATAACTATTTTTTTCCCAAAATCCCTGTTTGTATTTGTATTTAAGTAAGTTGTTTTACTCTCCATTTTTGAAGTATCCAATTTACTCCAAACAAATTTATTACCTTCCCTCTGCTTCTTCTCTTCCTCTCCTTAGCGAGTAATAGAAACATCATTCACCATTTAGCCAAACTGGAAACCAGGTAATCACTCTTCCGTCCGAATCTAATTAATGATAAAGACTTGACAGCTCCAACTATTAAATATCTCCCTATTCTTTCCTCTCTCATTACATTTGCTACTCACTTTTCTCTCTGCCTAAATTCTCAGTCCTTTCCAGTTCACCCTTTGAGGTGCTACCAGAGATCTTTCCAAAAGCAAGTCCAATCACATTGGTCTCCCTCATAAAATCTTTAAGTGACTCCCCAATCCCTATACTAAAATACAAATCCCTTGGCTTAGCATACATAAGACCCTTCAAACACCTTTCTTTTATCTCATCTCCTACCACTTCCTGAAAGTCTGCAATGCTTATGCTGTAGTTTCCAAAACAATCCATGCCCTTTCATGATCTGTGCTGTTGCACATTTTCTTCTAACTGAAATAATTCCTCCACTGATTTATTGCTGAGAACTTAGTCATATTCTTAGATTGAAAGCAAGCATACTTCAGAAACCTTCCTTTACGCTCCCCACCACAGCACTTAACGTCCCACCCCTGTGAAAAGTGATCACATATCAGTGCCGTTGTTATATGTTCTTATATCTCCAACTGTCTGAGCTCCTGAAGAAGCAGGACCATGTATTTTTCCTTTTCAATATCTTGACCCCCAACTGAAAATAAACACTAATTGTCCCTAAGGTGAATAAATAAAGCAATGAATGAATGACAGATATATAACTGACCTAGGTAGTGAAATCTCTTTTCCAACTGAGGTCAACACTATGCAATCTTCACCTTCTTAGGTTAAATGGAATTGAATAACTGGGCCAATTTTGAATTACTACAGTGCATCTCTTGAAGCTGAGTTCATGAGTCCGCACAATGAAATAGTCCCACTGATTTTTTAATTAGCATAGTTTATTTTTCCTCAGCATTGATTCTGCGTTGCACTGTTTCCTTAGATTATTTTGTGTGATGCTTTTATATTCTATTTTTAATTTGTTTACTTTGCTTTCTCTCTTGGCTTTAAAATGCGAGATTGGATGTAATTGTCAATATAGCTTTCAACTTATTTATAATTTATCTAATGCAATTACATGCTATTAAGCAGTTAATAAATATCTTTCTACGCTAATTTGAGAGTGCATATTTGAAAATAGAATCAAAGGAAAAGAAACATAAATATTCTCTTTCTATTCTGATTTACTTAATTTCAGAACATCTCACTAACCGCCTTCTCGTCCCACCAATCTTTTTGCTGTGCTTTCATTTTTTATTCTGTGCAATAGGGACAATATTTTTTTTCTATATGGAGGGCCAAGTGGCATAAAATTACATAAACTTCCTGGGGAAAAAAGAATTCATGTAAAATTTTAAAGGAAATTAATGTAATCTGAAGTGCTCATTAGGAGGAACATTCTTTAGAAAAGTGGTACTTTTTTTTTTTTTCTAACCTCGTATTTTGTTTGTTTGTTTTATAATGACTGACTGAAGCCTTATTTGGGCACATATCCCATTAACTTGAATATGGGTGGTTAGCCCTCAGGCAAACTTTGTTACTTCTTCAATTTCTTTTGCCATATAGAGGTTTCCTATAAAACCCACTCAATGTATAGACAATTTAAACTCATACAGGAAGTACTCAAACCTCCGAATTGCATCTTACAAGAATGGAGGCAGTTCTTCGATCCCAATTTACATGTCATTTGTTCTCTTCTACTAGCATATTGGCTGAAGCCATAGTGACATCACTAGATACAGATATTTTCATCTTCTTTGCCTTGGTTTCAACATTTACTATTATGTCTACTTCTTTGACACAACGGTTGTTTATTCTTTGAAATTATTAAATATTTAACCAAGTTCTTGAAAATTAGGGGCAGTCATATTTTTCCAAAGATTTTTACTTTAATTTACTTTTATTATTTTTAAATATATGTTTAGTGTGTCTGCTCTAGAATGAGCAACTCCAACTAATTCTCCTCACAGCTAGCACACTGTTTCTAATCTGAATTCACATTAGAACTCTGAATCTACTCTTATTTGTGGCAAGCTTGATTTTCTCACTCCCTCACCTCACATATGAAGGTCGTTACAAAGTTGATGAGGATAATCAAGTCATACTGGAAAGAATGTTTTGGACCGTGAATATGCAGCTGCACTGAGGAGATATTTTGGCACTTCCAGCATTATAAAAGTTAGAATGATTAATAAGAAGAAGTATGGAATCGATCTACTGAGAATACTGTAATCCCTTCATGGTTATTAAGAGATGTGTGAAGCACATAAAAATAGATATAGATTATTTATTACTAAAGGGATTCATGATTCAATTTTATCACCTTTAGAAACCTATGTAGCTTTTTTTGTACTTTACAAAACATTTAGAAGTTGTGACTTCCATGCTTAGATCAGTGTTTTTAAATAATGCTATATCTTAAGAGGTTGTCTCAAAAAACTACATATTCCAAGTTGTCTAAATTATACAACAAAACCAACACATGCTTACCTGTGTTTCCTTATGACACCCTACTAACATAACAGTGGATTCTTAAGGCAGTAAGTGACAAATACAAATGTCATGCAAGAAAAGGCAACAGCTGCACATTTTTGGAAGCTAGAAAGCAAATAGACAAATAATAACTGCCTTAGCCTGGAGAAAGATGAATTAATTCCAAGACATTCATAGAGAAAGTCCAGAAGCAAAATGATGTGTACTGCAAAACTCATAAATCCTCCACAACTGACAGTCCCAGCTGCACCCGAACCTGAAGATAAAGGTGGATTAAATCCAGGAGGATGTTTGTTGAATGCAATAGAGAAACAGTTCCCTAACTACCTTACAGGCGGCTAGGCCACTTTCTCTTCTCCTGTAGAAGGATGAGGCTTAACTTTCTACAGAAGAGGAGTCAGAGGGATGCTGGAGTAGAGAACACGGGCCCAGCTAGGACACTTCAATTGTAATGGTTCATGTACATCCTGAACCACGAGATCTCCCTGATCTCTCCCCTTACCTGACTCTAAGAATGCTAGCAGCCAGTATTAGACCCTCCTGATAGGAGGGTGGATAATTCTTCTCCAGGGAATCCAACCAGACTAAGAGAAAAGACCTGAAAATCGCTAATAGTCAGGAGTTCACTGACCAAACGGCAGGGCCAGATCACCCACCAAGAAGGCACACCAGTTGACAAGCCCATAAGTTTCTAATCAGGTGTTTGGTGACTCATTTCTAAATATTTATGGGCAGCCAAGTATCCCCAGATATTTGAAGAAAGCCTCTAACATGAAAGACAGAGACCAAACAAACTGAAGTAACAAATTTGGAGAAAGCAGAGTGATGGAAGCAGAAGAAAACTCTGTGTCTGTGTGTCCACATTTAACATCTAGCCTCTCAGAGATAGGAAATCTTACTTCCATGAAAAAAAACACCATGATGCTAAAAAAAATAATAAACATCCATACAAAGAAAGGAAGACTTGTAGAAATTAGAACTGTGATAGCAGAAATGAAGAAAAACTCAGCTAGAAAATGTTGAATTTAACTTAAGGAAATCTCTAAGAAATTAGAATAAAAAGACTACAGGTAGAAAATTAAACAGAAAGGAAAAAAAAGTAGAGCACCCACCTCAAAGGTTCATTATATGAATAATAGGAAAATGAGAAAGAGAACAGAAGAAACTATGGTAAGAAGATTATCAAGGAACTAATTCAACATAATGTTTCAAAACTGAAATTCAGAGTGAAAAGTCTATGGAATGCCTAACACAAGTGGGGAAAAAACAAAAATCACATCAGTGCATATCACTTTAAAAAGTAGAACATGGGAGCAAAACTTCCAGAGAGAAAAAAATCAGAATGGCATCAAACTTGTCAGCAGCAACACAAGACAAACAAACACATAAATAAATAAAACAATAACTTCAAACTTATGAATGAATATTATTGCTATCCTATACTTTTACAGTGGCCAAACTGGGAAAAAACCGTGAGAGTGGAATAAAGATATTTCATATTTACAAGGTATCTCAAACTTGATCTCCCATGAGCTCTTCCTCAGGAAATTAGTAGAAAACATGTCACCAAAATGAGGGTGTAAACCAAGAAAAAGGAAGACATAAACCTACACACAGGGGATCAAATGGAGGTGAAATACTATGAGAATTCCTATGATGATGGTAAAGGGAGATCCCAAAACAACAATAGCTATGCAAAACACCAGGAGAGCAGTAAGCCCAAAGGAGACCAAGAGGAGAAAGCTCTCCTGGAAAGATATCTCCAAGAAGATAAAATGAATAGAAACACTTAAATGTTTAAAATATTAAGACATTTCCACTTTGGCAGAGTTTGAGGATGAATCAGTAATAGGTATGTAGCAAATAAAGCAACCAAAACAAATACATACACACACACACACACACACACACACACACACACACACACACAATTTTTAACTCAAAGGCAAACCCCCCCCAAAAAAAAGTATCCAAGGAAGAAAATATAAACATAATAACTTATAAGGGTTACCTGTGAAAAATATTTATACTCACAATAATGTAAGAACTGATTATTGATCAGATAAACAAAATTAAACATATTGGAAAATGGGGGAAGAAAGTGAAGGAGATTGAGAATATAAAAGAATTAAATATTCATCTTTCACTGTAGTATATGAAATACATAATGTCTAAGCTGGAAAAACATAACTATATTATTAAAGTAGTTTAAGATATTTTTTTTTAGAAATATACAGGTAAATACCAAAGAAATAGATAAAAGATTTGAAATGGATTGGGAGAGGTAGAAAAAAGGAGAGGATAATAGATATTGTTTTCATTAAAAACAAACAAAGAAACAAAAAACTCTGTAGAAATACTGGAATGTAAGTTTTTATAAAAAGTATGCATTCACTTATTTTATTTTCTCACTTATTACTATATTTATTTATAAAGTAATTTTAGGAAATAATTTTATTGGTCTTTAAGCATTGAGTTGTTTTAAGAAATGGAGTGCCATATTAGAACAAGCTTGGAACAAGTTCTGAGCTTAGAGAAAGAAGCTCCAACTTAAAATTAACCAGCTCTGTGGCTGTTGAGTGTGGAGGTTGCTGAAGTAATGGGCAATGGTAGTAACTGAAACCAGAATCCATACTAATGTTTTTTTCAGAGGAAGTTTTTCTAGTGTCAGTAAAAATTGGGGGGGAAATCACAGATACAAGTATTGAAAACAGAAAATTGTGAGGTTTGGAGCAAATAGATAAAGTCAGCAATGTGTTGAGCACTCTTGCACATATCTTATGAAATGTTCTCAGAAACTGCTACCTGAAAGAGATTCAGTTTGCATTGATCATCTAACCTGTCTTAAGTATTATAGGATGTTGCCCTTTTTTCCTCCTCAAAGCTAATTTTACCCCTGGTGTGAACTTGGTCCTACAGTTATATCCTCTTTGTGTATAATTGTTCTCTCCCTCTTTTGCCTCTCAATTTATAGGCTTTAAACATGCTCAGAATGGCTCTCCCATTTTATAGATTAAGTAATCCAAAAAGTCAGACCCTCCCTTATCAGCTTCAGTAATTCTTTCTGCACATGTTATACTAGCTCTCCCCTTGACAACCAAGTCTTTGAAAGAATGATCTGAAATTGCTGTCTCCTCTCTCTCATATTTATTCTTCAGATGACTTAAAACAATGTTCTATCCTCCCCACAGCCCAGGAAATGTTCCAGTAGATGTCACTATTTTCTACTGGGTTGTTTCAGTCCTTGTTCCATTTGACCTATTTTACTCCTTGTCACTGCTAACCTGTATGCTACTATCTCCTGGTTCTCTACCCCACCTCTCTAAATATCCCTCAGTCTCTTCTGCTCACCCACTTCTTAACGCTTGGAAGCCCTACAGCTTAGTCTTTGGTCATCTCCTCTTCTCTCTAGATATTCCCTGACATTCTCATCCATAACTTTAGCTAAAATAGGTGCCCAAACACCTACCATACCTCCTTGATTGGAGCTCTTGGAATGACAGGAATTGTACACAGAATTTTCCCCAAATCTCTTTGTCCTTCTGGGTCCCCCTTTTTTTCTTGAAAACCACCAGGATTCATGTGGAAATAGAGGACCAAATCTGGGCATAATCTTAGTCTCCTGCTTCAACCTTAGCCCCACGTCAGTCACTTATAATTATATATTGCTAATCCTTATCCTTTTATTTCTTTGAACCCTTCTTCCATTCGTTGCTGTCTTTTTTCAAAGCCTCATCTCACCAGCGCTTTCATGGACAGTGGCAATACCCCCCTCCCAGTATCACTCCTCAGGTCACCTCCATATTTAACTCCTCCCCTACACTGCTATCAGGGTTATCTAACTTAAAATACCGATCTTGTTATTTTAGTCAATGGCTTGAAACCTTTCAGTAGCTTCCCATTACTTGTAGAACAAAGTCCAAACCCATTAGCACATGGCCCTCCATAATCTGGACACTAGCTACTTATCCCATCTTCTCTCTTGTTGCGCCACCCTTGCAGTCTACGCTTTAACCCTAATAACATTTCATCCAGCTTCTGGATTACACATCTGTACTTCCATTCAGATTGTGTCATGTCTGAAATTGCATTCCCTTTTCCTTCCCTATCTCCACACCCTACTGAGAACATCTACAATTAAGATGCTTCTTCAAAATCAGCTTTTCTATGAAGCCTTCTTATTCTCTCCAACTAAAGTTAATCACTTCTTCATCACACCTCTGCTTATCTCTCTGCATAACTATATTTTTAGCCAAAAAAAAAAAAAAAGTTTGCATTTCTACGTTGGACTGTGAGCTCCTTTCAGACAGAATCTGTGTCTTATTTGTTTATAACACAAGTGTTTAAAAAGTTCCTAGAGGATAGTAGGTGCTTACCGTAGAAACTCATAAAGCTGTAAAATATCCTCTACATAACCAAAAATGTACTGGGAAAAGCTGCTTCGGACAGTTCTTTCCATGGAAGTTACTATGCTTTGAGTTATGTGACGTCGGAACCTCTACCACAGTTGAAGGGACCAATGATAAGCCATCTCCAATTTAGACATAAATGAACCTGTCTCCCAATGTGGCAGTCTGGAGAACACCAAGTAGGAAAATTGCTTTATATTGGATATGAAATATATAATCTGATTATCTTTGGATGTTAAATATAAAACAAAAGCAGCAGAAGCAGACATAGTTAAAGTAGTTAACAGTGGAATCAGTAGAGAGCAATGAATCACAGGTGTCATGGAGTGGCTAGAAGAGGAAAGACCTTCTAAGGAATGACAAGATGATGCGATGCTCTTGGATGACAAGTAATGTTGGTTGATCCTGAAAGGGCTGCTATGCACTATATACTGATCAGGATAAATGATGTTCAGATTCTTCATGGAGCCTGTCTGTGCTGCAGTGGAGTTGGCACGGGATGGCATATTTTGAATATATTCCATGATCACAGATGGCTATAGAAATTTCACAGGCTGGACTTATGTAATAAATTACAAAATTCAAACCTTATAGCATTTAAACTACTTTATTATCAGAGTTCCGTAATTTGTACCTTAGAGGTACAACATTTATTTGATGGGAAAAAAAATACATCAAATGCCTAACTCACATATTTCTGTAGTAGCTCTACCTTCTATGCTATAAGGTCATCTAAATCAGGCCAACATTTACTGCTCACCTTCAAACTGATTTTAAATTTCAGTCTTGAACTTGGGACTTTAATTCCCCAATTTCTAGTTCATATTCCCTTTCATGTACACATTCAGGGCTTCTCTACCTCCCTAAATATGTAGTCAAAGTTAGAGATGATGATAAATCCAACAAACTTAAACAAACACTAGAGACAGACGATGTAAAGAATGGATAACACCTACAGAAATTCTGGGCTTCCCTGGTGGCGCAGTGGTTGAGAATCTGCCTGCCAATGCAGGGGACACGGGTTCAAGCCCTGGTCTGGGAGGATCCCACATGCCGCGGAGCAACTGGGCCCGTGAGCCACAACTACTGAGCCTGCGCGTCTGGAGCCTGTGCTCCACAAGAGAGGCCGCGATAGTGAGAGGCCCGTGCACCGCAATGAAGAGTGGCCCCCGCTCGCCGCAACTAGAGAAAGCCCTCGCACAGAAACAAAGACCCAGCACAGCTAAAAATAAATTAAAAAAAAAAAAAATTCTGGAGAGTTGATTGGGGTCTAGATGCAGGTGATACATGATGAAGGAAGAACTGATGGAACTGATGGAATACATTAGATCAAAGAGAGAGTCTTTGCTTAGAATATTAAGTGTGTATAGAAATAGCCCCCTATAATGGGGAAACTGGACATTGAGTGAAACAGCCACTTTCATAATGTTGAGCCTGAGTTAATATAAAGAACCCTAGAATCATGTTATAGTAAATGTACAGGGGACCTTTGAAATCATCTAGTTAACACTCCCTTGTTTTACAAATTTTAAAACCAAGGCTTAAAGGCTTTGATTTACAAAATGTCAAATACGAAGCTAAGAGAAATAAATTGTGATGGACACTAGAAATAAATGGAGCAAATGTGTGAATTATCTGCACACAGAGAGTTGCTGGGTTCCTGAGTGAATACTGGATAGCTGGCACATCAAGAGGTAATAAAGAAGTAAGGAAGATTCATAAAAATAGCTCATGAAAACTCCCACAGGGAGGGGAAGGCACCTTATGCGTCTCCCCCAAAGTAGACATAGAAAAAATCACCCGAAAAACCAAAAAGTTGAAGACATGGTCCTAGAAGCTAACATCAGGAAAAGAAATGTGGAGAACTGAATAAAGTAAACAGGCTGTGCCATCTGGTATAGGAACCACTAGACACATGTAGTTATTGAGCACTTGAAAGGTGACTAGTCTAAATTGGGATATACTTTATGTAAAATCTGTACATAATGGTTTTGAAGACTCTGTTCCGAAAAAAAGAATATAAAATATCTCATTAATAATATATATTTATTACATCCTGAAATGGTATTATTTGGATATATTGGGTTAAATAAAATATATTATTAAAACTAATTTGCCAGATTCTCTTTTTTAATGCACCTACTAGAAAATTTTAAATTACATTGATAAATTAGGAGTATGGAAAAAATAAAATAAGAATAAAATTACACAGGTGTTCTCATATTTGTGGTTCACATTATACTTTTTGTTGATTCAATCAATCATGTTATTTTATTTTACTGAATGAAAGATTCTTTAAATTCTATAGTGCTTTACAATTTTCGAAAGTTTCACACACATGATTTCATATAATTCCATAATAACCCTTTTTTTTCTCCTCTGCCCCTATATTGCCCCTCCCCTCTTCCCTCTCCCCACTGGTAACCACTAGCTTGTTCTCTATATCTCACATTATATTTTTATATATTTTATGTATATTTTATATATATTATATTTTATATACATTATATTTATATATTATATTTTTATATATTATACTTTATATATATTATATTTTTATATATTAGATATGTATTTTTTTAATTTGGAGTATAAGCTTTATAATGTTGTGTTAGTTTCTGCTGTACAACAAAGTGAATCAGCTATATGTATACATATATCCCCTCCCTCTTGGACCTCCCTCCCAACCTCCCATCCCACCCATCTGGGTCATCACAGAGCACTGAGTTGAGCTCCCTGTGCTATAGAGCAGGTTCCCACTAGCTATCGATTTTACACATGGTAGTGTATATATGTCAATCCTAACCTCCCAATTCATTCCACCCTCCCCTCTCCCTGCTCCGTGTCCACCCACCTGTCCTCTACGTCGGCATCTCTATTCCTGCCCTGCAAAATAGGCTCATCTGTACCATTTTTCTAGATTCCACATATATGCATTAATATACGATATTTGTTTTTCTCTTTCTGACTTCATTCTGTATGACAGTTTCTAGGTCCATCCACATCTCTACAAATGACCCAATTTTGTTCCTTTTTATGGCTGAGTAATATTCCATTGTATATATGTACCACATCTTCTTTATCCATTCATCTGTTGATGGACATTTAGGTTGTTTCCATAATCTGACTATTGTAAATAATGCTGCAGTGAACATTGGGGTGCATGTGTCTTTTTGAATTATGGTTTTCTCTGGGTATATGCCCAGTAGTGGATTGCTGGGTCATATGGTCCTGGTACAGAGGATATGCGGGAAAAGGTAGACAACAGATATGAATTGAATAGCCTGTGTGGGCTGGGCATTTTTTATTTATGTTGTTTTATCTTAGATTCACAACAATTAAAGATAATTTCAATAGCTATTATTCTTTTGTCTGCTTGTCCAAGGAACCTCCATGTTTTCTTTCTCTTAAACAAAATTCTAAAGGCCAGGATAAAATAAGTTAAATAGAAATTTTTTTTTCCAGTATTATAACTCTTATTCTGAGAATTTATAGTCTAAGACAGGGAAACAATATTTAAGATCTTTTAAGTGATAAATATTGTGCTATCAGTTGCTCTGGTATAGAAAATATGTCCAAGAAAAACCTATCTTAAAAGTTGAATTATTTAAGTCGTAAAGGAGAACACTGGTATTGTTACCCTGCTCTGCTAATTTACATTGAAATAACATGTGGACAGACTGTGTCCCGCCTTTTCTAGAGAGTTTTAATTGGTATGCCCTCTGTCTTTCACTAATGTATCTTATTTCTTCCATTATCTGTAAAAGAAGCAAGTGTTCTTTCACCTTGAAAACTGAAATACCTCTTCCCGATATAATCAGATGCTTTCCAACCCCTTTTAAAGGAACGGAAATTGCTTCTCTGGCTGCCAGCCATCATGAAGCTGAGAACATGTCTGTTGGTAAAGGTAAGGCCCCCTAAGGAATGACTTTCTTTTCAAAGAAGCAGAGACAATCCCTGCAGTAATTCAGTACAAGCTGCAGTTATTTAGATGCTAATGGAAGAAATAAAAACAGATAAATAAAGACACAACTTCCCATGTGTCAGAAGTGACAACAAGAGAGCAGGTCATTTCCAACCAAGCAAAATGTGGAATTTAGTTACTTAAAGAAACATGACCAAAACTCTATTTTGATACTTTGAATTCTTTTCTTTTATATGTGATTAGCTCATCCACTAGAAGGACGAAGAAAGGAAGGAGGGTAAGAAGGAAGGGAGGGAGGGAGGAATCAAAACAGTAAAACCTTTAACAATGCACACGTCTGCTTTGAAATACTATATTTTACTCAGAGGTTAACTTTTATTTTGTCTTTATGATAAGACCATGGATTTTGCATAATATTGATATATTGGTGTCACATTTTGCTATAACTGTCATTTAATAGTTGTTTCCTCAATTTGTGGTATTTTTCTTAGTTACAGAAAATATGGAGTTGTGTGGGAGACACGTTGTCCCTCCTATACTATTCAGTTTTGCTTTATTTGACATTATTTATTTTACTCTAAAATAGAAGGCCAAAATACACAACTCAGAACAAATAAATTAAACTGCCTTATAATTCGGCATGGTTAAATTTACATTCTCTTCTTCTCTCCATTGCTTTATACCTACATATTTTTATTCTCTATTTTATCAGCGGTTCTAGCTGGAGCTGGTCACAGGATTGCGGTTTCACAAAATTTCAGGGTGGTGGTACTCAGAGACCTTGATTAATAGCACCAAGGCCTCATGCAATCCACTGACTTATACAAGGTCATGCATTACAATAGCAAATTATAACAAAGCTGCTTTTCCAAACGACAGGAACATTCAATGAAATTTATCAACTTAATCCTGAGAAATTTTCTCCAGACATTTCAAGTGGAATTAACACTCAGTTACAGCCATTGTGCAATCAGTACATTGCTTTGTGGAGAGACATCAAAAAAATGCATTGGACATGGTTCCTGTCCTGAAAAACAATGTAATGACAAGAGGAAGAAAAGACAGTTCCAGTAATCTTTTGCTGCATCACAATCCACTCCAAAACTTAGTAGCTGAAATCAGCAACCATTTTATTGCTCACCATTCTGTGGGTCAGGAACTTGAGCAAGAGTCACAGGAGACAGCTTGCTTCTTGCTCCATACCGTGCTGGCTTGGGTGGCTTGACTGGGGCTGGAGGATCCAAGATGGCACACACATATTTGGGGCTCTCATGCTGAAAGCAGTCCTCCATGTAACCTTTATCTGCACTTGGTTATCTTGGTCTGCTCGTATTAGTTGGTAGTCTAGCTTGAACATCTTTCCAAGGGTGAAAATGGAAACCTCAAGACCTCTTAAAACTTAGAGCCAGAAGTCACACAATGTCACATCTGTTGCACGCCATTGGTCACAGCAGATCTCAGGACCAGCACAGACCAAGGGGAGGGGAAAGAGACTTCATCTCTTAATAATAAGAGTGATAAAGTCATATCACTATGGGGCTGGTGGGATGGGAGAAATTGTAGCTATCTTTGAAAACAACATGCCAAGTACTTGTGAAGCAAATGAGAATAAAAAACAAAGGAATGGTTACAAAAGGTTCACATGTATATAGACAATTATGGCATAGAAGAATTTTTATTTATTTATTTATTTATTTTTGGCTGTGTGGGGTCTTCGTTGTGGTGCGCGGGCTTCTCATTGCGGTGGCTTCTCTTGTTGCAGAGCACGGGCTCTAGGCGCGCGGGCTTCAGTAATTGTAGCACATGAGCTCTGTAGTTGTGGCTCGCGGGCTCTAGAGCGCAGGCTCAGTAGTTGTGGCACACGGGCTTAGTTGCTCCACGGCATGTGGGATCTTCCCGGACCAGGGCTTGAACCTGTGTACCCTGCAATGGCAGGTGGATTCTTAACCACTGTGCCACCAGGGAAGCCCTATGGCATAGAAGAATTTTAAGAAGCTGCTGCAGTAATTAGAATGACCTAAGATGAGCTACCTAATTTTTTTTTTAAAGAGAATATTATCCATTTCCTTACAGACTTGAAATCATCAGGATATGTTACTGTTGATAAAAAAGTCCCCAAAAAACTAACTTGGAGGTGAAGTAAGTAGGTATGTGTGTGCTATGAGCAAAAAGATTTATCACATCCAGCCAAAAATGAGGAGGCACTTTAACAACTTTCTCCACCGTTGTACCGCTGTTGCCTAAAAAGAAAACTTAAGGTCACTAAATTCATTAAAATCAGAACTTTACAACAAAAGTCTAATTTTTAAAAAAATATTGCTTCACTCACAAAATAAATTTTTTTAAATTAAAAACTCCCAATAACTCCAAATCAAAGAAAAAATAAATTCTGAATACTGCAACTAAGCTGGGACGAAGTGATAGAGTGGCATGGACTAATATATACTACCAAATGTAAAATAGATAGTTAGTGGGAAGCAGCCGCATAGCACAGGGAGATCAGCTCCGTGCTTTGTGACCACCTAGAGGGGTGGGATAGGGAGGGTGGGAGGGAGACGCAAGAGGGAGGAGATATGGGGATATATGTATATTTATAGCTGATTCACTTTGTTATACAGCAGAAACTAACACACCATTGTAAAGCAATTATACTCCAATACAGACGTTTAAAAAAAAAAAAAATCACTACTCAAAAAAATAAAGTATGAAAGCTACCTGCCTATCAGGATTTTTTACAAATGTAATCCTGGATTAGATACTGGGCTATATTGTGTTTATGATTTCTTTAGAGAAAACTTCTGTTTTCCTCCCAAAGAAATAACTCAAATGCTTTTGGAAATGAAACGACTTGTAACTGGGAATCTACATAATTTGTTACTCTATTTTCTGAGTGTTAACTCTATGCAAATAATTTAGTTATATGAACTTTGTGGACTTTGTGAGGTTTAAATAAGTTCATTTAACTAAATTATTTGCATAGAGTTAACACTCAGAAAATAGAGTATGTTTGGCAGAAAACTAAATGACCTTATGAGCCATTCTTCTCATCTTCCCCAGCCTTGAAGCTGGGCACGTGGTTTCTCACCCAAAGAACATATTTTGCAACATCCCTGAAAACTAAGGGTGACCTTTCAGCAACAAGTAAGGAAGTAATGTATGTTCAATTCCCAGGTATTCCTGTAAAACAGCTGTCATAGGATCCTTTCATCCTTTTCACCTTTCTGCTAACTGGAGATAATGAAAATTATAGTAGCCACCTTGAACCCACAAGGAGTAGCTATATATGAGAATTATAGGGCCACTTTCCTGCTCTAAATGTTCCCCTGCCTTTGGACTATTGTGTGAGTTGGAAATAAATTCCTATATTTACAAATCCACTGTAGTTGGAGGTTTTGTTATTATAGTAGATTACCCTACACCCTAGCAATTACACATAGGTACTATCATTGTCACCATTTTAAATATGCAGATCAGAGAAATTAAGGCACTTAACCAAAGCAACAACTAATAAGTTGTAAAGACTAAGGTCAAACCAAATATGACGCCAGACGCATGGTGCTGGCCACCGCACAATACTACTTCAGTGGCTAGAGTTTGTAAAGGTCACTGTGCTATTGTAACTGCATGATTCCAAGAAACTCCTAAAAGATTTTCCACAGTGTTTTTCAAAGGGATTAGCATTTCCAAAGGGGGGAGGTAGTTAGCATTTGAATGAAGCAACTGTCCCAATTCCATTAAAAACTCAAAATTATCTTTTCCTCTAAAAGGAAAAGTTGAAGAGCTTTAAATATCTAATTGAACCATGGTGCTCTTGAATGGGTCACACAGAATTGGTGGGCTACACTGACTATAGCTACCAATGCCTAGTGGTATAGTGGGTACAGATCACTACTAGCTTGACCGTAAGATGAAAAGGCCATCTAGGAAGAGGGATGGCATACACAAAGCCAATAATTTAGTAAAAAGCTACAAAAATAACAAGAAAATTCCCATGTTATTGTAGCTCATACATAATGACTATAAAGTGGTTTAACAGAAATAATTCTGACCTGCTACTCCCAAAGAGGAGAATTATTGATGTTACATAGGAAGCGTTATAATATCTGCTTTAATCAGGAAACTGTGGCTTCACAAATCATAGGAAAAACATGACAGGATATAATATTTGAAGGATATAATATTTGAATATTGATATATAAAGATCTCATAAATTTGAGAGAGGTAGTACTATACAGCTAGCCTCACAGGAACTAGACCAGGAAAGCCATCAGAAACCAAACCTGTTTCCCCCTCAGAGGTCACATTTTCATGCATTTCTGCTTTTTTCTGCAAGACCGCTTCATTCATCTGCCTCTCTTTCAGGGGTCCTTTCCTGCTTCAGCTTGTACATGTCTCCAAGTGAGTATTTCAGCCCCCCCCCCCCCCCCCGTATACACTAGCAACTCTTCATCCATCATTTTGATGTATGTCCCTAAGGTTAACTGCTTTAGGCAGGTCTGTTTCCTAATTCTAAATTCTTAAGAGATGGATCTGATTGGCCTTCTTCACATTTTTTTGAGCCAGAGTATGCAAGTCGTAAGTTTCTGCCTTGCTGAAGCATGGACTTGCTGCCTTGGGGTACATGCACATCCATGGCCCAGTATCAGCCAGATGGTGTGGTCACATGATACATGAGTGTAACACGCCCATTCATTAGTGAACAAGGACCTCAGCAGGTTGCTTTGGAAGGGCTGAGGAAATAGCAGGCCATTAAAACAAGTCTAGTACAGCTCTGGTAATTTTGCTCAACTGAGAAACCGTTTTCAACTCGGATACTAATCAAGAAATGATTCTTTCTACCAAATGCAGTGGAATGAAATATGCTTGCAATGGCTGCAGTGGGAAAGAACACAGTAGCAGCTGGCCGGAGTACACAGAATACAACAGAGCAAAACACTGGGGTGGGCAAAGAACATGTGGGTGGAAAGCAGGGTTGCAGCACTAACACAGAGAGAAGGAATCTGTATCAGAGAGGAGAGTCATCAGCTTTGTGTAAAAGAAATTTACTCTGGCCAGCTTAAGTATATAAAAAGATAATGTATCAGATGGATGTAGGGGGAACTCTCAGGACTAACAGAAAACCTCGGGTAGCAATCAGATATCTTTTAGAGAGTCTAAGTTAGAAGGAGTTACTTGAGAAGTTCATCCAGGTGCGCTACAGCTGGAGTGAAAAGGTTCAACCATTTTTAGTTCATTTGTCACTCTGCCCACTACTTAAATTCTCAGAATTCCAGGAGTGCCCAATTAGGTTTGAGGGGGAGAAGTAAGCACCTTCAAGACTGACAAACTACCTAAAGGTGGTGAGAGAATTCCCCAAAAGGAAACCAGATGCTATTTAAAAGTTAAGAGGGAAGAGTTGTTGAACAGAAAATAATAATAAAACAACAGCAATAATGTCCATTATACAAACTGTTTCTTGAGCAATGAACAATTAGTACAGGCAGTTGGCAGAATATAATGCTAAAAACAGTCTCTTCAAGAATACTGTTGAGAACTTCCCTGGTGGTGTAGTGGTTAAGAATCTGCCTGCCAATGCAGGGGACACGGGTTCGAGCCCTGGTCCAGGAAGACCCCATATGCTGTGGAGCAACTAAGCCCGTGCGCCACAACTACTGAAGCCCGCGCGCCTAGAGCCTGTGCTCCACAACAAGAGAAGCCACCACAATGAGAGGGCTGCACACCACAACAAAGAGTAGCCCCCGCTCACCGCACCTAGAGAAAGCCCCCGCACAGCAACGAAGACCCAGCGCAGCCAAAAATTAATTAATTAATTAAATTTAAAAAAGAATACTGTTGAACCAGAGAAAACCATAAATCAAAAAGACACATGCACCCCAATGTTCATAGCAGCACTATTTACAATAGCCAGGACATGGAAGCAACCTAAATGTCCATCAACAGAAGAATGCAAAAAGAAGATGTGGTACATATATACAATGGAATATTACTCAGCCATAAAAAGGAATGAAATTGGGTCATCTGCAGAGACGTGTTTGGACCTAGAGAGTGTCATACAGAGTGAAGTAAGTCAGAAAGAGAAAAACAAATTTCATATATTAATGCATCTATGTGGAATCTAGAAAAATGGTATAGATGACCTTAACTGCCAAGCAGAAATAGAGACACAGACGTAGAGAACAAATATATGGATACCAAGGGGAAAAGGGGTGGGGTAGGAGGAATTGAGAGATTGGGATTCACACGTATACACTACTGATACTATGTATAAAATAGACAACTGATGGGAACATACTGTATAGCACAGGGAACACTACTTAATGCACTTAAGTGTCCTACATGAAGGGGATATATGCATATGTATGGCTGATTCATTTTGCTGTGCAGTAGAAGCTAACACATTGTAAAGCAACTGTACTCCAATAAAAATTAATAAAAAAAGAATACTGTTGAAATCAAACTAGTGAATATAACAAAAAAGAAGCAGACTCACTGGGGAGGGGGAGAGGGGCAACATAGGGATGGGGGAGTGGGAGATACAAACTACTGGGTATGAGATAGGCTCAAGGATGTATTGTACAACATGGGGAATATGGCCAACATTTTGTAATAACTGTAAATGAAAAATAACCCTTAAAAATTGTATTAAAATTTAAAAATTTTTTTAAATTAAAATAAATAAAATTTTTAAAAAACAATGTGGAAGTTATTGATGACCTTGACAAGGATAATTACAGTGTAATGGAGGGAGTGAAAGCTTAACAAAAGTGCTGCAGATGCTGGCTGATATCTCCGGAAAGACAGATGTTACCTTTGGAGCAGTGTTCACAATTAGTCAAGGAAGAGGGGATCCAGAGTTCAAGTGGAGATAGCGGTCATAGGTGGAAGATCAGACATTTTATCCATTGTAGTTGGAGGAAGGGCAGAAGGGTCCATTTTAAGTAGGTTGGCAGCTGTAGCCAGAGGTGTGGAAGCTCATTTTTCATTGAAATAGAAAGCAAGGTCATTGTCAGCTGAGAAATGGAGAGTGGAGAGGTACTGCAGGTTAAAGGAGAGAGAAGAAGATACAAAATAGTTACCTAGGAGAGCAGGAAGGTGAATTACCTAGGAAATTATAGTAGGATTGCATGGCAGGACAAAGGTGCACTTGAAGTTTGAGGTCCTAAAATGAGATCAGTCAGCTTGTGCGTGTGCTTTTTTCTCCATCATGTTTCATTGCACAGGGGCAGATGAAGAGTCAGTGGCGATTTATATTGGACCAGGTTTGAGATTTTGCCAGGCAAGTTTGATGGAGAGGTGCAAGGGGGCTGAAGGTGTGGCAGTGTGGTGATTATACAGTGATCGGTCATCTCAGCAAATGCACTCTGTCATCACTTGGTTGCTCCACTCAAAGACCTAGGAATCAACTTTGATTCTTCCCTCTTTTTCATTCCCCACATCCATTCCATCAGCAGATCCTATTGTTACTTCCAAAGTATATCTGGCATCTATCACTTTTTCTCAATCCCCATGGCCACCACTTGGCTTAGCCACTTGCCTTTTCTTGTGCCAGAGTCTTGCCTGTCTAACTGGTCTCCCTGCCTCAATTCTTACTACCCAGCAATCCATCCTACACACAGCAGCCAGTCACCTTCTAACATCTTCATCAGATTACATAGTCCCTTATTTCATCCTTTAGTGGCTTCCCACTGGACTTCTGTTTTAATCCAAATGGTGGCCACAAAGGTCCTTGCTCCTCTGCCCAGTTCTCCGACCTTTAGCACTGCTTTCTCTGACGACCACTCCACTCCAGTCCCACTGGCCCCATTCATCTCTGGCTCTCAAACATGCACACCTTTTTTGTCTCAGATTAATGTAATTCTTTCTCCTTCTACCTGAAATGCTCTTCTTCTAGCTCTTTAGTTGGTCACTTTTACTCATTCTTTAAGTCTCAGGCCAAATTATAACTTTCTCAGAGAAGACTTCCCTGAGCTTAGTATTGAAAGCACTTTTACCAATGATGTATCACATCACCTCACTTGTTTTAGAGCCTTGTATAATCTGAAGTCATGTTTGTCCATTTGTTCACCTGCATACTCCAACTAGAATGAGGGCAAGGACTCTTCTCTTTCATTCTCCTGACTAGTCTTAGAGCAGTGGTTCTCAAACTTATTCATCTCTGGGACTTTACACTCTTAAAAAGTATTCAGGACCCTGCGGAGCTTTGGTATATGTGAGTTATATCTATTATTATCTACTACATATCAGAAATTAAAACTGATAAATTTAGAAAATATTTATGTATTTCTTTGTATAAAAAGAATAATAAATCTATTGCATGTTAACACAAATAACATTTTTATGAAAAATAATTCTGTTTTCTAAAACAGAAAAATAGTGAGAAGAGTGATATTATTCTTCATTTTTGCAAATGTCTTTAATGTCTGATTTAATAAAAGACATCTGTATCCTCAAAAAAAAAAAAAAAAAGAATGCCATTGAAAAAACTTGTTAAAGAAAGTGAAATCTGAACAAATGCAGATGAAACTAAACCAAATCTTCCACTAGAAATAAAGATAACAGCTAAACTATACATCAACCCCATGAAATTGCCAGGTAAGTCTCATTTAGAAGGAGAAAAGCAAGGCACTGTGAGGTTACATGACTTATATGAAAATCCACACAGGAAGCAGCATGGCTGGGATCAGATCCTCTGCATCTGGCTCCACTCCAGACTCTACCTAAGAACCCATGGCAAGGTGCTTATGAAAGGAAAGGAAAGGAAATGTGCCACTGAAAGGCCGAGGCACCCAGAGAAGGGAATCAGCAGAGCTTAGACAAAGCAAGGGGAGAAATCTAAAATTAGATACAAGCAGCAAATCCCCTGATGATGGGTCAAGCTAAGGATTTCACTGACTCTTTAGTTAAGAGAAAAATAAGAATTATCAGGAGAATCTACTGCATGTTGCTTATGGTTTCTCGAACCTGGAGATGCTGTAGTTCATTATATAGTAGATTTCTTATTCTGAATTGTAAGGTCAAACATTCCCAGCTAATCTTGTCCTTATAACTTCCCAGATTAAAGCCTTCTCCATCAAGGGTTGTTACTGACAGCTGAAATGGGAACTGAGACTTGCATATTTTCAGTTTATGCCTTTACCCAAGGAAAACATTTTGTATCGTTCCCCATCCTTGTTTGAAATAATCTTTAAACAAGAGAAATTCCTGCTAACCAGATCAGTGTCATTCTGGTTTAATTCCAAGAAAATAAGAGAATGAAAGGGTAAGAGGGCCGGGGAGAACCTGGCTAGAATAGTCTGTGTCCCTTCATTGGTCAACTGTTTATATTGCCGAGTCTTAAGAATTTCGCTTCTTCCCCTTCCTGTTTGTCTTCATGAGCAAATTAAGTGGAACTCCAAATTGCAATTGTTTGTAAACAACAGAGGATTATTTGGCTGGTAGGAAAGGCTTGTCTATAATTTCAGATAAACTTAAATCCTGTGTACTAGAAACAGGCAAACATTAGTCCTGAACTAACAAACTGACTATCTTTTTGTCTCCATCGCAGGTTTGCTGCTTATAATATGGCTAATTGCCCACTGAGGGTAGACTAAACTGTGTAGAGCTAGTGAATTCCACTAACAGTACACATTTAACCATGTGGTTAATAAAAGAGGGAATTTTAGTGTGTTCTCTTTCCTGATCCTCCTCCTATATTCATACTTGAATTGCTTCAAAAAAGTGCAAGAGATATAGAGGAAGCACTATAGAATTTAAAGACTCTTTCATCAATTTTTTTAAAAAGTGCAAGAGAGGAGGTAGATCCATCCACGGGCAAGGGGAGATGGGTTTCCAATGTATCATTAGTTTATCTTTGCCTTCCTACCCTATCACATTTCTTAAATTAAAAAAAAAAAAAAGAAAACAACAACCACAACAAAACCAGCTCTTTTTTTTTTCCTCCCTAGGAAGAAACACCCAGTTAGAACAGTAAAGAAAAAAATGAGAGGTCTCAAATATCACTTAGGAGTTGACACCAAATTTTAGCTGTCATTTTCTTCCCAGGTTTATAGAGATATAATTGACATATAACATTGTTTAAGTTTAAGGTCTACAATGTGTTGACTTCATACACTTCTGTATTGTGAAATGACTACCACAGTAGGGTTAGTTAATACTTCCATTACCTCACATAATGACCACCGCTTTTCTGTGGTGAAAACATTTAAGATCTACTCTCTTAGCAACTTTCAAGTATATAATACATTATTGTTAACTATTTTCACCATGGAATACATTAGATCTCCAGAACGTATTCTTCGTATAACTGGAAGTTTATACCCTTTGACCACTATCTCCCCATTTCCTCCACCGCCAGCCCCTGGCAATCACTATTCTACCCTCAGTTTCTATGAGTTTAGTTTTTTTTAGATTCCACAAATAAGTGATACCAGGCAGTATTTGTCTTCCTCTGTCTCACTTATTTCACTTAGCATAGTGGCCTCACGGTCCATCCATGTTGTCACAAATGGTTGAATAATATTCCATTGTGTATATATACCACTTCTTCTTTATTCATTCGTCTACAGGCAGATACTTAGGTTATTTCCATATCTTGGCTATTGTAGGTTATTTCCATATCTTGGCTGTTGTAGGTTATTTCCATATCTTGGCTGTTGTGAATAATATTACAGTGAACCTGGAGTACAGATATCTCTTCAGTTTCTTATAATCTTTCCTTGGAAAATATACCCAGAAGTAAGATTGGTGAATCATATGGTAATTCTATTTTTAATTTTTTGAAAAACCTCCATACTGTTTTCCATAATGGCTGTACCAATTTATATTCCCACCAAAAGTGAACAAGGGCTCTTGTTTTTCCACATTCTCACCTCTCACTCTCACTTGTTATCTCTTGTATTTTTGATGATGGCCATTGTAACAGGTGTGAAGTGATATCTCATTGTGGTTTTAATTTGCATTTCCCTGATAATTAGTAAATTTGAGCATTTTTTCATGTAGCTCTGGCCATTTGGAGGTCTTCTTTGGAAAAATGTCTGTTTAGTCCCTCTATCCATTTTTTAATAAGACTATTTGTTTGTGGTTTGCTATTGAATTGTATTAGTTCCTTGTATATTTTGGATATTAACTCATCAGATATATGATTTGTCATTATTTTCTTCCATTTTGTAGGTTACCTTTTCATTTTGTTGATTGCTTCTTTTGCTGTGCAGAAGCTTTTTAGTTTGATGTAGTCCCACTTATTTATTTTTGCTTTTGTCACTTGTGCTTTTTGTGTTATATCCAGGAAGTTGTTCCTAAGACCAAAGTCAAGGAGTTTTTTCTCTGTGCTTTCTTCTAGGAGTGTTATGGTTTCAGGTCTCTTCTTTAATTCATTTGAGTTTATTTTTGTGATTGGTGTTAAGATAGGAGTTCATTTTTATTCTTCTACATATAATTATCCGGTTTTTCCTACACTGTTTATTGAAGAAACTAGACTTTCCCCATTGAGTATTCTTGTTTCCATTGAGTATTCTTGTTTCCCAATATTAGTTAACCTTATATGGGAAGGTTTATACCTGGGCTCTCAATTCTGTTCCATTGATCTACGTGTCTGTTTTTATGCCAGTACCATACTGCTTTGATTAATATAGCTTGATAGTATAGTTTGAAATCAGGAAGTGTGATGTCTCCAGCTTTGTTCTTCTTTCTCAGGATTCCTTTGGCTATGTGGGGTGTTTTATGGTTCCATACAAAATTTAAGATTGTTTATTCTATTTCTGTGAAAAATGCCATTGGAATTTTGAAGGGCATTGCACTGAATTTATAGATCGCTTTGGGAAGTATGAACATTTTAATAGTATTAATTCTTCCTATTCATGAACACAGGATATTTTTCCATTTGTTTGTGTCTTTTCAACTTCTTTCATCAAAATCTTATAGTTTTCAGTGTAGAGGTCTTTCACTTCCTTAGTTAAATTTATTTCTAAGTATTTTATTGTTTTTGATACTATATTTGAATGGGATTGTTTTCTTTATTTCTTTATCAGAGATTTTGTTGTTAGTGCATAGAAATGCAACTGATTCTGCATGTTGATTTTGTATCCTGAATCCTTACTGAGTTTGTTGATGAGTTCTAACAGTTTTTTGGTGGAGTTTTTAGGATTTTCTATAAGTATGATCATATCTGCAAAGACAGTTATACTTCTTCCTTTCAAATTTGGATGGCTTTTATTTCTTTTTCCTGCCTAGCTAGGACTTCTAGTAACATGTTGAACAGTAGTGGCGGGAGTGGGCACCCTTATCTTTTCCTGATCTTAGAGGAAAAGATTTCAAACATTCACTGTTGAGTGAGATGTTAGCTGTGGGCTTACTGTAATGGTCTTTATTATGTTGAGGTACATTCCTTCTATACCCAATTTGTTCAGCTTTTGTCATAGAAAGATGTTGTGTTTTGTCAGATGCTTTTTCTGCATATATTGAGATGATCATATGATTTTTATCTTTCATTCTATTAATGTGGTGAATCACATTTATTGATTTGCATACGTTGAAACATCCTTATGTTCCAGGGATAAATCCCACTTGATCATAGTGTATGATGCTTTTAATGTACTGTTGAATTCTGTTTGCTAATATTTTATTGAGAATTTTACTATCTATATTCATCAGAGATATTGGTCTGTAGTTTTCTTTCCTCATAGTGTCCTTATCTGGCTTTGTCTTGGAGTAATGCTGGCCTCATAAAATGAGTTTGGAAGTGTTCCCTCCTCTTCAATTTTTGGAAGAGTCTGAGAAGTTATTGGCATTAATTTTTCTTTAAATATTTCTTCGAATTTACCAGGAAAGGCATCTGGTCCTGAAGCTTTTATTTGTTGGGATATTTTTGATTACTGATTCAACTTTCTTACTAGTAATTAATCTGTTCAGATTTTCTATTTCTTTATGATTCAGTCTTGGTGGTCGTATATTTCTAGGAAATTATCCATTTCTTCTAGGTTATCCCATCTGTTTGTGTATAATTGCTCCTAGTATCCTCTTACAATGCTTTGTATTTCTGTGATTATCAATTGTAATAAGTTCTCTTTCATTCCTGACTTTATTTATTAGGGCCAAAAGGATTTCTCTTTGCCCTAAGCCATGCCACCTCGAGGCAGAAATGACATAGATAAAACCAAACTATTCCTCTTACCCTCCCCACTTCACCTAAACTCCTATATTTTGCTCCAGTATTGTGCTGGAAATTCTCTGCTTTAAAGCTGGACTTCCACGAAGGCTTTCTCATCCGTGAGTGATTGGCTAAGACAGTGTTTTCCAGGGGCTTCAAGACCACAGCCAAGAAGGGCTGGAGCCAGTTCACAGGCCACTGCAGTGTCCACAGCTGGGACTGAGGTCTATATGCCTATCATCTGACACATGCGTGGCTGAGACTCCTGCCGGGTCGCTTTGTGTTTGGTGCTGAAATTCACAGCTCCCACCAAGGCACTTTTTTTTTCCATGGATAGATGCCAAATTGTTGCTGGGGTTGGGGGTGGGGCACAAAAGAGGGACATATTTTTCGGCCATGATGCTAACGTCACTCCCCTTTTTAAAAAAAAAAAAAATAGAATTAAATACCTCATTTTATTCTTTTTTTTTTCCACATCTTTATTGGAGTATAATTGCTTTACAGTGGTGTGTTAGTTTCTGCTTTATAACAAAGTGAATCAGTTATACATATACCTATGTCCCCCGTCACTCCCCTTTTAACGACCACTGAGCACATACTATATGCCAGGTACAAGGCCGGTCACTTTGCTCGCATTATCCCAGTTAATAGTCTGACAACAACTTGACGAAGCAGATTCTATTATCATCATAAGTACTGTAAACATGAGAATACTCAAAAGAAGTTAAGTAACTTATTTGTTACCCACAACTATAAATAGAACTTGCACCTCCATCATGGTACGAACCATGACGTGACAGGACTTTCTTTGCTTTCTAGTCCTCATTGCTCAACAATCAGTTATTATCTGTCAAGTGCCATTGTAGGTGCAGGAGATATAAATAGATGAACAAGCCAAAGGCCCTGCCCTCATGAAGCTTATATTCTAGTACAGAAAGCACCTAACGATCACGGTTTGTTTTGTCTCCATTATAAAATTCTGAGTAGTAGTAGTAAGTGCTGTGAATACTTAAATGGAATAGTTAGCTCAAGAGTACCTAGCAGGAGACAAAATGACCAGAATAGCCTCTGAGAAAAGACTTCTCTTAGAAAACGGTTTTTGAGCCGAGATTTGAATGATGAGGCAGTACTAGCCATGTAAATGTTGGGTGTGGACTCTTCCAGGTAAAGAAAAGTGCTCAGGAACATACTGTAAGGGAGGAACATGCAGGGTATTAACAAGACAGAATGTATTAAAGAGATGGAATGATCCAATGTTTGTGGACCTTGGTAAAGAAATGGGATAGTGTAGGAAATGAGTTAGAGAAGCAAGCAAGGATCAGATCGTGAAGGGCTGTGGAGGCCAGGGTGAGGTACACAGTAAAATAAGGTATGAAGTAAAATAAGAAGCCCCTGGAGAGTTTTAAGCAAAAGAGTAATTTGATTTAGGTCATGATATATTTTTATGATAAATTTAACCTATGGATTAGCATATATATATATGTATGAAATGAATTTTAAAGTTTAACAAACACACATATCGAACATTTAGTCATGGTCACTGTTGGGAAAGGGAATGGGATTAGGAGATTGACGTGGGGTTACCAAGAGGGACTTTTACTTTATCTGTATTGTTTACATCTTGTGCAATGAGAACATATTTATGTATGCCTTGAAGAATTAAATTAAAAATAAAATAAATAACTGAAGGAAAATGTTTTAGGTGTGAGCCAGAGAAATAAGTCATTATCAGACTTCACCCAAAGATCACATTTTTTTCATGAAGAGGCACAAAATCTATGCCCAAGCACAGTTTTCAACATTCATAGGTTTAGAGGCTGAAAATTAAATGAAATCTAGAATAAAAAAATCATAAAATGTGTTTATCTTTATATCATTCTAAATTAGGACATATATGCTAATACATAAAGAAATTATTCTCATTATTCACCTTTGTTAATTTGAAACCTCTGAAAGATGATAAGAAGAAAAGAGAAGCAAAACATATTCCTGAATTTCTGCTGTATCATACAGTCCAGAAGGAAACACAGGAGCAATTCAGTTAGCAGTAACTGTTTATAAAAATCCAGTCTGGTATGTGGGTCCAAACATGAGTATCTTGCTATCTGTATAATCACATGCAGGTAGTAAATATTACTTAAATCAGGTGTAAGAGAAGATGTGATTCCTGTGGTTTTTTCTTTCATCATAAACAGATGCCCTTTCAGACTATATGACACGGTTTTAAAAATTACATATATTCCAAACCCAAAGAGAGGTTATAAAAACATTGCCATTTAGTAAGTAGGTAAAACTTTCACCCTAGATAAGAAAGAACTACAAACATGGTTTTCCATCTGTGTCTATTTTTTATCACTCATATTTAATTTGGATAACATCAATATTATACTCATTAAAGACAATTCAATTCTGAATTTTAATTGCATGGGACCTAGTGAGCTCTGTGGCAGGAAGAATGACTAGATACTTTGGGTCTGAAAGGCAGCTTTTGACTTGATGAGCATGGTCACCAATACCCTTCTAGACAATGTAGCAGCTTGAGAAGTAAATCACCCTATAGAAGAGGATAAATGGTCCAGAGGGAAAGGGAAATAGTTGTGAGTAGAACATGGTGATGTGTCATTTAAAGTATCCTCCAGTCCAGAGCTTTAGGACACTTGTACCAGGTTCCTAGAATTCAGAGGTTAATATTAAACCAAGAGAACAACCAAACTAAAAATAGCTAAATCACTAGAGATGCTAAAGAAGACAAAGAATTAGGGCAGTGGAAAGCCTTCTTAAGCATTTATTAAGAATTCACCAAACATTCATCTACATATTGTACAGGCATCACATGAGATTAAAAGAAAAAAACATAATTTCCCAGGGACAAGCTATTAACATGAGCAGTTTTGTCCAAACCAAAAAATAAGAGAAAAATTGGATTTTTTATATGCTCCAAAGTCTTAATAGTATAATCAGAAACTATTAGAGCTGTTGTTCAAAGTTACCTTATTGAACCAAAGGCTATGCATGCACTTCCAGAGACACTTAGCAAGTGACAGATAAATATATATTGAGCACCTACTGGTTGCAATGCTCCAAGCTAGGCATAGGGAAAACAGTGGTGTAAATGTTATAAACAAGAACAAGATATAGTCTATGCTCATCTGGAGCTTAAAGTCTAAAGCAGAAAATAAGCATAAAACAATTAATGTCAGTGATAATTGGTTAATGAAGTTCATTGTGCTGAGAGTGTATAATTAGTGACCTTACCTATTCAGAAGGCGTGAACCGGAGTCAATGAAGGATTCCCTGAAGAAAGGATATTTAAGTTAAAAAGTGAAGAACTAGTAGGAGTTAGCTGAATAAAGGAGTGGATGGAGGGTGCAGAAAAGTATTTCCAAAAGAGGGAAGAGCATGTGTAAAGGTCCTGAGGCAGAGAGGAGGGAAATCTCGGAAGATGGCCAGAGATCACAGCTCAAGAGAGAGCCTTACAAAAGATGAGGCTGTTGCGGTAGACAGGTCTCAGACCAGATAGGGCCTTAGACACCACATTAAGGACTCGGATTTATTTTAAGAACAATCAGGAGTCATTGGGAGGTTTTAAACTAGGAAAAGAATATAATAAGGTCTGTACTATTATAAAGTTACCTCGGCTATTGTATGAAGAATGATCGGAAGGGATTAGGGGTACATGTGGGGAAATAAAGAGGAGATTTTTACAGCAGGTGGCTCAGCTATGGTAAAGGTGCTTGGGATAAAGAGAAGATTCAAGAGATTGCTAAATAGGTGGAATGAACAGGACTGGATATGCGGATATAAGAGAGAAAGAAGACAAAGTCCATAACCCCTCACAGATTTATGGCAGGGACGTATGAAAAATCCATCAGGATTCTTACTACGTATGGGTACCAGAGTTTTGACACTTCCAGTCTGAATAGCTTTGCAGTGCAGTACCTGTGAAGATATTTTAAGGGATCATTTGGATAGTATTCTGCAGTCATCAGGAAAATGTATACCTTCTAGACAGTCTCCAAGGATTCCGAGAAACTTTACTGCAATAAATTAGCCCTTGAAAAAAGCTTGTGATTCTGTACCTAAGAGCATGGATATTAGCTACCCTCTAGAGAGAAGGTAGCCAAAGGAAGTAGGGAAGCATCATTGTCTCTGGGAAATGAGCAAGAATGGTGGGAACATCAGAGAATGCCACTAAGCTCAGGGCAAGAATATTAAATCACAATTTTTGCCAAGTATTTCCGGGGAAGAAGAAGCTGTTCTCTATAAAAGTTCCCCAAAGATGCTGCTGATTATCTACCTAGAGTTGAAATCCCAGAATTCCTGAATCAAGATTTGAGCCTGTGACAAACAATGTGATGTAGTCTCCTAATTATTAGTAACAGAAAATCTCAAGAAAGAAAGTAAAAGTGGAATACGATGCAGGCGTCTATTTGATTTAGCCCATGTAAATAATTATATGTATACACGGAACACTTACTAGGATGCACATCTATGTAGTATGTCTGAGCCCCTTTGTTGTACAGTGTCTACCCCCAACACTGCCTCCTAAATATCTTGTTAGCTGGATGATAATTCTTTTTTCTAGGCTCCTCCTTAAGGATACATTTTTAAAGAGAATTCTTAAGCCTCTAGGAGTTTTCTTTTGTCCTATAGTTAATCTCTTAATAAGACCAATTTAGCTGTAGTATAAATGGTAATGCATAGTGTACTATTTACTGCACAATTCTGAACTTGCTCAGAGATTGCCTATAAGCAGGCTGGCGTTACCCGTGGGCAGAGTTGGTTAGGAGAAACATGGAATGTTTTCAGAACCATAGAGAAGATTCAGGTTTTTAACCCTTGTTCTGGGGAGAGTTATTTCAGACCTTGTCAGCCCTTCAGAGAGACTACTGTATATAAGGACTGCATTGGGCATAGTGTCTGTTCTTAAAATCTGAGGGATACAGACTCAGACTTGGGTTAAATGCGTAACAATACCTGGGCTGTATTTGCAAAAGGGCCTATCAGCATAGAACAGGACAAACAGTATGACTAACAATCATGCAAGTAAATTAGAACATTACCTGTGAGTGAGGTGTATTACTAGATGTGAAACACAGTAGTAATATTCCATTTGAATTTCTTGGGTTGTATGTCTACTTCCTTTTTTCACAGATTCATACTACCATTATTGGTTTAATTTCATTTGCCACTGTTGAGTAGTCTGCCATTTGGAATGAGCTTGCATTCCATCTGTTGTAAGTGAAGGATTTGCAAGTGGCATTATTCCATATTTTCTTAAGGATTTAACGTGTCACTAGCTTTCAACTGACTCTACTAAAGGGCTTTTTGCCAGAACCCTACCTGATGCCAATTTTCACTCAATCTCCATAAATGTTTATTAATACAATAGTGCACAAAATCTTCTTTAACTACTGAACATGCCAAAAGAGGTATTTGTTTTTCTGCTTCTCTATGCCCATATTTAAACATGTTACATAAATATGTCCACACCTAAATCTGTCCCATCTTGTTGATCCATTTTTAAAATTCACACCCTGCCTTGTATAAACACAACCCAGCCATGAAAGTAATTTGTTCATGAGTCATAACCATACAAACATTGAAGTAATTGTAAAAGCAGCTCTTGTTAGTTTGCAATTAGGGGTATTAAGTTCTATATCATGCTGCATTAGATTTTAGGAAAAAAGTCATAAAGGGTTTTATTTGTTAATACTCAATAACATTTAATCATAGACACATACAAAGACAAAGCTAAATATATATCCATTTCAACACCTACAAAAATAACTAGCTGTCCTGAGTGTATCATGGCAGATGGAGCTGTTTTTTTAAAGAGTATATACAGAATCCATAAACTGAACAGGTACTTACAGACATGCCACAATATGCTGGAATGGTCTGTTTATTTAACATCATATTTTCAAGTCCTCATATTCAGTATCAGAAAAAAATACCTGTTGTATAACTATAGATTTGAACCAAATATGCTTTAGGGCTCAACAACACTCTATATGTGACAGTGATTCAGAGAAGGTGCAATTCAAAGGTAATCTACTCTCACTATTAAATAAGATCTGAGTGTATCCCTGTACTTCACAAGGTAGGAATGCCATGAATGGATTCCTCCTAGAAATCTTTGTAGTAGCCTAAGTTCTGGCAAGGTGCACATTACCTGCCAAAACTCTTCTGATAAAGCAGGGCCCTCAAGCCAGCTGGAGAATCTCTTGGTAGCAGAAGTCACTCCTCCTGTATTAAGTGTCTCATTTATCGACTCCTCCCTCTCCCTCACTTACCTACACTGAACGTGCTTAGTATCTATCAGAGTTATCCCCTGCTCTCCAACATCACAAACATTTCCTACATTGAACTTCTTGACATTTCTTATCATTTATTAAAATATTTCTTAATTGATCTAGTTTCCAGCTGAATTCCCTTCCAGTTCATTCATTACATGTTCAAACACAAATCTCATCATGTCACTCCTGCTTCACATCTTCTAATGATCTCCTCAATAACTCCAGGACTCCCGAGTAACATTTCCACTTAGCTCAGGGACCTCAAATTGTACTTTTTTTTAAAGCTCCTACTCCATTTTCACGTCTGCTTTGTGCCTCTACTCAAACACTCTCTGCTCTAACTTCTCTAAACTTGCCGTGCTCTCCCATTCAGGGCCCTTTGTTGAGAATGCCTTTCAAAAGCTAGCTCAAGTATCTGCTCTTTCCTGAAGATTTCTCAGAAAACATGTGTTAGAGGAATGTGGGATGTGGTGAAAAGCTCGCTCTGCAGAGCAGCTGGTGTTCGGAAGTGCTGGGATCAAATTCTAATTCTCTGGCTGGCTGTGTGATCCAGAAAAAGCTGGTTGTTCCCCACACATAACATTCAGCCATATCCATCCTCGTTAAGTGGGTGCTGCCACCACGGGAGAGGGCAAGTAGTCGATGCCTGAGCATCCGTGGTCCTTCCCACTCTGGCTGTAGCAATTTCTTTTTTTAATTGAGATATAATTGACATATAACATTGGTATGTTTAAGGTGTACAATGTGTTGAGTTGATACGTTTATATTTTGCAATGATTACCACCATGGCATTAGCTAACACCTCTGTCATGTCACATAAAAGATTTTGTGTGGTGAGAACATTTAAAATCTAGTCTTTTTGCAAGCTTGCCAGCCTGTCATCTTTTAGGACTTTTCCCATGTTATATACTCCTGTCATTCCTGGACTACAATCCTCTCTGCTTCCTTCTAGACTTTCTGGGTCCTTACAAACCATCTCCAGTACGTCTTCTCTGCTGCTGCCTCTATTTGGCCAGTTTAATCTTTGACCTTGGTTTGGTCTTTAAGTATATATAATATACTTAAAGTATAGTGAATATATGATATTTAATATATATATATAATATACTTAAAGTATATATAAAAATATATACTATTTATCTATATATACTACTAATATATATACTACTACTAATATATTACTAATAATACATACTAATATAGATATAGATTGATATATATTAAAATATATAATATATGCTACTAATATGTATATACTTAGACAATACACATTTTTAACATACAAAAGTAACTTCAACTATAGTTTTTTGCCCACATTAATTTGATAAGGTTGCATTGCCCTCCATCTTTCTGGCCTAATCTCCCCCCTCTGTATCCTCACTCTGGAACTCATAACCTATTCTAACTGAGTCACATAACAGCATTGATTACAATTTATGGTATACTTACTGTGTCCTAGGCAGGATACAAGACAGTTTGTGTACATTGTGTGATTTAATTTTCCCCCAAATCCCAGGAGTAAGTGTTACTCGCACCACTTTAGAGTCAAGGAAATGAAAGAAGAGGGGTACTTACCCAAACACCACTCGTAAGGGCAATATTGCTGCACATACACACAGAGCAAGGCAAGTCAGAGAAAGGTGGTAGAATAGAAAATAGTATATGTGTATCTGGAGGGTTAAGGGAGTAGTGGTCAGGGACTGGGAAAAAAAGGAAAAATCAGGGAGAAAAAGAGCACACCTCAGAAGGATTTGTAGAGGAAACACTACATTGAGTATTTGACATGATTCATCTGACCCCAAGTCCCCCATCCCAATACCTCTTCCAACTACACTCCTAGACCCTGACTTTAAGCGTGAAAGGCCCACATTCTCACGACATCTTCTTTTGCTGTCCAGGCCTAAGGAATGTGTGTCACCCAGAGGTAAAGCCAGATGCCTCAATCTTGAGTGATAGGGCCAAAAGCAGTTGGAGACTGGGGAGCCAGAAAATGAGAATCAAAAGTATTACCAATGGAGGCTTCCCTGGTGGCACAGTGGTTAAGAATCCGCCTGCCAATGCAGGGGACACGGGTTCGAGCCCTGGTCTGGGAAGATCCCACATGCCGCGGAGCAACTAGGCCCATGAGCCACAACTACTGAGCCTGTGCTCCAGAGCCCACGAGCCACAACTACTGAGCCCCCGTGCCACAACTACTGAAGTCTGCACGCCTAGAGCCCGTGCTCCGCAACAAGAGAAGCCACCGCAATGAGAAGCCCGCTCACTGCAACTAAAGTAGCCTCTGCTTGCCGCAACTAGAGAAAGCCCGTGCACAGCAACGAAGACCCAGTGCAGCCAAAAATAATTAATTAATTAATCTTTTTAAAAAAAGAGTATTACCAGTGGATCATGGGCTGCTATGCTGAGTTAAAGAATTTTATAAGAAAAAAATTCAATCAGGAATTTTGAAAGAGATGGCATCAGAACATAAACAGCACTGAGTCAGAAATCAAAAGGAAGTTAACTGCAGGTGGAAGAAAAAGTTAGAAAGAAGAAAAAAATTGGACTAACTATAACTGTATTTTTTAAGATTAGAAAGAATCTGTGCTCTGAAAAATGATCATTATAATAACAACAGTTACTGTTTTATAAACACCTATTTTGTGCAACATGCTTTGCCCTCCTGATCTCATAAACCTTACAACAACCTTGTAAAATGGGTGTTATTATCCCTGTTTCACATGTGATGAAATCACTCATTGCAAAAGAATGAGTAACCTGCTATATTAGTCAGAGTTCTCCAGAGACACAGAGCCAATAGGATATATATATCCTATATAAATTATATATGGAAGGAGATTTATTATAAGGAATTAGCTCACATGATTATGCAGGCTGACGAGTCCCAAGATCTGTAGTCAGTCAGCTGGAGACCCAGGAGAGCCAACAGTATAGTTCTAGTTCAAAGGCTGGCAGGCTGGAGATCCAGGAAGAGCCAATGTTTCTATTCAAGTCTGAAAGCAGAAAAAAAAAAAAAAAAGTCTCAGCTCCAAGGTAATCAGGCAGGAGAAATTCCTTCTTATTCAGGGGAAGGTCAGCCTTTTTGTTCTATTCATGCCTTCAACTGATTGGATGAGGCCCACCCACACTAGAGAAGGCAATCTGCTTTACTCAGTCTATTAAATTGAATGTTAAACTCATCCAAAAACACTCTCCCAGAAACATCCAGAACAGTATTTAACCAAATATATGGGTGCCCCATGACCCAGTTAAGTTGACATAAAATTAACCATCACACTTGCCTAAAGCTACCTAATTTGTAAGTACTGGAAATGGGATTTAAACCCAGATCTGTCCTTTGGAAAAAGTCCGCTGCTATTCATCTATGCTAGAAACATGGGACCACAAGAATGACCTAGAATGTATGATTCTCTTACTTGAAATTTTTGCCAAGATCATAGAAAAATTAGTTGCTGAGTGATTAGCTAGAACATTTAGCTAGATTAGCTAAAAAGCCCATTTAATTTTTGTACTTGAACCAAATGAGGTACGCTGGTACTGAAACACCTCAGAAAAGGAAAAAGGGGTTAATGGTGCTGAAAGGGCTATGTGACAGGGAGAAGCCAGCAACCTGGATTTCTTTCAGTAATGCAAGAAAGTTTTTTCCAATGTCCACAATTTCACAGCCTCACACAAATTACATGTCAATTTGAGTATAGTCAAATAAAGAGCAAAAATTAATTTGAAAAAGGTCCTCCTTTACACTTGCAATGGTACCTTTCTTGCAATGGCTCAAGGGAAAAGGGAGAATCACATTTTTTTGGTTAAAACAAGAAAGTCAACCCCCAAAATATAGGTGATCAATAATTGTATTCTGTCCAGACAGCTTAACAACTTTTTGGAAATCAAACATCAGGAATATGTTAAAGAATTAGCTGATTGAAATTATAAATCGATTCTGTTTTTTTCCCCCATGGTTTCATGTAACACTATATTCTACAAAAGGGGAAACATACTGCTCAGAATAAGCCTGGTTCAGCATGTGTCTGCAGGTACAGAAATTACAACTCCTTGTTAAATGAAAAAGAGTTATACGTGAATGCTATTCATAGAACCCACTAACTAATATACCCATAAGCTCTTTTCCTCGGTTAGTTTTACTAACTAAATATGTACTATTTTTAAACTTGTCTGAGGTTTTCTGAACAAATCAGGGGCTTCTAATTCCATCAAAGTCCAATGATAAGCCTTCAAGATTTCTTCAGCATCAGAAGAAATCTTTCCAGAATTTATTTTTTTCCAGAAAAAAAAAAGAGAACAGTCTGATCAGTGAAAGGATAAAATGCATCAAATTGGAAGCAATTTGATGCCTAGGATGATTGTACATCTGAGGACTAATAATCGGTTGTGGTATGCTACTTCTTAAAAAAGATACTTTGAGGTTATGCACATCATCTGTCTAATTTGCAGAAATTTGCTGAGTCAAGCAGGTCTGATCCAGTGCACATCACTTTTTTTTTTTTTTTTTTGGCCTTCAGATAAGCATCCTGTGGGAAACGCTACTTAAAATGGGAAGCCCTGAAAAAAAAAATTTAACATCTTACTAAATATGAGGTTGGAGGTTACCGTTGTGAATTTATATAAAGGTAAAATAAATTAAAATTGGGGCTCAAAATGTCATGTTCACACTCTCCTAAAATGAGAAGCAGCAGTCTAGATGGGATAGCCTTGGACTAAGAGTTGAGCCTGAACTCTAACCTCTGAACCTGGGTCTGAACTCTAACCTCTGAACCTGGGTCTGAACTCTAACCTCTGAACCTGGGTCTGTCATTCATTTTCGGTGACATACTCAGGTCACTATCCTTCGGTTTCTTTACAAATAATGCCTAATATGAGAATAATAATTACTTTGTATTTCAAATCTATGCTATGATGATTCTATAGAAAAATACCAAGGAAGGGATGAACGAGAAAGCCCCTACAGTAATGACAGAAGAGTGGGCATAAGTAGGCAAATCAGGAAAAAACGTTGGCACTAAAGATCTGGATGAAGAAAGGTAAGAGGAGCAAAACATGGAATGGAGTCAAAAGAGAGCAAAAACCAGCGTTCCCAAATTATAGCAATTATAGATTTGAAAAGAGGGAGAATTAGAAATTCCTGAAAGTAGAGGATTTAATGCTTAATAGGGAAAGGAGGGAAATGCAGTCATGAAAAAGAGGAAGATAAAGCTCTATCTGGTGTTATCTGATATCCAACAACTTCCCAGAACACCCTGAGGAGAAGAAGAAAGATCCTTAGGCAGACAATGATCAAAGTATTCTACAGTGTATTTACATTTTTACGTGTGAGAGCATGTTTGCTTCTTTCTCTTATTTGATATAAAAAAAAACAGGCCAGAGACCCTTAAAAGCTTTTTTGGTAGAGTTATAATCAGGAAAAGATGCAAAGAAGTCTGAAATTGCCCATATAGGGATTAAGTTATGAAACTTTGACTAAAAAGACATGGAAATATTTCCAAGACACATTGTTGAAACTTTTCAAATGTCAGGGTTGTATGATGTAAGTTTGGGAAATAGCACACTGATTTATTTTCAAAGATTTATTTGGGGAAAAGAATCAGAAATACAAGCTGCAATTTGTAACAGCACTGTTCAAAAGCCAAAAATGAAGATTGTTTACATATTGTATTAGAAATGAAATATTGGCTAAAGACAACCACTTTTTGTATTCAAAGAGTACTGCAATGTTAGAATTCACCAAAGAACTTAATGAACTGATGTGAAGTTAGCATAGAACAGTACCTAAGCTAAGGAAGAACTGAAAAATGGATAGCTAAAATATGCCATCCACAGAGATATGTTCTTGACCATTTATCCACATAAATGTAGTAAGAAAATATATGACTCAGTGAAAGAAGTAGCAGCTAGCAAATCAGATGAATAAATAGCTGGGGGATGGACTTCATTTTTAGATTGCCTTCTTTGCTACATAGATTTATTTACTTGAAATTGAAAGATGCACATGGACTTTTGGGGAAGAGCACCTTCTGGAATGTATAATTATATTTGTTTCAAGTAGCGCTTTCTAATCATCACACTGGTCAAAATGCCTTATGCCCTCATTGTATTGGTAAAGGTGACCAACAACAATAATTTTCAAAAGGTTTTTGTGGAAATGTGTATGAGATTTGGTTTAAAATGAGAAGGACTGTCTATTATTGTGTTTGAATGCTCTGATTTTAATGAAGATCCTGCAAAAAGATAGAAATAATACATCTGAAAAGGATGTAATATATAAGTATGTTAACAACACAAAACTTAAAGAAATAGTTACAGGAAAATTGTAGGAAGAAAGATCCAAAAATGGATAAAGCACCAAAATGTTTTAAAGTCTCATTTAAAGGTGGATGTGGCCCATATATACAATGGAATATTACTCAGCCATAAAAAGAAATGAAATTGAGTTATTTGTAGTGAGGTGGATGGACCTAGAGTCTGTCATCCAGAGTGAAGTAAGTCAGAAAGAGAAAAACAAATACCGTATGCTAACACATATATGGAATCTAAAAAAAAATGGTTCTGATGAACTTAGTGGCAGGACAGGAATAAAGATGCAGGCATAGAGAATGGACTTGACATGGAGGATGTGGGAAGGGTAAGCTGGGACGAGATGAGAGAGTGGCATTGACATATATACACTACCAAATGTCAAATAGATAGCTAGTGGGAAGCAGCTGCATAGCACAGGGAGATCAGCTCGGTGCTTTGTGTCCACCTAGAGGGGTGGGATATGGAGGGTGGGAGGGAGACGCAAGAGGGAGGGGATATGGGGATATATGGATACATACAGCTGATTCACTTTGTTATACAGCAGAAACTAACTCAACATTGTAAAACAGTTATACTCCAATAAAGACGTAAAAAAATAAAATAAAATAAAGGTGGTCTCCTACTTAGGATCTCACCTTATACAAAAATATCCAAGGGTACTTTAAAGTCAGCTTGGGTATAGTCCCAGCTCCACCACTTTCTAGCTAAGCGATGGCCTAGGAAGACCCACTACACTCTCTAAACCTCAATTTCCACGTGGATGAAATGAGGTTAATAATAGTATCTTCTTTATAGTAATGTTTTAAAGATTAAACCTCTATCACATTGCAGTATAATTATTTATGTTCATGTATCTTTCATTCTTTCTTTCCATCACCAAATATCACTTGAGAGCCTACTAAAGTGGATATTGACTCTGCCTCTATCTCTCTGACTCTCTTAGTCATGTGGCTTTGAGAAGACTACTTAACATCTTTGTCAATGTTATCATCTATAAACTTGAGATAAAAATAGCACACATCTCATAGGGTTATTGTAAGATTAAATGAGCTAATACAAGTAACATATTTAGTACAAAGCCTAATAAAAATTAGAAAATCAATAGATGTCAGCTAGATTTTTATTAATGTTTTCTTCCTCCTTTTTCTCCTCTTTTTCCTGCTCTTTCTTATTCTTTTTCTTATCACCATCATCATCATACATTCTGCTAGACCTTGTCCTATTAGGAGGTGATATTCTTTCTTTCATTCTACGGTAATAAATATGATACTGAACGTTAGCTCCCGTGATTGGTCAAGACCTTTTAGTTTGCAGCAAAAGAAAGTCAACTCAAACTGTCTTCACTGAAAAAGGGAAATTCTTTGGCTGGTGTAACCAAACAAAACAAAAGCAAGAGGTGGGGCTGGTCTCAACATCATTTGGATCCAGAAACTCAAAGTTTGTCAAGACATTCCTTCCCAGCATTCTCATCTCTGCTTCATTTTGAGCATAGGTTCCATTCTCTCCTTCTGCAGACAGCTCTCTCTGTGAGGCAGAGATCACACACTGCAAGTTCTGGGTCTGAATCCTAATGGGTCCTGACAAGGTGACAAGGGACCTTACTGTCTAGCTCCAATTGGAAAAGAACATGGAAAAGGCATTAATTGGCCTGTTCTGGGTCACATGCCCTTGAGCTGGATGAGATTATACACTATACATGTTATGATGAGATTATATTCTATATGCTAACAGGGAGACAGTACAGGTTGCTCAGAAGAGGAGAGGAGTGGAAAACAGCATATCCCACGGAAATAACCAGCATTTTGTTGATTTGTGTCACTGAGAGGTCCCCTCCCTGTCTTCTCACTTTATAAACTCGGTGCCTAGTATTGTTTAGTGCATAAAAGAGATCCATAAATGCTTTCAAAAAATTAATCTCTCAAAAGACTGACATTACAATCCCAATAAAAACCTTTTGAAAATGATGGATATTGGTCATCTTTACCAATACAACGGAGGACATAAAGCATTTCTGACCAGGGTGGTTATTTGAAAGCACTACTTGAAAGTAATATAATTATACATTCCAGAAGATTCTCTTCCCTGAAAGTCCAATTTTCAATTTCTTTTCCTTTTAACAAGACCATTTGAAAAGATCAACGTATGTTCATGATGCTCAATTTTAAATACTTTTAATAAATATCTGTTACTCTTTCTTAGTTCAAGCTGCTGTAACAAAATACCTTAGACTAGGTCGCTTATAGACAACAAATATTTCTTTTTCATGTTTCTGGGGGCTGGGAAGTCAAAAATAAAAGCACCAGCAGATTCGGAGTCTCGTGAAAGCCACCTTCTTGGTTCATAGAAGCTGGTTCCATCTTTTTGCTGTGTCCTCAAGTGGTGAAAGAAATAAGGAAGCTCTCTGGAGTCTGTTTCATAAGGTCACTAATCCCATTCATGAGAGCTCCACCTTCATGACCTAATCACCTCCCAAAGACCCCACCTGTAAACATGTCAGTCACATTGAGAGTTAGGTTTCAACATATAAATTTGGGGAGGACACAAACATTCAGTTCATAGCATTCTGCCACTGACCCCTCCCTGCCCCACCAAATTCATGCATGCGCAATATAGTCATTCCATCTTAATAGCCCCAAAAGTCTTAAATCATTCCAGCATTAACTTTTAAAATCTATGTCCAAAGTCTTATCTAAACATCATCTAAATCAGATGGGTAAGACTCAAGATGTGATTCATCTTGAGGCAAATTGCTCTCGCAGTGAACCTGGGAAATCAAACAAGTTACCTGCTTCCAAAACACAATGGTAGAACAGGCATAGGACAGGCATTCCCATTCCAAAAGGGAGTATTAGGAAATAAGAAAGGAGTGACTGTACCAAGCAAGCCCAAAATCCAGTGGAGCAAGTTCCATTAGATCTTAAGGCTCAAGAACAATTCTCTTTGGCCCAATAATCTGCCCTCCAGGTCCACTGGGCCAAGGGTCCTGCCCCTGCAGTTCTGCCAGGCAAAGACTGGTCCCCAAGACTCTGGGCAGCCCTGTCCCCACAGCTTGGCTGAAAAGACCCATCCTGGCTCTCTGCTTGGACCTTCCCCCAAAACTAAGGTCTTTGTCCACAATTTTGGGGTGAGATCCAGTGCCCAGTGGCTCTGACTTGCATCCTTTGAAATTTTGGTTGAGGCAGCCATGTCCCCACAGCTTGTGCACTCTGTGCTCCTGCAGAGACAGCAGTACAGACACAACCAACGTTTGTCACCTGCACACTCCAGAGATGCCACCTGGCCTGCCAGAGCCTTACCTGGGGCAGTCAGGCGTGTGGCCCCGGAGCTCAAGAGCGGAGCCAGAGATGCGAGGTGGGCAACACACACTGAGGTCCCACAGGTACCCACGACCCTTATTTGCATTCTTTCATTGTCTTGAACAATAGCTCCTGGTTTCTATGGAGATGGCTGACTAGTCTCTTCATCACACAGTTGTTTGGCCACACCCTTTAATGTGACGGGCTTTCTCATTCTTTACAATATGATAAGCTGAGCATTTTCCCAACCATTAAATTCTGCCTACCTTTAGATAAACAATTCCATCTTTTTTTTTTTTTTTTTTTTTTTGGCTGCACTGCGCGGATTGCAGGGTCTTAGTTCCCCAACCAGGGATCGAACCCCCACCCTCATTGGTGAGGAGTCCTAACCACTGGGCCGCCAGGGAATTCCCAACAATTCCATCTTTAAATCCTTTCTCTTTCTCGTGTTTTGCTATAAGCAGTCAAGAGCATATAAACCACTGAGTGAACACTTTGCCTAGTAATGGCTTCAGTTAAATATCCAAATGCATCCCTCACAAGTTCTGCCTTCCACAAATCTCTAGAATGTGAACACAATTCAGCCAACTTCTTTGCCACTTCATAGCAAGAATGCTTTTCCTCCAGTTTCCAATCACATGTTCCCCATTTTGATGTGAAACCTAGTCAGAATGGCCTTTACCATTCTTATTCCACCAACATTCTGTTTGGGATGACTTAGGTATTCTCTAAGAAGATTGAGGCTTTTTCTATAGCTCTCCTCTTTTCTCTCTGAGCTCTCCTCAAAATTGCTCCTAACCATCTGTTCAAGGCAATTCAGGCTTTTTCCAGTATACAGCTCAAAACTCTTCCAGCCTCTACCCATGACAGGCATACCTTGGAGATACTGTAGTATATTAAGTGTGCAGTAGCATTATGTCTAAAAAAGCAATGTATATAACTTAATTAACAAACACGTCATTGCTAAAAAAAAAAAAAAAAAAAAGCTAACCATCATCTGACTATGCAGGGTTGCCACAAATTTTCAATTTGTAAAAAATACAATATCTTTGAAGCGTAATAAAGCAAAGTACAATAAAACAAGAAATGCCTGTTCTTAATTTCAAAGTTGCTTCCACATTTTTAGGTATTGCAACATTCACTTCATTTTCTCCATACCAATTCTTAGAATGTGGGGAGAAACATAAGCATTCAGTCCATGTCATTCTCATATTCATGATAGCATAAACATAAATCTCTGGTTATTATCTATTACTATTGTAAATCTAAAAGAGGTACCTGTTTATCTACTCTGTACTGAGAATAATGTGCAATCAAATCTCATTTCCTTAGGCCAGTCTGGCCTGGATATCCGAGTTCAGCATCATCTAGATCAACCCGTAACTACACAGTAGCTTAGGGATGAAGTATTCAGTCCTTGGAATTCAGCGTTTGGTGGTAGATATATTGCATTAATGGTCCAATTCTTCACCACTTTACAACTTCTCCCATCAAGAGAAGTCTATCTCCTTATTCCTTGAATGTGGGCTAGCTTTGTGACCTAAATGTAATATATAGAAGTGAATAGTATGCTAGTTCTGAGCCTTGACCTCAAGGGGCCATGTGCATTTTCTTGTTCTACTCTCACTCCTCTGCCTTTGCCATGAAAACCTGCCCAGGCTAGCCTGTTGGAGTATAACAGACAGGGGTAACCCAGTGGGTAGCCCAGTGGCTCCATCACTCCAGCTGATAGCCAGCCATGTGAAAGGGCCCAGTCAAAACAAGAACTGCCCAGCAGAGCCAAGACTAAATCATTGACTTGCAGGCTTGTAAGCTGAATAAATACTTATTATTTTTATGCTGCATTATCGGGGCTGTGGAAATCTGATAAAGCATTTCATTCAGGCCCTACTTAAATCATACCTGTATCAGCTTAACGACCTCATTGCTGATCATCCTATACCCAGTCAAGCTTTTATCCTTGTTTTTCACATATAACTAACGATGCTGGTTGAAATATCCGCCAAATACCTTGTGTTCTCCAGCTAGTCCTTCTGGTCCGTTTGAGAATATGATGCTAAATAATGAAGCAAACAGTTTGCCATGAGCAGCCTTATGTGCTCAGTGACTTGACAGGCCGCTAGCAAACAATAGGCCTGGAATGTCGAAGAATTCTCCGAAACTTATCAACTTGACCAAATATGGGCAAAATCAAATTCATAACAATGAGGAACCAACAAAATAAGACCATGTGTAATTTTCTCTTAAATAGTTACCATAAATCATCCCAGACCTTGACGAAGAGCTGTATTTTTAAATTGATAATAATTGAAATCCTTGTACTTCAACATCTTGGTGCCCATCTTATATTTCCAGATAACACTGATATATCAAAAGTGAATGTTCCAAATATCTTTGGCTAAGAAGTTTCAGAACTCACACATAAATCTCTATTTGCTCTCTATTCTATCCAAGGAAAGCATATTGGAAATGAGATGCCTCGTTTTCCTAGTGAAAAGCAAGGTCAGTCTATAAATAGAATTCAAGATTATATTCATAATGTACAGTAAAGCCCTCAAGAGACTACACTTTGAAAGTGACTTTTAGACCAGGGAACTGGAAAGAGAATGACTCTCCTTATATAAAGATGACTAAATGAAAGAGAAAATATGGTAATAAAATAAAAACTTTTCTTCATCTTTCTGGCAATTCTCCAAGACTTCCATTTCAGGGAGCACATGTCTGATAGGTTTAATGCTGAACTCAGTCAACCGATTATATCTGTGAAAATAAGAATAGCTGTCCAACAAGGCAATTTTGGGAAAGCAGAGAGGTAATCAGCTGGCTCTGGACAAAACTGAGGCAGTACGGTTGGGGCCAGAACAGTCTTTTATATTTCATTCCCCCACACTAGCATCCCTTCTCATGTCTTCACCCACACGCAATTAGTAGAAGACTGAACTGACATGAAGGTGCTATATCTGCCTCTCTTTGTCCCATGCCTTCTCTGCCATACCATCTGATCTTACTCTTTGGGAAAAGTTCTTAGAGAAATCATTCACACTAAGGTGTAAGTGAGAGATATGTCTGAACTGATTACCCTTCTTGAATGCCTCTGTATTTTCTTTTTAAATGCAAGGAACATCTGGTGTTGACATTCCAGACATCTATGAATCATTATAATAGGAAAAACTCACACACGTAGCAGTTTACCAATTCATACATTATGTTTACCTCTACAAGAAACTGGGTTTGGATGGTTATATTTGAGTGACAAGCCTTGTAAGTTCAGCTGGGATGGAGGTTCTACAGAGTGATGCGTCGTGGAGTGGTGTACATCTGTCAGGAAGCTGTGAGAAAATGTCACTCTTTATTATCTTTTTATTTTTCTTCTATGTCATCAATTTCTTCCAAATGTGATCCACAATCCTTCACTCCCATAGTTTAAATTGATCTTCGTTTTCGAAGTCTTTCATCCTTGGCCTCAACCAACATCGCAAGTTCCTGGCCTTATTGCCAACTACTTCCTTTATGCTGCCTCTGCTTCAGCCAGCATGTTTACTCCCTTCACTGTAGGCATCCCCGGATCTTTTTTGTTACACATGCCCAAAATGCTCTATAGAGATCTTCTTCTCTATAGAGTCAAATCTTCTCTCACATTCTAAACAGCTCAGATCTCACCTCTTTCTTTGAATTGATGGCAACTGAAATCCTAGTACTTTTCATATCGGACTGCCTATTTTACATTTCTAGTTAACACTGATATTTAAAAAATGAAGTGTCAAAGCTATGCATATTTTCAGTAAAGAAAGTTTAAAACTTAGCCTGTAACTATCTGCTTGTTTATCCATCCTAGCCCAGAAAAACACATTCAGAACCAGATAGATTTCCCATTGAAAAGTGGCACCACTCCAGACCAAGGCTGCCTGAAGTGATCTGTCCCTTCTCTGAATTCCTATAGCAATCGTTGGATTTTAAAAATTGATTTATATATAGACTCTCTTTGACATCTTCTCTACACTCTCTAAACAACTATTTAAATGTTATTAAACTACATGTTTTTAAATCTCATTTACTCAGTTACCTCAAGAATTTTTTCACAGCATAAAGTATGATTATTTTAATGTTAGCCCCATATGGAGACATTCACCTTAGTAGACAAATCATAAATACTGGCTGGTTTCACTGTTTTTTAAAGCACAGCTAAGAAGTTTTTTCTATATGTAACAAAAGTAGTTCTCAAGTATTGTATCATTAAGAAGAAACATAACTCTTCCCATTTCATCTATGGAATAAGTGCAAGAAAAAGGACAATAGGAAGATTGTTCCGGTATATAAGAATTATAAATCATCATCAATCCATTCATATTAAAATTAAGATTTTTCCTAAATTTTTTTCTCATCCCTTTCTCATTAAGTGGTTTTTAATAAATTTAAATAAATGTATTTCAACATTTCTAACAAATATTAATAACAAATAATTTTTAAACTACTATGCAATAATTATTTCTGAAATTTAATTTCTATAAGCTCTTGCTGTTTATTCATTGAAAATGCAGCTACAGAAAAGTTATTCAATATGTGTTTCCAACAGCTGAGAAGCTAGCAAGTTTTCCTCCAACTTTAAAGGGAGAGACACTTTTTTGCAAGGAAATCTGCTAGCCCACATCTCATTGTCAGTAATAAGAGACATTCACTTTGAAGTTATGCATCACTTTTTAAAGATCATAATTATTGACTGAGAAGGTTAAAGAAAAAGAATGGCATTAATAAGTGGACTTTGAGTTCAATGATAATGTCAAATTAATTAAAATTAAAAGCAATACGGGTATAATACAACAAAAAATAGCCAAATGATTTTAAATAAATATAAAATTATTTTCCCCCTCTGGGTAATACAAGTTATAACGTATTATCTCTAAATTTAGGTCATGTTTCTCCTAATTGGTCTCATACCACTCTGAACAGTATTTTCCACACCTTGATGTTTTCTGATTCACTTAGACAAAATCAAGACTGTACCTGGTAGGGAAGAAATTAATGTAATTATGGAATCTCTATTAAATCAAAACTAAGTTTTGAATTCTGGCTTAGCTTAATATTTTCCCAAATTATTTTTCCAGGCATATTTTAGAACACTCTTCAAAACAGTTCATCAACTTGCCAAAGATAGGTTAGTCCCTCCAGAATATGATAACGTATCAGGGACTCAAGTTTTATTGTTGTTTCGACAGGCTGGGCTCCCAGCTGTAGTAGTAATCAGATCCTCTGCAGTTAGAGGAATTCTATAAATTTGTGGCAAGTCCACAAATGACCTCAGTATCTGTTATTATGACCACTTCATTCATGAGCCCATTAAACAAGCACTGACTGAGTGAGGAAAGCTATGACTGAATCCATAGGGTAATCTTATCTAACCAATTATTGAAAGCCTCCTCCACAGAAGGGCCCTTCTGGGGAGTTTTCACCCACAGCATAAACGTTCTCATAATTTGGACCCATTCCAAGAAGCTCATTCACATTTCTTTTCCCCAAACCAATTTGTCACTAGTCCTCCTGTCTTATTCTTTCTAAATCCCAGACTGTTCAATCTGATCATCAGCCACGATGCATGAATTGGTGTTAAGTTGGTAGTTCTTCTCATCAAGAGACTTTTCCTTTCTCTTCAATACTGACCTTAAAAGAATGGATTGTACAGGAAACTAGTCCTCTGCCATCTGGTGCCAGCAATTTAACATCTCTAAAGCAGACCCAAATTTCCCCTCTCCTTAAGTCAACTGTTCATAAGAACACCTGTTCAAGGCCATTCTGGAGGGTCAGAAGCAGAGCCATAGGAGTAAGTGCACTGAGGATTAGTCACTCGTGCAAATTTCTTGTGCTCTCAGGATCTGACAGATCTGCATTTTGTGTTTACCTCTTCAATTTGTTGATGGAGATCCATTCAGCATACCTGACTTTATGTTTGGAAAACAAGATAGAAACAGTTCATTTTAGGAGTTCAGGTTGCAGTCACCTGCTTGCAGTCTCTACCTTAGACCAGTAACAAGTTAAGAACAGTTAACTGAAGAAGACAAGACTTTGCAATAGAACGTTAGTGGCCTCTATCATAGTTCTCTTATTTGGGCTTGTACTTGCTTTACACAGCATGTCAGTCTGCCAAAGACATTGCAAGCCCCATTGAATCTACTGCTTCATGAGAGCCAAGAGGGAGAACAGCTTGTACTGCAGCCTTGATCTGCTGGAATGCCTTTTCTTGCTCTGGCCCCACTATTTGTAAACAGTTTTGTAAGCAATCCACTTGATAAACATGTCAGAGCCACATATCCACATGTGTTATATATTAATCCAAAATCCAAACAAGTCCACAAACGATTGCATCTTTTCCTTATTAGTATAAGATACAGAGGACTCCTTGTAGACTTCTGTTTTGAAGGAGCTATATCATCAAGCTTCAGATCACCGGACCCCCCCAATTTTAGGTAACAGATCCCTGAATTTTATGTGATATATCTTCCATCCTCTTTCAAAGGTAGGTATTACCAAAACATTTATTTTGCTACTACTACATGGCCCTAGCAGCATGATTGATGTCATATACAAACCTTATATACCAAAAGATGAAGAGATGATAAAAATCCCTGAGGATTAAATTATGTCTTAGAGTTAGAGGACTGACAAAGATAAAGGTGAAGGTTTATGTTTATCAAGTGAAAGCACATTTCTTCTGGTGAGATCGATAGCTACAAAGCAAACCAACTTCCAGGTATGTGTTAATTTGCCCCACTAAAAAGAACCGTATAAAATAGTAGCTAAATGGAGTCATGAGATGCTTACAAATTTTACAATTCATTATCATTCCCTAAAAGCTACCCATCTGTCTTCTGCACAAACCAAACAGGTAAGTTGAATGGGGATATCCTAGAAATCATTACTGTTTGGCTGTTCAGTTCTTGACAATGGCTCTCATTTGTGAAAGCCCCTCAGTGATGTGGCATTACTTTTTTTTTTTTTTAACATCTTTATTGGAGTATAATTGCTTTACAATGGTGTGTTAGTTTCTGCTTTATAACAAAGTGAATCAGCTATACATATACATATATCTGCATATCTCCTCCCTCTTGGGTCTTCCTCCCACCCTCCCTATCCCACCCCTCTAAGTGGTCACAAAGCACCGAGCTGATCTCCCTGTGCTACGTGGCTGCTTCCCACTAGCTATCTATTTTACATGTGGTAGTGTATATAAGTCCATGTGTGGCATTACTTTTGACTTATCATTTTTTTAAGGGCATACTCCAGAAGCTTCTTCTTTGCTATCCTCACTGTAGTAGTCTTAACAGACTATGTCAGGGAAAGATTGGGGAATCTGTTAGTTTCTGAATACATCGCTTCAAATTATCCACACAGAAACTAAGGAAGTAATCACAACACAGGCTTGGGGACTCAATGGCCCCCAAACGAAATGGTCTTTGAACAAAATTTCATTTACCCTCCGACATCCACCTAATCTGTGATCATAGCGACATTTTGGTTCCCAGGAATTGGTTTTGGGCTCAGTCTACATCCAATAACCCTCCAAAGGCCTGGATATTTTCCTTTCCTAGGTGCATAATAGTCACAGATCTTTCTGTGGAAGGCTAGAAGGAAGATTTAAATACGTGTGCATGATATTGACACAGGATATTTTTCAAGGGTACCCATCTCCTTTATTTAGGGAGCTCTGGCTCCGTGACATGACTCAAGGCTGAAAGTCAGGCTTCTACTCAGCAAACTAGGGCTTATATTGTTTTACTAAAGATTAAGTGGGATTTCAGTGCCCTGACCATCTATTTGATCTCAGGACTCTAGGATCGCTTAGCCAACATCAAAGATTACTGTAGGCCTGACCAGCTAATAGAGTACATTCCCCTTGCCTCTGGCATATAGTTAATGCTGTTTGGCCCCCACTCCCATGGAATGTCAACATCTGCACTAAAATCAGGGAGCTCATTCCAATGACAATAGCGGACATGCACATCCCTAGCTACATCCCCAGAGAATATCATCTACGGTGTTTTCAGAGATTGGTGTGCTCTTCTCGCGAATTTATATCTAATCGCTGAATGAAGGTAATGCCTTCTGGCTCTCTTGGGACCAGTGAACATAAATTACTCCAACATTCTTATCTCTCTATGAGTTTGGATTCCTTCTCCCATGTTACATAAAAGCATTTCTGTCATCTCAACTTTATTTAGCATAGACTAGCACTAAGTCCATTTCCTAAAAAGAAAATTTTTCCAACCTAAAATTCTTCACCTGTGAAACTGTCAACTAGTGTGAGGTTGGAATACAAAATGTATCAGACATTTAAGTATCAACGGTTACCTTCATGAACCCATGCTTAGAAAATTACTGGAAAGTGTGCTCTACCAAAAGAAAATAAAAAGACATGTGGGGCTTCCCTGGTGGCGCAGTGGTTAAGAATCCGCCTGCCAATGCAGGGGACGCAGGTTCGAGCCCTGGTCTGGGAAGATCCCACATGCCGTGGAGCACCTAAGCCCGTGTGCCACAACTACTGAGTCTGCTCTCTAGAGCCCGCGAGCCACAACTACTGAGCCCATGCTCCGCAACAAGAGAAGCCACCGCAATGAAAAGCCCACGCACCGCTGCAACTAGAGAAAGCCCGCATGCAGCAACAAAGACCCAACACAGCCAAAAAAAAAAAAAAAAAAAAAAAAAAAGACATATGGTACAGAAAATAGAAGATCAGCACAGGAAAGGAGCAGAGGAAATATTTAGGACGATGGTGGAAGTGGAGATCAGAGGGAAATGTGCGGTTGTGCATCAGGTTCAGAGGACAAGTTGCCCCGATTTAAGCAGGTCAGAAAGCGCCAAGAGAGATTTCTTTAAAAATATGAACATGTCACTTGGACATTTTACGGACATTAAGGCTTGAATTGTAATAAGTATACATAAAGCTAAACCCAAAATGTTGAGACATTCATCAACTCTTTCTTGAAAGGAAAAGCAATTATGGTATATCTTAAGTCTCATCACCTGCGATTAGTGTTTACATAGTCATAATGATGTAAGTCCTCAGTACTGATCTAACTAAAATTATGATACAACTATGAAAACAGAAAGGCATCATGGGAAGAGAGAGAGAGAGTATTGAGGATAATGAGGCAACATAAAGGCAAGCTTCATCCTCATCTTCCACACCAATAGTTAATACCTGAAACCATAGGATTCACAGGTTACAAAAGGAGAATTTTAAGAGATTGGGAAATAAGAATTGAAAGTGGTTATCTGCAGCAGGAGCATAGGCAAGAGTGGTAGAGGACCAGTGTAGGTTACAAACAAACCTTGTATAATAATTTGGATATTTCGATCATGGGCATGAGCAAACTCGATACCAATAAATTCCCCTTTGCTTAAGAAAAAAATAATCATATATAGGTATATTAGAGGTATCTAAAGTGTATTGAGTGCCAAGAAAATTCCGTTTCATCTGATCTTTACAAAACTCTGTGAGATAGACATAACTTCTGTTACGGATGAGAAAACTGGAATTCAGAAAGAGTAAGTAACTCATCCAATGGTTTTCATTTAGTCAGTAGTGAATCCCGGAATCAACCATGGAACCATCTGGCACCAAAGTCCTTGTTCTGTCTATTGTGAATGCACTGCCCTCAGTAAAATGTCTTTATGGAATGACTAAAGCAGTCTTGAATGGACTTCACATGTACTGCAAGGAAAAGAAGTGTATCCCTAGTTGGAGGAACAATGGAATGTGTTCTGACAGGTTAACAACAATTGGCCTGATTGTAATAAGGTCGGTCACATTATAAAAAAAGGAGGACTGATGTTGGTTAGCTTTAATATAGAGATGGCATTCATTCCACAGGAATTTTCTCATTAATATCAGGGAGTAGAAAGGAATAAAAAACACTTCGGCCATTATGCTACTTCCTTTATTTATAAAATTAGACTTTTCTGACAGTGACAAACACATATCCATCTGGAAAACTCCCGTGTCATAAGAACAGAGGTTTAAATGACCCACAACAAGAAGAAAAGTAAATACAGAATAAGACTTCTTGCCAAAGCAAATTATTAAAGCAGGAGCAGCAATCTGCTTGCACAGCCCAGAGACTGCTTAACTATAGGATACAGGTGTGGACACAGGCCTCTTGTGCTAAAACGAGCTCATTTCCATGCAGTAGGTCCATCTTTAAAAACAAAACCACAAATAAAAATCAACACTTCTATCTTCTCCTATGGAAGTACTAATCTAACAGTAACCTAAAATTGCTCAGCAAAGCAATTGATTGAATTTTGATCAAAACATCCTTGTTGGGTTTATCTTGAGATTTATGGAATAATAGAACTATTTGAGTTCTTTCCGGTAACAACTTACAGTCTAAGAACTCTTTAAAAGGCTATTTCTCAAGTCTCTGACCTTCACGGGACTCTGTGACATCATCTTCACGGAGAGGAATGTTATATAATTGTGGACTCAGGCTATATTGTTTTGGATAATATTCTCTATGGAGGTACATTATGAAAACAGTACTTACATTTGTTCCTATAAGTACCACAAAAAGTATTCAGCGGTTAACATAGTGGTGTCAAAGCAGATTGCACGGATGGCAAAGAATTGCAGCTGTCCCGCCAATTATTCTAAGTACTATTATAATAAAAATCTAATGACTTGGATACTTAGGTTAATAACATAGAAGAATAAAACATTTGACTTTTAAAAGGAGTTAGTTTGAAGTTATATTACACTTCCGTGCAATACCGTGATAATCAAACAAAGACCCTGTCTTGCATTCTCAGATCCTGACTTGGCATGCTGAATGAGACTGTATTAATCAACGTTTTTGCCTATGGCCAGGTTTTAAAGAAGGAAATTATGATTCCAGGTATTTGAGCAGAGGAGAGATTCAGCTGTTTACACACCAGGCACAATAGGTGAACTGTTACCTAGGTTTGAAATAGAAATCTCAACTAGAAAGAAAATATATGCTAGCTAAAAAAAAAATCATAAATCTGTCTTTATCAAGAATCATAGTTTAGCCTAAAATACTTACATGACAGAACCATATTTGTAAATTATCTGTTTCTAATAAAAGCTTCGTAGGTATGGACCTCTGCTCTTCTGCAATCCTGTTGATTCCACAATTTCTCAAATGTGTTGTAGAGAAATAGATGCTGAATGCCAGGGTCACTCAAAGCTTCAACAGAAGTGGAAATTAAATGTGCCTAAGAAACCTTTTGCAGCCTGGTAGGAAAACTGGATCAAGAACTCACATCTTCCCTTTCACTATTTCAGGTATCAATAAAAATAACTCAACTCAAAGAGCAGGTGGAGTCTTAGTTCACATCTCCAGGCTGATAAAATCGTCTCTGACTCAGAGAGAGGTTCAGGGCTAAATTTTAAATTTTCCACACCCGGATACATAACTCACACTGGATTCTGCTGAGATTACATTAGTCAGGCTCTTTGAGATGACAAGGAAAGGGAATATGGCAAGTTTACCCTGAGTGATGGGAGTTTTTGTAAGAAAACACCCAGAGGTAGGTAAACAAAGAAAACCATCTCTGCAGCAGTCAGATGGATTTCTGTTTCTCTGGGTCTCTTCAAGTTTCTAAGCAATCTACTGATAAATATATTTCAGAGTTCTTTGAAAGAAAGTATCCAGTTGGGTCAGTTAGGCAGAACTCAGTGAGACAGTGTCCTTGATCCAAGCCACCTCCTAGATCACTGAGTTTCCCAGTGCCCAGCCTGTAGCCAGCTAATAGTGGCAATCGATAAGAAAGAAATAATCTTGTAGCTGCTTTCCGAAAAGAGGGCTGTGGATGCTCAGATACTTAGAGTGACATTGAGTTCAAAATAGTTTAAAGCTGTGCTCTGTTTCTAGACTGTCTGAATTAAATACTGAATTTACTGCATCCAAGTCCACACAGCTCATGGAGGTTAGTTTGATCTTCCTAAGACTCAGTTTCCTTATCTGTAAGACAAGTATGGTCATATTACATATCTCATAGCAGGTTGTGCAGATTAAATGAGATGCAGATTAATCCATGTAAAGCACCTAGCAGGGAGATCAGATAGTATACTCGCTTAGAAAAAGCCATTAAATCATGCAGAACTATTATGCATGCAAATATTCATTTGCATACCACTAAAAATCCCAAGGGCCGCGAGTAGTACACAAAGAATATCTGGGTAAGCACAGTACTTGAGAACCTTGAAAGTTGGCCTTGAATCCTTTAGTACATTGAAAATATTGCCCTGTTGGAGGGTAATTCTATTTTTCAGTTCTATGTGAAATTTCTGTATATTAGATTTGCTGAAAATAGGGGTATATTGTGGTAATCTAGATAGTTCATGCGTTTACAAACAAATGTATTTTTAAAGTAACATAAACATAGCTAAGATATATTCATTCCTTATTCTTGACATATTAAAGTCACATCCACAAGTATCATTATTCTTTAAGGGTACTTTCCTTTGAGGGAGCGGAAGTAAACAATAAGAGGTCTCTTACAGTGAGCCCAGGTGCCCAAGAGAAAGGCTGGTCAGCCTCTGCTCTTGCACAGTTTGACAAGCCTAGGCAACAAAATGGATAAACGTGGGCCTTGGTATCAGGCTGACCTAGGCATTAATTCCTACCTATTAACTATGTGACCTTGAAGGAAATCATTCAACCCCTCAAGGTTTCAATTTCCTCAAACCAAATACATCATACTCTCTGGGATGGGGTCCAAGCATCATATTTTTAAACTCCCAGATGATTCTGATGTCAAGTTTGAAACCCCATCCTCTAAAGCTAGTGGTTCTCAAACCATAGCATACATCACAATCAGACTGCTGGGCCCTGCCTCCAGAATTCCTGATCCTGTAGCTATGGGGTGGGGCATAGTTTGCATTTCTAGCAAGTTCCGGGTGATGTTGATGCCGCTGGTCCAGAGACACACTCTGCGAATCACTCTTATAAATGCATCGTATTACCTCTTGTTCCCCTGCAGTGGTATCTATGGATCATATCTGAATGCCCAGCAACTTCCTGCTCCAAGTCCTAATTCCTGCTCCTCCCCTAATTCTTCAGTTTCATTCCCAATCCCCGCCAACCTCTGGCACTACTGATGTTCTCTGTCTAGGCCCATTAGATACCATTCATAATCATTTTTATCAAAACCAGAATGTTCCATATTATTTGTTTATAACTCCATTATTCTTCCCAGTCTGTACATTACCCCAAGGACAAAAAAAAACCTGCTTAATTCATTTTCATATCCCTGGCTTTGTGCAAAATGCCTGGCACATGATGGGAGCATAATAAATGCTTTGTTGAATGGAAATAGCCCACAAGCCAAAAATACTTTTCTAACACCTAAGCGCCAGACCTATTTCTCTGAAAGAGATCAACTGGATCAATGATGATGCAAACCTCATCACCACTTATCAGGACCTTTCACTTCTTTTAAGAAATGTAAGCTATGTTTTGCTCGGTAAGAAAAGACATGTGTTTTTCTAGCCTTATTTTTAACAACTTTTCACACCTCCGTTCTCCGGTCTGACCATACTGCTCTCCCTCAGCCTACACACGTTACACCTGATAACCACACACCCCTAGCACTTACTGCAGTGTGACAAAAATATACTGAATTTTCCAAATGGAGGTTTCTTACTTTTTAAACAATAATAAGAGAGAACACATCAGGTGAAGGTTGGCTCTGTTTAGCTGTGCAGTCCTGGTAAGTAAATAGGATGGAAAACACAACAGGAACATTTGAATTAGCCCCAGTGGGTCCCACTGATGTAATTGGCCCAACGTCTGTCGAAGTGGGTCTGCTTAATAAGGTGGAGGCCAAGACGGTGCCTGTTACCCTTTAACCTCAGGGTCTGTTTATAATTTGTTATTCATTAAACAGCTAACTCTTTACCAGGAGGCTAAAAGCTGGCTATCTTTGCTGTGGTACGGTGTCCTAAATCTTGTTGGGGCTTGTTCTGCCCTTCCTTTAGCAGACATTGTAAGTAAGCTCAAGGAACAAAAGCACTCAAAAAAAAAAAAAAACAAAAAACAAAAAAAGCAGATTGTGACATTATATGTGTCAAAGCCTAGAGAAGGTTCTGGAAAATGACCTTTGCTAAAACAGGGTCTTGGTGCCAAAGGGCTATAGGGGGAAGGTTTTTGTTTTGTTTTGGGGGATATGTGTGTGTGTGTGTTTTAATGATGGTGGTGGTTCGGAAGGAGGATAAAAAAACCAGAATTGGCTGGTGGAAAATTCTGGGATCTTTTACTCCATAGTACAAGAAACTCAGAAAAATGTCAGAAAAGAAAAAGTGCCTGAAATAAAATGCTAGGAAAACAAGCCAACAAGCAAACCTGTTAGCAGAGTGATCTGGTCTTAAGAAAGAGATTAAGGAAAACTCCTGCTTCCTTTTAAATTTAAGGAGAGAATACGAGTTTGCATAATTGATGAAATTGTTTGAAACTCCACCTACAATTTCCTGGAAGAGTTAAACGTTTATAATTTTTTACGATGTTATCTTCTTAACAAATCGTATCTCTGAATCCCCGGGCATGTTCCCCTAATCCTAATGATGTGGCTTCAGTCACTTGACAAATATTTTCTGTATGCCTACTGTGTTTAAAACTCTATACTGCTTAAAGAGGCACACTCATACACAGACACATACACAATGGATTCAGTCTCTGTCCTCACACAGTTTTAAGGCTCCAGAAGGCCTGAGTTTTAAAAATGTGTTTAAAGATTAGACCATCTTCATCATGAAACGTTTAGAATTAAGTTTAAAGTAGACAACATAGGCTAAGCAAGTCTCTAAATTATGGCCTCTGGACACTGAAAGAATAGCAGAGATGCAGAAAGGCAGTTCCTGTGCAGTGAGAAGATACTGTTTCACAAAGGAGCACCCAGGATTCATCATTCTCTCTACCATTGAATCTCATTTGAAAGGAAGTAACTAATATCAGTGGAGCCAGTAAGGGCGAAAACTTAAATTATTACTTTAGAGTCATAAGGAAGCACCTTTCTAGGGAGTATATGCATGTATGTTTATTTTCATAACGTGGATCAGGATAAGAAATTGGAGTATTAATTGCCAAGAATTTTTTTAAGAATACAGTATCCATATTTCGTCACTTTGTAGAAAACAGGAACAATTTTCCACTCTCACATAAAACGATCACTATCCCTTACGTACAAGTTTAATCCTTGCAAATTAGAGTGTCAAAACTGATTCAGAATCTGTATCACAAAATGCTGCTGTAAAAGCAGTCTTTCTGCTCATCAGAAATTATTTGCTGTGTAGCTCTTTGTAGAGTTGTGTTCTTCTCTTAAGTCATTTAATTCACCTTTCATTCACCTCTGAAAATCAGTGCTGAACATTTGTGTTATATTTTCAAGGAATACATGCCGAACCTTGTTTATGGTGCTATACCTTGAGTCCAGAAAAATAAATAAATAAATAACATAACCAAAACTTAGTATACTGTAACCTAGCACTCTGCATGTTGAAATATGTCATACTATACATAGCAAGTAGTCAAGGGTGGTTATCAAAACAGAGCAAAAATTTTCCCCGTGTTATTTCAGGATATTTCAAAAACGTGCCTCTGAGCTGTAACACAGGGCTTGATTAATGCATGATTTCCTCTTTAAAATTAGAACCAGGAATCAAGAATGAAGCTTAATAATTTTCATTTGCTCTTCTTTTCCAAGCATTCTAATTAAGGTCTGGTTCCCAGACCTGGTGAGGCAGCTCCTACATCTGACTGCAGTTTGCCGTTATCCCTGCAAGGCAGGAACTCAAACTTTTTTTTGAGTGAATGGGAACAATCTGGGAAGAAACAATAAGGGGGGATATGCCGTGAAAGGGGGTTTATTTGGTTTTGGTTTTGCTCTTGTAATTAGAGTTTACCATGTACATTGCAACACAATTTAACAACGAATGTCAAAAACATCCTTCTAAGTAAAACACTATTAGTTTATGACTCTTGGAGTCCTCTATTAGGGATATCCTAGTGTCCATTGCTTTACCCTTTTAATTCCTTGAGCTGAATGGTACAAGAGAAGTAACTACTTTATTTTATATTTTGTATTAAGAAAATGTAAAAGATGTATGTGCTCTTACTATCCAATGCTTTTAATCTCTTGGATTGACTGTAATCATAAAATGAATTTGAAGTCTTTTTTGGTGGCTTTCATGGAGAAAAACATGAAGAAAAAAGCAGTAACTGTCAAACATGAATTTTCTCAGAATTATTTTTCTATTTGAAGATAACGACTCTGAATTATTTCAGGATAATAATTTTTTTAAACATTGAAAAGTTGCACTGTAATGTAGTTGGTGGTCATTAAATGTTTCTGGCTAATATTCAGAAAATAGATATTTAAATTGTCCTTCATAACAGAAGAATAAAAGTCAAAACTTTTCTTATGCAAATCAGATAATCACATATGGGTAAAGTCAATTTCTTGGACTCTATATAGATGCTCTCCCCACCTTCATTTTTCTAAATATATTTTTTTTAGCTACCGTGGCAGTGCCAGGCCCAAGGGGTATCATGTATTTAATTGAGTGAGGTACAAATCTTAGAAACGGAGAGCTAGACTTCGCTCACACATCCTTTCTCCATAGCCACCACTGCACTCTCACGCTCTGCATTCTATCTCCCCACCTCCTAACTCAAAGACCGACTCGTTTCATCGTCCTAGGGTAATGTGAACTCATCCCAACCAGTCACTTAAGTAGTTCACTTAGATAAGCTCATTCTGAATGAATGAGTCCCACCCTCACCACCCCGGTTGCCAAAAGCCCATATCTGCCCCATAGCCCTTTGCTTCAGGGTTGGGTGATGTTTTCCGAATTGTTTTCGGTGCTTCCACCGTCCCTCTCCATGCCTGCCTGCAAAGCGGACACCCATTGCTTTCTCTTGAACACCACTTAGTTACCTTCTTCTCTAGTTTAAAAATCTCAGCCCCGTCCAGATCAATCTCCAGGTACCTATAATTCCTGCAAGCCTTGCTGCCTCTGATACTTCCTTCCAGAACGTCCTTCACCATTATTGTTTGCTTATCCAAAGATTATGGACACTTTAAATCTGGGGCATCTTGTGAAAATGTCAATTCCAGTTCAGTAGATCTGAAGTAGAGCCTGAAATTCTGCTGTGATGTCATTGCTGGTGGTACAGACTACACTTTGAAAAACAAAGATTTAGATAACTGTTCCTTTTTGTCGGGGAAACACTGGTCTCTGGCAAGGGCCAGCAAGAGATCTATGTATAATAAAATAGCTTGTATCTGACTGAATCAAGTTAAGAAGTACCCAAACCTCTACGAAAGTTATGCGGTATGGCATGGATGATTGGTAACTGTGTATATATATGCCACAGATTTGTCTATATCCTATGTAAATAAACCCCAAAATAACAATTGAAACTTCTGAAACAATTGTCCAAAGTGTTTATATGCTATATAACACCCAAATACCAGCACAAATAACACGAAAGAACTTTGAACACTGTATTTCTGTCCTCCAGACCTGTGCATCATGCATTTATTTGCTTTTGCTCAGCTGCTGCCCTCCCACCTACAGCGATCCGTGAGCTGGATTTTCTCCATTGGTTCCACTACCTGGAGTCCAGCACCCTGTAGCCAATGGTACTTCTTGCCTGTCTTTAATCTCTACACGATTGGAAGAGCTAAAATAATGCACTTCAAAAAATCCTAGTGGGTGGGTCTTATAAAGTTTATATGCTTTTATTTAAAGCACTTTTTTTAAAAAAGATCATGATTTCTACTTTGTTTCCTACGTGAAGTATTGACAGAGATCCCTAACCCAAGAGAACAATCTTCAAAGTGGGCTCAGTAACCGCTCTTAATTGCACTGGCTAGAAAAGAGATGGAAAATAAAACCAGTCAAATTTTCACATTGTTTCAAATATAAAATTATTAAACATGTAGCTTTAGTATTTTTATTGAGTTCATATTCGTGATAAAATCTTGAATCCTCTGAACTCCGGGGGACCAAAGAAAGCTTTTATCTTGGGGAAGATGGATTCAGCATTTCTGTATGCCTTCCATAAATATAGTTCAGTTTTTATAAAATGGAAAATTATATACATTTTATGAAATTTGGTAAAATAAACATTTTCAAATAAAGAGTGCTAAATTTGTCCACGTCTATTATTGCTTAGTCCGGAGTGGGCATGTCACTCGCTCAGGCAAGCTAATCAAAGATCTTACCTGGGATTGATGTACAAACTTGGGAAGAGAGGTTCTCTTTCTACCATGTTTGCTAATCTGGGAGAATGTGAATCTGGCCTTTACAGTAGCCCAATAGTTCCTGCCACTTCGGAAGAGCCTACAAACTCATACGCATGTATGTGTGTATGAGGCAGGGCAGGGGGAGAGAAGGGGGAGGGAGAAGAACAGAGTGGGGGAGGGGGAGAAGAGATGAGAGGAGAGGAGAAATTTGCCAGTACTGAGCTTTTATCCCAACCAGTAAGGTCCTAATCTCTGAAACTTTTCTTTTGATCATGTGAACACACGCCCCACCCCCACCCCCCCGCAGTATACTATTCAAACTTGAAAGACAGTGAACTCCCTTATTTTTGTTAATCTAGTTTGAATCAAAGAAATATTAATACACCACATCCATATAGGATATGTTGAATCCACTGGGTTGTTTTTTTTTTTAATTTTTTGTTTGCTTGTTTACTGAATTGCTGTTTTTTTACCTGCTCCGTTTGGTTTGGGAATGCAGCACTTGTGTTTCTGTAGCCATTCTCTCCCATCTTGTTCCATTGGGTAACAAGTATCCAGTGTTATGGGTACATTACCTTCCAGTCGAGCAAAATACAACTAAAATATCTTCAAAAAGTATATAACTAAGAAATAATATTTTTTCTGATACTTTCCTTTATATTAGACCCTAAAGCCAAGAGAAGAAAAGATATCTTCCTTTTCCTCTCCCAGATACTCCAAGTGCCAAGAAGATGTTGCCTGGACGGGCCCCATAACAGATGGCGAATCAATACACGTGTGTGCCAAGAAACACGCCGGGGTAAAGCCCTACCCAAAGGTACACAGAACCCCCCAAATTTATCCTGAAGACAAACTTGGAAATATGCTTGTCAAGGTCTCTGCATGTTCCTTCTAAAAGCCATGAAGTCAAGATAAATGAGGATTCCTAAAACTGCTACTCCTGAAGTGTCTGCAAAACTTAAGAGTACTTCCTTTTTTGAAGAAGGTGACCTAACAGAGTCTGGGAGCAAAATCAGACTCCCTGAATAAATAGGAGAGAAGCAATAGAGAGGAACAGGATCCTAAATCCAAGAAGTTGACTCCATCATTTAATTACATCTAAGTATTGAAGCCCTTGTTGAAGAAGAAACCCTACTGTCATGAGAGAAGTTTTTAAAAAGAAAAGCATAGTAGTTGACCCTAAAATGTGTCTCCAAAATATGAATCTTCCTGTCTTACCCTTCCCTGAGAAACACAGGTTGTTACATTTAAAATAACATCTTCCCATGACACCTCTCTTCCCAGCAACTCCACACGGTTGAGCCTCTCTCAACAGATGGAGCCTTGTGCTTTCTTGATCGTCATTCTCCCAGAGAGAGAGAGTAAATTCACTGAATCAGTCTTAGAGAGGAAAGGGAAAGTTGAGGCAGTGCAATTTTTCCGGCACAGACGTCATGATGTCTCTGTTCAATGGCAGAGTCACCAGCAATACAGCCCAGTGATTGCATCTTGTTCTCTCAATATGCCGGGCTCTCTCTTTGCTTCTCTCCACCGTTCCCCATTACGTCACACAGCCACACTCTCACGTAGACCACACTCCTGCCTTCTAGAGTTCTCCTCCTTTTACTATGGTGAGAGGGACTTTCTAAAACCTTTTGGGGTTTTTTCCCCCTCAAATGAAGACAATAAAAGATTGTTCCAATGTTTCCCTAAACACTGTCCATCATGCTACAGATTTATACTTGAGCGACAGATGTAGAAGACAGCACACAAAACCAACATGACCCTTTCGTGTGTGGAGCCTTTACCTCTGCCACTTAATCGTTAGTAGCTGTGTGGCCTTCACTCTTTTATGCCTCAGTTTTCTCATGTGTAAAATGGAGAAAGCAACGATACCGCCAAGCATGTAGTTGTGGTGACATGTAGATAAGTTCATACGTGTAGAGTTTATAGCCTGCCTGTCACGTGGGAAGGACATATAAGTGCATCCTCACCATTGCTTCCTGCACTTTCCCCTTTCGTTGCTGCCTCGGCTCTGCATTGCCCATTGGCTCCTTTTACACACACCCGCACCAACGGAAGTTAAGATCCTTGGCTTGTCCCTTCAATGGGAATTTACTGCTTAACGGTCTAACGCCACGTTGGGAATTAGCGTTTGTTATAAGAATAAATAAATAAAAGTTCACATATTTAAGAACTTTGTCTTTTCACAGATTTCAGTCCAGGATCTAGAAGCAAACCTATACGAGTTATTTTTCAGTTGGTATGATTAATGTCATGTCAAAGCTAGCTCAACTTTTCTGATTAAAATGGAAAGAAGGAAAGAAAAAGGAGGGAGAGAGGGTTAAAAAAAAGAAGGGGGAGAGAAAGAAGAAAGAGAAGGAACAAGGGAGGGAGGGAAGGGAGGAAGGAAGGGAGGGAGGAAGGAAGGAAGGAAGGGAGGGAGGGAGGGAGGAAGGAAGGAGAACTACTCTTAGGAAAATCATGAAACTACGTCAAAATTCACTGTAAAACAATCCCGTCTCATATCCCATTAAACTCCATAGGGAATGACATTTGCTACAGTCAGAAAAACAGATGGTGGAAGGAGAGAGGAAAATAAAACTCTCTGAAAACTGAGAATGAAAATGCCATTGCTACCATTTTGGGTCCCTCTGACGTGTTCATATATCACGTTCTAGCCTCCAAGACAGTCAGTTTCTTTATTATGTGCATGCCTTCCAGCCTAAAATAGTTCCACGGGGCTTCTAAAGTAAGAAGTGAGAGGCGTTTGGATGTGTGTTTGTGTGAGGTTGCATGTGAGCTTGTGAGTGGGACCGGGATGGGGAACAGTGGGGGTCATTCAGACCCATGAGACAGGCGGCCCTGAGTGGGTGCTTTGCCAGCGACACAGTGATTCATCTTCCTCTCAGGCGCAAGTACATCAAGTCCTCTGTTTTGCTCTTAGTTCACATTTGTCCTCTTTAAACCAGTGAGTCATAAGTTGGAAATATGTATGAAATAAGCAAGAAGAATATGTCACTGAGTTATTTCTGGTCATTCAATATACACATCCTAGGACATCGTGCATTTGAAAGGCAAATTTTTAAATATGAGAGGTTTATCCAAAGCAGATAGAATTGGGGCTACAAGAAAAAGAAAAATCAGGTGCAAGAAGAAATGGAGCCTGGTAAAACGATTAGATTTCGGTGGAAAGAATAAAGTATTTCTTCATGCTCTCAAAAGGATAATTTTCTTCAGAGGAAATTGCATGAATTCTTGGTCACTCGAATTAGCAGAGAACTGTCCTTGCCAAAGTTTAGTGCTGGGAAACAAATGACATTTGGACCTTTGCAAAGCTGTCCCATCTCTCGTGGCAAATATGAGCTTCATACCTAATGCAAACTGAATTCTTCTATTAACACCTTCCCAGCCAAAACTAGTCACCTGAGAAATCAGAGGGTTAAATAACTGAGGAGTTTTATCAGGAGAAAATACAAACCTGAAAGCAGCCACATAGAATTTCCGGACTAAGAATGACCAACACGGTCCATTTTCACATTTCCATTTGTTCAGTGGTTACCTGTTGAGCACCTGTCATGTGCCAGGTTGCAAGTATCCGAGGCACTGAGGACATAGGCCATTTCCTCATGGACCTTGGGTTTTATGGGTCAAGACTGGTATTTAGCAAATAATAGAAATAATATTTGTGACAGTCACTAGTATGAAGAGTAGTTGAGGTAAGGGCCTTGCTTGTCTGGGTTTGGGGGCAAATGTGTGATGCAGACATGAAGATTTGAAATTTTGCTGAGACTCAGGGAGGTGAAGGATGAGAAGGCAAGAACAAGCAAAGGGAATGTCATTAGAAGGCCATGAGGCTAGAAGGAGAGTAAGGTTTTTGAGAAACTGAGAGAGAACAGTGTCATTGGAGCACAAAGAGAAAGGGGGAGACAGAAGATGAGACTGGAAAGGCCAGAGGTCATAAGGGGAAAATCTTCTAGGCCATGCTGAGAACTGTGGACTTTCTCCAAAGAATAATTACAAGTCACTGGAAGCAGGGGAGTAACATGATCAGATGTGTATTTTTAAAGATAACCATCTTTTATGGAAAGAATTTAGTGGGGAGAAAGGGAGGGAAAAGAAAAAATGTTCAGGGGCTATTGAAGTACTCCAACATCTTGATCCAAGATGATGGCCATGGAGAAAGGAAATGTACAAAAGGTTGTGATGAATTGAGAAAGTCTTGTTAAGAAGACAGCGATTGTTTTCATGCCCTGGAGGATAGGGCTGAATGCGAGAGAAAAAAGAATGGGAGAGGAGGATGGTGTCTGTGAGCCCTCCTCTGTGAATTGTAAAAAAGACTTCCTCTCTGTGTCACGTGTATTCTTGTAACTTAGACACTTCCATTTTCCTATTCTTTTTGCCCCCTTTCCCCTACTAGTTTTTTTAAACATCTTTATTGGAGTATAATTGCTTTACAATGTTGTGTTAGTTGCTGCTGTATAACAAAGTGAATCAGCTATACGAATACATATATCCCCATATCCCCTCCCTCTTGCGTCTCCCTCCCACCCTCCCTATCCCACCCCTCTAGGTGTTCACAAAGCACCGAGCTGATCTCCCTGTGCTATGCAGCTGCTTCCCACTAGCTATCTGTTTTACATTTGGTAGTGTATATATGTCAATGCTACTCTCTCACTTCGTCCCAGCTTACCCTTCCCCCTCCCCGTGTCCTCAAGTCCATTCTCTATGTCTGCGTCTTTATTAGCAGTTCATGTCACAACGCAATCTATAGTTGAAAGACTCACTGGCTGGGATCCTGGCAGAACAAAGGGAGGATGGGTGTTACCCAGAGAGTGTGGCCTGAGCTGGTTGCAATAACTGCTAGGAGTCAAAAGACAGGGGTGCATCCTCAGTTTTATACAGAATAATTTTATTATGTTACATGGAAGCAATTTTCTCTCATAGAAGTATATGTATAGAAGGAAGTATACGTTTATTTTCAATAGCCAAAGGGTATACACCTTATAGACATTCGTCACTTTTTTGGCTGCCCAGCATCTGACCTTCTTCTGTATCTTTAGGGGATTTCACATCTTACAAATCTTGATGGGTGGCATATCCTACCATAGAGGCAAAAGATGCCAGATACTCACCAACCCAGATTTCCTTGCAGCTGGGGTATGGGCACATTTCCTGGGCTGAGCTAGTCAGATGTACCCACCCTGTATTGTAAATCAGAAATTATGAAAAGAAGGGACAGCTGAAAATGTGCTCTGATGCAGGTGATAGTGACGACATCAGTATCTGCTTCTCGGAGATGGCAGAACTAGGGTATCTAGTGTAGGTGGGACACACATCAAGGTATAGATCACAGCAGTAGTCACTGTATTTTCTCCAGAAGAGTTATAGGATGTGCTTTACGTTGTGGTTCTTGCTACATCAAATCTCAAACTCTTTGTTCTGCTTTCCCAGTGATTCTGTGAGACTCTCAATATCCTTACAATTAATTTCCTTCCTCCATTTGTATCTGGACTTTAAACTAAAACCCTTTAGTAATGCAATAATATTTCACATCCCACTCATTGGACAGTTTAACAAACGGAAGCACACTCTAGATAGTTAATTTAGATAGCACATGTAGATAGTTAATTTAGCAGTCTGTTATTATATATTTCAGATGATTGGTATCTTCATTCAGAAGATGCCAATCAGTTTTTGTTATTTGTTGTATTTTATTACTTCCTTAACTTTATTAAAACATATCCTTTTCCCTAAATACACAAATACGGGCCTTTGAGAAGATGATGAGTCGAGATGAGACTTCAAACTCTAAAGCAATAAGTGTGACTCTGCTAGCTGGCATCTTCTCCATATCCACGCCACCAGGTAGGCTCCCACTGACACTGCTGATGTGGAGACTAGCCCCTTGCACCTCCTGTCAGAACCCGGAAGGCACATGACCTCAGAAGGGATGCTAGCCAAAGGCAACATAGGAGCAGCAATGAAGGGAGAAGATTTAATATTACCACAAGCCAAAATGGGGGAGACCAAAAGTATGTAATTCCAGGCTCCAATTCCCACACATTCCTCAAATGATTCTCTTTGGGTATAACAAAGAAAGATCCACCAGGGAGCTGGATACACTCCTTCATCAGGAGTCTAGCCCAGCCTGATAATCCTGCAAGCATTTTCACAAAGGTGTCAGCGTCCCAGGGAGCCTCCGGCATGACCTTGCATTGTTAATAGCTCTCATCCTCCCACTTCCTTCTTAGCAAGGCAGCCTCTGAAAGGATTTGGCAGTGCTCCATGGACAAAGCTCCGGCTCCCTATTTTAAAGGCAGTCTTTTTTTTAATTGAAGTATAGTTGATTTATAATATTGTGTTAGTTTCAGATGTACGGCAAAGTAATACAGTTGTATCTATTTTTTCAGAATATTTTCCATTATAGGTCATTATAAGATATTGAATACAGTTCTCTGTGCTATACAGTAAATCCCTGTTGCTGATCTATTTCACAGATAGTAGTTTGTAAACATTTGTTAATCCCATTCTCCTAATTTATCCCTCCCCTCCTCCCTCTCCTCTTTGGTAACCACAAGTTTGTTTTCTATGTCTGTGAGTCTGTTTCTGTTTTGTATATAGATTCATTTGTATTATGTTTAAGATTCCACATATAAGTGATATCATATAATATTTGTCTTTCTCTGTCTGACTTACTTCACTTAATATGATATTCTCTAGGTCCATCCATGTTGCTGCAAATGGCAATATTTCATTCTATTTTATGGCTGAGTGATATTCCATCATGTACATATACCACATCTTCTTTATCCATTCATCTGTTGATTGTCACTTGGGTTGCGTCCATGTCTTGGCTATTGTAAATAGCGCTGCAATGAACACTGGGGTGAATGTATCTTTTTAAATTAGAGTTTTCATCTTTTCTGGATATACACCCAAGAGTGGGATTACTGGATCATATGATAGCCCTCTTTTTATTTTATTTTACTTTTTTTTTTAGAAGAAATGCACAAGATGATTTATAACAATATTATGCATAATAGCTAAAAACAATACAAATTTAAGAACTCATCAGCAGTAGAACAGATAAATACATTGTGGTATATTACTACAATAGAATATCATACAGCATTAAAAATTGTCAAACTCCTGCTGTGCACAATAATGTGGATAAACCTCACAAATACAATGTTGAGTGAACGATGTTGGACACCTAAGGTTAAGTTTATATAAAGATTGCATTTACATTGCATTCAAAAATAGGAAAATTAATCTATATAATTAAAAGTCAGGTCAATAGTTACTGTGGTAGAGAAAATAATGCCCTCCCTAAAGACACCTATGTCCTAATCCTTAGAACTGTGAATATTTTTCCTTACCTAGCAAAAGGAACTTTGCACATATGATTAAGTTAAGGACTTTGAGATGGAGAGATTATCCTGGTTTATCTGGGTGGGCCCAATATAATCATGAGGCTTACAAGAGGGAAACAGGAGGAGTCAAAGTTAGAATTAGGAGATGTGATAATAGAACCAGAGATTGGGATAATGAGTTTTGAAGATGGAAGAAGGGGTCACAATCCAAGGAAAGCAGAAGCTAGGCTCCAGAAGCTAGAAAAAGTAAGGTAATGGCTTCTCCCCTAAAGCCTCTAGAAGATAGCCTTATTTTAGTGTTTTAAGGAACCGCCATACTGTTTTCCATAGTGACTGCACCAATTTACATTCCCACCAACAGGGTAGGAGGGTCTCCTTTTCTCCACACTCCGTTCAGCATTTATTATTCGTAGACTTTTGGATGATGGCCATTCTGACTGGTGTGAGGTGATACATCATTGTGGTTTTGATTTGCATTTCTCTAATAATGAGCGATGTTGAGCACCTTTCCAAGTGTTAAATGCAGTCTTTTACCCTTTGAAGTCAAATCTATTTCTCCTAACTAGAAACCTCCTGATATTCCATTAGCTTTAGCTCCAATGCCTACTCAGTGTCAGAGGCACTTGAGGGCTCCACACTGACATCAGAGTTAATGGCATTGACGTTGCTGAGGCTCAGGAAGCAACAGGAGTGGAATGAGAGCAAAGACTGGGAGCTCAGTAGGGCCACCCCTGCTAGAAGAGACAAAAACAGGGATGGGGGCCCTGACTTTCACATTTTATATCTAACACTCCCTTCCTAGGTGATTCTGGATTCTCCTCTAGTTCCATGACTTCAACTCTCATCTGAAAATAGCCAAATGTATATTTCCAGCATGGATTTCTCCCTTAAACTCCAGAATCATACACCCACCTGCTTACTGGACATATACACTTGGATGTCTAACAAGTAGGACAAACTTAAAGTGAGCAAAAACAAATTCTTGATACCCCAGTACCCTCCCCTAACCTGCTTATCCTCTAGTCACACCCATCGCAGTTAATGGCAGCTCCATTCCACCAGTTGCTCAGTCCAAAACTTCAAACTTTACACACAAATCATCAAGAACTCTTGTCAACTCTATCATTGAAATATATCCTGAATTTGACCAGTGCTTATCTCTCTCACTACCCACCTTGTGCAAACTGCCATATTTTCATAGGACCAATTTCAGTAACCTCTTAATTGGTTACTCATTCAGTTTTTTCCTCCCCCACTCAACTGTCACTAAGGCCATTCAGTTTCGCTTATCAAAATTAAACCTTAAGACTTAGGCCCTTGCTGATCAAAACTCTCCTGTGTTTCTTTTAAAGCAAAAAAGATCATGTATTTTTTAAAATAAAGGCAGAACTATCAATTTGATTCCAGCTACATGATGCCTTATTGTTCAAATTAGTAAATACCTTATAAGCAGTAGGGTGAATCAGATAGAACTTTTTAAATTAATTTTTATTGGAGTATAGTTGCTTTGCAATGTTGTTAGTTTCTGCTGTACAGCAAAATGAGTCAGCTATACAAATATATATATATCCTCTCTTTTTTGGATTTCCTTCCCATTTAGGTCACCACAGAGCATTGAGTAGAGTTCCCTGTGCTATACAGCAGGTTCTCATTAGTTATCTATTTTATACATAGTATCAATAGTATATACATGTCAATCCCAATTTCCCAATTCATCCCACCCCCCCCTTCCCCCTTGGTATCCATACATTTGTTCTCTACACCTGTCTCTATTTCTGCTTTGCAAATAAGATCATCTATACCATTTTTCTAGATTCCACATATATGCGTTAATATACAATATTTGTTTTTCCTCTTTCTGACTTACTTCACTCTGTACGACAGTCTCTAGGTCCATCCACGTCTCTGCAAATGACCCAATTTCGTTCCTTTTTATGGCTGAGTAATATTCCATTGTATATTTGTACTACATCTTCTTTATCCATTCATCTGTCAATGGACATTTAGGTTGCTTCCACGGCCTGGCTATTGTAAATAGTGCTGCAGTGAACATTGGGGTGCATGTGTCTTTTTGAATTATGGTTTTCTCAAGGCATATGCCCAGTAGTGGGATTGCTGGGTCACATGGTAGTTCTATTTTTAGTTTTTTAAGGGACTTCCATACTGTTATCTATAGTGGCTATACCAATTTACATTCCCACCAACAGTGTAGGAGGGTTCCCTTTTCTCCACACCCTCTCCAGCATTTGTTGTTTGTAGATTTTTTAATGATGGCCATTCTGACTGGTGTGAGGTGATACCTCACTGTAGTTTTGATTTGCATTTCTCTAATAATTAGTGGTGTTGAGCATCTTTTCACCTGTTTGTTGGCCATCTGTATGTCTTCTTTGGAGAAATGTCTCTTTAGGTCTTCCGCCCATTTTATTGATTGGGTTGTTTGTTTGTTTTTGATATTGAGCTGCACGAGCTGTTCTCCTGTGGTTTTATATCTCAGAGTAAAATCTGAAGTTTTTATTATGAGTCACAAGGATCCCCTTGATATGGTCCTCTATCTTCTCACCCACTCCTTACCTTACCATTTCTTTCTCTCTGTTTCCACTCTAGATACACTGGCCTCCTTGCTTTTTCTTGTACATACCAGGCACCCTCCTAACTTGAGGTTCTTTGCATATTGTTGTTACATCTTTCTGAAATGCTCATTTCCAAATTATAACCAGTAACTTCCCTCACTTCTTTCAGGACCTTCCCTGGTACCCACATAAAACGGCCTCCTCATCAAGTAACTCTGTACTCTCTCATTATGCTTTATTTTCCATTGTCCCACTTGCCTCCATATTTTTTGCTTATGTGTCTATTTTCTGTTGCTTCCCACCAGATCGTACTTAATGTAAACGAACCCTGCTTATTTGGTTCACTGCCACATCCCACCACTGATGATAATGTCCATCCATGGCAAAAGTATGAATAAGAAGAGATCTCTGAAGGAACCATGATATTTGAGGATTTAAAGAATAATAATAAGAGAAGTTCGTAAAGAAAACTGTATAGTCTCCAAAGAGGAGGCAAATAAACCAGAAGGGCTGGTGACACTGAAACCACAGGAAGCAACTATTTTGAGCAGGAGGAAGTGGGTAGCACAGTGAAATGTTACAGATGAGTGGCCCGTGAAGTGTGGGGAGAGCGGGGAGATGGTAAAGAATCAGGTTAAGCAAGGAGAGGGTTTCAAAAAATAGATGGTGATCAGCAACGTCAAACATGGCTTATGAATTAAGTAAGATCAAATGGTCTTAGGTTTGTAAAACAGAGATCTCTGTAACTTTAATAAGAGAGGTGAAGATGAGAGTCTAACTGCCATGGTCCAATCAGCAGCAAAGAAAGAAGGAAAGGAAATAATGAGCACAGAAAACTGTGTAGAGTAGGATGTACAGTCACCTGGGGGCATTTTTTTTTTCAGACAAAAGAGTTTACTCCATCTTTCTATGCAGATGAAAATAATCTTGTGGACAAAGAAAATCGGTCATATAGTAAAAAGAGAGAATAGCCCAAATAATACTTTGAGTATTGAATTTCATTTCCTCTTGACTACTCAAAGACATTATTCCTGTCCTTGTCCTTGTTTGAAGACCAGGCTTTTGTAATCCATTAAAAATTCAAAATAACCCCACCCAAGCTTGCCATCCTCCTTTTAATCTGCCTTTTCTCCTTTTACCATATGTGAACAATTGTAAATCCTGTATACAATAAGACAGGATTGATGTATAACCCAGTTTATACACTAAGTATATATGAAGCATGTTGATATTTTCAATTTCATTTAAAAGAAATGCTGCTTAAGACAACTGGTCCTGGTTGCAAAACACCAATGCAGGGTCTGACAACAGAAAGTGAGTAGCTGATGTGGAGTTAAGGACAAAATCTTTGTAAATGAGTAGATCAAGGATTTGAGAGACCAGTGTGATGGAAATAAACTCAGGAGAGGTACATTGAAATCACCAAGAGTTTGGCAGGATTAATGTCAACACAAGAGAAGCAGTGAGCCAAGTGCTAAATCTGAAAGAATTGAGGTGATGTGGTCCAAGCGTCTCTGAATGGCTGCCAGAGAGAGACCTGTTTGTCAGGCTTCAATGGAGTTGGGCATCTTTACTCTGTGTGCTACCCCTGGGTGATTGCAACAGCTCCTACCACTTTAATTGTCAATTTTATGTTAATGGCTCATAAGAATATATTTCCAGTGTTGCTCTGTCCTCTGAACCCCAGACTCACGTAGCTATCTACTTAACATCTTCACTGACTCTCCCACAAGCCCCAAAATTAAATACATCCAAAATTAAAGAAATCTCTCATCCTTTCCTGATTGCTTAAGAAATCTCAATTTCTCTATCTCTCTCACCCCACACATCTATAAATCACAAATCCCTGATGATTCAAGCCCCCATATATCTCTCATCTAGCCCACTTCTCCACAGTCTTCTGTCACAACTTTACTTCAGGAGCCCATAATTTCTTGCCTCATTTCTGTAGCAACGTCCTCATGCGTACTTCTGTCTCCTTTCTTCCCCCTGGTCTCCAAAGGAAGATGGATTAGAGGGAAAAATGACTAGAAGGAGAGTTCACTTATTGGACCTTTATTTTTGTTATTATTCTTGCTACCCAACTTTTCAATATTTCCTATTTAAGAGAAATGCCCCACAGCAACTGAAGGAGGACAAAGTTTTTTTTCTCCCCATCTTCCAGTGCCTAAGGCATTGGCATGCAGTTTAGGGTAGGCTGATTTGACACTCACACTCAGGGTTTTGAATATGGAGTAAATAATGTGAAGGGACAGCTAGTGGCATTCAACAACAGCAGGGGCCAGGGGCCAGAGTGTTGGCAGGACCAAATGTGAGAATGGTGCTTTTTTTCTGCAGGGCCAGTGCTAGTTGTGACTTCCTAAACAGTCTGTTCTGATACTTCACCTTGGCTGTGTCCCCAGCTGACTAGACCCCATCGGTTCCCATGCATTTTCTGAATCATGTTCTCCAACTAGCCTGTTGATTCTCTAAGTATTCCCAAACCTGTATGGAATATTCTCTTCTGCTTGAGCTAGCCAAATAGTCGTTTTCCATTCCTTACAGTGAAAATTCTGACTGACACAGACCAGTTAAGAGGTTGTTGTGATGATTTGGGATAAAAGAGGATAGTGGCCTGAATTCGAGCAAGGGTGTCATGATGGAAAGGAGAAGAGAGGGTGGAAAAATAGGAGTTAAAATTCATAGGAATTTATCAAACGGTAGGATAAAGAGAAGAAAGAGTCACAGAGGACAGTCTTTAGCCTGGATAAATGAGGTGTTTTCAGTACTTCCGAACACAATGAAGAAGAGGGAAATAATAATAATAAAGGAGTTGGGCAGATGAGGAAGGGAGTATATTCGTGGTGATGGGAGTAATTACCGTTTTATAAAAGTTGAGTTTGAGTCTTTAAGACGATGTTATGGGAGACATAGAGCAGACAGATGGATGGAAGTATGAATCTGTGGGAAAATGTCAAGGATAAAGATAGAGAATTGAAGTCATCAGGAACTGAAATCATGAGAGGAAATGAGATCACTCTGGAAGAGTTCACAGCATGAGAACAGTGGGTCGAGGATGGACATCTGGAGAATACCATAATTTAAGAGATGAGCTTAGGAAGAAAAGCCTAGAAAATAAATCACATCATTTTGGACCACAGTTCCTTTCTTGATGAGATGGTATGACTTCAATTACTCTTTCTAGTTTCCCTGGACACGTAGAGCCCCTTGAAAATCATTTGCTTGTCTTTGGCAGCTCCTTCTCGATGAGTAACGATTTCAAATAATTATCACCTGCCTCAAGTTTCTAACCCAAGATCCAGGCCCTACATTCTTTGCTGGCAACCTCTACCTGCAAGGTTTGAAAAATAACACACCCCTCTACATTGCAGACAATTCTTTCAGAGGGCAAATCTCTAAAAGCAGCACAAAGAAGGGACTAGCTATCTGTCACTAACACTCCCATATAGATCTATTCTATATGCGGGCTTTCTCCATTTTCCCCCAAGACCACCCTGAGTGTATGGGTTCTAAAGAAACAGAGCCCTATTCCAGCCACCCACTTAGGATCTACTTGACCAATAAGGGACTCTACCAGCTCCTTCCTTGGCTTTTAACCCTATTTTGATCTTTGTTGCCTCAGGTCAAACCAATACCACTGGTTAAAGATGCAGGCTGTGTTGACGTAAAAAACTGATTACAGTTATAAAACCACCTTTCCAGCTTTCTCTTAGTTTCCACTGGCCTCCTAGGATTTAACTATTGCCGCAACATAGCTAGCTTTAATTGATGCACAAGAGGTGATAAGAAGGAAAATAAATCTATGTTCAATCCTTCCATCTTTCCCTGTCTTAAGGTGGAGGAAGGATGAAGAAAGGATTGTATTCTATAGATCTCTGATGGTTAATTTTATGCATCAAATTGACTGGACTATGAAATACCCAGATAGCTAGTAAACATTATTTCTGGATGTATCTGTGAGGGTATTTCCAGAAGAGATTAGCATTTGAATCAGTAGACTGAGTGAAGAAGATTGCTTTCACTGATGCAGGTGGGCATCATCCAATCTGTTAAGAGCCTGAATAGAACAAAAAAGCAGAGGAAGGGCAAATGTGCTTCCTGCTTGATCTGGGACATCCATCTCCTCCCATGGGCCATCAGCGCTCCTGGTTCTTAGGCCTTCAGGTTTGGACTGGAACTGTACCCCTGAGCCTCAAGCTTGTGGATGGCAGATCCTGGGATTTCTTCTTAACAATTGGCTCATTGGAGGGGAGTTCCGTGGTGCCTAGTGGTGAGGTTTCTGGGCTTTCACTGTCATGGCCCAGGTTCAATCCCTGGTCAGGGAACTAAGATCTCGCAAGCTGCACAGCACAGCCAAAGAGGAAAAAAGTTGTCTCATTGGCTCATATGAGCCAATCTCTGAAAATAAATTTCTTTCTGTATATATCTCTGTGTGTGTGTGTGTGTGTATATATGTGTGTATATATGTGTGTATATATATATATATATATATATATATATATATATATATATATATATATACACATACCCCATTCGTTCTGTTTCTCTGGAGAACCCTGACTAATAAGGACCAAATAGGACAGGAAATTCCTAACCAATGCAACAGGAAAAAATGAGAAAGAAAATAATAAGCCAAGTATAAATTCATAGGACTATGCTGCAATTTAGATAACGCAAACACATGTAAGAATATCAAGTTCAAGGTATTCAGAGATTAAAATAAAGGTTCAAGTCACAGAGGTAAGAGTTAGGTTAGAAACAAGACTATTGGGAGAGGAAGGAGTCCTGGGGAGTGGCAAAAACTAGGAAAATGTTTATAATTTATATAAAGATGTAGGGTAAGGTTTGACTAGCTTAAAAGCCAAGGGAATGGGAAATAGCATCAGTGAAACTTTGGACAACATAAAAAGAAGAGGAGAAAGCAAAAAGATTGAGCAGAAGCTGTTTGAAAGTTAAATTTGAAAAAGGAATGGGAGGTATTCCCTAGCAGTCCAGTGGTTAGGGCTCTGCGCTCCCATTGCCGACGGCCCAGGTTAAATCCCTGGTCAGGGAACTAAGATCCCACAAGCCGTGAGGTGTGGCCAAAAAAAAAAAAAAAAAGTAATGGGAGAGGGGCTTTAAGAAGGTCAAGGAAGAAAGAAAGTATGTTTGTATCAACTGACACCAATGAAGAGAAAGAATAAGTTAGTAACTGAACTAGGTCCACTGATTTGACTATTTGCAAGCCATCTACGTCCTTGTCAATAGCTGTGTCTACACAGTGATGAAGGTGGAAAGCAGAAATCAGTGGTTTGTCAAGTAGACAAAAGAAGAGGAATTGCCGAGAAAAAGCAAACATTATGTTTTCAACAACTGTAGTTTTAAAGAGAAAAATAATAAAATGATAGCTAAAAGGAACAAAACTGAGTTATTTGTAGTGAGGTGGATGGACCAAGAGACTGTCATACAGAGTGAAGTAAGTCAGAAAGAGAAAAACAAATACCGTATGCTAACACATATATATATGGAATCTAAAAGAAAAAAAAACAGGTCATGAAGAACCTAGGGGCAAGACGGGAATAAAGATGCAGACCTACTAGAGAATGGACTTGAGGATACGGGGAGGGGGAAGGGTAAACTGGGACAAAGTGAGAGAGTGGCAGGGACATGTATACACTACCAAATGTAAAATAGATAGCTAGTGGGAAGCAGCCGCATAGCACAGGGAGATCAGCTCAGTGCTTTTTGACCACCTAGAGGGGTGGGATAGGGAGGGTGGGAGGGAGGGAGACACAAGAGAGAAGAGATATGGGGATATATGTATATGTATAGCTGATTCACTTTGTTATAAAGCAGAAACTAACACACCATTGTAAAGCAATTATACTCCAATAAAGACATTAAAAAAAATAAAAAATAAAAGGACACAGAAGCTAACGATTCATTTTTTTTCTTTTCAGAAAGAGATTTGAGCAGTGAATATGTTTTTCTGTTATGTGACAAATATGAAATACAACTTGAGTTGCTTAAACAACAAAGAGAATTTATTGACTCTTTAAAGTAAAATGATCCAGAAGTAGAGTCAGCTTTAAGAATGGTTTGATAAGTTTCTGCTTCTCTAGTGAAAACTAGTCACTAGAGTCAGCAATGGGATCAGCTTCCTTGGGACCTCATGGTTTCCCCAATGAGAGACTGCTGGTGGGAGAAGGGAAAAGGAGGGCAAAGATGCAGGGAGAAAACCAAAAGGTGATTCCATTACAGTCCACGCCTTTGGTTACAACAACCGGCATCCAAATACACCTTTCATCCAAGATGCACACTTTCAAAAATACTGATGCCTGTGTGAAATATACTCCCTGCTTCCCCCAAATGAAGTGAACTCAAAAGCCTTTCCAGTTACTTCATCTAGGACAAGCCCAGGGTCTCTATGTCAGGGGCAATCTTTTCCAAGAGGAAGTATTCAAGTACCTACAGCAACTGAGCAGCTGTCCACAACATAATATCCAGAACCTACTAGTGGAGGGGGGAACAGGATCATTGCAATAAAACCTCCCACTTGGGGGAAAAGGAGAATCGAAGTCAACAGTGGTCTCTACTCATTATTAAATGGAACAGTTCCTAGGACAGCTTTCTGGGGAGTTTCATTCCGTTTCTCTCCATTGTAACATCAGAGATGGACAGTGGAATGGCTGCTTTGTCTGACAGCTGACTGCTTTAGCAGTCAACATTCTCACAGTGTGAATTTGGGGTCTACGAATAGATGGGGGTTGAGCAAATATAGGCTATTTTTAGCCAGGCTTGGTTGGATTTTATTGGTAATACTGGTCTCTAAGGTAACTGAGAAAGATTCTTACCAATTTGTTTCTGCCCCATAACAGGGCTAGTAGTTAAAGCCATAGATGTTATCTGGTTAGAGTTGTTAAACCCAGACCTGGGCCTAGAAATTTCTGTTTCCTAGTAGCCCAGGTTTGGTTTCTCCCATACTCCTAGCCCTCAGTATAATAGTTTCCACCCAAAACCATAGAACTGACAAGGCAAATATAATGGGCCCCTTGCCTCCTGGTGGGGAACCAAGAAGGCTCAACAGAGGACCTGGGAAGAAGGTTGGTAAATCAGGCCCTTCCTGTACCCTAAATTTATCTCTTACTAAGTCCTTTCCCTCCCTGCTTCTGCTTATATTAACCTCAGTTTGGGGTCAGGAATTTGGTATTTCCAAACCCTACAAGAAACCAGATAATCAGATTTCAAGTCATGTTTGATAACAGTCTGTAGGCAGAAGACATTCCTTAACAAAATATCTTCTCTTGACTTCCAGGAGGCCTAATTTTGAAAGAAGCCACACAGATTCACAAAATCAGAAATTAGCAGCTTTGGAAGTTGCAATAAAACAATAAATTTGGGGAACAATTAAGTAATGCCACTATAATATTCAAAAAAGAAAAATGGAAGACTTGGTAAAGCAGGAATTATTCAAAGGAGAAATATCCTCTCATTGAAAGAAGAGATAAATCTAAAGTAAAGTGGTAGGGATTATCTTCAGGTAGCAGAAAGACATCGCATATTGCAACATATTAATTAATTAATCAATTAATTAATAATCCAGATTGTATTTTACATTAACTATCACCACTGGCCTGCATTTCCAAAGTCAACCTCTCTTGCCTGGAAACAGACTTCTCTTGGATTTTATCTCAATTGAAATTTTTATTCAGATAATTGCAGATTCACATGCAGTTGTTTAAAAAAATAAACAGATAAATTGTACACTTTAATCAGTTTCTCCAACAGTGATTTTTTTTTTTAATTATTGTGGAATATAGTGGCCAGGATATTTACATTGATACAATCCATCACCTCTCTTGGATTTTGAAACCAATGGAAAACACTGAAATTGATTCATAATTTAGAAGGGAAAACATAAAGTTCAATTGAGGAAGTGTTTGTCTGATGGCCTCTATTGCTTTTGAGGGAAATAGTCATCTTCAGATAATGAAGTATGTGGGAAAAATTGGGGAGAAAGAAGTTTGCAGTAAAACATACTGAGAAATATCAGGATTTTTCAAGAAATACTTGGATACGTAGTAGTCTATATTCAGACACTAATAATCTTTTATTTGAAGTATGTATATCAGTTGTGCTTTTCTACTAACAACCCTGAGAACATGTGATAAAAGCAATTGTGACAGCATTTCAGAGTGGGCTGGCCTTAAGTCAAGGTGATTAAAATAGATTATTTCTAAGTTTCCATGATTTATAGTTACTTATATTTACATTGACTTGCTTAAAATTTCTTGAACCATGAATTCCAAATTCATTAAAAATAGCATTGTATTTTAGCTTCAAAATAAATGCAAAGGGTAAGAAACAAAAACTCTACCATGAATGAGGTTTGGCAAAGCAATCGTGAAAAAAAAAAAAAAAGTGACAACTGACAAGTGACATTTTTCATCCAGTGTAGAAGTAGGATACTGTAGAAAGTTTTGTGCTGCTTCATCAAAGGATCTAAATGCATCTATAGACATGTACATTCTGGGCCTCCAATAGAATTTTTAAATAAGGTATTATCTTTAAATGGCACTTGGAGCAAAAAAAGTCAAAGCTCCTTATCAATTCTATATTCTCCTAATTTCATATCTTTAAAATGTATTTCTAAATTAATTTTATTTAACCAAAGTGTTTATTGAGACTACTGTATGACTGGCACTGCCCTGGATCCTGGGAATCTACTGGAAAGCAAAACAGACATAGTTCCTCCACTCTTTTTTTTTTTTAAGGTTTATTTATTTATTTATTTATTTATTTATTTATTTATTTATGGCTGCATCGGGTCTTAGTTGCAACGCTCAGGCTTCTCTCTAGTTATGGCACGCAGGCTCGGTAGTTGTGGTGCGCAGGCTCAGTAGTTATGGCATGCAGGCTCAGTAGTTGTGGCATGGGGCCTTAAGTTGCCCCGTGGCATGTGGGATCCTAGTTCCCCGACCAGGAATTGAACCCGCATCCCCTGCATTGGAAGGCAGATTCTTAACCACTGGACCACCAGGGAAGTCCCCCGTTCCTCCACTCTTAAGCTTACATTATATATAGGAAAAAAAGGGCAAAGTTTTAGGGAAAAACAAAAGTTTTCTCCCCAAACTTTCTCAAATCTGCGAGAATGTTTGAGCAAAACTCTACACCTTTCTATTAGGATAGACTCTTCTAACTGTTAATATCATTTAATCATTCTTATGAATGGTTAACTAACACACCACCTGGGTTTACATGGCTCTTTAAGGCAGGCATTGCCTCAAACCTTACTCCACACGATTTCAGTGATTTTTCTGGAAGCCTTAGAACGTCGGCTGTCAGCAGCAGTTTCAGTTGAATCTATGGAGTTACTCTACTTTCCCAACATCTATCTGTCATGGATTGAACCAAGGGCGACAGTAGTTCCCCTCCCCAAATCATTTAGGAAGGTAGCAAATTTAACTGAAGATGGGGGAACATATATAAGAGATTTTACATTCAAGCAGGGCATCCATTCAAACTAAATACTACATCCATATTATTCCAAAGTCCTCTGGCTACCCGAATGGCTGTGATATTTTTTCCCCGTGACCGTTTTACCCAATTTAAAACTCCAACCCAAACCACCTCTCTGGCCTTTCCTTCCTCATGTGGCCCTTTCTCTTCCTTAGCTGTTCTTTCTGTGTAACCCCTGATGTTCCTCACTCTCTTATAGCCTCTTGTCCAAATTTCATTACAGGCCTACATTTGCATAATCCAAATTTATCAAATCCTGTATCATCCTGCTCCTCTGGAATGTGATTATGGCTCTAAATAATAAATCTGCCCCTCCATTATTACATTATGAGATATTTTCATTATAGATCTGTAGTTAATATAAAAATAGTTGCTTGGGTATACTTCTAGGTGAAACAAGTGAAAAATGCAGGTCATGTTACCATAGAGAGGCATTCAGTGACTGAGAGCTGGGCAGAGGACAGCAAAAATTACTCTCTGCGCAAAAGAGTTCAAAATAAACAAATGAAAGAGATCGGGTAGCAGTAAAATAAGTTAGAATTTGCACTCACCATGATCCTTGCCACTCCACTGGTTTTTTTTTTTTTTGGACATTCTGTGCCTCAAGTGGGAAGTGGGAATAGAAAAGCATCAGTTGCTCTGGCTGGCAGCCCCTCAGAGTGTAGGACGTGAAGATATGACAGCCCAACACTACCTCAGAAGAAAACAAGTACAGTGCGGAGAGGGGTGATAGTAAGACGTGTGGGTGAGTTAGGGTCGAGCTTGGTTGTAAATAACAAAGAACCAAGCAAACAATGACCAAAGGAAGAGGCGAATGTTTCTCAAATAACAAGAATCCCACTGCCGTAGGAATCAGGATGCTTTTATTTTTCTGTCCTGCCATTCTTTAGCATATGACTCTCATCCTCATGGTCATAAAACAGCTGCTAAACCTCTGGCATTGCAGGCAAGAAAAAGGAAGTGTGCAAAGGGGAGGGTAAAATCCCTTTCCTTCAAGGTTTGCCTTTCTATTTGTCAAGAAAAGGAGGGAAGGCCTCCCTCAGAACTTCCCTCCCCATCTACTTGCCTAGAACTATGCTACATCACTGCTCTGGCTTACAGGAGATGGGATCTTGAGTGCTACTTTTTCCTCTCAATCTTGTAGAAGAAGTCAAGGGAGAAGGAGTTTGGAATGGGTGTTGAGAGAGGCAACCTATTTGCACAACTGGAGTGGAGATGAATAAGAGTCCCTCACTACTTTTAAGATCCAAGGAAAGATTTGCACAGTGAAGAGGTAAGATGGTCATCAGAAAGGCTCATTCACCTCAGGGATTCACATGTTTACTCAGGAACAATAATTTTAAAATACAGTGAGATCAAGTGAGATGAAAGGTATTTCCTGCTGAAGTGACTTGATAAGTTCCTGATGTTGATATGGTATCTACTCAGTTATTGACATATATATATATATATATATATATATATATATATATATATGTGTGTGTGTGTGTGTGTGTGTGTGTGTGTGTGTGTCGTGTGTGTGTGTGTGTGTGTGTGTGTGCGTGCACGCGCAGAAGGAAGAAGGGGACGAGGAAAAGGGGAGGAGAGGGAGAAGGAGTCATCACACGGAGGGAGAAAACCCTTTCACCTTGCTCAGTGACAAGACAATCTGGAACCTCATTTCAAATACGTCCAGAAGTATTAGGAAATAAGAACACAAAACTGGGCTATATTCCATACAACAAATTAATTTGGAGAACACAAAAGCTAATGGATTATGGTTTTACATAAATAATCACATTAGCTCTGACCTACAGCAAACTTGGTCACACATTTGTTGGTCAAGTAACTTCATTAAGTTTTGTTTTTTAAAAAGGACAGGTTCTAAGAATTCTTTCCAGAAAATTTCAGATAAGTGCAGCAGAATACTGATGGGCATGGATAGCTAGGCATTTATTAATAGGATTTTAATAATGTACTACCAAGAAGTTTGAAAGTTGTCCCTGTTTCATATATTTAATCTGGGCGCCAAAACAAAATTAACCAAAGTAGAGATAAGTTGTGTTGCAGCGTTAAGACTCCACACTTCCACTGCAAGGGGTGCGGGTTCAATCCCTGGTCAGGGGAACTAAAGTCCCACATGCCCCATGGTGTGGCCAAAAAATAAAAAAAATGTCCTCATCACAAGAAAAAACTGTAACATTTCTAATGTTAGTTTCTGCTTTTGAAAGAACACCAACAATATTCCCACCACTCTAAACATATATTTTTACAGGAGCAATTGTTCCAATTTTTCTTAGGTACCAATATTTCCAAAGTTCTAAATTTGATCTTGAAAACGGGTACTCCATAATGCTAAGACTCTTTTTAATAAAGACATGCATAAAATAGTGGGTCAGGACATATTAACAGTGAAGTTTCACGTGAATATTCTGGAGATTCATCACTCATAGCAAGAGAATTGGAGAAAAAAATAGTCGTGGAGGGAATTAATTGGTTCTTTGAACCCACTCTATCAGGTAAAGGAAGAGATTGATTTGGGTTATTATCTGAATTATCGAGGTCTTTCAAAAGCAAAGAAAAAACCAAAAAGGACAATTAATTTTCCTTGATTCAGTTGAAAAATAAAAGCATTGCATGGGAATACCTCAACTTTGAGTAGTTTTCAAAAGTGTTCTTAATAATTTATTGATAATTATAAATAATATTCATAAATCTAAAAATTCCACTCATACGGGGTCTGTCTTAAGGAAATATCCTATATTATGGTAGTTCCTTTTACAGACACATTTACTACAGTGTTTTTTTAATTCATTTATTTATTATTTTTTAAAATTTATTTTTGGCTGCTTTGGGTCTTCACTGCTGCACATGGGCTTTCTCTTATTGCGGCGAGCGGGATCTACTCTTCGTTGCGGTGCGTGGGTTTCTCATTGCGGTGGCTTCTCTTGTTGCGGACCACGAGCTCTAGGCACGTGGGCTTCAGTAACTGTGGCACACGGGCTCAGTAGTTGTGGCTCGTGGGCTTAGTTGCTCCACAGCATGTGGCATCTTCCCGAACCAGGGATCGAACTCGTGTCCCCTGCATTGGCAGGTGGATGCTTAACCACTGCGCCACCAGGGAAGTCCCTTATTCATTTATTAAACACATATTAATTGAAGACTAAAGACCTGGCACTGCTGGTCTATGGATCAGGAATACAGAAGTCAATAAAAATGAAAGGTTTGTCCCTGTGGAATTCCTTCTAGTTGGGGGTAGGAGCAATAGACATAAATACATACATACAAACATAGATATATAAAATGTGTTGATGGTGACAGATACTATGGAGAAGAAAAAAAGGACATAAATAAATAAAGCTGGGGAGATTATGTGAGTGGGTGGAAGTTTTAGTGTTGACAGAAAAAACATTGAGAAGGTGAAGTTCCAGCAAAGGCCATAAAGCTCTCCAGGGTAAAACATTCCTGGCAGAGGGTGAGCTGGGAAGGCCCGAGGTGCACGGAGACTGGCAGGTTCAACAACTGGAGAAGAGGCCCGGAAGGCCAGAGTCGGATGAGGAGAGACAGAGTCCTAGGAGATGAACTCAGAAAGAGGTACCTGGACACCAGGTCATCTGGAGTCTTGTGAGCCATCACTAGGACTTGGAGTCAACATTACAAATTTGGCTACAACAAAGTCTTCAAATGAAATTAACGGTATACTAAGGAAGAGTTAATATTTTTTCAGGATGATGGCCTATAATAGGGCTATTACAAATGTGTGTATGAATATTTCCTAAAGACATTGGAAAACCTTGTGATAGAATGTTAGGTGAATGAAGCTGCATGCATTGTAAAAGTTGTCTGATTTTAAATATATAAAAAAACAAGGCTAGAGAAAATCATGGAAGGAAACGTATTAACATGTAAAACAGCAAGTAGTAAGATTATGGATGTTTTGTTTTCATTAGTTTATTTTTTTCCCCAACTTTTCTTCAACATGCACATAGAACTCTCATAACCAGAAAATAATTTCAGTTCATTTTTGGAAAATTAGATGAATTTTTAAAAGGTGCGAGGCCCTGAGGTAACTGGCTGTATACAGCCATGTCTCAAGGAGACCTGTAGCTGTGTAGCCCAGTTTTAGCAGCTCTGGCCTCACTATCCTTGTATAATATGAGTTGTCACACTGTTCCTAGTGACTGTCTATGTTACCATTTTAATTACGTGGAGAAATATCTGAGAAAAAAAGTTGGAACCACGTTCTTGGCAAAGACTAGCTATTTAGTGTTGGAAGCAAGCACAGGCTCAATTCTGAGGCTGGATCTGAGGTAACCCTCTTCACAGTTTAGAAGAATGCCAGATTCCTGGCAATTTTTTTCTAAATCAAAGGAATTTGTTATGAGAGACAGTATAGAATCTCTCACAGACCCAAGGAGGAGGCTTCCAATGAGATCTGTACCTCCTGATTTGCAAGATGCACTTGTACAATATAGCCAGCCTCTTTTCTGTTTCAGGGCTTGTTGATTTTTGGAATGAGAGGGGAGAGGAAAAGGGCAGTAGGAGAAGGGAACGCATTAAGCAATCCACCTGCAGATATTGCTTAAATCCAGGTTAGGTTCATATCACCTCAAGTGCTATTTGGTAACAGATCTCGTGAGCAACCCTTCACAAAGGGTAGGAAGAAGTGGAGTTGAAAAGTCTAAGCGTATTTTCAAAAAAAAGATTTGATTAAGGCTAATGAGGAAAAAAATCATAAACCTAGCACATGGAGACATAGGTCTACATGATATCACATCAGCAATGTATACATTATGATGCACTTGGTGATCTGAAAGGGACTTGGACTAAAAAAGAGCAGAAACAGGGCCAGGGACACAACATGATGGCGGGTCCCCAATTACATTGTCTTTCCAGGGGAACATACACACAAACAACATATGTTACATTTAATTCTTTACTTCGCCTTGTATAAATAGATGCAACGTTAAAGTCTGTTGATATCCTTCCTTCTAAGCACAATTAAGAGAGTAGCATACAACTATAAAATCCTCAGTATTGTCTCACTTGCCTTTCAAAATGTTCTGATTAATCCATCATTCATTGGGTCCAAAACTATCCTTATTACCACTGAAATGGTGTCATGGCAAAATATTTCTAACAAATCATGAACATTTTTTGAAAAGAAAACATGAATGTGATACTGAGGCTGACGGGGATGTTGATAATCACATTCTACCATGATCTTCGAAAAATGTGTCTTTGGTCTTGAATTCGAGGTACTGAAATTAAGCATTCATGCTGGATCTTTTCAAGTTGTGTTTTAGAGGACTTAGTGAGAGTTCAGTGAGTGAGTGGACAATGAAGTTTCCGTGCCTTTCCAGTTAACAAGGTAGCTTTTCTTTAATAGGAATAGTAAAGGTTTTTAAATTATCACTTCAAATATAAGAAATGAAGTTGTACTGAGGAAAAAAAAGAGTTGTCATTCACTAATTTAAACACATATATCAATATATACATATATATAACTTTAAATCATTGCATCTAACACATAAGTCATTGCATATTATTATATCATATACCACGAAGGAAAAAAATGCTTCCAATTAAACTATGACACAGTTCTTTTTTATCCCTTAGAATGTTTTATACTTATTGGAAGAGCTCTTTTAGACTTATTTAGATACAGATTTTTATTGTATATTACTCTTGTGCGTATGTGAAAAAATATATATCGGCAAAATATATCAAAAAAGTATTTCCAAGCTTTGCATTCAGAGCCTACTCTTCTAAATCACATTTTGATTCAGCCTCAGTGATATCTATGACTTTCCACACAAGACTCCTTTGTGACGTCAACGCTGTCATGCACATTCCTTAAAAGAGCACTCCATCATTGGCTCAATAATTTTCTTCCATGATACTGACCCTCATACTGTAAATTTTCATGCTGACTTTCTGGATCTTAACCATTAAGGTTCCAAGAAAGGGGTTCAGACCAATTATATGCAGGTAATTACAACTGTTTCATGATTGTGTCAATTTGTAAGGTGTCTTCCATAATTAGAAGAACCCAAACTTCAGAGATGTTAGTTTGCTTTTCCTTAAAGTTATATTATTTTTATTATTATTTTTGGCTGCGTTGGGTCTTCGTTGCTGCGCGAGCTTTCTCTAGTTGCAGCGAGCGGGAGCTACTCTTTGTTGTGGTGCGCGGGCTTCTCACTGCAGTGGCTTCTCTTGTTGCGAAGCAGGGGCTCTAGGTGCACGAGCTTCAGCAGTTGCAGCACACTGGCTCAGTAGTTTCGGCATGCAGGCCCTAGATCATGTGGGCTTCAGTAGTTGTGGTGCATGGGCTCAGAAGTTAAGCCAAGCGGTCTCTAGGGTGTGCAGGCTTCAGTAGTTCTGGCTCGTGGACTTAGTTGCTCCGCGACATGTGGGATCTTCCCGGACCAGGGACTGAACCCGTGTCCCCTGCACTGGCAGGCGGATTCTTATCCACTGCACCACCAGGTAAGTCCCCAGAGATGTTAAGATGTAAAAAAAAAAAACCTGCATCTTACAATTGATGAAATATGGAAAATATATTTCTTTATTTGGTATAATCATCACATTTAGAAAACACATCAAGGGGCTTGATCAAGCCCGCATGCCACAACTACTGAAGCCAAAGCAATGAGAAGCCCACGCACCGCCACGAAGAGTAGCCCCCGCTCGCTGCAACTAGAGAAAGCCTGAGCGCAGCAACAAAGACCCAACGCAGCCAGAAATAAAATAAATAAAATAAATAAATTTATTTAAAAACACACAAACATGAAGATTAGTCTTGAAGTGATTTTTTATGGCTATCTAATAAATGATTAAAAATAAAAGGATATAATGGAAATATTGAAAGTTATACCATAACTATAATCCTCTACCTGAAGGATTTCCAAGTTTTTCAGTTCATAAAAAGTTTCACGTTTCAACTGAGACATATTTCAAATGTCAAGTAATAATTGCATGTTCACATGACTACAAGCATTACAAATAAAGGAACAAATTTGTTCAACAACATATGTTGTCAGTAACCATTTTGTCCCAGAAGTAAAACAGGTAAAAAGTTATGTATGCCCATATCCTGTGAAAAACACAATTGATTCCAAGGGTTTACATCAGATTTGAATCTTAATCAATGCCATATTCTTTTTTTTAAAACATGTTTATTGGAGTATAATTGCTTTACAATGGGGTGTTAGTTTCTGCTGTATAACAAAGTGAATCAGCTATACATATACATATATCCCCATATCCCCTCCCTCTTGTGCCTCCCTCCCACCCTCCCTATCCCAATCCTCTAGGTGGTCACAAAGCACCGAGCTGATCTACCTGTGCTACGCAGCCTCTTCCCACTAGCTATCTATTTTACTTTTGGTAATGTATATATGTCAATGTTACTCTCTCACTTCGTGCCAGCTTACCCTTCCCCCTCCCTCCGTCCTGAAGTCCATTCTCTATGTCTGCGTTTTTATTCCTGTCCTGCCCCTAGGTTCATCAGAACCATTTTAATTTTTTAGATTCCATATATATGTGTTAGCATACGGTATTTGTTTTTCTCTTTCTGACTTACTTCCCTCTGTATGACAGACTCTAGGTTCATCCACCTCACTACAAATAACTCAATTTCGTTTCTTTTTAGGGTGGAGTAATATTCCATTGTATATATGTGCCACATCTTCTTTATCCATTCATCTGTCGATGGACACTTAGGTTGCTTCCATGTCCTAGCTATTGTAAATAGAGCTGCAATGAACATTGTGGTACATGACTCTTTTTGAATTATGGTTTTCTCAGGGTATATGCCCAGTAGTGGGATTGCTGGGTCATATGGTAGCTCTATTTTTAATTTTTAAGGAAACTCCATACTGTTCTCCATAGTGACTGTATCAATTTACATTCCCACCAACAGTGCAAGAGGGTTCCCTTTTCTGCACACCCTCTTCAGCATTTATTGTTTCTAGACTTTTTGATGATGGCCATTCTGACCAAGAGGTGATACCTCATTGTGGTTTTGATTTCCATTTCTCTAATGATTAGTGATGTTGAGCATCCTTTCATGTGTTTGTTGGCAATCTGTAGGTCTTCTATGGAGAAATGTCTATTTAGGCCTTCTGCCCATTTTTGGATTGGGTTGTTTGTTTTTTTGATATTGAGATGCATGAGCTGCTTGTATATTTTGGAGATTAATCCTTTGTCAGTTGCTTCGTTTGCAAATATTTTCTCCCATTCTGAGGGTTGTCTTTTTGTCTTGTTTATGGTTTCCTTTGCTGGGCAAAAGCTTTTAAGTTTCATTAGGTCCCATTTGTTTATTTTTGTTTTTATTTCCATCTCTCTCGGAGGTGGGTCAAAGAGGATCTTGCTGTGATTTATGTCATAGAGTGTTCTGCCTATGTTTTCCTCTAAGAGTTTTATAGTGTCTGGACTTACATTTAGGTCTTTAATCCACTTTGAGTTTATCTTTGTGTATGGTGTTAGGGAGTGTTCTAATTTCATTCTTTTACATGTAGCTGTCCAGTTTTCCCAGCACCACTTATTGAAGAGGCTGTCTTTTCTCCACTGTATATTCTTGCCTCCTTTATCAAAAATAAGGTGACCATATGTGCGTGGGTTTATCTCTGAGCTTTCTATCCTGTTCCATTGATCTACATTTCTGTTTTTGTGCCAGTACCATACTGTCTTGATTACTGTAGCTTTGTAGTATAGTCTGAAGTCTGGGAGCCTGATTCCTCCAGCTCCGTTTTTCTTTCTCGAGATTGCTTTGCTTATTTGGGATCTTTTGTGTTTCCATACAAATTGTGAAATTTTTTGTTCTAGTTCTGTGAAAAATTTCATTGGTCGTTTGAAAGGGATTGCATTGAATCTGTAGATTGCTTTGGGTAGTATAGTCATTTTCACAATGTTGATTCTTCCAATCCAAGAACGTGGTATATCTCTCCATCTGTTTGTATCATTAATTTCTTTCATCAGTGTCTTATAGTCTTCTGCATACAGGTTTTTGGCTCCTTAGGTAGGTTTATTCCTAGAGATTTTATTCTTTTTGTTGCGATGGTAAATGGGAGTTTTTCCTTAATTTCTCTTTCAGATTTTTCATCATTAGTGTATAGGAATGCAAGAGATTTCTGTGCATTAATTTTGTATCCTGCTACTTTACCATATTCATTGATTAGCTCTAGTAGTTTTCTGGTAGCATCTTTAGGATTTGCTATGTATAGTATCATGTCATCTGCAAACAGTGACAGATTTACTTCTTCTTTTCCAATTTGGATTCCTTTTATTTCTTTTTGTTCTCTGATTGCTGTGGCTAAACTTCCAAAACTATGTTGAATAATAGTGGTGAGAGTGGGCCACCTTGTCTTGTTCCTGATCTTAGTGGAAATGGTTGCAGTTTTTCACCATCGAGAACAATGTTGGCTGTGGGTTTGTCATATATGGCCTTTATTATATTGAGGTAAGTTCCCTCTATGCCTACTTTCTGGAGGGTTTTTATCATAAATGGGTGTTGAATTTTGTTGAAAGCTTGCTCTGCATCTATTGAGATGATCATATGGTTTTTCTCCTTCAATTTGTTACTATGGTGTATCACATTGATTGATTTGCGTATATTGAAGAATCCTTGCATTCCTGGGATAAACTCCACTTGATCATGGAGTAGGAACCTTTTAATGTGCTGCTGGATTCTGTTAGCTAGTATTTTGTTGAGGATTTTTGCATCTATGCTCATCAGTGATATTGGCCTGTAGTTTTCTTTCTTTGTGACATCTTTGTCTGTTTTTGGTATCAGGGTGACAGTGGCCTCGTAGAATGAGTTTGGGAGTGTTCCTCCCTCTGCTATATTTTGGAAGAGTTTGAGAAGGATAGGTGTTAACTCTTCTCTAATTGTTTGATAGAATTCACCTGTGAAGCCATCTGGTCCTGGGCTTTTGTTTGTTGGAAAATTTTTAATCACAGTTTCAATTTCAGTGCTTGTGATTTGTCTGTTTATATTTTCTATTTCTTCCTGGTTCAGTCTCAGAAGGTTGTGCTTTTCTAAGAATTTGTTGATTTCTTCCAGGTTGTCCATTTTATTGGCATATAGTTGCTTGTAGTAATCCCTCATGATCCTTTGTATTTCTGCAGTGTCAGTTGTTACTTCTCCTTTTTCATTTCTAATTCTATTGATTTGAGTCTTGTCCCTTTTTTTCTTGATGAGTCTGGCTAATGGTTTATCAATTTTGTTTATCTTCTCAGAAACCAGCTTTTAGTTTTATTTATCTTTGCTATTGTTGCCTTCATTTCTTCTTCATTTATTTCTGATTGATGTTTATGATTTCTTTCCTTCTGCTAACTTTGGATTTTTTTTGTTCTTCTTTCTCTAATTGCTTTATGTGTAAGGTTAGGTTTTTTATTTGAGATTTTTCTTCTTTCTTGAGGTAGGACTGTATTGCTATAAACTTCCCTCTTAGAACTGCTTTTGTTGCATCCCATAGGTTTTGGGTCGTCGTGTTTTCATTGTCACTTGTTTCTACGTATTTTTTGATTTCCTCTTTGATTTCTTCAGTGATCTCTTGGTTATTTAGTAGTGTACTGTTTAGCCTCCATGTGTTTGTATTTTTTACAGGTTTTTTCCTGTAATTGATATCTAGTCTCATAGCATTGTGGTCAGAAGAGATACTTGATATGATTTCAGTTTTCTTAAATTTACCAAGGCTTGATTTGTGATCCTAGATATGATCTATCCTGGAGAATATTCCATGAGCACTTGAGAAGAAAGTGTATTCTGTTGTTTTTGGATGGAACGTCCTATAAATATCAATTAAGTCCATCCTATTTAATGTACCATTTAAAGCTTGTGTTTCCTTATTTATTTTCATTTTGAATGATCTGTCCATTGGTGAAAGTGGGGTGTTTAAGTCCCCTACTATTATTGTGTTACTGTCGATTTCCCCTTTTATGGCTGTTAGTATTTGCCGTATGTATTGAGGTGCTCCTATGTTGGATGCATAAATATTTACAATTGTTATATTTTCTTCTTGGATTGATCCCTTGATCATTATGTAGTGTCCTTCTTTCTCTCTGGTCATAGTCTTTATTTTAAAGTCTATTTTGTCTGATATGAGAATTGCTACTCCAGCTTTCTTTTGATTTCCATTTGCATGGAATATCTTTTTCCGTCCCTTCACTTTCAGTCTGTATGTGTCCCTAGGTCTGAAGTGGCTCTCTTGCAGACAGCATATATACGGGTCTTGCTTTTATATCCATTCAGCCAGTCTCTGTCTTTTGGTTGGAGCATTTAATCCATTTACATTTAAGGTAATTTTCGATATGCATGTTCCTATTACCATTTTCTTAATTGTTTTGGGTTTGTTATTGTAGGTCTTTTCCTTCTCTTGTGTTTCCTGCCTAGAGAAGTTCCTTTAGCATTTGCTGTAAAGCCGGTTTGGTGGTGCTGAATTCTCTTAGCTTTTGCTTGTCTGTAAAGGTTTTAATTTCTCCATTGAATCTGAATGAGATCCTTGCTGGGTAGAGTAATCTTGGTTGTCGGTGTTTCCCTTTCATCACTTTAAATATGTCCTGCCACACCCTTCTGGCTTGCAGAGTTTCTGCTGAAAGATCAGCTGTTAACCTTATGGGGATTCCCTTGTATGTTATGTGTTGTTTTTCCCTTGCTGCATTTAATATTTTTTCTTTGTAGTTAATTTTTGATAGTTTGATTAATATATGTCTTGGCGTGTTTCGCCTTGGATTTATCCTGTATGGGACTCTCTGTGCATCCTTGACTTGATTGACTATTTCCTTTCCCATATTAGGGAAGTTTTCAATTATAATCTTTTCAAATATTTTCTCAGTCCCTTTCTTTTTCTCTTCTTCTTCTGGGACCCCTATAGTTCTAATGCTGGTGCATTGAATATTGTCCCAGAGGTCTCTGAGACTGTCCTCAATTCTTTTCATTCTTTTTTCTTTTTTTCTGCTCTGCGGTAGTTATTTCCACTATTTTATCTTCCAGGTCACTTATCCGTTCTTCTGCCTCAGTTATTCTGCTATTGCTTCCTTCTAGAGAATTTTTCATTTCATTTATTGTGTTGTTTATCATTGTTTGTTTGCTCTTTAGTTCTTCTAGGTCCTTGTTAAACATTTCTTGTATTTTCTCCCTTCTATTTCCAAGATTTTGGATCCTCTTTATTATCATTACTCTGAATTCTTTTTCAGGTAGACTGCATATTTCCTCTTCATTTGTTTGGTCGGGTGGGTTTTTACCTTGCTCCTTTATCTGCTGTGTATTTCTCTGTCTTCTCATTTTGCTTAACTTACTGTGTTTGGGGTCTCCTTTTCACAGGCTGCAGGTTTGTAGTTCCCATTGTTTTTTGTGTCTGCCCCAGTGGGTAAGGTTGGTTCAGTGGGTTGTGTAGTCTTCCTTGTGGAGGGGACTGGTGCCTGTGTTCTGGTGGATGAGGCTGGATCTTGTCTTTCTTGTGGGCAGGACCACATCCGGTCGTGTGTTTTGGGGTGTCTGTGAACTTATTATGATTTTAGGCAGCCTCTCTGCTAATTGTGGGATTGTGTTCCTGTCTTGTTAGTTGTTTGGCATAGGGTGTCCAGCACTGTAGCTTGCTGGTTGTTGAGTGGAGCTGGGTCTTAGCATTGAGATGGAGATCTCTAGGAGAGCTCTCGCCGATTGATATTACGTGAAACCAGGAGGTCTCTGGTGGACCAATGTCCTGAACTCAGCTCTCCCACCTCAGAGACTCAGGCCTGACACCTGGCCAGAGCAACAAGACCCTGTCAGCCACACGGCTTCCTGTTCTCCTTCCTGCACCAGGAGAAAAGTGTGCCCCTGTGCTGATGCTCTTCCACCTGGGCCTTCTCTTTCACATCACTTTCTGGAGGCGGGCAAGTGGTTCAGAGTGGGTGAGCGGCTCTACTCCATGAAATCATCCAGGGGCTCTGATGCCTTCTGCTATATTCATTCTTGAAAAATTGTTTAACATCATAGAATAAACAGTGAATCTGCAAGCACTTTTCAGTAACGTAAGTAGTTTAATTGGGGTTATGTTTTACTTAAGAATTACCATTTTAAACATATTTATTTAATACCAAGCTTCTGACCCAGCTACTTCTGCAAATCTACTCTTAGGTTGCTCAAGAACATTCAAAATGCTAGTAATGCATAGCATTTACTTAATATTTTACTTTACACATCTCTTAGGCCTATATTGTACATGTCAGAGTCAATAAACTACTACAGCCCACATGCTGCATTTGTAAATAAAGTTTTGTTGGAATACAGCCATGCCTATTCATTTACAGATTGTCTATAGCTGCTTTCCCACTTGAAGAGCATGTGTAGAATTGTGTAGTTGAAGTAAAGACTGGCTACCCTGCAAAGGCAAAAATATTTATTATGTAGCCATCTACAGAAAAAGGTTGCTGCTCCCTATTCTGGAGCAAGGGGACAGTTTTATGCTCCCTTTCACACCCTACACACTACACCCCACCTTCAAGCTGACTTGTTTTCCATTTTAACAATGAGAAAAATTTAACTTTCATTTAACAGTAATGTACTATTTTTCCACGGGTAATACTTAAGAAAACTCTCAAATATTCCTTGGAGTAGAAAGGGAGCTTATCCCCAATGCAATCATAAAATTTTTTTGTGCTCATATGTCAGACAAAGAACCATAAACGTCATTTCCTTTGCAATTCAATTGACCACCACCAGCACCCAACCCATTCCCGCAACGGTACAACTAAGATCTACCCGGTATAGTCACTTTTAGTATATTGTCAGGAGAGAATCTCAACTCACGGCATTCCCAAATACAAGTATGCTTTTCAAGTGGACAAACTGAGGAACATAGACAAAATTTCTAGTGGCTCTTATTTTTGTCTGCTCAACCCTTCTTACCTTCTTCTGGATACATGGCCCATGCCCTTAGCCTCAGGATCAAGAATGCGTTGTGACCTAGACTGGACCAGTTATAAAGCTTCATCCCAATGTCCAAAATGATTGTTCCAAGAGGAAGGAAAAGCCTCAAACCAGGCAAATCAAAGTATGTCCCTGGGTAAACCAAAGTTTGAGAAGAGAGTAGTTTTTTTCAACAATTTGATCTAAGAACTGTAATTGAGGCCAAAAATTCCATTGTCCATTGTTAAATTAATTAAACAAGGAAGTCATTAGACGGAGGAGGGCCATATAAATAAACCAAAACCTAAGCCTGTAATGCCACAAGGTTATGAAATTGAAACCTAAAGACAGCAAATCACAAACAGCCAACCAGGCTTTAAGATTTAGCCAACCAAAAATTTCCTTACTTTGCTTCTGCCTTTTGTCTATAAAAGTCTTTCCCTGAGCTGCTGTCGGAGGAGTACTTCTAACCACTTCTGGTTTGGTACTGCCCTATTCCAATTGAGTTTTGCTCACATAAACTCTTAAGATGTTTAATATACTTTAGTTTTTTTATTGAAGTATAGTTGATTTACAATATGGTGTTAGTTTCAGGTATACAGCAAAGTGATTCAGTTATATATTGATATTTTTTTCAGATTATATTCCATTATAGGGTATTAGAAGATGTTGAATATAGTTCCCTGTGCTATACAGTAAATCCTTGTTGCTTATCTATTTTATATATAGTAGTGTGTATCTGTTAATTCCGTACTCCTAATTTATCCCTCCCCTTTGGTAACCATAAATTTGTTTCCTGTGTCTGAGTCTGTTTCTGTTTCGTATATAGATTCATTTGTATTATTTTTTAGATTATTATCTTTTAACACATTTCTAGCTGCGGTTCCAGGTGGCCCAGGAAAAACAGAGAGAGAGAGAGAGAGAGAGAGAGATCAAGCCAAAGGAGAAGCAGAGATGAGAAGTAGAAGGAGAAGGAAAATTCCTGATAAGGCTTTAGGTCCCTGATTCCAGTCACCCCTCAAGATACCCCTTTCCTATCCTTCTGTAGTGTAGGTAGAGCAGCCAAAAAAATGTTCCCTTTTCCTTCAAGTAGCTCAGTCTATATCCCCTGCAACCAAGACTCCTGACCAACAGGGCCAGATAATCTTCAGGGAAGGCAGCCAACAGCACCTTTTTGTGGATGTTGACACTACTACATCTTCAAGCCAGTGAGGGCAACAAAACCCGAAATACCATCCCTGTTTTCTCGTAGAAGCTTTTCCTCCCTTCTCTACTTATGGTTTAGGAAACAAACAAACAAACAAAAGTTTGAAAAAAAGAAGCAAAAGTATTAGTACAACAGCAATGCTTAGCCCAATTTACCAGGCAGAAATGTAATCTGCTGTGCACACTTCAAAGCGGGTTAATGCTAATCATGCGGCCTTCCTCTCCCTTTCTTTTTCCTATCTTTCTGTCTGCTTCACGTCTCATAAAATTTTTATGTCTGAAAGTTTAAAAAGTGATTTATGTAAGATCTGCTATAAGCATTTAGCTCGAGTATCAAATTCATTTGCGTACTGATAGATAAAAGAAGAGGAAAACCGTCTTCTGTCTCGAGAAAGGCAAAACTGTAAAGCGAGGCAAAAAGCTATATACAGAGGAACCAAACCTTTTTTTTTTTAACTTGGCCGATCCTCTCTGCTGTGTGCATCTAATGTTTTGCCTCTGAGAATAGAACTTATTAGCAACCCTAAAATAAAAAAGGACAGGATATTTTTCAACCAGGGCCTCTGCTTTGCCAAACATCCCAGAGTTTGTCTCCAAGGACTTGAAAAGAAAGGAAAGAATGAAGAACGGAAACCATAAAGCATGCAGTAAGGCTATCATCTAATTACTGAATGAATGGCACAGTTGTTTTGTCTGATTGCACTAAGCTAGTTATCCACTGCTAGCTTCATTGACAAAAAGGGAATCGACACAAATTATAAGGAAATTCAAGCACTAAAGGAATGTTTTGGTTCAGAGGTTTGCAATGACTATTGGCTTCGGTTTTTGGCAAAATCTGTCTTTACCATAGGAACTCGGCTGTGCTGGGTCAGCCTGCAGCGTTCCCAAAAGCCTAGAAGAGGACGGGCTTCCTTGTCATCTGTATCCCATCAATAAATTAAAGTGATGTTCTCCAGCTCGTGTTTGTTTCTTGGCAGGCTAATCTACAATCAGAAAAAGAAAAGGCTTTCATTTGTGGACTCCAGCTAAAGGAAAGAAGCCTTTGTATGCGGATTCACCGGAGACCAAAGTATTAAAAAGTGGAAGAGGAAAACCATATGCTGCATTTCTCCTAAGGAAGCAGCTCAAAGTTCTGGTTAAAGAAATGCTTGAGCTCATTATACAGTGAAGTAAATCTTTTACTACAAGAAGACGGTATGCTATTGTAATAACAATATTGATACCTCTGGGATGTTACAATCATTGACATTTTAACTAGTGTTCCATTTTCTCCTATTGTTTATATCAGAAAAACCTAAAAATTAGATATTTCAAAGAAACCTGAGCTGATGATACATTTTAGCATAATGCTTTCAGATTTGCACTTCATTCAAGAAGGAAGTGAGGAATCCAGTGGAATCTGTCTAGAGGATAATATTCATAACCTCATGGCTCCCTCTCTAAGCTAGTTGATACTTTATAGTTGCAGCAATCAAATCCAGATTAAAGTAGAAGTGGGAAAAAAAATCACTGTACTGATTATCTGAACTCTCTTGCATAGTCTGTGACATAACATAGTGTTAGGAACTCTTTTCATTTCTCTTGGTTTTTCAGGGGTTGACCTTGTCCTAGTATCATCTGTGAACAAGTACACTGATGAGAATAGAGCTAGTGTTGTCCTTCAACTGCCTGTAAGAGAGAGAGCATTGGGATCGTCCAATCCCTTTTAGATTGACCACATTTGTGTCTGGTTTCCTTTTTTATCTTTTTGAAGCAGCCAAGCAAGAAATCCTAATTTAACAACTGTATCCTTTAAAGAAGGCAAATTTTCAGTACTGCAGGTGCAAATTTTCAGTACATTAGGACTTCATGAACCAATGGTTCAGCTCCTTACAGAGGGGAATTAATTTTGCTTTTCTTTTGTAGTGGAGTCACTTATAAAAACCAGCAACAGATCAAGTGCAAGGGGTATGATTGGTAAGAATGCTTGATGAAAACTTGATAGAGGCGTTTCATTGGACAGAAATGTGGATCTGGCTTTTGTTACTCAATAGATAACTGAATCAATGTGTACTTACCTAGTTTACTGGAAAGAGGACTAAATCACAAGTCGGGAGATTTTGTTCCCAGTTCTGGACTTACTAAGTGGTGAGCAATACACTCTCCAGAGCCAGACTGCCTGGCTTTGTATCCTGGCTCTGTCACCTACTAGCTGTGTTGCTTGTGCTAGCCACGTTAACCTCTCTGAGCCCCAGCTTCCTCATCTTAAAATCAGGATAAAAATAATACTCATAATAGGGTTGTTATTATCTGGCATGTAATAACCACTATATAAATGTTTGTTCAATAAAATAAATTATTCTGCTACTGACAGCAAAGATCAGACCTTAGCCTTTCAAAACTCAGGCTTTTTTGCTGGTAAAGGGAGATAATAACTAGTGCTTCTTACATCACAGTGGTCTCCAACAAGTAAATTATCTTATCTTTTGCCCCATCCTGCTTCCAGATACAGGAAATACAGGCATGGTGCAATGGCACTCTACATGGAATTTAAAGTGGTTGTAAAAAAATTCTATCAGGAACTGCTTCAGACTGTGGACGGTTGAGTACTATTTTCCACTGAAGAGAGGTTTGTACCTGACTAAGAGAAAGAATTCATTAGAGGACCAAAGAAGTTTTACTCTCTAAATGCCCAGAAGATACATCACTAACCAGTTCTCTGTGGCAAATCAAGCAGTCGGGGATAATGATGAGTATTTCAAAGAGTCTCTTATAAAGACAAACATCAGATCAAGTGTGAGGAGTTTGATTTGTGACTTTAGGCAGATTACTTCTTCTTAAAAGAAAATTACTTTCTAATAAAAGAAATCATTAGTTTAGTCTTTTTTTTAATTACCTTTCATCACAATCCTCTGTTAGTAATCATTTGGATAGCAATGAAGAGTTTATTCTTCTTAGGAAATCTCCCATAAGTAAGAAATAGACACATTTATTTTCCCTTCTAAACTCATCTTTTCTGTGAACCTCAAGTTCGAAAGAGTTCTTAAAACATCTTCCAGTTCAATCCATTTGAAACTTGACACCCACAACAGGGTGAGTGCCCAGTATATGGTCCCCGCTCTAGAAATAGCAAACCACTGATTCCTAGACTGCTCTTATTACTATAAAAATCTCTCAACAGCATTAACGGTTAAAAATTTCGCAAAACACAAAATGTAGAGATATACCTCACATTATACACTACAATATTTTCTATTGGATCAATGAGTACATTGCCTTTTATAAATCCATTAAATCATAGAAAACTAAAAGAGAAATTGATATTTATCAGATCTTTGGTGAGGTGATGACTTTTTAAGGTTAGAATATAATAGAAACAACAAAAGAAAATAATTAACAAATTTAACTACACAAAAACTAAAACTTTTTAGGGAACAACCAACACTAAAATGATAAGGCAGACACTTAATTGACTAAAAATATGGATGAGTAATTAACATAACAGGAAATATGAGTAAATAAATAAAATATTAAAGGTCTCACCGGTAACAAAAATATGCAATATTTTAAAACAATAAGATATTTTATGCCTAATAACAATTATTGCCTTTAAAATTATCTGCTACCTTTGGCCTAATAATAATTATTAATTATGGCTTTTATTATTTATTTATTTATTGACCATGCCATGAGGCATGTGGGATCTTAGTTCCAACCAGGGATCAAACCTGCACCCCCTGCATTGGGAGCACAGAGTTTTAACCACTGGACTACCAGGGAAGTGCCTAATTATTGCTTTTAAAATCAGGTAATGCAAGGTTGACAATATATACCCACACAGTGTTGCTGGCAACATAAATTGTGCAATCTTTAGGAAAACAATTTGCCATTACAAAGTAAAAGAAATTGTATTCAATATTCTACTAAATAAACCCTCCTTATGGGAACTTTATTCTATGTGAAAATCCAGGAGAAAAAAAAGACATCTATATTTATATACTCATAAGAGTATTATTTAAAATGGCAAAATATTAAAAACCACTTAGTGTCCAACCATTTATCCCCTCAAAAGGATACTTAAAAGACATTTTAAAAGATAAGTATGGAACGTATTAAGTTAGTCTTTGTCACTCTTCCAATCATTTTTTAGCACTGCTTCCTAACATTCTGGAAACCCTCTCTGTTGAAACTCAGTGTTTATATGTCTCTTAAATTCCCTTCCCTCCCACTGAAGACCCACTCAGGTCTGTCCTGTGAAAATTCCTAATTCTTCAGGTCTGAGGCGTTACTGGGGAAGCAATCAGGTCCAATGTGCAGAAGGAATTTATTTCTGGAATCAAAATATTTTCCTCCTGCTGAAATCTCTATATCAGTGATTAGTACCACTCAGTCATTCAAGCCAGACTTGTAGGAGTTATCTTTACTCTTCCACCTCCCTCATCTCCCTTATTCACTTGGTCAAGATCTGCAGAAATGAACTAATCTCTCTTCTCTATCTGGACTATATTCAAATATCAGCAAAATAACATAAAAGAGAAGTCTGCAGAAAAATCCATTTAGTACGAAAATAACACTATTATAGAACTAAAAATAATTAGAAACAGAAATAGAATATGCATGCTAAAATATAATTTCCAACATTAAGTCCTGAAAAATAACCATGAATGAATACAATAAGACAAACAGATCGAAGCAATTAAGGAAAAGAACATAAATACTGACGATAAAGACATTCCAACATAAGGCTACCAGGGATTTCTGAAATAGAAAACCCAACTGTTGAATTCTCTGAGAGAAACCTGTTTAATCATTCCCATCTGAGAAAATTGAGAAAAAAAAGTAGGTCAGTGATAGAATCAAAATATGACTGTTATTTTGATACAGGCTAAGCGTGTAGCTTAGTTGTGTAGCTAAATAGACCTGCTATCTGAATCGCAGTAGTTGGCACGCTGACCTTATCCATTAGGCAACGCTGAATCGGGGTAGACATCTCACCTGACAGGTAGGAGGACAGGGCGCCTAATGAGGGATAGCCTGACAGCACAGAGGTGAATGTCTGCTTCCTAAAGACCGCTCACTCCCATGAGGAAGAGGGGTAGAGCTGACTTAATCATCCCTAATTTATTTTTCCAAAATTATCAGTGATATGCCACTCTAACTTCTCAGGACAGAGAGAGTAAAGAGGTGGACGGAGGCTATGAGATACGCTAACTGAGCACACACTGTAAGACAGCTAGTGCTCACTCCCAGTGGAAGGGCTCTCAAAATGTCTATCCGGTGGGATTTTTAGAATTATTCTCTTGTGTGTCTCCCAATCATCCCCTTTCTGACTGGGAATGTTTACAGCAGTTACCCTATCCCGAAACCATCACTGAGTATTGGATGTATAATGAAGAGAAAATCTACCACTTTAGTCTTAAAGTCTCTGGATCAAAAAGCACCATTTCTAAACCTGCTGTAGAGACTACAGCACATCACTAGATACCCTAGACTTTGCATTTGGTTTCCTTACTCTGTGGGGCTCTTTGGTTGTCTTCCTTGGGGTGAGAATAAATGTATTTTGCACATAAAAAGAAGACTGAATCAAATATTGTGTTTCATAGAACAACTGTGGAAGATATTAAAGTGTGTTCTGCTTCCTCTCTCCTCCCAGGCAAAACAGACGATGGTATTTCCTTCTCCAGTGTGACTTGCTTAAACCAGTAAGACATGAATGGAAGTGCCATATGTTCCTTCCATGTGGTAGCGCTAAGGCCAGTATGTAATTCACCACATTCCCTTTTTACATTTGGTGATTATGCCTTGGTGATTATGGATGTGTTGAGATGTAGTGCCTATCAGCCTACATCCCTGAAAGACTGCAATAGGCAGAGGCCCTCTAACCCATGTAGAACATCTAGCAAGTGAAAGAAATACTGTAAAGTTGTGTTGTGTTCTGTTGTGTTGTGTTGTTTGAAGAGCCCTGAGATTTGGAGTTGTGTGTTACTGCACCATAATCTAGTGCATCCAGAGGTGTATGCTGCTTTCTTGCAACGATTAGGAATTTACAGTGGAGTCAGCCCCAGTCACCTGGCCTCATTCAGGGTGCCTTTTTATCCTTTCGAGTACATTCAAAATCTCTTGAGTTTTGTTCACTCAATTTGTTGAACTTAGTATCAATTCTATCTGGTGAGACAGTACCCACAAATTCTTGTGACCAGGCATTTTCAGCCTTATACCTCAATGGGTATTTTCTTTGTTATGAAATGGCTTAGGCATTTTTTTAAAAGCCTCCTAATTAAGTTTTCATCTTGTCTCCACATTTAGCTGGAAAAATCATCCTTACCAGATTCCTAATATGAAGCAACTATTTATATTTCTTAAGACTGAGCCCTCAGGGTCCTAATAAAGAACAGTGCCATGCAATGTTCCAGGCCTCAAAAATGTGTTTCTTCCTCCAATGTCTTTTTCTCAATTATGCTTTTTCCTCTCTAATCCTCTAAGGAAGATTCAGCTGAATTTGTGTCAGTCTATCTAGCACTGACTACTTGGGCCTGAAACTAAGAATATAAACCCAAAATCTCAGCTGCCTTGCAATTCAAGAGAACCAATTACAAGGGCAGAGGTATGGCCAAAAATACTTAAAAGGCCCTTAAAGAACCTCTTTTCTCTATCTTTGGAACTTTGTTTCTTGTATCAGTCAGTTATCACCGTGTAACAAATCATCCTGAAATGTAGAGGCTTAAGACAATATTATTTATTATTTATTATGAAACTACATATCAGTTTAACTGTTTTGTTGAGTTGTGTTTAGCTGTTCTCATTTGGATTCCTCCATATGTCTGTGGTCAGCTGAAAAAGTAGAGCAGCAGCCAGGTGGTCTAAGCTAGTATTATTGGGGTGAGTCATTTCTGCTTCATGTGGTCTCTTATCCTTTAGCAAACTACACAGACTTGTTTTCATGACAATGGCAGGATTTCAAGAGAGGAAGTAGAATCACTCAAATACATTTCCAAACCTCTGCTTGTATTGTGTCTGCTACTATCCCATTGGCTGAAGAAAGTCATGTGAGCAACTGCAGAATCAGATAGGGAAAACACTATCAAAGGGCATAGATAGAGACGGCACAGAAAATAGGGACCACTAGTGCAGTTAATATATCACACCTCAACCAATGTGCTTAGGAAAAGCTAAGTGCGTAAAAATCTGTATCAGTCTGCACTCTATGACCATTTCTGAAACCTGCTCACAGGTTTGCTTCTGGCCCCCTAAGTGGTTGTTATTTGATGATGACAATTCATAGTCTATTTGCTAGGATCTATTCACCTTTGTCCAGGCCCACTTTGCCTGTGTGCTCCTGCCAAGAAACTCTGGTTCCCATAAGCCTACGGTCTCATAGCCCTGCACACACTTGACACCTAAGATGTCTCTGTACACTCTTGATAAGGAAGCAAATAGCCCATGGGTAGTTGTTTGGTTTTTTTTGGTTTTGTTTTTGTTTTTAAATCCTGAAGTGCTTCATGAATCTTAGAACTATCACTTACCTGTGCATCAAGCCTCCATAAGTTACAGTTGAAGATTGTCATAGACTGAATGTTTGTGTCCCCCCAAAATTCATATGTTGAATCCCTACCCCTCAATGTGATGATATTAGGAGGAGGGGCTTTTGGGAGGTTATTAGGTTTAGACATGGTCATGAGGGTAGAGTGCTCATGATGGGATTAGTGCCCTTATAAGAAAAGGAAGAGATGCCAGAGCTTCCTCTCTCTGCATGTGAGGATATAGTGAGAAGGCAGACATCTACAAGCAAAGAATAAGGTCCATGCCACAAACTGAATCTGCCAGCATCTTGATCTTGGACTTCCCATCCTCCAGAACTGTGAGAAATAAACATCTGCTGTTTAAGTCCCTGTGAGAAATAAACATCTGTTGTTTAAGTCCCCCAGTGTATGGTATTTTGTTATAGCAGCCTGAGCTGACTAATACACAGACCAAAGTCAAGTACCACGTGCCTAAAACAGTAGAAATAGAAAGTTAGTACAATATAAACTTCTACAAAGTGCCAAGGTCAAAACAATCTACATACACACTAAAATCAAATGTCTAGGGCTTCCCTGGTGGCGCAGTGGTTAAGAATCCATCTGCCAATGCAGGGGACATGGGTTCGAGCCCTGGTCCGGGAAGATCCCACATGCCACAGAGCAACTAAGCCCATGAGCCACAACTACTGAGCCTGCACTCTAGAGCCTGTGAGCCACAACTACTGAACCCATGAGCCACAACTACTGAAGCCCGTGCACCTAGAGCCCGTGCTCTGCAACAAGAGAAGCCACCGCAATGAGAAGCCTGCGCACTGCAACGAAGAGTAGCCCCCGCTCACAACTAGAGAAAGCCCGCGTGCAACAACGAAGACCCAACACAGCCAAAAATAAAGTAAATAAAATAAATAAATTTTTTTTAAAGATTATAAAAAAAAGTTAAAAAAAAATCAAATGTCTAAAGCTATACCAAAATCTTCTTTGGGTGTAATTTTTATTGGCAAGTTCTATTCTCTGTTATATCTAGCAATATTTCTAACCTATACACCAAATGCTAAGAATTTCAGAGGGCCTTGATAAATAGCACCCCTCTCTCCTGCTGAGATTATTACACAATTTAAAAAAAGACATACCAGACCTTAGGCAACCAAAATATCACCTTTATGATTGATAGAGGCAAAGCTAGAGGATGTAAGTTAGTGTGACAGCCAAATGTGCCTGCTAACTGAACCCTAGAATTAGGCAGACTAATTAATTCAGATATAGGCAGTACTGATGAGAACTCTACTCTTTGTGATGGGAGGTGGGTGGTCTGATCCAGGAGGAATTACTGCATGGAAAGCAGAAGTTATCCTGCTTCCTGGTTCTTGCTTCCCTCAGACTTTTATTCCCCACAAGGAAAAGAGTGGAAACCAAGCCAATCAGGTTTAATTTATTTCATCCAAAGTGTAGAACTCCAATGCATCACTGATTGCTCTCTGGGATAGATTAAGTTCAGGGGTGAAATTACACTAATCGAGTTACCTCTACATTGATGGATATATCAGAAATTGGTGATTTGTATTTCTCCCTAAAATCAATAAATGGAATAAAAAATATGCAAAAGCATGATAGAAAACAATTCCCTGCATTAAAGGAAAAAATATGCCTATTAAAATGAAACACTATGAATTCCACTTTTACCCATGAAGAAATTCAATGATGGAGATATATATATATATATATATATATATATATATATATATATATATATATATATATCCATTTCAACTAATGACAGCGGAGCAATTAGATGTCAATAAGTAAAAAAATAAAACTTGACCCAAAATTCATACTTTATAAAAAAATTTATTCAAAATGGATAGTGTACTGAAATTATAAAATTATAACTGTTAAAGTGCTATTACCAAAAGACAGGACAATGATTGTTGAGGAACCTTAAAGAAAGTGTCCTCAGCTAGTGACTGATTTGTAAGTATCTTTCCCAGTCAGAAGTATCAATGCTGTCTGGCATTCACTGTTATTTATTCATGTATTCATTCATTCATTTATGTCACTCTTCTTGGAGGAGTTCAAAACACCAGAAAATGAAGTGTTTGTTCTTCTCCAGGCACTACATCTGCTGATCTGTCATCACGTTAATCTTGCAGAGGAGGTTAACACAGAACCTCGGATGGGGTACCCTTGCGGTGCAGCAAGCACACTGCATTGGCTGAATTACGGCAAGAAAGTAGGGAGACTGCTATGACTAGCTCCCCAGACACCTCTTCTGTGCTGAGCTTCACAGATAGGATTCCTTTGAATTTTTAAATTTTTTTTCATTTAAATTCATTTTTTCATTTAAATTCATTTTTTCATTTAAATTCATTTTTTTCAGTAAGGTATAGTTGATGTACAATATTATATGTTTCAGGTGTACAACAAAATGATTCACAATTTTTAAAGGTTATATTCCATTTATAGTTATTACAAAATATTGGCTATATTCCCTATGCTGTACAATATATCCCTGTAGCTTATTTATTTTATACTTAGTAGTTTGTACCTCTTAATCTCGTACTCCTATCTTGCCCCTCCACCTTTCCCTCTCCCCACTGGTAACTGCTAGCTGGTCCTCTACAGAGCTCTGAATCTTTGGGGTTCTTGGTAATTCTGCTCTCACTTTAGGCATTCTTATCAGAAACAGCACAAAAACAGAAAATAGAAAAAAGGCAATAGCAGTGGTATTTTCACAACCATAAAAGGCTATCTGGTTGATGATCTTTGCCTGCTTTCTATCACCCAACAGCACAATATTTATTAAAACATACCAAAAGCCAAGTAGGCTGGTTGCTGGCCACAAAGTTAATTTAAAGAGCTGAAGTAGGAAGATTAGAGAACAGGAGAGCTATGAGAATTACTTTCTGAAGAAAACTAAACAGCCAGGAAAGCAGTGGAGCATTTGTAACCCTGTTTGAAATCAGTGCAAATGTGGGGAGCTGCTCCAATATATCTATCTGGCACACATTCCCTTCCCTTCCCATGTTACCATATCAGAAGCAATATTAGCAGTGGTTTACCAATATCAAAAATCAACATTAGATATGAGCAATGATATACTAATAATTAGATTTAGAGACCGCTGTGTTGATTTTTGTCATTAATGACTGCATATTCTATTTCCTATAAGTCACTTTCATTCAAGTTCTTAAAGTCTGTTTTAGTTTTTAAGAGTAAGTTAAAGATTTTCACTTATATGTTCATTGTTTTCTATGTCATCTCTTGATGAGCCAGATTTGACTCTTTCATACAAAGAAATCCTAGATCCTTCTGCCTGGCTTTCAACAGAAGGTCCCAGTAGCAGCAGCAAAGGGAGTTGGTGACCTTGTAGGAAGTCTCTCCCCCAGTCCCTTGATAAGCACTACTGGCTTTTGCTCACCATCAGGCAAAGTCCTATGCTGATGATGTTTCAAGCCTGCTTTCACTGCTGGTTCATCTTATAGAAAAATTCAGCCGCTGTGAACAAGTGGATTTAACATTTTCAAGAAGATTTGCAATTTTAAAAAGTTTTTTTTTTTTTTTTTTACCGTTTTTACAGCTTAAAAAACACAACAATTTGCATATTACCTCTTACACAAATTCTTTCTTGCTTTATCTGATTGCACTCATGACAATGTAACAATCTTCCATACATGAAGATAACTACTTTGGATTTTATAGCTACTTTATATATTGTATATTTATGTATTATATATGTGAAGTAGGTATTTTTACCCCTTTTTTGGAGGTAAGGAAAAAGGTCCACTTACATGCTCAAAGAACTCCTAGCTAGTAAGTGGAAGAAGGAAAACTTGGACTCGGGTTTTCTGAGCAAGTCCACCAAGCTTTGCACCTCTACTCAAAAAATAATAATAACCACTTACATTTTCATGACACTTGGAAATATTAAAAGCACTTTGCACACATGATCTCATCTGATCCCAGAAGTATGCTATGAAGTACGCAGAACCAAGTATTGAGTCTGCATTTTATAGATGTAAAAACCAAGGCCCTGAGGGTGGATGTAGGGGGTAAAATGATTTATCTAAGATCAAACAACTTTCAAGTGTCAAACTCTGAGCTAGAAGCCAGGCACTGAGACTCCTTACTCAAACATTCTCTAGTTCCACTGGATCAGCTTGTGCATTAGCCTCTTATTCAAACTCTTCTCAGTTGATCTCATTAAATTTGTGATAAACAGTTTGGCCTCCATGCATGAAGAAAACTGGACTACTTTGGACTTTATGAGGACTGGGGGATATTTTTATAGGGAGAACTTATTTTGAAGAGTTCTGCTCAATAGGACTTTTTAAAAAGTGATGAATCCTGATGATGGGGATAAAAATAACTGTCAATTATTGCCAATGTGTTTGTGTGATTCTGTTTAGCTTTCCAATCATGGAAATTTATGCCCAACCTGTTTAAATACTGTTAGTGTGAAGTTTTGTTTTGTTTTGTCTCACAAAATTGATGATTGCATTGTGAGCGTTACAAATTAACATTAAAGAGATGTCTTTAAATAACTTAAGCTTTTATTTTAAAAATTAATTATTTGGAAAAATTATCATAAACTACTTTGTAGGCATAGGAAAACTCTGTTAACTGGTTTAAATGAGCTAAGATTGGGAATTCCCTGGCAGTCCCGGGGGTAGGACTTGGCGCTTTCACTGCTGGGGCCCAGGTTTGATCCCTGGTTGGGGAACTAAGGTCCAGCAAGATACGTGGTGTGGCCAAAAAAAAAAAAAAGAAAAAAAGAGCTAGGATCATTCCATATATACACTCATCTCTTTTTGACATAGAGAGGTGATATAACAGTTACTTTATGTTTTTTTTAAGTATAGTTGATTTACAATGTTGTGTTAGCTTCTGGTGTATAGCAAAGTGGTTCAGTTTTATATATATATTCTTTTTCATATTGTTTTCCATTATAGTTTATTACAGGATATTGAATATAGTTTCCTGTGCTATGCAGTAGGACCTTGTTGTTTATCTGTTTTGTATACAGTAGTTTGTATTTGCTAATCCCAAACTCCTAATTTCTACACCCCCCCCCCACTCTCTTTCCTGTTTGGTTAACCATAAGTTTGTTTTCTATGTTTGTGAGTCTGTTTCTGTTTTGTAAATAAATTCACTTGTATCGTATTTTAGAGTCCATATATAAGTGACATCATATGATACTTGTCATTCTCTGACTTACTTCACTTGGTATGATAATCTCTGGGTCCATCATGTTGCTGCAAATGGCATTATTTCATTTTTTATGGCTGAGTAATATTCCATTGTATATATATACCACATCTTCTATATTTATTTGTCTGTTGGTGGACACTTGGGTTGCTTCCATATCTTGGCTATTGTAAATAGTGCTGCTACGAACTTTGGGGTGCATGTATCTTTTCAAATTAGTGTTTTCGTATTTTCTGAATAGACGCCCAGGAGTGGGAATCCTGGATCATATGGCAACTCTATTCTTAGTTTTTTGAGGAACCTCCATACTGTTCTCCATAGTGGCTGCACCAACTTACATTCCCACCAATGGTATAGGAGGGTTCCTTTTTCTCCACACCCTCTCCAGCATTTATTATTTGTAAGCTTTTTAATGATGGCCATTCTAACCAGTGTGAGATGATACCTCATTGTAGTTTTGATTTGCATGTCTCTAATAATTAGCAATGTTGAGCATCTTTTCATGTGCCTATTTGCCATCTGTATGTCTTCTTTGGAGAAATGTCTATTAAGTCTTCTGCCCATTTTTTGATTGTTTGATTGGGTTGTCTTTCTTGTTGCTGTTGAGTTGTATGCGCTATTTGTATATTTTGGAAATTAAGCCCTTGTCAGTCTCATTGCTTGCAAATATTTTCTCCCAGTCCATAGGTTGCTTTTTCATTTTGTTTATGGTTTCTTTTGCTGTGCAAAATCTTATAAGTTTGATTCGGTCCTATTTGTTTATTTTTGTATATAACAGTTATTTTAAAATAGAACTGTTAAAGATGGAGTCAAAACAGTTTCCTCCATTTAATTTTCCACTATAACAAAAAAATTGTGTACTTCAGCTCCATGTAGTTATCACATGGAAATATAGACATCTTTGAAATTTGCTTGACTTAGTAGGAAGAGTTCAGATACCTTGCCTTTGTTGAATAAAAATACAACTGTGATTCAGAAGGTTTAAAAAATTCTCTCCAGGACTTCCCTGGTGGTCCACTGGTTAAAACCCTGCGTTCCCAATGCAGGGGGCATGGGTTCAGTCCCCGGTTAGGAACTAAGATCCCACATGCCACATGGTGTGGCCTAAAAAATAAAAAATAATTAAAAAAATTAAAAATTCTCTCCAAATATTAATATCAGTGAATATGAGGACATTTACAGAAAGATAATGAGGGGATAACATTCCCCTCTTTTGTTGGAAGATAAGCTTTATTCCTGCCAAAATGAATTCCTATTTCTCCCCAAAATGGTGTGTGTGTGTGTGTGTGTGTGTGTGTGTGTGTGTGTGAAAATATTTTGCCAACTACTGGACACTAGTCACATATCAATATAAATTTTTTTATCGTTACCCCATTAAGGAGTTCAAAGTATATGTTTGCTTCCCTTTAGCATTTAGTGTCTGATTACTAGGCAATAGAGCTTCATGGATAATAAAGGTGAAATCACCAATGAAATTTTTTTAAGAAACAGAAAAAAATCCAGCTATGCCAAAGTTCTGAGAGTTCCAGGTTGGGCAACAAAGCCACTGGCTTTGAAACACTGCCACGGCTCCAGCACCTTGTGCCAGATACTACATTTACTCAGGGTCATTTGGGCAAAAGTAATGAAAAATATTAAAGCAATGTTTACGTAGCAGATATGCAATATCAATCATGTTATGTACATTGGTGATAAGAGTAAGGATTGGATTGTTTGGGAGAAAAGTGACATTTTCTCTTAAGTAGTGGAAAATTACCAGCAGACAGTGTGTTTGAGTTCTCTACTTAACTTTATTTCTTTATTCTTTCTTCATGCAGCTGCACTGTAAAGCATTGTGATAGCAAAAAAAAAGGTATCACCAGACATGTTTTCTAGAAGTGATCTGAGAGTCAAAGAAACATGCTGATAAACTATAAATTATACATTGTCCAGTTTGTTATTTCTATGATGACATAAATGGGCAAAGTGTGCGAGCACTAATTATGCTCAGAAAATGCTTATTAATTGCCCTCAAGAAGAAGACCACAATCCAGCTCCTACCTCTCCCAGTCTGACTCTGATAACAAATTCTAAAGGCTTACAATGCAAGTGAACGTCCCACAGTTCTGCTTAGCAATATAGCGTTAAGTCCTAGATCCCCCAATAGGTTTAAGTTGAGAGTTGTCTTGTGGCCCCAAATGTGGTTTTCTTTGAAACCCACTGAGCTGTAGCTGTTCCTCAAACCCAAGCAATGCTTGCTCCATCCTAGTGACTAGCTTTGCTGTTTATTCAGTAATCATATAGTTGGGTCCTTAATTCCATACCCAACTCTTGTATCTGCTAACAGCAAGCATTAGCCCTTGATACCTTATTTCCTACTCCCAAACTGAATACCATTCCCTAAAATAAAGGGCTCTAAATGCTTATTAATCCCCAGTCCAACCCACAAAAGCCTAAGTAATACATGGCACACCTACAATCAGTATTCCAACTACTTCCAACTACCTACTTTGCCATTTCCTTTCCCTTTGAGAAATGTATTGAATCCCACTAGAGGAGCCAGAGAAGAATGTCTTCCCTTGATAGTAACAGAAGCTTTTACCTATTTTTGAAGGGAGAGAAGTAGAACTAAGCTTATCGCCTACACTGTTGCCCCGGGCACTTCACACAGGTTATCTCATTTAATCCCCAAGCAGATGTTACACAGATTTTACAAATGGGGAAGTAGAGGCCCAGAGACCCCAAAGTGAAAAGGGAGTAAGTGATCAAATCAGGATTCACACTGTTAGAGGTCCAATTTCATAGTCCATGCTCCTTCCAAGAATACCATTCTGCCTCTCAAAAGTGAAGTCCAGGCCTAGGTCAACTACTGCTCAGGTGATCTAAATGACGAACAAAGAGAAATTATTCCTGTTATGGGCTGAATTCTGTTCCCCCAAATTCATGTGTTGAAGCCCTAAACCCAGTACCTCAGAATGTGGCTGTATTTGGAGACAGGGCCTTTAAAGAGGTCATTAAGTTGAAATGAGGTAATTCCCCATTAGGGTGGGCCCTAATCCAATATGACTAGAGTCCTTATAAGAAGAGATCAGGACACACAGAGAGACACCAGGGACATGCATGCACACAAGTGTACACACACATGTACACACACGGAAGAAATATCTTGTGAAACTACAGCAAGAAGGTGGCCATCTTCAAACAAAAGAGAGAGGCCTCAGAGGAAATCAACCTTGTCAACACCTTGATCTTGGACTTTCAGCCTCCAGAAATGTGAGAAAAAAATTTCTGTTGTATAAGAGAACAGTCTAGTCTATGGTGTTTTGCTATAGCAGAACTAGCAAACTAATTCAATTCCCATGATAGGGAGTGCGGGATCTCCTACCCATTCATGTGGGATGAGTTATCTTGAGGCCATTGTTGAATAATGTGGTTCATCTTTTCTAGGCTTGAGGTCTGATTTCTATAGAGCTTTCTATATAACCAAATCAGTCTAATTTCTATTAGGTCTTCAAATATTTTCTTGAGGCACAGGAAACCACCTCAATGCATGGGACTGGAGACAGAGATATAAAGTAAACATGACAGAGATGTGTACAATATACCTGTTGTGATTGGTACCCTCCTGGTCTGGGAGAACTCAGCTTCCCACCCCAAAGGTGGGGGTGTGGTAGGCTGGAGATGAAGCTCTATAAAAACTCAGGAACAACAAGATTTGATAAGCTTCTAGATCGGTAGACATATGAAGGTGGTAGGAAGGTGACACACCCTAAGAGGGCATGGAAGCTCCACACCCCATGCCCCATACATGGGGCATGTATGTGCATCTATGCATCTCTCCCATCTGGTGGTTCTGAGTTGTATCCTTTTATAATAAATCAGCAAGTGTACGGAAACACTTCCCTGGGTTCTGTGAACCATTCTAGCAAGTTATCAAACCTGAGGAGGGGGTCATGGAAACCCTGGTTGGTCAGAAGTACAGGTGACAATCTGGATGTAGCGGCTGACATCTGAGGTGGGAGCAGTCTTGTGGGACTGAGCCCTTGACTTGTGGGATCTGATGCTACCTCCAGGTAGATAGTGTCAGAACTGAGTTAAATTTATAGGAGACTCGGTCAATGTCCACTGAGAATTGGAGAATTACTTGGTGTGGGAAAAATCCAAACCTCTGGTGTCAGAGAATTATTGAGAGTAGAGGGGGAAAATTAAGTTTTCTCTTACACTATCCTTAAAAAACCCAAAACTTTGGGTTGGCCTCAGAACCTCGTTGGCCTCCCACTGTCCTCTAGAAAGTGGATGACCTACAGCTGGGCAAGGTCCCCAGCATTCTTCCAGGATACACTCATGCTCTCGAAGAGGAGGGTCTATCCAAGGGCAGGGGAAAGTACCAGGGGGCCTGCTACAGGCTGTGTCTTCCACAACTTTGAGCCTCACAACGTCCAGCCTCAGATACTCACATTCTTCTGCTTGATCTGTGTGCTTTGTTAATAGTTAAGATGTAGGATGAAATATTTAATAAGTACCCCAAGACTCACTGCCTTCTTCTACATTACCTATCTTGATATGCTTGGTGACTTTAAATTAGCACACTGGCTTTTTATCTTCTCTAGTGCACACAGAAGTTGACCTGGAAAACCATTTCCCCTTTATCCTTCCATTCCAATCCACTGGGGTGGTGGAAGAATGATGCTAGAGTTATTATTGTATGTTTAAAATTTGTTTCCAGGGCTTCCCTGGTGGCGCAGTGGTTAAGAATCCGCCTGCCGATGCAGGGGATATGGGTTTGAGCCCTGGTCTGGGAAGATCCCATGTGCCGTGGAGCAGCTAAGCACCACAACTGCTGAGCCTGCGCGTCTGGAGCCTGTGCTCCGCAGCGGGAGAGGCCACGATAGTGAGAGGCCCGCGCACAGTGATGAGGAGTGGCCCCCGCTTGCCGCAACTGGAGAAGGCCCTAGCACAGAAGCGAAGACCCAACACAGCAATCAATCAATCAATCAATCAATCAATCTTTAAAAAAAAAAAAAAAAAATTTGTTTCCAAAAGGTGGATAGGGCAAATTGATATTTAGATATTGAAGAAAGTATAAACCCCGGTCCCCTCCCCAGCCATTTGTGACGGTGGCAAGAGTTGACTTGTAAGCACACTTGCCGGGATTTGCAGGGCTTCGCCCTGCCAAGCACAAGTGTGTTGCTTTCTGTCCGCCCCTGGCCTGGGGCACTTATCCTAAGTGTGAGCATGTACTAGAGCCAGCAGGAGAGGCAGAGAGGGCAGGAGGGGGATGAGGAACAGAGGTCAGAGAGGAAAATCAGCCCTCACTGCAATCAGCAGCTTATTCTGCCTAGCTAAGCGAAGAGCTTGGTCATGCGCCATTTTCCTGGTCCCCCGGACAAGCTCAATGGAAATGCCAGGGCAGCCAAGCAATGCTTTCATTCATGATCAAGACTGGAAAGATGACTCAGCCTCTAAGAGAAACGTTTTTCACCAGACTCAGAGGGAAACTGCCAGTCTAATGTCCACTTGCCTGATATCACAAATACATGGGCAACAACTTTGCTGCACTAGAACTCAAACCTGTATTACAAATGATCAGTATCATATTTTTCAGAAAAGCATGGTGCTTTATTAAAAATCAGCCCCACCCATCATTCTTATTTTTCCTCCATAACACTAGGGAATGAACTAAATCCTCCTGAGGCCCTCAGCTCAGGAAGGTATCTCTAGGCTAGTGAAGGAGATTCTCCCCACCCTCCTTTCTCTCCTATGGCCCCTGGCCAAGGCTGCTGGCAGGAGCTGTGCAGCTACACCACCTGAGAAGCCATAGGAATATTCCCTTCAGGGCAGCTGAGCTGTGGCCAGTGCTGCAGGGCAGAGCAGCTGTCCCTGACAGGCCCCCCTGAGCAGTCCCAGACATTCCATCTCTCTGGGAAGTGCAGCCAAGAACGTTTGGGGGGCCTGGTAAGGTGATGCAGAGAACAAAGTTAGGTACATAGTTCTCCTCCAGGGAAGTCTGAAGAGGAATCTGAGGAAGAGAGAGAGTACTTCACTGGGTATTTATCCAATAATAGGAGAAAATGTGTTCCTACTGTGATTCTAAAAAAAAAACAGAGTTCTTTAGAAAAATCTCATTTGCAAATGTGTATTCTTATTTCCTCTCACACAACAGAGAACAGAAAAAAATGTTGTGACATGACATCTCCCAAGTCATGGAACATCTGAAACTCGAGATTAAAAGAGTTGGGGGGAGTGGGGAGGAGAGACGGTCTTCTACTGTAACCGAGCAGGACCCTATGGGGCCTTCCCAGAACCGACTCCCCGCTGCCCCACCATGTCCTACGCCTGCCTCTTGTCTGTTAAAAAACTTTAGCCTCCTGGGCCTTCCCCAAGTTCCAAAGAGTAAATTTAATCAGAGAAGTGAGAAAATGCAGAAAGACAGGAAAACAGTTAAACAAGACAAAATAATACTTTAGCCATTAAACAAAGCCAAGGACCTTTAGTTCCTCCTCAAAGGCTTTAGATAATATTCTGAGCCACATCCTTTAAGCTGTTTTGCAGATACTGAAACCCCCACCAGGTGGAAGAAGTTAACTGTATGCTGCCCACAAGCACGTAGACCCCAGACTTGTTGGAACCGGAAGGTTGATGATGTTGATTCCCAATTACCTCACCACCAACCAATCAGAAGAATGTCCATGTGCTGATAACACACCCCAAAAACCCCCTCCCTCACCCTGTTTTTAAAAACCTTTCTCTGAAAGCCTTCAGGGAGTTGGGGCCTTTTAAGCACTAGCTGCCTGGACTCCTTGCTTGGTGCCCTGCGATACATGCTGTATTTTCCTTCACCACAACCCAGGGTCAGGAGATTGGCTTTACTGCAGGTGGGCAAGTAGACCCAAGTTTGGTTTGGTAACACTACTTTCATTCTAAAATCTACCATTTCTAATCCACTAACAAGAACCAAGTATCTGGAAAAGCAATAAATAAACAATAGATAAATAGATTTTATTCTTTTTTATAAAACAAGAGAATAAAATCTGGCACTACCCATTGTTACTTACAGAAAAAAAATTTTTTCATTTAAAAATAGATTTAACTTAAATATGAAATATCTTACTATATACTTCTTATAAATTAGAATCTAGAGCAAAGATAAGCAAATGGAAATAATTTGAACAAACATGCAACTTAGGGTTTTACAATAATGTGTTACCTTTGGTACAGCATAACATCCTTGTATCAGACACACAAGACAATTTAACTGGACATGTGAAAAATGATTACTTCTACCCATTTCTGAAAATAATGAATGGCATTTGTTAACATTTTAATAGCTGAATATTAAATATTTCTTCTATAAAACTGAACAGCAATTTAAAATTGATTATACCACCCACTCTTACTATAATTTACTGTTGGCAATCCTGTGTACATTTGATGGCATCGGGAACTCCCCAAGGGGCCTACAAATGGATAGACAGCCCCCTGCACATGTGTATCAAGTAACAACATTTTCAAGTCATGCTACCCAAATACATGTATTATAAAATGTTGGCTGTAGAATGTAAAAGTTGATTTTCACTTTTTAAAATCGTTTTTATTTTATTTCTTTTTTCTAGGCTTTCTCTTTTAAACCCGTCTGTGTCTGTGTATTTTTCTCCTGTTTTAAAAATAACCTAAGTAATAGCATTTCATTACACAAATTTAAACAGTACCAGAATATACAACAGTAGACAAGGAAAGTCCCCAGCAAGACCACTAATAAGACGAGAGTCTGGTAGTTTCCACATGAACACTGGCTTTAGACTGCCTGCATTCAAGCCCCAACTCAGCTACTTGCTCTCAGTGTGATGTTGGCAGAGTTACTTCGATCCATAAAAAGAGGTACCTAAGAAAGGTAAAAATCTTTCCTCAAAATGTTGTGAATGTTAAATAAAATCATCCACATAAAACACATAGTATAGTCCCCAGCTATACTAAGAGCCCAGTAAATATTAGATTATCATCATCATCTTCATTAGTATCATTATGTTTAATGGGCAACCACCTTCAATGGTTTGATTTAATTTTCAAAGTTACTTCACTACTCTTAGTGACTTGAAGATCTTCTCAATTCACTTCCCCTTGACAGATCCTTAGACCTATTTCTGTGAATTCACAGGAACCAAATTCTTTGAATTGTAACTAAAGCCCAGAATAAATAGAAGCAGAATATTAAGACAGTATCTGCTCTTTTTCTCTACTACTTGTTAGAATTTCCCTCTCACCAAGCATTCATTTCCTGTCCCTGGGATAGTTCCTGGGCAATTCTAGCATAGATTAGAAAAGGCTTGTGTAAATAGATCATTCTGAGTTGGTATCGAAAGTGTACCTTCTCTGCATCTCAAATTCAACGTCTTCCACCCCCATGGATCCACACCCATAATGCATTCACTCCCTACACTCCACTCAGCGCTCCACAAACTGCTCACCAGGCCCCCCGTCTCATAATCCATTGCGACTATAACACCTTGAAAAAACCAAATGCTGGCACTTCAGCTTTGCTTCCTAATGCTTGGCGTGCTCTGACACTCCTCCAGTCTGGAGGTTGCAAACGTGGGCTGTGCATGACAATCTATCATGGTGTATGTTTCTACAGTCAGTTCTGCTGGAACGCTTGTTTTGAAAACGTGAATTTGTTCCAACGTGACTGATAAATTAGGGAAAATTTTAGCATAACAGTAATTTTGGATTTGCTTGTGCCAATTTCATCTCCAGGCCAACACAGAAAACTGTACCCAGCTGAACTGAGCTTTGCACAAATCAGCAAAATGCACACACCTCTCAAGGACAATGAGCTCTACCTACATTTGCTGTTCCGTTTACTGTTCCAACTTTCTGCATGTGCTCTTCCAACTTTCCATCTGATTTCAGGTAACCTCCTTCCAATCACTCACACGCTGCAACCCTGCATTTCGGCCTCATGCCCTCCCTTCTCTTTCATTTTTTCCCCTTTCCTCTCAGCCTATTTTGTGTTGTTCCCCTCTGTTCTCTGTCATTTTTTTCTCTTTATTTCTCTTTCCCTCACTTTTTTTCTACCTTCCTAATGTTCTCTTCCTCTGGCACACAGGGTGGCAGCCATGGGAACAAGGCAGGCTTGGAAGGGGGGCAGTTTCCTAGGAGCTCCCACCCTGACAGACAAATGAGACATTTTCAGGGTCAAGTGCCATATTTATTGTAATACTGACAAATTTCTTTACCATTCACCATGGATAAAACTGTGCTACCATTTTGACTATGTTGCTATCTTTTTTATGTGGCACTGACAAAATTGTTGAGTGTTTACTCCAATCCCAGCCCTGTAGCTTTCAGTGCATGATTTTGCACAGTACGGTGAGTCTTAGGAACACATATGTTAGGTATAGCAGAACTGACAGTATCTATCTCTCTATGATTTATCGAGCTTTTAACAGATTCTCAAAGGAACACATTATTATTCCAAAAAGTTTAAGAACTATTGGCCTACAGGAGTTTTGTCCAATAGAAATGTGAACCACATATGTAAATTAACATTTTTGAATACTGAAAAGTTAAATGGAAGTTAATTAAAAGAAATTAATTTTAATAATGTTTTCTTTAACCCAACTATTGTCATTTCAATGTATAATTAATATAAAAAATATATAAATGAGCTAGTTCACCATCTTTTTTTTTTCTACTAAGGCTTCGAAATCTAGTGTATATATTACAGCACACTTCAAGTGCTCAAGCCACATGTGACTAATGGCTACTGTTAACAGGGTAGGTATGTCTAAAGGATTCTATCTCTCTGGTCAGAAGAGAATGGAAGGCAAGGAAGAAGGTACCTAATTCACACTTTTTTCTCAAATAATATAAATAAAGCGAAAAGGTAGCTTTGGTTAAAAAGGGCCTTGAAATAAATCTACTAGCCTTTATATGCTTCCTAGCCTGATTTAGATAATTCCTTGCTTAGTGTCAGATTTGATGTGGTCCAAGGGTAGTGAAAATGCACATCCATTTAAATACATCATCTATTTGTTGGGGAACTCCTGGGGAATATATAAGAGTTTTCTCTTTCCAAACCACTTCTCCTGGACTATAAAGTTTATGAACACATGAGCACTCTTTGACTAATAGTTCTTCTAACAATAAGAAGCATGGCTTTTAAAATCACTTTCATGAACAAAACAAGAAAAAGAAACACATTTAATTTTAAGTTGAGTCATATAGGACCAAAATTCATATAGGACTAACAATGCATAAAGAATATATTCATAAAGAAATCAATTAAAAAAGAATCCATTTCAGAATGTAGGCCTTCTATGAAAAGTTCCCTACATTCAGTTGCTTCTGAGTATCAATTTGATTATCATCAACCAAACACACTCATAGTTTTCTGAAAATTTTTAGGGCAGTTCTTTCTTCAAGGGAAATACTATACAAAAGCCAAATATGTAAAATCAAAGCTCCCTTCCCTCCCCACCTTCATGTAGAAACTCAGGGGATTTGCTCTATGGAGCATATTGGAAAAAATAAAACTAACGAACAAACAAAGCCCTAACATCTCTGTCATTTAGAATAATCTGGGTACAAAATTAAGTTAAAGCTCTTAGGGAAATGTAAAAGATCTGAAAAAAACAGTCCTGCATTTAAGAAACTTAAAATGTATCATCTGAAGAGACACTACTAAAAACAAAGACATAAAAAATTAGAGAACAATTATGAGGGACTGATGGTAAATATAATATAAAAGTTGCTTGAAGAAGAGTTGCTCTGGTCTCTTTAATCCCTAACCTCTAATGCAGTGACTTTATAAGTAGGCTAAGTGTGCAATGGCCCATATATCATGGTTTGAGATGCAAGGGGCATGACCTCCCATCCAATAATATATCTCCTAAAATTCCTGCTTTGGACCGTTATCTGTGTGGCTTGTAGGCCTTAACTGAACATGTGCTCGTATACAAACCCTCTCCAGACTCAGGATGAAGGGATTTGCTAGTACATTGGGGTCACTATCAAATCAGCCTTGACCCTAACTGCTCATATCCCACGATCTAGAACACGGATCCTGCCAGGAATCCTCCTGACCTTAGAGTCCAACCACAGGCACTGCCTGGTCCTCCAGGTCCTCCAGCACTGGAGTCCTACAGTGTGTGCACCTTCAATACACCCAGAACCCCCAACACTCATCACCCTCTCCACTCTTTCTAGAGCCTAGAATTCCCTTGCTTAAACTCCAGGAGGGTGACTGGATCTCTGCTACGTGAAACTGCCTGTCCCTAACATTGTCACTTGCCTAAATCTCTACCTGGTGTTTTCCAGGGCGTTAGGCTGATCTGACTATTGTATCTGGCTCATCAGTGATGGGTAAAGTTGATTTATGAGATCTGGCCTTCTACCCTATTATTTCCTTTCTCCTTCGCCATTCCCTGAGCAGCCCTCACAGAGATGACTTTTTAAAAGGAGAGCAGTTCTCTTACCAAGGAAATGCAGCTCCTGTTCTTCCCTGATCAACAGCACCTCCCCCATTCTTTATTGCCTGTTGTTTGGAGCTGTCTTAATTCTCCACTCCTTTCCCAAGGGCCTGTCCATTCTCCAGAGGTGACCCTTCTCCGGTCTACTTTGTCTTACTACAAAAGCTCTCTCCCTGAAACCTACCATTAAAAATGCTCCTTTTGAAAGCTTATAGATTCTCCAGAGCTCCCTATTAAATGCATATATCCCTAAGGGAAATAGTTTCGTATATTCTAGCAGTTTATACCATAACTGACACCTACCTAAAGGCAAAAGCTAGTGGAAGGAGTTGAATATGTACAGACAGAATCTTCACATTAAACACCTTTAAGACACAGAATACCGTATTATATATAACACAGAATACAATAAAGATTTAGGAATGATTTAACACCAATATTTGATAAATGGATAGTATATATGGCTCAACATACTCTGATCCAAGAAAGTCAGGATTCCCAGGGTGGGGGGCGGGGAATTGATTAATTCAATGAGTTCTAAGAATCTTTAGTTATAGTTTGGATATCAATATTAACTAAACTAAGACATTTTCAAATATCTTTTATATAAGAATGTACAGATTACAGTAATGATATAACAAGGTTTAATTTTTAAAATGGCCCATGATAATGTCACTCCCCCGTCAGTTTTGCTTACTAATGTGAAAATGTTCAAATAGCCAACTACTAGATCCCGTTATTGAGAGTTAGTTATGTACGATTAATCCCCACTCAAAAATTCCCAATAAATTAAGAATAGTTGTGTTTTACATCCTAGCTTATGATATGAAAAAGGAGCAATTCATTTTTAAAAAGGGTTATAATTATCTAGCCTAACTTCAGTATCACTATTAAATGTCAGGAGAGAACCCATTTTCACAAACTGCTTTGACACTTGCTGTCAGTCAGGGATAAAATGTGTATGTGGAAAGGGTGTTTAAGGATCAAAGACTCAGCATAATTTTCGTTGTTATCTTTTCATCCTCCCAAGTTGGCCTGTTAATTCTTGTAGGGAAACCAGCAGAGGGAGCGCCAACCATTGCTTTTTTGTACGTGTGCTCTAAAAACAAAAGGCACTGTCCTTTCTTTACGGATTTTTAGACATTTTACCAAGATTGGCAAAAACCTTGTAAAATACAAATTATATCTATGACTACTAAATTTCCTCTTTAAGTGTTTATATTAAATCAGTATTGAAACATTTTCTTTATTAATGTTTTAATTAAGAACGTAATACATATTTGTTGTACAAAGTGAAACAAATCAGGAAAAAAGTTTAAAAAGTTAATAAGCTCCTGCCTCCCCTTCAGATCCTGTGTATTATAAACAGACTGGTATGTATCTTTTCATATCCTTCTTATTAAAACAAGTAAAATATGCATATTTATAAATTATATTTTAATATATATTATATATTTAAGTATATATATTATATACATATATAATATATGTATATATATCCCCCATGTAGTAGTTTTTTTACTTGCTTTTTTTTTTTTTAATGGGGGGAGTCACACTAAAAAAGCCTATCAATAGGTAGCAAAATAGCATGAAACATCCATGAGTATACAATGGATTCAATAAGAAATATCAGATAAACACAATGTCAGGCCATATCAAAACCATGTATGTACAAAAGATCAAAAGCATATACCACCAAAACGATACTGCTGCCTATTGAATGAAAAATCTAAACACATATGAACGGATTTGTGGGTCTGGAAAATCAAATAAGCAAGCCAGAATATACAACACCCTTCTTAAAATGCCACGAGGAATACTATGTGAACTAATATCTGGTTTGTAATTTATATTACCAAGGTCTTCACAAAATAAAACAACAGCAATAAAACTCAGTGACGAAAGGTTTTTAAAAAGTGAAATGTATTAAAATGCACTCTTTACAATTCATGATATTTCATACACTCTAATTGCAGTAGCAGATGAAATCCCTTTCCACTCCAAGCTACACTCTATTCAGTTGTATAATTTAGTGAAAAAGGAAAAGGATGTAGCCACAGCTGTGGCCAGAAGAGGCCCTCCATCCTATCCCATTGAGAGAATCCCTGAATTTCACTATACGTTCCAACCCTTTTCCAACCCCATCTCTTCACAAAAAGAACCTCTAAATAAGTGGTCCCAGGCCCCAGAGACCCAGCTTGCCAGCTGGTAACCGTCTCTGAAGTCCCATATATTTGCAGAAGCTTCCATAGCCCTTCCTGTCACTCCCCACCCAGTCAACTCAGAAGGCCCTCCTTGTGTCCCCGGTGTCTCCGCTCACCCACAGCGGACAAAGCCTTTTAGAGGTATTCTTCAGCTTTGCTAATTTCTACACACCTTGATCTCACAGCATGTTGCTATGAAGGAAACATTGCAGGGGTAGAGCGAAAGGGAGAAAGAGACAGACAAGAAGGGCAGGGGGAGACAGGAAGAGAGAGGGAGGCAGACAGGGAGAGAGGAAAAGAGCAAAAGAAAAGGATGAGGAAAAAACTGACGTGAGTAGGAGGGAAAATTCCCTACCTACAGGATTGGAGAATGAATTATTTCTAGGAGTAACTAACCAGCTGTGGTTTCCTTTCCATCTCTCCCCAAAAAGCAAAAAAGTGTCATTTTATCTGATTTCTTTTTCCTTTTGCTAGCGGCTTCAAGCGTTTAGAAAATCTTTCAACAACCATACCTTCCTGATAAAATAAGAGAACACTGCATACTGATCCTCATTAGATAGAAGAGGAAAAAGTGAGGAATGGGGAGGTCCAAAGCCTGGCTCAATGTCACAGGAAAGGCAGTTGCAAAATGAGGATAAGACCCAGGGTTCTTGACTCCAGCCCTTGACTTTATCCACAAAGTACCAACACAAACAGTCTAGATGTGTTATCTCGCCCCCTTCTGTCTCAAAAGCTGAGTGACAAAGAGTGCTTAGTGTGATACTGAGTGTAAATGACAGCACAGGAAGTCCATTCTCAGGGCAAGCTGTGAGACCGGCAGCTGAACAGGAGGCCAGAAAGCAAGTCTGTACAGAGCACTTCCAGTCTACACCCACCATCTCACCCGCCCCTACTGTGGCCAGAGTCCACAGGGCCACGGGGAGGAGTTGTGTGGCTGCGGGAGGGTACCAGAGGTTCAAAGTCCACTTAACTCATCAATTCCTGAGCATCTTTGAGGGAGACAAAAGGCTGTGCCTTAATAAGAAACGAGTCATGTACAGAACTGAGTATTTTACCTTATTTTAAATATAATATTTATATTCTGATTCACTTATGAATGATATTATACAATCATGTATGAACCCTACATATAAATACTGTGCAAATCCTCAAATTTTCTGACATGGTACTAACCTCAGGATTCAACTCTTTGAAACGTGTTAATACAGTTCTCCAGGAATTCCATCCAGTCACGTATCACATGTTCGAAGCTTAAATGCTGAAAGTAAAGAAATGTTACATCAAAACAGGTTCGGTGTGCATATCAGCCATATATGGAAGAAACATTTACAGGGAAACCACACCCACTGCTAAATTCACACTCGTATCAGCCAAGACATCTGTATACATACAAAGTGTGTAAGTTAAATCGTGTAGCACAAAGATGGCTTTATTTGTGCTATTATAGCATTGTCATTTATTGCAAATATCAAGGAAAAGAAGTGAAAAAAGAAAAGAAGCCTACAATGACCTAAGTCTACTACAAATTGAATTTCATTATTATCTTCCTGTAAACATACCTTTCATTACAAGTGTTTTATTACAAATAATCTCTTCAACAAAATAAAGAAAAATAAGTTTATTAAAGGACCAAATCCCAAAGTATAATTTATAATTTCTCATTCAATGCTAAATTATAATTGTTTTTTATTAAATAGTAGTAAAAATATCCTGTAAAATAGATGTTTTACATGATCTTAATATCTAATCCTAACATTATTGTTTAATTATATTTAAATTGATTGACATAGACCTAGTGCATTGAAATCCGACAGGTTCTCAAATACATTTCTTTTTTAATTCTAAATGTCCACAAGTTGTGAAAAGCTAATCTCTAAGGTACACACTGAGAGATCATAAACACTTTCATTTGGAATGGATTTCTATTTGAAATATCAAGCATCTATAAAATAAAGATAAACAGTAATCATCACAGAAGGGAATTGTTTTATGTTAATCATTTATACTTATATTTATACTTCTTATTGCTAAGGTCAGTCAGAGGTTGGCAGATTTTTCCAAAATCTGAAGGGCAAACGTATTCAAGGAGGGAAAGACACACACAAAGAAAACACAAAAACAGGCACAAAGAGAGACACAAAAAGACCAAAAACGCTCAAAATGTACTTTCTTAAAATAGCAGACTACTTCAGTTATGACATATGCACTAGCTTGGGGTTCCTAAATCAGCAGACTGAAGAAAAACTGCCTTGTCATCAGAACTCCAAAATATATGGATCCCACGAGAAACAGATATGTGGAGCTATATAGGTCTAAATCCAAACTCCCTCTGTAGAAGAAAACAAATTTCAGCTGCATAATAAGTTGAGCGTCTTGACCAACACATTAGAAATTACCAAAGATATTCTAAGGACAAGATACTAAACTCATTTTCCTTTCAAAAGGGAGGAAAGCACAGATAAGGGACACTCACGGCAGCAAACAGAACGCAAAAATGAAAAGCCAAAATAAAAAAAGACCGATGAAAGCATAACATTAAAAAGAGAAGTGTTTAGCTGTTAAATCATCCAAATTGCTTTGCCAAATTTTGACATGCTTGATTTCCTGTAGTAAAAATCTTTTTTTTTTTTTGTCTTTGAAAAAAAAAAAAGGGGAGGAAAAATAACCAGCTGTTCCTTGTATAGTTCAGGAAACAAGTTTGATTTATTACTTGAAGGTTATTTTTGAATGAGCTGCTTGTGGCAGCCAGAGTGCAAGAAAAGTCACTGAGGCCTGTCCACTTGAAGGGCTCAAACTGTTTCCTGAACAGTCCTTCACTCTGCACCTCCGATGGCTATTATTGACAACGTGTGACTGGGGCCTTCCAGGATTTTAAAACAGCGGGGGTCCGGGCCAAACAATCAGCCTGTCAATTACCTTTTCCCCTGTTGTGAAAAAGGGGCCCAGGACAATGCAACTTCCCAGCGGGGAGTCGTGCAGCCCCCAGTCTGTAACCCACTCCTGCACGGTTCAGCATTCAAAGCCCAGTAAATGGTCAGTGCCTTCACTTTTGTCTGTGCGTGTCAGTTCCAACCAGCATTACTGCAAGGTAGATGTCTCCATGGAAGGATTCTTAAGTTCTTGCAAGGGCAAAATTGACTCTGTACATTGTCATCTCTGGTCTTCTTGGACTTTTTTTTTTCTTTCCCTAAGATCCAAATGGACACAAAGAGCACCCCCCAGCCCCCCCTCTGTAGGCTTGTCCTCCGGGAGCGCCCAACCCTCTCTACCTAGACTGTTGCTTAAAAAACTTCCTGTGGGCATTGATGACTCGCTGTGAGGACTGTCCGTCATCCCACCCCTTTGTCCGGCAGTCACTTCCATTCGAATTTGACTGACTGACGAAGCCTGAGTTATTTGTAAAGAACAACAAGGCTTTTCATTCATAATTTTAGTAGGGGGACAGGGTGCTAATGACTGAGCTTGAATAACTCGGGAATGTGGTATTCAAGGCAGGAAGAAGCCCAACCGACTGCCAAACAGGGAAGGAGAGGATGTAGGTGAAAAGTGCCTGGGTAAAAAGTCAAACAATGGCGGGAGGATCACACATGTATACAAGTACAAATCGAGGTTTTCAAAGGTGAGACAATCAAAAAGATGGAAGCAGGAAGGAGGGCAGGGAAAGTCTAACAGGATTTCATTAGCTTTGGGGTCAAGTTACATGACAGAGTTTACAGAATCCGAAACCCATAGTGTCTACAGAGGAAGTGATCTTTTCTTCCACTGCTGATTCTCCTCCAAAAATTAAATAAATAATTAAAAAAAGAAAAAGTAAAACTGGTTTTCACTCTCTTTTAGTACCTTTCATATATTCAGACAGAGAGTTTGTTTTGCAGGGGTACTCAGCTTGGTAATCCAGTCTGGGTTCCAAAGAGCTTGCCTACTTTCAGGGTCTCTAGTCAATTTTCTGTGCATGCAGCATAAATACAATGTATAATAATGTTATACACCTGCTGCTTCCAAGGAGGAGAAATTGTACAAATATCAATTTCTGGTTTAACTTAACTGTATAGCTAAGTATTATGAGTTTTCTTTTTCTTGCTAAAATAATACAATTGTGGTTTGGCTTTTTTAAATTAAGAAATTAAAAGTATCATATTAATTTTTAAAATTTATTTATTTATTTATTTTTGGCTGCGTGGGATCTTCGATGCTGCACACGGGCTTTCTCTAGTTGCGGCGAGCAGTGACTACTCTTCGTTGTGGTGTGCGTGCTTCTCACTGCAGTGGCTTCTCTTGTTGCGGAGCACAGGCTCTAGGCGCGCGGGCTTCAGTAGTTGTGGCGCGTGGACTCAGTAGTTGTGGCTCTCGGGCTCTAGAGCATGGGCTCAGTAGTTGTGGTGCACGGGCTTAGTTGCTCCGCGGCATGTGGGATCTTCCTGGACCAGGGCTCGAACCCATGTCCCCTGCATTGGCAGGCGGATTCTTAACCACTGCGCCACCAGGGAAGTCCCCAAAAGTATCATATTGAATTTTTAATGCATGATTTTATACATTAGATCATAGAAAATAATCCAAAACAACAGTGTTGCACATTTTAATGTAATGCAAAACGAAAGTAATTCTATAAGTGAAGAATGTTTCAGTCGTTATCAGAAAATGTTTACTATGTCTCTTTTGTTAAAGCAAGTCAAATAAAAGTTAAAGTGAAGAATAACAAATGCTGATTTACTTAGAGATCAGCAAAAATAAATTGTCAAGTAGTAGGACTCTAGCTCAGCCTCCACTGAGTCTATTAGGACAGGGGTCCCCAACCCCGGGGCCAGGACCCATACCGGTCCTCAGCCTGTTAGGAACCGTGCCGCACAGCAGGAGGTGAGCAGTGGGCAGGTGCGTGAAGCTTCATCTGCTGCTCCCCATCGCTCCCCATCGCTTGCATTACTGCCTGAACCGTCCGCTGCCCCCCGCCCCTCATCCGTGGAAAAATTGTCTTCCACGAAACTGGTCTCTGGTGCCAAAAATGTTGGAGACTACTGTATTAGGACTAGCGGTCTGAGGGAGTTCTAGGGCTACTGAGGTCCAAGGTCAAAGTTCAGACTCTGGGCTGGATGCTTACTTAACTCTAAGTTCCTAAGTCACAAACTGACCTAGCAAACGTTCTTGAAAACTGAGGCACTAACTACAATCTCTATGTGGTTAAAATCCATTATCTCATATCAGTCTGACAACCATCCTGCTCTGACCAATGAGGAAACTGAGGTGTGGAGACCCTCCAGTACTTTCCATCTGTTTCCACCTGAGTACGCAACAAAGGCAAAGGATGCTGAACGCACTCCTGGAGCATCCCAAAACTAACCTGAAGTAGACTTCAGGGGGATTTCATCATCATCATCATTTTGGGCTTGGGTTTTAAGAACGTACATGAGGGCTTCCCTGATGGCGCAGTGGTTGGGAGTCCGCCTGCCAATGCAGGGGACACGGGTTCGTGCCCCGGTCCAGGAGGATTCCACATGCCGCGGAGCGGCTAGGCCCGTGAGCCACAACTACTGAGCCTGCGCGTCTGGAGCCTGTGCTCCGCAACAAGAGAGGCCGCGATAGTGAGAGGCCCGCGCACCGCGATGAAGAGTGCCCCCGCTTGCCACAACTGGAGAAAGCCCGTGCACAGAAACGAAGACCCAACACAGCCAAAAATAAATAAATAAATAAATAAATTTATTAAAAAAAACAAGCTAACCTTATAGTACCAGGTTAGTTTGTGGTCTCAAATGTGTTCATATCACTTGAGTGTTTTAAATTATATGTATACATATAGCTGATACACTTTGTTATACAGCAGAAACTAACACACCATTGTAAGGCAATTATACTCCAATAAAGATGTTAAAAATAAATTAAAAAAAAAAAAAAGAAAAGAATGTACATGAATCTAAATAAAGTTAGGTGGACCAGGTTTATCTTGTGGCTTCCTATGCCCCTGCTATATCCCCGCAAATCCCTAGCTGCTTTTTCTTTTCCAGCTTTATTGAGGTACAGTTGGCAACTAAAAATGTAATATATTTAAAAGTGTACAGCATAATAATTTGAAACACATATATACCATGAAATGATTTCCACAACCAAGTTAATTAACAATCTATCACCTCACATAGTTACTTTGTGTGTGTGCATGTGAGAATGCTTTAGGTCTACTCTCTTAGCAAATTGCAAGTATACAATACAGTATTATTAACTATAGCCACCATGCTGGACATTAAATCCTCAGAATCCTTATTCATTCTATAACTGAAAGTTTATACCCTTTGACCAACCTCTCCCCATTTCCACCAGCCTCTGGCAACCACCATTCTACTCTCTGTTTCTATGAGTTCAAATCCTTAAGATTTTGAGAGCAGGATTAAATAATTTGCCCCAACACTTAGAACTAATGATTGATTGAGAGTTCAATCACACTCTGGTGATTCTTGATTCAAAACTTAGGCCCCAGGTCCATGAATGACAGATGGCCATGACTGGCCTGGTCCAAGCCCAGGCCATTTAAATCATGAAGTAAGTGTATGATGTTTTTCACCCCAGACCTCCCTGCCAGCTGTCTCAATCCTCTCTTGTGGTGATATTGTTAATAACTGGATCTCTGGGATACAAAAAAAAAAAAAAACACAAAGAACAAAATAAAACAAAACAAAACCCCTTGATTTCAGCATTTGGCGATTTCTGTGTTGTAAATAAACTCACCATGACTGATTTTCAAACCTAATGTCACTAAATGTGGAGATGAGAAGAGATACCCATAATCAGCTCTTGCATGCAAGCGTGAGCCTGTTCTAGCATTTTCATCTACTAAACATGCTCTGTTTAGTGTCTACTGCATTTTCTATTCTTGTTCTCAGTGAGATATGAATCTCTATTATGGTTTCATTATAATAATATAATGACTTTCATTTATAGAAGAGTTATTACAAGTCAGACTTCTTCTAAAACTCCACATGCATTATTCATTTAACCCTCATGATGATGCTTGGACATAGAAAATAATTTTATCCCCACTTTATGGGTGAAGAAACTAAGGCAGTGGGCGACTGAGAAATTTATATAAGGCCCCCTCTCAGACCAACCTAAAATGGACTCTATGTGAAGGATCTTGTCATCTAATTTTTAAAAAATCTCCCAAGTAATGCTAATGTACGGCCAGGGTTGAGAACCACTGATCTAGAAAATAAAGCAAGAACCCTTGCTATTTGAAAAAAAATACAACTTTCCAATTGAATGAGGTTAACTGTATGTTAGATCTTGGATAAGGCTCAATTCATAATTCTACTCGGCTGTGTAGACACGCATTGTACATTAAAAAACCTTTGTGGAGGGACTTCCCTGGTGGCGCAGTGGTAAAGAATCCGCCTGCCAATGCAGGGGACATGGGTTTGAGCCCTGGTCTGGGAAGATGCCACGTGCCGCGGAGCAACTAAGCCTGAGCGCCACAACTACTGAGCCTGCAAGCCACAACTGCTGAGCCGCACTCCACAACTGCTGAAGCCTGCGCGCCTAGAGCCCGTGCTCCACAACAAGAGAAGCCACCGCAATGAGAAGCCTGCTCACCACAACTAGAGAAAGCCCGCGTGCAGCAACAAAGACCCAATGCAACCAAAAATAAAAATAAGTTAATTAATTAATTAATTTAAAAAAAAAAAAAACCTTTGTGGAGATCAAATTAGAATGTGGGTCATCTTTAGGACGTGATAGAGTTTTTCTAAAAAATATATTCTGAATAACCTAAATATCTCAATAAGTAGGGTAACAGGACCTTTGGTAAAATCTCTACTGTCTTACTGAAAGCATGTTAAATCCCTCCCAATCCTGGGTGATTTGATTTATAATGCCTGCTGAACTGTAATGCTAATGATTGCCACATGGAAGATGCCCTTTGCCTCTTAGGCACCATGGGCCCAGGACATTTGGTATTATCTTAGGTTTCAGAAGTATCATGATCCACTAATAACTTGAAAAGTAGTTTAAAAGGTAAGGAATAAAAAAAAGCAAATTATTTTAACAGTTGTGTAAAGTTCACGAGAAAAGGATGCCAAATAATGGGAAGAAAATCATTTGTCTGTTGCCACAGACCCTGGCCCTGCCTGAGGTTGAAACTGTTCCTATGATGTCTTGAATATACTTATAGAATTCTTTAGGGAAATTCAAATATTTCAGCTTCTGTCTAGAGCTATCTTATCTGAATTCCATTATAAAGTTACAGTACTAGAGACATAAAGGTCTTTTGTACCCACACTCTAGGTATATATTCAGAGAGTTTTAGCTTCTTAATAAACCACTCAAAATGTACTGCCAGAATGGGAGAATGATAGACCTGTACACTGAGGCCCAAAGACAGCTAACAACTGGCCCACTGCCCTGCTCAGTGGCTGCCTCCTTTGGGATCCTCCCTAACTCTGCTGAGCCAACAAACCCTCAAGCACCAATAGCAGCCAGTTGAAAACTGACTTAGTAGATGCCCTTGAATGGCTTTCCAGTATTTTCATGGCTATTTGTCTCACCTGCCATTTAGACTGTCAGCTCCTTGCAGTCAGAAACTAGCTAGTTCTCATCTCAAACCCTTGAGCAAAGTGATAGAACCAGTGGCTCCCAGGCCAAGGCCATGAAGAGAGGAATTCTGCCCCCAGAAGGCCACGCTATGTTGATATTCAATAAGAAAGAGGGGTTGACATGTGTTTCCCCAGAATGCTGGAGAATAGGATTTGTTATATAGTTCAAGACTCTTAAATTTTATTATTCTGAGTCATTGCACATTCACCTTCACAGGATCATAATAACCTGAAGAATTTAGAACAATGGAACATCATAGCCTTCCAGCGTACAGCAAATACCTCTGCCACACACCATTTAATGTAAGTGAATGTGCATCTTCTTCCTAACGGGGGATAGAGCTTTAACACCATTTCAGACACAGGGCTCCATCCCCAAAATATACACTTAAAAATTCTGTGTTGGCAAGAGCCCAAATGTCAAAGCCACTCTCAAATAAGAAGGAACTCACATTTCTCAAGCCTCTAAATTTCCTGAACAAGTAATTCAATGAGGAGACATTCCAGTCAGAAACAACAACATCAGCTAAATAAGTCCCATCTTCCCTAAAGTTCTCTACCTACTTTGAGAAGGTCACATGAAAACAAAAATCAGTGTAAGGTTAAGGTTTCTTTGAAATACTATTAATAGTTGAATATAGCTAATAACAATCAAAACGTGTTCTAAATCTCTATTTTTATTCCTACATAAGCACAAACAAATAAGATACATAAATCAAATTGTGCTTACTATGTAATTTTAAAACTGTTTGAAAATATGGAGGCAAAACCATATTTAAATATTCATTTACCATATTCATTTACCAAATAAACTACCAAGCCCAATTTAACTGAAATTATCACTGCTACTTATTGAGAGCTTCCCATATGCTAGCCTTCATAGATACTTCATATCATCCAATCCTAACAGCAACTCTTTTACAGTTGGGCACTAAGGTTAATTGCCTGACTCATTCATTCATCTTACTTTAAAATGTTTGAGTTACTTATATGTGCCAGAGCCTTCAGTGCTGTGGGTAAAATGGCAGGCAACACCCGACTCGGATTCCAGCCCTCATGGAGCTTAGAATACAGCGAAGGAGACAGTTAATAAATGGTCACTCAATTATATGTATGTTTGCAGCAGAGAAGGTCAGGAGAGGAACAAGGGAGGTTTGACCTAGTCAAAGGGTCAGAAAAAGGTTTCCTGAGAAAAAGACAACAGAGATTTGAAAGATAAGTAGGAGTTAACACAGCAAAAGGCCAGAAAAGTGAAAGGGGAGATTGCATATACAGAGGTAATAGTCACAGCAGCAAGGCAGAAAGCAGGGGGTGTGCAGTAACAGGAGGCTAGGAAGGAAAAGGGGCTGGACTGTAGCACCAGGAAGTTGGGTTAAGGACTTGGATCTTTAACCCAGGAATAATGAAAAGGCGGGAGAGGGGGTTTGAGCATCAGGGCATCCCGGTCAGATTGGCCCCAAATGACCTAGCCTGAACCTAACTCCAGATTTCTTAAACCCCCAACGTCTCTGGAACCTATTATGACATGTAACAGTTTAACCTTCAGTATCATTTTTTTTAAGGAATGACGGCTAAAAAAAAAAAATTGTTAGATCTAATTTTGCCCGTGCATGGTTTTAACATCTCTTAGGTTATAACGCAAGTATGTTGCTGTACTGTAAAAAGGGTGTGAAGACTATTTCTCAAAATTGCAAGGGGACTTTCACATAGAACATGAAAGGCGAAAATGGTTCACTCTTTGGTGGCTTTCTTGAAGCTATTTTAAAAATGCATTGTTGAAGGTTAGCAAAGTGCTAACTTCTTAATTTGAAACTACAGATTAGTACTTAATTTTAATTATTAATATACTTAGGCTTTTGCCAAATGCACTTTTTTAAGTAAAAAATTCATGAGTTTTCTTTTACCTATTCTTTAGCCCCCCATGATCAGCCTGTTTGTTAATTTCTTTATTATATAGTTTGAGAGTAGATGTTCCCTACAGATTTTCTTCCAAGCACATAAAATTTCCATAAAGATTTCTTTTTAAACTTTATAATATTTACTATTTCAGGGGTTAAAAATCATGGTCTGAACAAACTTATTTCAGTCACTTCCTAATAATTACACAAAACACAGTAGTAATTTCCAGGTTAACGGAATGACTCAAGTTCTGCCATTAAAAAATCCAAAAACTCTTTATTTGCTTTAAGAAAATTAAGGCAAGGGACTTCCCTGGTGGCGCAGTGGTTAAGAATCCGCCTGCCAATGCAGGGAACACAGGTTAGAGCCCTGGTCCAGGAAGATCCCACATGCCACGGAGTAACTAAGCCCGTGCACCACAACTACTGAGCCTGCGCTCTAGAGCCCGTGAGCCACAACTACTGAGCCCGGTGACACAACTACGGAAGCCCACATGCCTAGAGTCTGTGCTCCGCAACAGGAGAAGCCACCACAGTGAGAAGCCCACGCACCAAAACGAAGAATAGCCCCCGCTCGCTGCAACTAGAGAAAGCCCACACCCAACAACGAAGACCCAACACAGTCGAAAATAAATAAATAAATTTATAAAAAAAAGGATGAAAGAATATTAAGGCAAAAAAATTTACTTATTTTAATTACGTTCATTAATTTCATTCATTTATTGGAAAGCACTTATTGAGCGGATAACATTCAGAGTGATTTTTTTTTAAGAATAAGATGGTGAAGAACCTTTCTATTTCAGTTCCAGCCCACTAAGTCCAAGGCAGTCCTGACATAGACTCCCTCAGATCCTTGGAGCAGTTTAGCCTTTCAAAGAGTTACACCCAATACACAGTTTGTATAGAAAAGCTGGTTTATATAACACCATGATATTCTCAAATGATTCACAATTCACTGAAACTTCAAAATACTTCCTGTCCAAAGGAACAAGACAGGAAGAACAAATTGAATCTGCATGCACCCATATTCCATTTACCATATTGAACATTTTTAGACCTGACCTGTTAACTGAGATTATTAATTCAGGGCTGGCTGGCAGCCTGGATTTTATGGCATCTGGATTATCAGAATGGCTGTCGTGGAATCTGTTTGACTACATCTTCCTTAGAGAACAGGATGAACTTCCTGTGCCCTTTTGATCACGTGTCCACATAATGGGAAGTTTAAAACCCAAACTTCCTGTTTATTCAGAGGCTAAAATCTTCCTACTGCTACTAAGCTTGGCCAGTAATATCCAAACACTCATTTCAATTTATGATTTTCACTTTAGCATCTGGGTTAAAAAGATTCCAAAATAAAGGGATCAAATGTTAAAACAACAGAATAAAACGAATAAACCTAGGGCTATTTGGGGACAGGCAAAGCAACAATGCTGTGGTCTCACTGATTAGACTTTCTCTGCACACATCAATCCTACAAAGAAAGAAGCTTGACTGTAAGGTCAAGGGATAAATATATCGGAAATATAATGAGAAAAATCATGTTGGACTGCAGAGACATTTTGCCTTGTTACAGAAATTCAGTCCACTTCTGACTTTGCATAAATTGTAGTAATAAAGTGCATGGAGCCAGCAGGAAGACTGATTAACCAGTAGAAACCACCAGGTGGATTCAGGTTGAATATAAGATCTCTGAAAAAAGACCCGACCAACCAGAGCCCCCAGTTTAAGATCAACTCATCAAACCACTTCTCTTACCCAGGGATAACTGCAGGTCTTTCCCCCAGTTTAGTTAAGGATAAAAGGACATCACCAAAGAAGGTCAGATGCAGAGATAAGCTGTCCCCAGTCCTCCTAGGGATGTAGATAAGAACTCAAGTGTTCTATTTTGAATTCCTATTGCAGCCACTCCCAGCTCCCTCCAAAAGGTAGCAGCTATAGAATTTGGAGATTCAAAGCAATTCAAAAAAGTAAAATGACTACAGTCCTGGCTGTCAAATCAAAAGGTCATTATTGCAAAGCCCTTTCTTTAACTTAGGAAGGTCCCTCCCAGAAGAGTCCATGCATAAATTGTTTACTAAGGCAATTGGGATACTAAATTGTTACTCGTGGAAGCAGTATATGCTGTTGTATTCTGGGCCATCTTTAAATATGAATACATATATAAGTCACCTTGGTTATAAAACTAAAAAAAAATAAAATAAAATAACCAAATAATCAATATTCTTCTTTGTCTCAAAAACGCATCATATCACTGCAAGATATCTCTCTGCTTATCAAACCTGGGTCTGAACCCAGTAAGCCCAAGTGGTTTGATCAATCTCACAAAGAAACTGGAACTAGAGTTGTTTAAAACTACATTCTCGCATTACTAAGACATAAATCAGAAGCTTAGATGATTACGTGCAACCTTGAAAATATCTGACTTAACTTGGCCAACAGACCTACTGGTAAACAGTAGGCCAACAGACTGGGGGAGGCAAAATTCACGTCAGTTTATACACTGCCTCATTTGAAAAAAACAAATTGAGGGTAATTATAGTTATAAAATGAAGTAAATCCAAAGAAATGAATACAGAAAATTAAATGAAGGCAGAGATGAGATCGCAAAAGTATGACAACACACAGTCCTGTTCAATGGCTCAGACTAAGCGGGCATGTTACCTGGTCCCTCCAGAGAACTTAGAGGTGAGTACTGGTATAGCAGGCGTTTCCAAGGATTGGGCATTTTTCAACATCAGGGACAGGACAAACATCAGGGGTGCCTCTCTAGAACCCTCCACAGCACGTTTGAATATGGGCTTCATTGTGAAGTTTTACATAACATCCTTTCAAAATTTTAAAGTATCTTCCAAAATTAACCCCAGTTATAATTTTGGCATGTAACATGAGAATCAATTTTGGGACACATGACAATAGCTGCACCAAACACTTCATTGTGTGTGCATGCACAGGCATACCTAGAAGCATAATTCTTCTTTGGGGTGACAACTAAGTAAACTTTGGAGGCACAATATAGTGCTTTATACACCACTTCTGAAAAGTAGTAATAATAAATAATAAATAGTAAGGAGTAAATTAGAAAGACTCCAACAGATTCTCGTTTTTACCTTGTGCTTAAGTTATAGGTTAAATGTTTTCCCAGCTTGCAAACAGGAGGCGGCTGGGGAAGAAGGAAGAGCTAGATTAAATGGGATTCCTTCTAGCTCATGAAAGATAAGTATAAATTCCTAGATTCTTCTCTATTGATTCAGTAAAAATGGAAGGTACCCTCAGCAGCCGGAGGCTTCTAATTTAAATTCCATTTTATACTTTGAACCAGAACAACGTGTTTTCACAGAGTTCCTGCAGCGCTGGGAGCACAGCCTGGGCACAAGTGTCTCCTAAGAAGCAGCCATAGGGTGCAGGGGTTTGAGGAAGCGAAGAGAAGGCGTTTCTTTCACCTGTTCTGCCGGAGACTTGGCCATATTCAGGCAGCGCGTTCCCACCAGCCTTGCACACCCTGGCTTTGGCCCCCAAGTCCGTCCCCTCGGTAAAAGCCGGGGTTCCTCTGCACCTGGTACCTCATCTCCGAGAAGAGGGTAGGGAAAGCCACCTGCTGTTGCACTTACATAATAAATGTCTTTTTATTCATTGTGAACCAGTCGGCCCAAGGTGCATTTTGGAAGGCACCTCCGCCTGCCTTCGTTGAGTCCCGGGAAAGAGAGCAGCCTCAGCCCCGCGCCGGGCGGGCGGGCGCCCCCTGGTGGCCCGACGGGCCGTGAGCGCAGCGGCGCTTGAGTTCACCCGGAGGCTGAAAGGACTCGGGCGTCGGGCGAGCGGCCAGAGCTGGGGGGGGTGCCCAGTCGTCCCGTGTCCTCAGGCCCGGGGACGCCGTGGAGCAGGCGGACGTAGCCCGGTCCACCCTCACCCGAGGGGTGGGGGGACGTAGGCCAGCGCCCGGAAATAACGCATGCCACTTCCCCTGCCACCTCTGGGTCCAAACCTCGGGCGAGGAGAGAGAGCCCTAGAGAAACATGGAGAAGGCAGGGCGAGAGCGCGGCGCGGCCGGGAACGGTCCGGGGACGTTCCAGGACGAGAGCTCGGGAGCAGGCAACGAGTGCCAGGGTAGCTGTGAACGGATGTGGGCTGGAGCCGGACCCGGGAAATCTAGCACCACGTTTTCCTAGCACTGTTTCAAGAACTCTAACCCCAGCACGGCGAGATCGCAGGTGCTCTTCGGGAGTTTTGACCGTACTTCTCTGTAAAGTAAAACCATTCTGTAAATCATTAGAATCCAATATTAGGAGTGTGTTGGGAGGGGTGTTACTTTCCCACCGGTGCTCCCACGTGCAAGCACGTTTCTTAGTAAATGAACGGCAGTTAGAGCCGTGCATATGTATGCATTTTCTATCTTTATATACGTATACATATTTTTTTAAAGTGGGAAAACACAGACCACCTTCAAAATGGACAATAGGATCTTCTTGGGAAAGGTTCTACGTGACAAGGAGAGTCGGAAATGAAGGGTGACTCTTTTGGTTAAGTGGAGGAGGACATCTGCAGTGAAACAGCGTGCCCCCTCCCATTTCAGAAGCCCGTGATGTCGCCCTTAGTAATCGTTTATGTGTGTATGACTGCATTAACTAATTTTAAAAAGGCCTGTATTGTAGAGTTTCCTTCCGCTGTTGCGTCAAACAAAACAGTAAGAAAGATCTTCAGACAGCCTCCATCTGTAGCTGACTGCCCCTTTAAAAATAAAATCTAATATTAAACCGAAAAACTACACATCGACACAATCAAAAGCAAATCCCGGCAAGAGCAGAAGTCACTTGAAACTCGAATCTGCATTCCGTTCCTCTCGTACGCAGCTCCGAGGTGGGAGAGGCGGTTTGTGCTGGTGCCTGGTGTATAATCGGGTTAATCCAGTAGACAAAGAATAAACCAATAGCCCTCCCACCTCACTTCCCGCTCCCCTTCCCCTCCCCCTTCTTCTCTCCCCGTCGCCCCCTCGAGGGGGAACAGAAAAGGGGAGAGGTTGGCTTGCAATGGATTCCGAATGAAGTCTCAAAACCTGCAACTTGTTTTTAATGCTAACACTGCCTGGCCCGGATTAGTTTGAAATGTTCATTCCCTTTTCCTAGTGGCGGGGAGAAAGTTCCCTAAGCCAGCCGAGCTAAGGCTCTTCCTCATGGCCCCTGGGGAAAACTTAAGGTCAGTGTTTCCTTGAAACTAGATAAACTGACCCCGCCGTGCCCAGCCCGGCCCCGCGGGCACCCCGCGTGACGGCCCCCGGGCGGCAGGACCAGCCTAGGGACGCGCGGGGCGGCGCAGTTGCCCTTTTGAATGCCTCCTGCGGCTCGGAGCGCTGGCGGGCGCTGGAGTGTGAGTGAATGTAGCCCCGCGGAGCCAATGAGCTGGGACCGGATGCGATATATCCTCTGGGACAACAACTGCTCTGTTCCGCCTCGGATCCACATGACGCCATTTACTGCTGCCGCGGCCGCCGCAGAGCTCCCTGCCTCCTCCGGAAAGGCGAGGGCGCAAGCCAACGGCGAGCCCCCCCGTCCGGGCCCCAGACCCTCCTCCTCCTCCTCCTCCTCCTCCTCCTCCTTCTCCTCCTCCTTCGCACCCACCGCCCCCGCCTCGGCCTCGCCGCCGCGCCTCCACAACGCCCAGTCTGCACCGCCGAGAGCTGCGCGCCGCAGCGCGAGCGGAGGAGAGGGGCCGGCGGAGCGCGCAGCGCCCAGGCCCCCGCGCCCGCCCGGCCCGCAGCCCTGCCGCCCCGCGCCCCCGCGCCGCCTCCGCTCGGACGCGGCCGCGGCCGCGCGACTTGGCCATCTGGCTTTAGGTTCTCTGTAAGGCCGTTTTCTTTTCTCATTCGCTCATCTGCCAAGAAAGGAGACTCGCCGTTGGCGCTTTGGCCTCCAGTTCATTGAGAAAAAAGAGGAAATACTCCGCGTGCGCTTTTAGAAAGGGGGTCGCCTCCAGCCCCGATCTCCAGAGTGTTCATCGCCTGGGGGCTTGGCTCCGGATTTTCCTCTCCTTTTCTCGTCCAGCCGATTGCTCGGAAGTTAGACTGAAGCAGAGTTTAGAAGCAAGAGGGGAAAAAGTTTGCATCGGGGCTGGATTTATTTGCACATCGCAGGAAGAAGAGAATCCAACGGAGAGGGGTTGGTGCAAAGCCGCGATCACGGTGAGGCGCGTTTGACTGGCTCTTCCCCTCCTGGCTCCGTGGCCGGCGCGTTGTGGGCAACATGGAGTAGGGGCAGCCGGACCGGGAGTGGGGTCCGTCTCTCCTCCGGCCTCCCTTTCTCTAACCCCGCAGGTTTTCCGTGGGGAACCCGGGAGCTGCCCGCGGGTCTGCCTCGCCTCGGGCTCGGTCTGCCTCGGCGGGGGCTGCAGTGCGCGCCGGGTGCAGTGTCCCCGACCCCACGCGCCCGCGCTCTGGGGGGTTGGGGTGGCGGACGGCTCGCGGCGAGTCGGGTCCCGGCGGTGCACTGGCCGCGAGTTGGGCGCTGAGAGCGGGAGAGGGAGGGAAAACACTTTGTGTTTTCCAGGTCGCCGTTGCAGGCGCTCGCATTGCTAACCTGTTCCTCTCCGGGGAAGGCACGTCCTGAGAGAGGCTGTCCCGAGGCAGGGGCGCCGGGGTTAGCGAGGGAGCGTGGGTCGCTCGCCTCGCGGGGGCAGCTAGACCTCGCGGGTGAAAAAAGGACAGGGTGCCGGGTGGAGGGAGCCCCAGCCTCTGCTCGGTGTGAACACAGGCGAGCACGGAGCTGGGTGGGAGCGTCGCCCTGCCTGGCGCCGGGTCTCTGCGGTTCGGAAGTGCAGCTTTCTCTTTTTTCCGTTCGCCTTGGTCGGCTTGGGTCATGCTTTTTTTCATTTTTAGAAGATTGGGCCGACCCAGCACAGGAAGAAGGTCATCAAGCGGTCGCGATCGTTTTCCATTACCTGAAAATAGGTGGCAAAAGAGGCTAGGGTTTGTTTTTTTTTTTCCCCCTTTTCCTTTGATGGGCTGACCCACTTTTTTGTTGCTGCTGCTGTTTCTTAATTCGGAATCTTGTGCGTTTTTACAAAGCGGTTTCTGTGTCGGTTTGCCCCACCCTTGCTTGTGCTGAAGTCCTTTCCCCCTAATCCTTAGTCTGATCACACACTGTTCTTAATGGGGGTTTCAAAGCGGGGGGCGGGGGGGGGGGCGAGGGAGCGGGGGAAGGAGGGGTGCTGCGAAGGAGGCCAGGGATAAGCAGAAATCACTCTAGTAAACCTCCTTCCCCGCAAAGATGCTAACTTTGCACTGCAAGCAAATCTGCGCGGAAAGTTTCCAGCTTAGGGATCTGGGTCTTGCACGCCCGGCGTGGGACCCTGGAAAATGTTCTTTCTTTTAAAAGCATTTTTTTATTTGATTTTAAGGAATATATACATGTATATAGATAGATATTTTTATTAATATATAGGCGTTTGCAGATTGCAGGCAATGCCCCTTCGGTCAGCGCAGGGTGGAGTCGCCCGGTGTGCATGGGTTAGACCTCGAAGTCCCGGCTCTATGTCTAAGGCAGGACTTTCTTCCTCGCGGCGTCGGGGCTGGAAACCAGTGCCCCGTGTTCGAGGGCCTTGGCCGGAACGTGCTGCGATGGGCGGTGTGACCTCCGCCTAAGGGTGGAGTGGCTCCCTCTTGGAGCTGGGAGGCAGTTCTCTGGGGTGGGGGAGATTCTATCTGGGAAGGAAGAGAGGGGGAAGCGCGCTCTAGCGTTTCAGGGCACGTCCCCTTCCGAGGCGCCCGCGCCCCCCGCCTGTCTGTCCGTCTCGGAATTGTGCGCAGGGGGGCCAGCTTGGCTTCTGGGCTGCGTCAGTCCTCCCGGAAAAAGGTCCCTCGGGGCTCGGACTGTGTGTCCCACCTGCTGGGGACGGTGTCGGTGCGCAGATAGATCCGATAAACGGAGTGAAAGCAAAGAAAGAGCAGCGCGATCTCGTCTGCCTCTCTGTTGGAACTGAGATCCGGTCTCCAGCTCTGCCTTTTTCCGAATTGGAAGGCGTGTGTCACCTGCCTGTGTCTCTTTTCTAAAAAGCCAGACGGGATGAAAGTCCACTTTTGTGCGTTTTTAGTCATTGTAGACTTGATTGGCAAAGGGGGTGGTAGTTTTGAAATTTTACAGAGGTGGCAATTTAAGCGGTTACTTGTCAGGATGATAGATTTGAGATGTGACACTTGAATTTTTAAAACACTTCCTGTTACCGCCAGTTTATGTTCTCAATTATTAGGTTTTTGGAAATGGGCAAAGTAGTTAAGATTTTGGCAGAATTTAAAATGTTCTCCTAGGCTCTCGGGTTGTACAATATGTGATTCTCAAGTTGTTGGGAAGTTGAAAATAAGTTCCTGTCTTTTTGTTGCTCCTGGTGTAAGTTTGCTTTATTGTAGTCCTGGCACCTGACAGGATTTGAATTGGTGTGTTTTTAATTCTATAACTTTGTGCTACTGTGTAGTTAATGATAATGCATGATTGTTGTATAAAAATGTATAACTCTTCCTGGGGGGGGGATATTTACTTTTTTTGCATGTCAGGTTCATCCTATGGGGTTTTATAAAGTTACAGAATAGTTCAAGGTATTTGATGTAAAAGCAGACTTAAAGTAAGAACCAAGAATTTCTAGGCTGTATTTATTGATGTTTAAGGCAAAAATGACCATGATAAGTTTAAACCTCTTTCAGAATCTTAAAAGGTATTCAACTTTTGAAAATGTCAGTATCAATGTTATATTCCAACACTACTTTCCCACAGTGTTTTACATGGAACCTGAACCTTGCAGATTTTATGCTTATTTGAGTAAGGAATTGTTACTTACGCGATTGAAACAAAGATCAGCTTGGTGTCACCACACATCACAGGATTAAAGAATTGTTGATACACAGCCATAATTTTTACTTTTTGGTACAGGCGTGGATCAGATGGCTGTCCGAATACCCTCCACAGCAACTCCGCTTCAAAGCCTGTTTCTCTAGAGGAAGTGGGGAGTGAAGAGTTAACTCAAGGGGGTGGACAGTGGGAAGTATCCTGGAGTGTAAACCGTCTCCTTCCTCTTGGTTTCCGCAGGAATTCAGATGTGTTCTAAGCCTGCTGGGGTGAGCACACTTCCAAGACCTGATGGAGGCCAGAGCTCAGAGTGGCAGCGGATCGCAGCCCTTGCTGCAGGCACCCCGTGACGGCGGCAGGCAGCGTGGGGAGCCCGACCCCAGAGACGCCCTCGCCCAGCAGGTACACGTGCTGTCTCTGGATCAGATCAGAGCCATCCGAAACACCAATGAGTACACAGAGGGACCTACTGTGGTCCCCAGACCTGGGCTCAAGCCTGCACCTCGCCCCTCCGCTCAGCACAAACACGAGAGGCTCCACGGTCTCCCTGAGCACCGCCAGCCCCCCAGGCCCCAGCACTCACAGGCCCACGCTTCTGCGAGGGCCACTCTGTCCAGGTCCATCAGCACAGTCAGCTCGGGGTCTCGCAGCAGTACTAGGACAAGTACCAGCAGCATTTCCTCTGAACAGAGGCTCTTGGGATCATCCTTCTCCTCGGGGCCTGTTGCTGATGGGATAATCCGGGTGCAGCCCAAATCAGAGCTCCAGCCAGGTGAGCTTAAGCCGCTGAGCAAGGAGGATTTGGGGCTGCACGCCTACAGGTGTGAGGACTGCGGCAAGTGCAAATGTAAGGAGTGCACCTACCCAAGGCCTCTGCCATCGGACTGGATCTGCCACGAGCAGTGCCTTTGCTCGGCCCAGAACGTGATCGACTACGGGACGTGCGTGTGCTGTGTGAAAGGCCTCTTCTATCACTGTTCCAATGATGACGAGGACAACTGTGCTGACAGCCCGTGTTCCTGCAGCCAGTCTCACTGTTGTGCACGGTGGTCGGCCATGGGCGTCATGTCCCTCTTTTTGCCTTGTTTATGGTGTTACCTTCCCGCCAAGGGTTGCCTTAAATTGTGCCAGGGGTGTTATGACCGGGTGAACAGGCCTGGATGCCGTTGTAAAAATTCAAACACAGTCTGCTGCAAAGTTCCCACTGTCCCACCCAGGAACTTTGAAAAACCAACATAGCATCGTTAATCAGGAATATTGCTGTGATAAAGATTGTTCCCTTTTTTTTTTTTTTAACACACACATATGCAACCAACTAAACAGTTAGAAATCTTGGCACTGTTGATAGAGGGTTGGGATATCGTTTGCTGTTTGCAGTGAAATGCTTATTGTCCATGTGCCATTTTAACTGATACGCGTGTCAGAATTCAGCTAATGGAGCTCAGAGTATGTGATGCAGATCTTGGCAACCTACATGTTGCATAAGCTAAAGCAACAGACACTCCTAGGCAAAGTTTTTGTTTGTGAATAGTACTTGCAAAATTTGTAAATTAACAAATGACTTTTTTTTTCCCCATTGTTTTCTCCAGAGATAATGTGCTATATTTTTGTATATACAATAATATTTGCAACTGTGAAAAACAAGTTGTGCCATACTATGTGGCACAGTCACAAAATATTATACTAATATGTTGTACATTCGGAAGAATGTGAATCAATCAGTATGTTTTTAGATTGTATTTTGCCTTACAGAAAGCCTTTATTGTAAGACTCTGATTTCCCTTTGGACTTCATGTATATTGTACAGTTACAGTAAAATTCTACCTTTATTTTCTAATTTTTTCAACATATTGTTTAGTGTAAAGAATATTTATTTGAAGTTTTATTATTTTATAAAGAAGAATATTTATTTTAAGAGGCATCTTACAAATTTTGCCCCTTTTATGAGGATGGGATAGTTGCTGCAAATGAGGGGTTACAGATGCATATGTTCAATATAAAATAGAAAATATATTAACGTTTGAAATTAAACTGAGCTGGATTGTCTTATTTTACCTTTTCTTTTGTTTTTTGAAGTGAAAAAGAAACCATTTTATGTCAAGGATAGCATTTCAGTGGAATTGTTTCACTTATCTATGAGATTATCTTATGGTTGCTGCTTTAAAGTAGAGTGGAGATTTGGTGATTTTCAGAGATAACTAGCCATCAGGAGAGAAATAGCTGAGCACCTGACTCACTTAATAGTATTAATCATATGAGGGCTCATTTTTGGCTCCTGTTGTTTTACTGATTTGCAGACTAGCCTTTGTTTTGCAGGTTTAAAAAAAAAAGTCTTAACTTATTCATTCAGGAGACTTCCCTAAAAGATGAACCATTAGACTTTTTCTTTATATACAATATTGAGAATGAATGTCATAAGGCTAATTCAAGACCAGAGAAATGAGTTCATGTCAACAAATATTTATTGACTGTCCTCTGTGTGTCAGGCATGCAGTATACACAGATCAAAGCTTATAATTGAGGCAAAAATGTTTTCTTGACTTAGCAGATCATGGCTCTGTTTTTTCTAGTCTCTTTGGTTTTAGACTCTTAAGTTTATCACCATGATACCAAGTTCCTTATGTTAGAAAAGACATGGAAAACATAACTTGTTTTGGTTCAGGCACTGGGTATCATGAAATTTCATCCTGTATTGGCCTAATAATAATTCAAGCACAAGCAGGCCACCTTGAGTGGCCCTGTTGTATTTATTTAATCAAATTATCCAGAAAATTGTTAAATTTTACACTGAGAAAAGATGCAGTATGGCAAAAAAGTCAGTGTTTGCGGTTATCTTTTGGACGCAAACACACAGCAAGCTGCTAAAAGCCCATCTTGACAAATATTGGGTTTTCTTACTTGTAATAAGTCACTTGATTAATTAGTCACTTTATGGCTGATTTTTTTTTTTTCCAAAAGCACAACCTTTTGCTGCCAAGAATCACCGGAAGTCTAGGAAATGATTTACCTGACGTTATTGTTTAATCTCTCGTTTCCTGTTCTAAGGCTCCTTTTCTTAGGTTAAGAGGTCTTAGTACAGGCTGTCTTCTGTTTTGTTTTTTGAAATTGGCTTTCAAGAAACTATATAGCCTCCTAAACCAAGACATTGCTATAAGGACCTTCAGTTTCCTCTAAGCTTTCTCCAAAAAAAAAAAAAAAAAAAACACAAGGGTAAATTAATTTAGAAATTATTTACTCTTAAGTTTCAACTCTGGGATACTGAATGTTGCAATTCTAATACTCATATCTAACCATTATGGTCTAAGAGGAATTAGAATATTGAAAAAACAATAGGACAGGGTTTCTTATTCATCATATAGTTTTCAATATTTGTAAAGCACAAAAATTTTGACTACCAGTTTCTGAATGTGTATCAGAAACTGCCATATGCACTGAGAAATTTTTTGGTATAGAAATTGTGAGTCCTTTTTTTTTTTTTAAACCACATGAGCAGCTTTCAAAGAGTTACATAGACAAATTGAATCAGATGCAATTGGGTGTTTATTGAAGATGTAGAATAAAGACCTCTTTCCATGGTTATGGAATCAATCTCTGATCATGTGGCCTAGGGATTTGCATTTTTAATCATTCCACTAGTGATTATGTACAGTTTGAGAACTACTGACCTAGATATTGCTTTCTAATTTAGCTTTTTTTTTTTAATGGAATCCATTGTAAAGCATAATTCACGAGTTTGAATGTAGAACATAGTGATAAACCAGCTGAATTTAGAAGAGGACTTGGTGTAAGTGTATATGAAGTCCCAATCAAAATTATTTAAAGATAAATAAGGAAAATTGGATTCCTCAAGAAGCTTCTAACTAACCTATTAAATGTTGAGTTTGTCTATAAACCAGTATAGAATTCATTTTCAGAATATAAAAAATGTTTATATCTAAACAGATTGAAAACAGATGGTGCTCACTCTTCAGTGTGTTAAAGAGATTTTAAATGTTCCAGGTCATCTCACTGAGGTAAAGGAATAATCACCTCAAGTTCGTGAAAATTCTTATTATAAATACCAGTCGATAATGCAATGGCCATTATTTGAATATTGCGATAGATTAAAAGTATAATGATATAGTCAACATTAGTTGACCCCTTAGCATTTAGGGGTCTCTTAACTATATATTTTTCTGGTTTCTTGCCTTTTTATTTTTTTAGAAACCCGTGCATTCTCTATATTGAGATTCATTTAAGGATGACAACTTGATTGCTGTTACTGAAAACAGTCATTTATGTGTGTTGAGGAGGAGACTTTAAGGCTCTGCCAGGTTTCTCCATGTTGGAGCATGCTCTGGGCATTGTCTGTGAAAGAAGAAAGCCAAAACCAAATACAGGTACTCTCAACCAAACTTTGCATGACTTCTTTCTCCAATACACCTTTGTCTCAAGGACTGATTGCCTCCAGGATATATAAGATAGTGATGATGTCAGATTAATGAGTTTGCTCTTTGCACAGTGCAGTGAGGTATTGGATAGACAGTTGATGGGTTTAATGCTTTTGAACGTATATGTCAGAACCTTCAAGGGTTTAATGGGTTTCGAGTTTCACTTGTAGTTATATCCAAATCTGGCCATTTGCCTTCCTCTCTTAAATGTGCAGAAGGACCAGGATGTACGTGCAAAAGTCTCAACTTTGAAAATGGGTTAAACTGTGTAGATCAAAAACATTAAGTTTGTCATCTTGTGCACAATCTTTTACACTACTTTAGTAAAGAACAATAAAAATAGGCATTAACTAGTTACATCAATACTGTATCAGTATCCATTCTTTGGTTTTCAATATTCATTAAGACACAAGTTATGTTAATTTCTACTTTAATTAGGCCAGTTGCCTCATTTCTCTGCAAGATACCAAGGGTGGGTCTCCATTGATTGAAGACTAGAGCAGAATTTTAAAATCAGTCCTGTCTGATTTGGCTGAACTGATCATCAGAGTGAAACTTTACATCTGGAATATTTAACCACTGGTTTGGCCATTCATGGGAGGATAAAGCTGTCAGACTGTATCCTATAGTTGCATTTTATTTGGATATCATACCACCACCTTCCTTACATCATGAGAGACAACTATTTGAATAATGAGAGACAAAATGTGAATTCCACTAATGATAGTGCACCTCTGGTCAAAATTAAATTTAAGATATTCATTTAACTTGTAGTTGAAAAAAGAGAAATATATCTAGAATATATGTTATATAGAATATAACACACATTATATTCTATATAGAGAGAGAATGTAAAAATATATAGAAATAGAGCAAATAAGAAAAAAAGATTAGCACTTAAACCTTTACCAAATGTTTCACATTTTTATTTAAAACTGCATTTTGATTGACCTAAAGAATTTTTAAAAGCCAGTCTTACTTGGCAACTAATATTTTTTTAATAAACTATTAAAGGAGATTAGAACGAAGCCTGTTTGTTGCCTTGGCCTCTGGCTTGGCTAGATGGGGCATGTAAGGCTTCAGCATACCTTGAAGGAGTTAATTTCTCAAAACAGTTCTAATGCACAGAGAAGACATTAAAAATTTGGCTTAATACAAGGACCACACTCCCCACCCCCGGAATGGAATTTGGGTCCCCAAAATTAGGCATTTCAATTGAACACATTTTTTTTGAATGCCTACTCCTTACCCGTCACAGGGCCAGTGGCTGAAGTACAAAAGGAAAGGATTAGTGACTCTAATGCAAGCCAGGACTTTCCACAGCAAAGGCACAAGCAAGGTGCTATGAGAGACAGAAAATGGGTAAAGCACTGTTGCGTTCACGGTGGGTTTGATCTCCAAGGCTTTGCAATGGTTACAGATATTTAAATAGGCACAGAGTTTTTTGCTGAGGCAGAGGCAACAGAATTCCCACTACTCATTAAAACTGTGTTCACCATGCTTATATCTTAAATTCTAAATGAAATGTAGAGGGGAATCCCTGGTGGTCCAGTGGTTAGGACTCCAAGCTCTCACTGCAGAGGGCTGGGGTTCAATCCCTGGTTGGGAAGCTAAGATCCCACAAGCGTGAGGTGTGGCAAAAAAATATTTTAAATAAATAAATGAAGTGTAGTGATGTTTAATATTTGAACACCTATACTTTGCTGTATTCTTAATTTTATGATTCATGATTAATTAAAACTTTTCCCTAAAAAATGTGGATTAAAAACTACATTTTTAAGATATATAACTAAGACATAAGTTGTAAAGATCTGTTTATTCTTGTTTTTCCAGTTTTTACTAGAGTTTCCCTCTTGTCACTAACCCATAATTTTAGCTTGCTTCTGTACCTAGAAAAATGAATACTTGTGAAGAACAAATTGGGGATAATGAAACAGAAAAAAACGCATTCATGATAGTATGAAAGAAAGTAGTTGAGCTTTGGAGCAATTCCGCCCTTACCAAAAAACAATGCCTGAGACCTGACTTCCCAGGTCCACACGGCTCGCAAAGCCCAGATGACCACCTCTGGCAACTACGTTAACACAACTTCCATTTTTGAAATGGTTTTGAGCTCCAAATAACATCTGGTTTATTGACTTGCATCAATAGGGCTCACAGTCAAGCAGGTTCTGGTAAATATCATATTTGTATCGCCTCTCATTTCTCCAAGTTCTTAATAGTCTCGTGCATCCTTCCTAGACCCAGCTTTCCTGCTCCAAAGTAGGCACAAAGTAGCCCTAATATCTGCTGCTAGTCGTAGCAGAAGTTGTTCCTGAGATTCCCGTTACAAGGTCATCTTTATAAGTTCGGAACTGCGTTCAAGGATGCGTATCTGAGGGTCACTGTGAACATTATAAAGCCTAGTGACCAAGCAGCCCAGCATGCCTCGAGCAGCAGCACAAACAGAGCCTTGGGATCAACATTTAGTAGCTGTTATGTTGGCAAACTAATGCCTAGGATGTGTCGAGAGATGTTTGTCTTTGACCCGTCCCTCTGCTAATGAGGAACTGACTCCAGGACCAGTGATCACACGATCAACGTTCGCATTCAGGTCTTGATGTCACACAATTAGGATACAGCCTAATTTGGTTTCATTCCAAGCATTCATTAACACTATACTGTACCTTTGAGCTTAAACTTTGGAAGTGGTTCTTTTACAGACTATTGATCTGATTCTAATCATCATTGATCTGATTCTAATCATCTGATTCTAATCATCGTATCACAAGATACGGACCCAACAGTGTGTCTTCTGAGCCTTTGCCCTGCCACGGGAACAATAACAACTACAGGCTCAGAGTGCAATTTCTTGTCACTGATGTCATATTTATGGTGTGTCTTCAGTGTAAGAGATGTTACAGTAAGTGGGGGGAAAAGCATTAGATCTGTGATTGTGGACTCGCAAAATAAGAATGATGCCCACAGCCCTTTGGAAGCTAATGATCTAGGACTTAGGTTTTTAGTCATAGGAAATGATTGGTAGCATTACCCACTTCCTGCCCTGGGCAATTTGATCCCCCAAGGGGACATTTGCCAAGGTCTGGAGACATTTCTGGGTTTCACTACTGGGGGTGGAAAGGAGGAGTTATTGGCATTTGCAGGTAGAGACAAATTGCTAAACATCCTCTACTGGCCAGGACAGTCCCAACAACAAAGAATTATTCAGCCCCAAATGCCAACAACACTGTTGTTGAGAAACCCTGCTAAGAGGAAGCTAGGAGAGTAGTGGGGAGAAGGTAATATATCCTTCTGAGACAGGGCAAGGACAGCCATCAGCTGTGTGAGGGAGGGAGAGGACAAAGGACCTGGGGGGATTGCTGTGACCATAATTTTGGAATTTCAAATCTGAGTGCTAAACCTCTGAAATGCTTCTAATGGAAAACACCGTACATTTGTAAGTATATATGTCCACACACCTACTTTTCTGTAGTACTTGAAGTTCATGTGCTCTGGAGACAAGCGCTGTGCAGATTCCCTTGTCTGTTACCTGTTAGCTGTGTAGCCACATGCAAGTTACTTAACGTCCCTAAGCCTGATGTCTTCATCTGAGAGATAATAATTCTTGACCCAAAAGTTGTGAAGATTGAAGAGGTATGTGTGAAATATTAACCCTTGTGATGGGTACAAAATAAGTACTAAAAAAAAATATTTACTATTATTTTGTATTTGGGTGATTTTTCTTCTTCTTTTTCTTCTCTTTCTCCTTCTCCTTCTCCTTCTTCCTCTCCCTCTCCTTCTTCCTCTCCTTCTCCTTCTTCTTCTTCTTCCCTCAGGCACAGTGTTAAATGCTGAAGACTTAAGACAGTATCTCCCGCCCTCTTAGAACTTGTTTGTAGGAAAACCAAATATTTACTATAGAGTATAATACATGTGATTACAGACTTAAAATACACATAAAGAGGAAATGATTAACTCTATCTTGGGTGTAGTACGTGGGATTAGGAAAGTTTCCCAGAGAGGATGACATCTGCAAAGCAACTTGAATGATTTTCTTAAACTGAGGTGGTGGGTAGGAGCCCACAGACAGCCAGGTGCAAAAGAGAAAGAATTCCATTCTTGACTGTGAAAGAATAAAACAATTGACATGATGCCAAAGGACTGATAAATTTCAAATAAGTGTTTCTTTATAAAACATTTATGAGATTTTAGTTTCTGAAAATTGGGTTCTAATAAATCTGTGTGTGTGTGTGTATATGTATGTATATATGCACTCAAGAGACGTGCATCTTTAGAATTTATTGATGTAAGTGTTTCCGACATTTCTTAATGGACATAAATTTGTTTCAAGTAGCAAAACTTAGTCAACTGTGCCATAAAATTCACAAAATCCCTTTGCCGGCTGAAAAAAACCATACCAAATGAAACCCCTACTCCAGGATGGTTCTATAAGTGAAATTATCAGCTTTACTCTAGTTTTAATCAATTTGTGGTATGTATACTATCTTTCATATTAAGCTATTTTAAAGTTCTTGGAGAAAAGGTAAGAGTACAAATCATTGTAAATAATACTCTAGTTAAAAAAAAGTTGGGTTGTTAAAATTGAAGATCTGTTCAGAAACCCCTTTTTTTCTTTCTAGACTGATTTTTGCTTGTTGATAGGTGCTATTTTCTTCCCACTCACCTAAGTAGTTGACACATTGAACCATACTTTAAAAACAAACTTCTCTTGAAAAAAAGACACAGGTAACTCCCTTTGTAAAGCAATGAAAATTTTCATATGACAAATAACTCCAAATCAGACTATCCATAATTAAGATAGAAGTCTGAAAAGGAAGTATGTAAAACTCTTATTTCTAGATATTAACTACTTCTAAGATATTAAAGGTGTCAAATTTATGTGGCTTAATATGAGGAACATTGGCTATAGAATCATAGGACATGCATCTTTGTGGGCAAGTTACATACCTCTCTGTGGTTAACCTCTTAGTTTCTTCCTTCAAATAAGGGGTAATAATACATACTTCAAAACTAGTCTGACAATTAAATGAGATACTACCCTTTAAATAAAGTATCTGTTAACAGACACTGTTAAATGGATATTGTTAATAATATAGTTACGTGTTCATTTTATTACAATTTCTCCAGAGAGACTGCATGCATCTATATATGCATGTGTCTGTGTGTTTGTGTGCACATATAGATTTTTGCAATATTTCTACTAAAACAAATAGCTATATTCATTTCATCCGATGTTAATGTACTTTGAGAACACTACCAGAAAGAGGAAATTTAGGAACTCATGCATACTCCCAAGTACTACAACTTTACATTGATAACTTCCCAGTTGGATTTGTGACAGTGTTACCAATTTAGGTTTGTTTTTGTTTTTGTTTTTGCTTTTTTGGTGAGGGGAGGTGGAGGTTAATGGTAGTTGTCCATTTGGGCAGAGCCCAGTACTGGCATGTAGGAGATACTCAATGAGAACTTGATGAATGAATGAATAGATGAATGAATTCAATCGAAAGTAAAGGTATACTGAAGGAGTCTAAGAAAGAAAAGATATGAATAATAATACATGGCAAAATCTAAAATTAATTGATTGGTATAGATATAGTTCTGCAATTCTAAGATGAACATTTTTATTCTTGTTTATGCATCTCTGAAATTAAGAGCATCTTACAATCAAACGTGTTTTACAATTGCCATTGGCTAGGCAGTAGTCATGACATACCTGTCATTGTTTGCAGTGGTTGAACTTGACTGTAGCTATTCATCCAGTTCTACTGAGTTAATATGCATTGTTAGTTCTACACATTTTTTTTTATAGCTTCCATTCTTTTTTTTTTTTTAATTTATTTATTTATTTTATTTTTGCCTGTGTTGGGTCTTCGTTTCTGTGCGAGGGCTTTCTCTAGTTACGGCGAGTGGGGGCCACTCTTCATCGCGGTGCGCGGGCCTCTCACTATTGCGGTCTCTCTTGTTGCAGAGCACAAGCTCCAGATGCGCAGGCTCAGTAGTTGTGGCTCATGGGCCTAGTTGCTCCGTGGCATGTGGGATCTTCCCAGACCAGGGCTCGAACCCGTGTCCCCTGCATTGGCAGGCAGATTCTCAACCACTGTGCCACCAGGGAAGCCCAGTTCTACACATTTTAAGTTTAATTGTGTTTAAACTGTCTTCATGAAACAGCATGGAAATGAAAAGTTATCATGTGCCCCAAAAACAAAGCTATTAAATATTGTGTTATTGGGCTTAAATTTAATACTAAGGAAAAATATGCTATTTGAGAAATGATTCCAATCTGATTTTTCTTGCAAAAAACAAATAAATGCCTATAGGACATAAGAAACAGAGAGACCCACAAGTCGATGAATAGATGAGATGAATTTCAAAGCCATGCTAAGCTGGTATGACCAATTTATGTAACTCAACAGGCTGACGTTAAGATTTTGTTATGAATTTATCAACAATACTTTCATTTTCTTCATGGTTCAAAAATACTGGTGTCTCTTACAATCTATGGTATCTTAAATTTTCAGAAACAGGGTAGTCATTTGGGACATTTAGAGAAATTGGCAATGTTCAACCAGGGTACGGAGGACAGATAAAATTTTGCCTGACTGTTGAAAAATAGGTAGTTGAGATGGTGTTCTGGAAAGCCAAAAATCAGGATGGAGCAAAGTTTCATTCAGGGCAGAGTGAATAGACCAGTCTGGCTGAAATGCATGTTTATGTAAGGGAGAAGTGAAAACGAAGGCTGGAAAGACAGATTTGGCCTCAACTCTGAGGAATCTGAATGTTAAACTAAAGAACCTGGATTTATTCCGAACATGTCCCCAAATCCATTTTTGGCCATTCAATAACATTTTCCAGTTAACAGTAAGCATAATCCTTCAAAAGTGTATTATAAACATTTTGATCCCTTTTTAAACAGATTTGATGACTTCCTTTTGCTCTTGGAACAGAATTCCAGTTCTTTCAGGATCCTGAATGATCTGGTTCCTCCCCACTCCAATACCTATGCTTCTGTCCCTTTCCACCCTAACCCCAAGGGTCTGCCTTCTCTCTTTTTCTGACGTCAGTTTCTTTCCTTCCCTCCACACATCCTTCACAAATACTATTGCCTCTACATGGAATCGTCTTCCTTAGCCCTCATCCCACATCCGTTCATCTGAGAAATTCTTACTCTTCCTTTAAGATTCAGTGAAAATGTCACCTCCCAGGGAAGCAAGCTCCTTCTCACCCCTAGTCTAGATAATGTCCCCTGGTGATTCTCTCTCATATTATTCAGTCTTTTTCTTTCATAGTCTGTATTATCAATGTAGCTACATAATCATCTGTGTGATTATTTAATTTTTCTCTCTGTTAGACCTTTTTTATTTGGTTTACAGCTGGATTTCCAGGGCCAAGTCCCATACCTGGTGCATAGGAGATGCTCAATAAATATTTGAGGAATAAATGAATGGATGAATTTAATAGACTTCAGATATACTGATGGTGTCTAAGAAAGAGAAGATATGAAAAAGTAGCCATTTTGGGAAATTCGGCTGATCATTTGCCTCTTCTGCCTCGCATAGCCATTTGTCGGAGGGCAGCTGTAACTTGCTACTGCTCTAACTTACTTACATACCTATCCTTCTGAACTGACTGTAAGGTTTTTAAAGACTGGAATGAAATCTGTCTCCAGCACTTATCACAATGCCTGGCACAAAGTAGATGCTCTCTGAATGTCATTCAGATGAATGGGTTTTTACTAACCACAATCCAACCATTACTGAGATGAGTCTATTACGATTTTATATGTATATATCTCTTATCTTAGATACACATGACCCTTTGAGATTTTTTTTCGGAGCCTCTGCATTTACTCCATCAGTCCAAACAGAAATATGGACTAGCTTTCCTAGTGGCAATGAATTAGATCACAGAACTGGAGAGAGTTTTATCAAATTTTTTGAACTTTCGCAGTAGTCGACTAGAACCAGCAAAAATTTCCCTCACTTATCCCTCACTGCCCCAGAGCCTTCAACTAGCCTGAAATAAAAGGACCCTCAAATGCCCCGAAGACAGACACCAATCTAGCAGAAATACACTTACAAACATAAAAGGAAAAGGAAAAAGAGAAAAAAACATCTTGAATTTCTGATCATCCTGGGTAGGACTTCTTTAACTTAACTGTGTGCATGAAACACCTGGGGATCCTGTTAAGATGTAGATTCTGAACAATAGCTTGAGGGAGGGTCTGAGATTCTGCATTTCTAACAAATCTCCTGCAGGTCTGCTGATCACTCTCCAGCAGTGTATTGGTCAGGGTTCTCCAGAGAAACAGAATCAGTAGGGTATGTGAGTGCGCATGTGTGCTTGCACGCAGAAAAAGAGACATTTTAAGGAATTTACTCAGGTGGTTATGGAGGCTGACACGTCCAAAATCTGCAGGACGGACTGCTGGCTGGAGACCTAGGTAAGAGCCAGTGTTGCAGTTCAAGTCCAAAGGCATCTGCTGGTAGAATTCCTTTCTTGGAGGAGGTCAGTCTTGGTTCTATTAAAGCCTTCAACTGATTGGATGAGGCTCACCCACGTTATGGAGGGCAATCTACTTTACTCAAAATCCACCAATTTAAATGTTAATCTCATCCAAAAAACACCCTTACAGAAATACCCAGAATAATGTTTGACCAAATATCCGGGTACCATGGCCCAGCCAAGTTGACACATAAAATTATCACAAGCAACGAGGATCTAGGGAAACACTTGATTCTTAATCAGAATAGTTATGTCTGACTTGCTTTGCCTATAGACCTTCATCAGTACATCAAAAATTCACTACATGGTGACAAAAGAATAGGACTTTTAAAAATGGGACACTAAGCCTCTAGTATTAAATAATATAAAATATATTTCTCTTCTGAAAAAGGATATATTTAAAATATCACTGTGTGTGTAAATAACTTTCTAAGAGAACAATTTAATGTCTAAACTACCTATTAGAGAGCTTCAGTGGGTCTCTAAGAAAGCACCAAAAAATTTATTTTGATGCCATACAAACATAAGCAGTCCAGATCACTTACTTTAGAAATTGATAGAAGGCATCTCATGTTGGTGCCATCACTTGCTGGCTGACTGGCCTTAGGGTGGTTACTTAACATCTCTGAGCATCAGTTTACTCACATATAAAAGAGAGATTTTAAACTATTCTTTTTGTGAACTGTTTTGTGATTAAAACTATGACGTATCTTTCCTGTCTTCTTTAAGTTGGTTTGTATACTCCTTGACGGGGCAAAGGATATTTTATCCCCAGTATCTGGCATGTCCTTTGGATTTGCAATGTTTGTGGCATGATTACATGGCAATAAACAAAGTACTTAATAAATGGCAGCTTTGGTTGTTAGGCAGCCACTTCACTTTCTTTATAGGGTGAAGCAGAATAGAAATAAGACCATTTTAGACTAAATATCATTATGTACCAAGTGTACCCTGTCTCTGTTTTTACCCCCTAGTTTTTAATATGCAAATTGGGGCCACATCTGTGCAAATCATAGTAATTTATTACAGTACCCTACTGTTGACTTGTTGCTTTCACATACAGAATCTCATTTTGACTTTTGATGGTGGCCCTGAGATGCTTGTAAGGACAGAAATTAATATTTCTATTTTACATAACAGGACATTGGAGTTTCTGTAGATGAGAGGATTGCTCCAGATCATATAGGAAGCAAGTAAGAATATCTTCAAGCCCAGACTTCTGATTCCAAGCCCCATGTTTTGATCATATCATAGTTGAATCTTTCTATTAATGCTTGCAGAGAAACAGCTCTTAAATGCATTCTGCATTGATGACATTTTTCATTCTGGCGTCTTCATACATGGGCAACAAATTATTATTTAAAATGAGGCTATTCCAGACTATCTTCTTACATGAGGTCTAACACAATTTTTATTGTTGTAATTATCATTGCCATTGTTACTTTTCCTTCAAATCAGGGATTAGTAATAGATCTCATCCAGTACTTCTCAGCAATTCTAATCCTATAAGATAATGAAAGAATACACAGACCTTCATATTTTTTATATGAAAAGTACTTAATTTGAAAACATATCTGAAGAGAAAGCCATGAAAATATATTTTCTATCCTCTACTGTGTTGCATTTTAATGAACCAGAATTGAGAAAGTAGTTGAAGAGCAAGAGTTCCCTCATGGACCTTGAATTTAAGAACAATTTATGTAATAGTTCACTCAAAATTTGCCATTCAATTCTCTGGTCAGTTATTATTAGGAAACATACCATTTTATTTTAATTGATTTTCCTAATAACTATAAAATGCAATTATTTTATAATTATTCTAATCATACTAATCTAAAAATGGAAAGAGTTATGAATTTAAAAACTGAAACACTAAATTTCATATTCTATTTGAATTTGATTGAACTGATAAATAAAGGTTGCCCAAGGACTGTACTGGAGTCATAATTGTGAACCTTCCAAATTCTGGGTTGGTTACTATTGTAGCTTTCTTTTCTTCCCTATAGAAAATGAAATGATGCAGACTTATTGAGTGTGGCAGATCCATTTTTATTTATTGTTTTAATTTATTGTTAATTTATTTAATTGTTTTAAATTTATTTAATTTATTATTGTTTTATTTATTGTTTTAATCTGTTGTCTGTCTCATATATCATTAAACTCTAGGATTCACATCTGCAAATGCACTTACCAAAGGGGGAAAAAAAAAAAGAATTTACTTAAACTTTTCCCAAGTTCAACAGATTTGCAGGTGCATTCAGATACATATAATTATCTGCTACCCCATCATCCCTCTCCCCTCTCCCCTCCCAAAAGAGCCTCCTTTCCTAAGACTCTGAGTTTATTTTTTTACAAGCAAAGGTCTTATACATACATTGAAGGGAGAGATGAGGCAGGGATTTGACTTAAAAGGCCAAGCCCTCTCAGTTACCTGCCTAAATCCTTGGAACCAAGCCTAAACTTTAAGTAGCAATTTAAACAGTAAATAAATTCTGCTAATGGCTATTAGATTGCTAGCTGGGGAGATTAGTATAGGCAGTAATTCTAATTAAATAGAGAACACTGAAGAGAGTTGAAACGTTTCAAGAGCAGATTTTGTCTCCCATGCCTCATTAGGAATATAAAATCAGCTTCTGCTGTAAGAAAGACAACCTTTCAAAAGACTGTTCTTGGGCCATAACGAGGTTGTATAAGCTTCATTTTCAAATTTTGCATTCCTTTTTCCATAGTGAAGGGTAATTTTTTTGCCCAAATCCAATAGAAACTATGCTAAATCACCATGTCTGTTCACAACAATGTATCTCCCATTTAGACACATAGAAAGGCTGACTTCAGCCTCTGTAGCAGAAGGTAAGACTTCACAGAATCTGGCCTCCCAGTGGTTCTTAGATAGGCCTTGGAGGAGTGGGTGTCAGCTCACTTAACCTTCTCCACCTCGCCTGCCTTCTGGACCCAGACCTCACACATCTTGCAGCCCCCTAGGTATAATTCATAAACAGAAGTGAAGAAGAAAAATGAGGGTAGATCAGTAAGTAATTGATTGGGTCTGCCTGATAATCTTATCAATTCAAAGTTTAATTGCACAATTGAATAAAAAAAGGTGACTGAGTTTTGTGGTAAGCGAAACTATGAGCATTTATAAAAGAAAGTCGTGTATTTGTTTCGTTCCTTTCTCTATGAACATAAGTGAGTTAGCACTAGTTCTTACAGCCTATGCCTTGAATCTTTGACTCGTGTTTGTTCTGCAGGTATTAAAAACATGAGAGCATTTCATACAGGAGAGACTGTAGTTTATTCATTTTTTTATTGTTGTATAATCATGATAGTTTAAAAAAAAGCTTAGACATTGAAATAGACAAAAAAATCACTTTCAAATTTTGGAAGTAAACTTCTAGGGCATCTCTCTGAGAATGGAAAATATAGGAACCACCCCCCACTCCCCTCCCTAACAAATGGCACTTACTGCTCTAAGCATGAGGTAATGAACCTACCAGGTATCTTAGCCAGAAGGAAGGGCCAGGTGCCTAGTTCCATCCCCTCTCTCCTTCACTCAGTTACTCCCCACTCCTGTCTCTCCCTGTGGAACCAGAACAAATTATGCTGTGGTGTTGTCATAGATTATGTCAACATCATCAAGGTAGGTTGATCCTTTGCTTGGAATATACGTGCTGGTAGGGAACACACCTATCACTAAGACTCTTATGAGTCATTTTATTTATTAGTTTATTTGCTTATTTTACTAAGGGAGTAATTTCCTGCAAAAAATAAGTAGGCCAATTTATTTATTTGTTTTACTGATTCATTGTGCAGTGTCCCGGAAAGAACATGAGACGAAGTCTGCAATACCCTAATTTGGTCCCTGCTCTGCCAGAAGAAACCATGTGACCTTGGGTGAGTGTCTTAACCTCTCTGGGTTTCTTCATCCTTACTGAAAGGAAAAGTAATGCTTATTTCTCAAATTTTATAAGAATTCATGACAAGATACGGCATGTGCATTTTCAAGCACAGCATCTGGCTCATGGAGGGTGGTTCACAAGTATTAGTTCCTTTTTATCTCCAATTCTCTTTACATCTCCCAATCATATCAATCCCTGATATGACAGTCTAGTCTCTCCTGATACCCATGGTTTTGATGTTTTAGCTTTAGATTTGTAATTAAGACACACTGAATAAGTATCTTTTAATTCTCTTTCTACTATAGTGCCCCTCTCATCCTGCTCTTGAGGAAGGATTGCAATGAAAGTCAATATCCCTTTTAAGGAATTATACTTTTTCTCTCAGGGTGACCAGCATTTCCCTGAACTGCTCAGTGTCAGGGATCCAGCCCTGGTTTTGAGACGCTAGGGTGTTGGCATTATCTGAGGCAGAATCAGGTGGTAAATGCTCTCCAAGTTCAACAACCCTAATGTCCTGCATAGTCTCTGCAAAATCGAATGATGGGAGCCCTTCCCTTTCTGTGATGTAATTACACCGTTATGTCCTTAGAGTACAAATTCAGCCTTTCTGATAGCATGTCCTCCTACACCAGGGGACAGGAGCTTGCCTTGGACTGTCAAGGGGATGCCGGGGATCTAGCACAACCAGACCTGCCATGCATTGAAAGCAATGGCATCGTGGGGTCCTTAACCACAGGTGGGCATATATTTATGCCACAATCAACCTAAAGTGAAGCTACAATAACTGCACCAGCTTTCACTGTTTCTTTACACCCTCCCACATACTTTGTTCCTGCTGCCATTAGTGCCATCTATGGAAATAACATGGGCAAAGGGAGTAACTAGATAACACTTTCTAGAGTGTGTCCTATCCCAAGGTCATACTTTGCTTATGTTATCCCAGATTTGCTTCTCTCTCTCTCTCTCTCACCTTTAAGAGTCTGATTTCTCTTCTCATTCATTCCACATGAAATGATCAGCCGAATTTTCCAAAATGTCTACTTCTTCATACTTTTTCTTTCTTAGACACCATCAATATATCTTTGCTCTATTAAATTCATTCATTCACTTATTCCTCAAATACTTATTGAGCGCCTCCTATGTCCCTGGTGCTAGGTTTCTCCCTGGAAATCTAGTGGCTGCCAGTTTCTTGCAACTGCCTCCCTGAGAGCCCCAGTCCAAGCTGAGCAAATTTTCCTGCCCTGCTCACTTCACATTGCAACATGGCACTGCATCTGGGGTGGCCATGACCAGGGAAAAGACATGGAACACAAAGGCGACCTGGTCCTGGGAAGGAGCCTGTGTGGGGCAGTGATAGCCATTGGTGGTGCTTACTCAAGCAGTGCCTAGTTCTGAATATTTTTCTGAAGAAAGCATACAGATACATGACAGGCACATGAAAAGAGGCTCAACATCGCTAATTATTAGAGAAATGCAAATCAAAACAACAATGAGGGTACCACCTCACACCAGTCAGAATGGCCATCTTTAAAAAGTCTACAAATAATAAATGTTGGCAAGGATGTGGAGAAAAGGGAACTCTTGTACACTGTTGGTGGGAATGTAAATTGGTGCAGCCTCTATGGAAACAGTACAAGTTTCATCAAGAAACTAAAAATAGAACTACCATATGATACAGCAATTCCACTCCTGGGTATATATCAAGAAAATATGAAAACCTTATTAGAAAATATATATGCACCCCAATTTTCATAGAAGCACTATTTACGGTAGCCAAGATATGGAAGCTACCCAAGTGTCCATCAACAATCAGATGGATAAAGAATATTGATACACACACACACACAATGGAATATTACTCAGCCATAAAAAAGAATGAAATTCTGCCATTCACAGCAACGTGGATGGACCTAGAGAATATTATGCTTAGTGAAATAAGTTAGACAAAGAAAAATACTGCATGATATCACTATATGTGGAATCTAAAAAATAATACAAACGAATATATGTAGCAAAACAGAAACAGACTTACAGATATAGAAAACAAACTATGCCAGTGAGGAGAGGGAAGAGAGGGACATATTAGGAAAATGGGATTAAGAAATACAAACTACTATGTATAAAACAGAGAAGCAACCAAGATATATTTAAAGCACAGGGAATTATGGCCCTTATCTTATAATAATTTTTAATGGAGTATAAACTGTAAAAATACTGAATCACTATGCTGTACACCTGAAACTAATATAATATTGTAAATCAACTATACTTCAATTAAGAAAAAAAGAAAGAAAGACAATGATAAGGATGTTACATGTCAGGGAAACTTGGAGTTTTTTTGAAGTAGTTCGGCAGAAATATATCTTACAGATAAAATTCCGGGACAACAGATGCCACATCAGGAAAGGGTGTCTTATAAAACAGAACTCTTTTTTAATTGCTTGATTGCTCAAAGAAATGCTCTGTTCATCTGCTTAATACGGTAAATTATTGGCAGCAAATAAGCTACACAAGTGCTTTGCACCTTGGTTGTGAGGTTATTGCTCTACAAAAGGCCCCTCGGGTGTGCTTCTAAAGTGAGAAAATATGGAGCAATTGGAGCAACAATGAGGTGAACTGGGTTCTGATCCTGATTCTCTCACTAACTGTTTAGCAGCAGGCAAGTCACTTAGTCCATTTTTGCCTCCTATAAAGTAGGAGAATTGGATTAATACTAAATGATCACTAAAATCTTTTACAGAAATAATGGGTTCTACTTTTTGGAAAAAGAAAAATAGAACTTGGCAATAGCTAAGCTCTTACATCGTTTTCCTATCTAGTCACCAAGAAGCAATTCTCCTTTGATGTCTTTAACCACCCCTACCATCTCCAAAGTGCACTCTCAACCCTCCATGTTGTCCGTGAACTAAATTTTCAACACAGAATGAACAGATATCTTATGGAGTCCATTACACTGCATTTATATATGCCATAAAAAAAAAAGATGAAGGTAGGCTGATTGACGATTTAAAGAACATTTGCTCAAGGGAATAGCTTTTGCTTAGAGAATAAATTTATTTTGAATCAAATGCTACTCTACTGCTAAAAAGTGTTAATTTTCAAGAGGTAAAAAAATTGTTTTTTCTAACCAGTAAGAGGTTTTTTTGTTTTTGTTTTTTGCTTTTATTGAAACTAATATAATATTTCTGGCCAGATTTCATCTTTTAGCTTGAACGGTTTAGAGGAGTAGTCTCCAAAGTGGGATGGGGGCTCCCCAGAGACATGTATAATGAACTACTGGAGTGTAGAAAGATTATATATATTTTTTTACTTTAGAAATAATAAAACTTAATCTTTCTTCATTTTTAATTTAGGGTTACGTACTAATGACTTCAAAGTTCTCATGCAAGTATCCGATGTTCATCCCAGGTGTGGGGAGCAGAACACTGCCGGACGGCAGAGGAATTAACACAGCTCTCACTAGCACCCTGCTTTCAGCACATACTAACATTTGACAGCTATGTGTTCCGGGTTAACTGCATTTGCCCATTATATTATCTAGTTTAACCTAACCTAACACTCAAAGCCTAAACAAATGCTTAAAAACTTAGCTCAAATAGTGCAAGCACAAATAAGCAGTAAGAAAATGAAATAGCTGGTATTTCTACTCCAAATCCTAGTTCTTCATTGGTCAAGACACAAGAAAAAAAGAATGATAGTCTGAACGGAAATTGAAAAGAAACAAGAGTATGTAAAATATGGACATATTCACAAGCATGAGCAATAAAACATACCTTAAGTGTTTATTTTATATAATAGCACTTTGTGACATGTCTTTCCCAACAGCCAAACGAATTATCAATATTAACTGAGCCTAACCTAGAATCAGATCTTTAAACCACTGTATCACAAAACATTAATTTTAAAATTAAATATATTCAGTGATGGTGGTTTTATTATTTGTAGTAAGGGCAAATTTATTTTTGTGCTCTTAATAATAAGATAAAGGATTACTTTAAAGCATTCATTGTTCTATTTTTATCATATCCTTTTTAATTTTAATTTTTTGCTATATTTTATTATAGACACAATACATTAATATAGTAATACTTGTATATTTGTAAGTTATGACACAGTACACTGTAAACTGTTACTGATGGGTTCATGAACAAATGTTTGGTTATCAGTGAGTTAGAGGAAAATTTAGAAAGTGACTTGGAGGAGGACTTCTTTATTATCTATGTGACTTTGGGAAAGCGTTTTCGGTTTCTCACCTGTACAGTGTGAATATTAATAGTACCTAGTATATATGATATTGGTGGGGATTAAATGTGTGTATATGTATATGTGTATTTTTCAAAAGTGCATGATGTTGATATGTTAGATATTCACTCATTCATTCATGTTACGGCAGAGTTTCCCAAACTTTGTTCCAACATACTTTTCTGGAAAAGTGTCTGTATAAATGTGAGCAGTGCTGTATACTCATCTTTTCTTGGAGATTTGCAAAACACATTACTGTGTTCATAGTTCTGAGACTTCCTAAAGTAAAGGAATCTGTTTAATTTTATTTAATTCTTCATTTCTCAGATGTATTTGAGCCCGGAAGCCATTTTTTTTTTTTTTAAGGAACACATATGAATATCTCTCAAAACATGGTTTGGAAAAACTGCCTTCCTGATTATTTGTGTCTTGTCTTAATATTGTTCTGCTACCTTAAATGTCCTGAATGTTAAAGGTCAAGTTGGTTGATACAAACCCTCAGTGTTAGGTCCATGTCCAGAGAAAACTCACCCTTACGTGAGTTCTAATTCTAATCATAGCACCTCCTTTTATTTCAGTGCTTCCCAGAAATCAAAAAGATACCAGGACAACCCACTCAAATCATAATAACACAGTGGATACCTCAATTTAAAAGAAAAAAAAAGAAAAGAATAAAGAAAATACTGCTACTACTATTAATAATAATACTAGCACAGTGGCTCCATTAGGAAGGTGAAGGGGGATTCTAATCTCACGGAAATCCTTAGGCTAAGATAAATGAACTTAAACATCCCTTGACCTTCTGATATAGAGCATAAATCAAGTAAGAATATTGCTGAACACAAATTTCACAGCAAGTTTTCCAGGGAGAGTTTGCAAAGTCCAGTACACCGCTGTTAACTCTCTCAGAAGAATGAGTTTCCATTTCCGTCTCTGGTGTTTAAGGTTAAAGTCAGACCGGCAGAATCCCTGTTCCCCTTCCCTCCTGGGAAAGTCACATTTCCTTCCAACCTCCTATAAAAACTTTTCTGAACAACTGTCAACATTAGCTAGCAAAACTTCTAACCCTTCCAGCAAATAACAAAGGACAAGGAGAGGCTTTTGAAAATTCTTATTTAAAATGTCATTGGAATCTTTCCTGGTTCTCTTCATTCATTTTTTTGTGCTTTTTCAGTAATAGTATTCCTATATTCCCCTGGAAATTCACAATCAAAAGTATTTCAATATTAGTGTTTCTGAAAAAAAAATGTGTAATATATGAAATGAAAAGCAGGATATAATGGAATAACCTCTTTAAACTGCTTTAAGAAAACTTAATAGCCTTGAATAAACAGAACTATTTCCAGGAATAACAACGATTCTTAGAGCATTTTTTCCCCTTTTTATTTCAAAATAAAATACAGCATAAGAACTAAGCTTCATAAATCACTGAGCTATGGAAATAAAGGAAGCTATATAACTTCCTAAATCAGGGAAAAAATATTTTTTAATTTAATTTATCTATTTATAAGGATAAATATATCATATCTGAAGTACAAATAATGATAAAATTACAAGTAATTTATTCTTCAGAGTGACAAACTTTTGAACAATTTCCAAATTTTCAACACTGTAAATAATATATAATTTAAGATTCTTTTCTTTAAGTTACAGGATGACGAAAGATATTTTTCTTCTGAAATGCTGTCATGACTAGTTTGTAAATTTGCTCAAGTTAAAAGCCAGATATTTCATAATTAGATGATTAATGAGTTTCTTTCTTTAGTTCATGGGTCAGATAGGGGTCTGAGTTAAAGATTTCTCAGGGTTTATTAAAAAGAAATACATACATTCACATCCTTTTCTGCTTAAGAAAGCCTAAGACACCCTTCCATGGTTCCCTAACTCAGCGGTCATTTGGAGATCTGGCTTGGAAAAGGTCAGAGCCTCTTATTTCCTATGGAGAATCTTCTACAAGCTTTCTTCCTGAAACTCAGAACTGATCACATAACTCTCCCGCTCAAAACTCTACCATACCAATTCACATCCTCTACAACTTGACCCAGCTATCCAGCTCTACCAACCACTACCCAGTTTCTCTCCTACCCAACCCAGCTTTACCTTTCCCATGTACACTCTTTAAGTTCCTGAAATGACTTTCGTCAACTATTATTCAAACTCTTTTCTCAGCCTGGAATGCCCATCTTCCACTACTCTCTCCATCTGCACCTTTAAATACCACCATGAGTCCCACCTCCTCCAAGATGCCGTTCCTAATGTCCGCAGTCTGAATTAAACTCTGCCATCTTTAAACTCTCACAGCATTTGTGTTGACCACTGGTATACCTTGGATTTTTCCAGTATTCTAGCCTGTTTCCTCATCTCATCTTACTACAGATTCTTGCCTTCGTTAAAGTCATCTACCCACATGGGATTAGCTATTATGGAAATGAAACTGATTCCAAAATGTATATTTTCGGTTCCAACCACTCCTCTGAGTGTCCCACCAAAACCAGCTTATTGGCCTGCATGCCCTGTGTTGGATGATATGTCATCATCTGCCAAGTCACTCAGGCTATATTCCCGAATCACCTTTGACTCATGTCTCTTCCTTATCCTTCACATCCAGTGGGTGTCCAAGTCTGGTCGATTTAATCTTGCAAATGGTTCCAGCTTTTGTTCTTCATCCCCAAGGTCAGTGCTCGATGCCAGACTTTGTACAAATGTTATAAGCTTTGTATCTAAAGATGTCTAATGCACATGTTTATAATAGCTCCGATCAAGCAACCTAAATTGTTATTGATATAAGATTGTTAAATAAATTGTGACACACTTATGTAATGAAAAGTGTTGCATCGCATGTGCCAGTTAAAAAGGATGCCATATGTCTATATTAATGGTCAGACGTGAAAAATATCCAAAAAGCAGATCAGAGAGTAGTCTGTATTTAAAATCTCATTCTTGGAAATATGTGTGTGTTGGTACTTGTGTGTGTGTGTGTGTGTGTGTGTTTCTGTTTATTTAGGGTAGGCCATATACCAAATTGTTAACGGTGGTGATTTTGTCTGGGGATACAGGACTTACATTTTATACATTGCTGAATCATTTACTGGAACACGTTCAAGTTTTTCTCTTAGTTTTATAATTTTGAAATGCAGACATTTAACAAAATGGAAAACTTAAGAATAAACAATGAATGGGGCTATGTTCTTGATTTCATCTTTTAGATCAGCGGTGCCCAACCTTTTTGGCACCAGGGACCAGTTTCATGGAAGACAATTTTTCCACAGACAAGGTGGGAGAATGGTTCAGGCAGTAATGATGTGTGCGATGCCAGCTTGCTTGCAGCTCACCTCCTGCTGTGCAACCTGGTTCCTAACAGGCTGTGGACCACCTCTGGCCCGGGGGTTGGGGACCCCTGTTTTAGACGGACACTACTGGATCGGAGTGGGAGCAAACATGCACTGAAGGGGTTGAGAAAAACTGAATAGAGGGGGCAATGCAGTTGTTTCTTGAAATAGGAGTAGTTATTCCTGAGGTGGAGAGGGGAGGGCAACAGCATTTCAAGTGAGGAGAATTGGGTGTATTGAGGCTACGGGGTGGATCAAAGCCTGGGTTTAAGAAAAATCAGTAGTGATAAAGATCAAGAAGAAATGACATTGGGTAAAAGTTCCTACAGAACCTGGTGACTAATTGAATGTCCTTGACATAGATAAAGTTAATGATGTAATCCAGTTTTCCAGGCTAGATAATAACATCAATCATAAAGCTAGAGAACACAAGATGCAGAGCCGATTGAATGGAGAAGTTCAAGCATTTGGTTTCGACATGAGAGGTTTGAGATGTACGTGGAGCATCCAGGTAGAGTCCAGGAGCTCTTCTGTTTACAGGTTCAGGCTCCAGGCCTGAGATGGAGCCCTCTGAGAGGGAGCTCGTTACCTACTGAAAAGGAGGGGTTGGCAAAAGGGATGGGGTGACAGCAGAGAGCCTCTAATTCAAACCAATCTGCTCTGCACTGTCCTGAGTTTTACCCCTTGTTGTTCATCTTCCATCAGATCCCTTCTCAGAACCCAGCTGAGCTTCACATTGATATTAGACTAAGCTCCTCAACCCATTCTTCCTAAAGCCATCCTCTGGGTGAATAACCCAGCTACAAAATCAGCAAGTTCTTATTCTCTGAAGAGAGTAGTTCAGCATGGGTTGAGTAGCTCCCAGATACAGGCACCTAGGTGAGGCTTCTTACAAACAGGATTCCATTTAATCCCCACAACCTGCTGTGAGGTAGATATCATCCTCCGCTTGTAGATAAGATACTAAAGCCCGCAGATGTCAAACTGATATAAATGGCAGAGACGCCTCCATTCAAACTTTTATCTCATTCTAAAGTTTGCATCTTTATCAACTAACTTCCACCCTATTGCCTCTGTATTCACTGTGATTTACAGCGTTTCTTTTAAAATGTACAAAACTAACCAAACAAACAAGAAATAAAACAAGACAGTGGGAGGAAGTATCTACTCTCCAATCCCAATGTCAACCTAAAGAGAAGGACAGTTCCTTGGACCTTTCGAGGAAAATTCCTTGACAAAATGATAATTTTCAGAGAATGCCTTTCTTAGAACTGTTTATCTGATACTAATGATTGTCTCCTGGATTTTATACGTGGATTTTACCGTTGGTAAATTTCAGAGCAGAAACTTACCAGCGTTACCTGGGCGTGAAATAAAAAATGATGAATAAATACCTCTGTGTTATCTATGGGGAATTCAGGTGTCTGGTGTGGTACTCTTAAACTGCTAAATTTTTAAAGCACTAATATTATAAACAGTACTATTCAAGACACTGAGAAAGAAAGACCATATTTGTTCTCAAAAAAATTGTATATTTCTGGAGAAATAAGAGGAATAGGATTAGTTAAGAATGTCATTGTAAAATAAAACAAAATAAAAACCAAAGCTTTCTGTGGCCCTGCTTCCCCTCCTTTGCAATGGAAACATTGTGACTATGACATAATAGACTGTAAAAACCCATTACAGGCATGCCCAACATGTGCTCTGTCTCCCAGCCCTCTCCCCTTCAATATTATCATATAAATGACTATTTTGGATATCTTAGGATTTATTTTTTACAAACTCTCTCTGCTTCAATGACATATATCTTCTTCAGCAATTACAGCATGTTTGTCCAAATTAGTCTTACCATAAACTTAAGGCTCAGAGATAAACATGAATCTGAAATGAACACAGATGGTATTTAATAAATAATTATAGTAATGATTTCTGATCTCTATCGTTAGAACAAGAACTGGTCTCTCCACATTATGCACTCTTTTTTTTAGTAACCATTTTTTTATTGAAGTATAGTTAATTCACATGCTGTGCCAGTCTTAGGTGTACAGCATAGTGATTCAGTTATATATATACCTATAATATATTATATATGTAATATATTATATATGTATATATTCATTTTCAGATTCTTTTCCATTATAAGTTATTACAAGACATTGAATACAGTTTCCTGTGCTATACAGTAGGTCCTTGTTGCTTATCCATTTTATATATAGCAGTGTGTATATGTTAATCCCAAACTCCTAATTTATCCCCCCCAGCCCATCCCTTTTCCTGTTTGGTAACCATAAGTTTGTTTTCTATGTCTGTGAGTCTGTTTCTGTTTTGTCAATAAGTTCATTTCAATCAGATTTTAGATTCCATATATAAGTGATATGATATTTGTCTTTCTCTTTCTCACTTGCTTCATTTAGTATGATAATCTCTAGGTCCATCCATGTTGCTGCAAATGGCGTTATTTCATTCTTTTTTATGGCTGGGTAATATTCCATCATATATATACATACATATATGTATATATATGTGTATATATATACATATATATATATATGGTCAACAACAAATTGGCACTTGCCAAATAACTCCACAAGGATTAAATCATGTTTTGCTGCAGCTGCTGATTTTCAACACCCCCTGAAAGGAGTTCAGGGTGGAGAGCAGAAATGAGGCACTCTATGCTCTGGGAAAAACTGGCAGAACCGGTCTTCAGATAGTTAGATATTTTCAGGAGCTGATTTTATGAGCCCAATTCTTGTATCTCCTCATATCTAGAAAAGCACTAAAATCCTTCATGGTGATGACTGCTCCTTGTGACTAGCAGAAACCTTCTGCAAAAAAATATGTGCTTGATTTTATGTACTCCCCCTTCACCAAAATCACATATATGCTGACCTTTCCTCCTACCTCTTTGGACCAGTTTCTCAGAGCTATCTGAAATGCTGTCTCCTGGGCTGCAGTCCTCATTTTGCCCCAAATAAAACTTAACTCGCAGCTCTCACGTTGTACATTTTTTTAAGTCGACAATATCTCCTTTATCCATTCATCTGTTGAAGGACATTTAGGTGGCTTCCATGTCTTGGCTAGTGTAAATGGTGCTACAGTGAACACTGGGGTGCATGTATCTTTTCGAATTAGAGTTTTCTCCGGATATATGCCCAGGAGTGGGATTGCTGGGTCATATGGTAGTTCTATTTTTAGTTTTATATGGAACCGCCATACTGTTCTCCATAGTGGCTATACCAATTTGCATTCCCACCAACAGTGTAGGAGGGTTCCTCTTTTCTCCACACCCTCTCCAGCATTTATTATTTGTAGATTTTTTAATGATGGCCATTCTGACTGGTGTTAGGTAATTCTTCATTGTGGTTTTGATTTGCATTTCTCTAATAATTAGCAATGTCGAGCATCTTCTCATGCACCTGTTGGCTGGAAATGAACTCTTAATTAAAATAAAAACTTTTAGTTCCAAGTCAAATATACTGTTGTAGTAGAAGCCCTGAGTTTTAATTAAGCTGTATACTTACTTTCTGTGTCCCTTGGTTGCCTTAAAAAAAGACTAAGGCATCTAGCTAGTCTGTAGTTCTGTTTCTAATCACTGAAGTAGCATCATGCTTAAACATTTAGATTTGAGTTTGAGAATGTGTATGCACATTGCTGGTTGCTTTGCCTCCAGTATTTCTTTTGGGACATCCAAGTCTCAGGATATCCAAAGCTTCGGCAAACTAGGAAAAACCTTAGTCACTGGTCGCATAATTGTTGCAGAAAGCCGTGGCAAGGCTCTGCCATTGATTACTAGATAAGGTAGAGCTAATTAAAAAATAAGATTCAAGCTTCCAGACAGACTCACCTCCCAAATCAAAATTCAGCCAAATGTAAATGCAGTAGAACACGATTTGCATTGAGCTAAAAGCAGTGACCAAAAGGAAAAAGGGAAACTCACTAGTCAGCTAATGTGGACCTCTTTTTTTTTTCTTTTTAATAAAAAGTCTACTAGGAAATTATTCAGTGTCCCAGACTATCTACGGTATTTTTGTCAGACATAGGCCCCAGTGAATATCTAATTTTATCATTATACCTTATAAAAGGAAACACGATACCTTTTTTTTACCCTGGAACTCTTGATTGCAGAGCTCTATTATTTGATGAGGGGTAGTCTCTAGAAGGCAAAGAGTTAAAGACGTCACTTTAAATGACAAAAGCTAAACACTTTACCCCACTTTCAGTCTCTCATCTATTCACCCTTCTCATTGTGACCGATTTCAGCTTTCTAAGCTCTTCAACTACCTGCCCCTAATTTGTATTCCTAGGGAGAGACTTGGCTGGTGATTTTGCATTTGTGTGCTAACGTTGATGAGCTTCCTTCTCTGGGGGAGGGGAGAGGAGGAAACCACAGGGCTGGACTAGGGGTGGGAGTGAAGGTGCTGGGTTTGCTCAGAGAGTCAAGCTGAATTTTAACCTTGAATTGCCTCTTAACAGAGCTTCTAACAAAGCCTTCCTGGTTTGGAGAAACCCTGTTCAAACTCCCATGTATACATATTTGAACCAAATAGTTTAGCCAAAAGTGAAATGTGGATTTAGGGAAATTATTTTGTTATTATAATAATAACTAAAGAATAATAATGTGCAAAATCTTTAAGGCATATGAATGTCTCAGGAGAGCTCTTATAAATCAAGAAAGAGATGGATTTACTGCTTTTGGGGAGGCAAAAAGGGAAAGAAAAAAAGTCAAATATTTTACTAAAAGAAAGAATATTTTTTTCTCCATTATTAATGGAATATGGGAAACAAAATGTTTGCAGAAAATCATTTTAATTAAAATAATCATTTCAGATATTTTCGTAGTTTACAAATATTAATGCTCTGATTTAGTTAGACCGGTGTTTCATTCTACTTCTGAGGGCACAATTCAGTCAGACTAAATGAATGAAATACTTCTTTTTATTTTATTTTATTTATTTTTCATACAGCAGATTCTTATTTGTTATCTATTTTATACATATTAGTGTATATATGTCATGAATATATCTGCTATTTGTAAAACAAAATAATAGTGTACTCATATCTTTTAATTAACTTATAAGGGGTGCCAAAACACCCACCAGAAGGAACAGCTTTGACCCACTATGGAGGTGTATTAATTCACCAACTAACAAGGGGAAAATTTCATTTCTCTACCAGCTAATATCCAAATTCAAAATTCTAATGAAGGTGTAGAATATCACTGGCTTTGCCTGATCAGTAATTATTGGAGGTTGTTGTGTGGCCGTTTTTGAAAGTAAGAGTAAATCATATTATTCAACGACAACAAAAAACATGTGAGATGTAATCCTAACATTTTCTGAGGGAGATTGCAAAAGGATCTTGAGGGAAAAAAGGCATTCATTCAGGATATCACAAACTAGTGAACAGAGTTCTGAAGTAAATGAGCAGAAATCAGAGATCAATCAACATTCAAACTTTGTATCGAGTACAAGCCCCTCAGACAAACTGTACGACTTGGCATGTCCTTGACTTCTCTATACCTCTGTTCTTTTATTTCTAAACTTAGGCTAATTCTAAAAGAGAGAATAACAAAAATGCTTAAAAAAATAGATTTAAATAGTCCTAAAAATATCAAAAAGGGGATTATAGTCTTCCTACTAATAGTGCAAATATTTATTGGCTGATTTACTCCCTTTTCCTCTGCAGTTTTACCCAGTTACACAGTACAGTAATCTCTGACCTCCCTTGCTGTGTTTATTTTCATCCTATGAACACACTTAATGCACTCATCTTGCGATGCCAATGAACTGTACATGACAAATATAGGAATTCACAACAAGTGAAAATAATGCTGAGGTCTAAAGTCTCTGGTTAACTTGACAAACATAGTCTTCAAGAAAACCAGAAAGAAATGTGCTTCCTATCTCATCATCCTAGTCTGTTTTGGGATTGGAGTCTAGGTAATACTCTGAAATGGATTTTCCCTGTCAGATCAAGGCAAGGGTCTGGCATTTGACCTTTCCTCCATTGAAAGACCTGAAAACTGGCCGTTCTATTCATTTATTATTTATTCCAATATTCATTGAATAAATACTTGTTAACACATTTTATGCTAGGTACTATGTAAGGAAGATCTATACCTCTGTGGCACTGTGACCAAGGAGAGAAGGCACTCACGCAACATTGTTAGAGTAAATAGTAAGCCAAACTGTCGGTGTGTGCACAAAAAACTGCGGGAGGTTAGAGAATATGTAAGGAAAGAGCAAAAATAAAACAAAACCAAATAAAACTCTGGAGATGACAGAGAAAGTTTCGCAACGAACACTGAAGCTAACAGCCCAGACATTTTAGTATGCAAATTATGATTCCTGGAAACATGCAATCTCACCCCAAGAATAAAGATATTAGAAAAGCTAGCAAGGATAGGGAATAGCTGTTTTGTTAAAATGTGTTAGATTTAACGTGTCAATGACCCTCATTTTTACATTATTTGAAGTGCTTTCATGAAAATGAGCTATTTCACTTTCCTAACACATCTCTTGGTCAGGGCTGGACCACCACAACCAAGGCTGTTTCCGTGCACCTCCAGGGCTTGATCCTCAAGAAAATACAGCTCTCAGAGAGTGCTTACGGTAAATGGTGTGGTCCAACTACATGTTGACGTTACTCTCCTTTAACAAGGAGAATAACACTTAGGTGAGTACTTTTGAATTTTATTTATTTATTTATTTCAGTACTTTATTTTATTTATATTTTTATGTGAATATTTTAAAATTATAATTATATATTATAATTATTTAAGGCATATGAATGTCTTATGCCTTATTAATTAATTATATATAATTATTTAATTATAATTATAATTTCAGGGAGTTTAATAAACAGAACAACCATGTCCAATGCTTTCCTTCCCCTTAGCAAGGTTCAGTTTCACATTAACTTTTGTTTACACAAATTATAATAGCCTTTCAAATACACTCTCACTTCCTTTCTCTTTCCCACTGAAGTCCACCCTTCTCAAAGCTGCCTGCCTTATCCTTAAAAACAACAAATACAACAATGCTCCCCTCTTCACAAATGTCATGGCATCTCTGCTGCTTATAAAGTCAATTCCCAATCTTTTTGCACTGATGAGGACTTCCCAGCCTCAACTCACCCATCCCTTAGCCTCAACTCCAGACCCTCACTACTTCCTTGAAGTTTAAGGTCTGTCCTCACTTATAACGCCTTTTCTTTCAGGATCCATGACTCTGAACAGGTGCTTTTCCTCACTGAAAATGCAGCTCCCCATATTTTCCCCTCCATTGCATCATCACTTCTATGAGACTTTCTCCAACCCTCTCACCATAGTTGGTTGTGGTTTCCTCATGTCCCCACATACTTTGAACACAATTCTATCAAAAAATTTAAGTGTTTCAACTACCTGATTACATATGTGTAGGGGAGGAAAAAAATTTTTCCTCTACCCTTCTAGGTTCTTTCATCTTGTTAAGGGAGTCTCTAAGGCTCTCTGTTACATTCCTTTGTGTATAATTTTTTTTTTTTTTTTTGCCATGTGGCATGTGGGATCTTAGTTTTCTGACCAGGGATCGAACCCACGCCTCCTGCATTGGAAGCACGGAGTCTTAACCACTGGACCACCAGGGAAGTGGTTTTTGTGTCTAATTCTTAACTTGATCTTTCCATAGGTACCAACAAGACAGTTGTTTAGGATGAGAGCTCTCTAATTTTTTCTTTTTTCTTTCAAATATAACCAATTCAAAGTATCCATTATCTGGCCATTGATGAGTAGGATCTTATATAGATCTCAATAGCTACTCAAACCGATAAGCCTTCTTATGGCTTAACCATGGACATAAGAGGTGTCCCAAAAGAGGGCTGAAAAAATGCAGCCCTTAAAAGAACCACAGAGTTTATTGCTAAGTATAATCTAAGAAAGTAAAGCCCTTTGTTGTCATAGGAGGTAAGAAAGGTGTAGTGACAATGCTGTCTCTGGTTTCCCATTAGAATGTGAGATACCTCCAGTCACAAACTTGCTAATCTGTGACACCCGGCAGGTCCCTAATGGGACTTTTCCAGCACTAACAAAACAACAAAGGTTGAGACAACAAAAGCCCCTTATGGATTGAGACCCCTTATGACAAACTCTCCTGAGAGCTGGCAGAGTCAGACAGAGTGCCACTTGTGACTTTGTGCTGGTTTTTGTTTTTTCTTTCTTTTTTTGTATTAATTTACAACATTATATTAGTTTCAGATATAGAATATAGTAATTAAGTATCTTTACATATTACAAAATAATCACCATAAGTCTACTACAGTCTATCTGTCACCATACAAAGTTATTACAATATTTTTTTCTTTTTTTTAAACATCTTTATTGGAGTATAATTGCTTTACAATGGTGTGTTAGTTTCTGCTATATCACAAAGTGAATCAGCTATACATATACATATATCCCCATATCCCCTCCCTCTTGCATCTCCCTCCCACCCTCCCTATCCCACCCCTCTAGGTGGTCACAAATCACCAAGCTGATCTCCCTGTGTTATGCAGCTGCTTCCCACTAGCTATCTATTTTACATTTGGTAGTGTATATATGTCCATGCCACTCTCTCACTTTGTCCCCATTTACCCTTCCCCCTCCCCGTGTTCTCAGGTCCATTCTCTATGTCTGCATCTTTATTCCTGTTCTGCCCCTAGATTCTTCAGAACCTTATTTTTCTTTTTTTTAGATTCCATATATATGTGCTAGCATACGGTATTTGTTTTTCTCTTTCTGACTTACTTCAGTCTGGATGACAGACTCTAGGTCCATCCACCTCACTACAAATAACTCAATTTCGTTTCTTTTTATGGCTGAGTAATATTCCATTGTATATATGTGCTGCTTCTTCTTTATCCATTCATATGTCTGTGTACACTTAGGTTGCTTCCATGTCCTGGCGATTGTAAATAGTGCTGCAATGAAGATTGTGGTACATGACTCTTTTTGAATTATGGTTTTCTCAGGGTATAAGCCCAGTACTGGGGTTGCTGGGTCACATGGTAGTTCTATTTTTAGTTTTTAAAGGAACCTCCATGCTGTTCTCCATAGTGACTGTATCAATTTACATTCCCACCAACAGTGCAAGAGGGTTCCTTTTTCTCCACACCCTCTCCAGCATTTATTGTTTGTAGACTTTTTGTTGATGGCCATGCTGACTGGTGTGAGGTGATACCTCATTGATTAATGATTAATGATGTTGAGCATTCGTTCATGTGTTTGTTGGCAATCTGTATATCTTCTTTGGACAAATGTCTATTCAGGTCTTCTGCCCATTTTTGGTTTGGGTTGTTTGTTTTTTTGATATTGAGCTGCATGAGCTGTTTCTATATTTTGGAGATTAATCCTTTGTCAGTTGCTTCATTTGCAAATATTTTCTCCCATTCTGAGGGTTGTCTTTTGGTCTTGTTTATGGTTTCCTTTGCTGTGCAAAAGCTTTTAAGTTTCGTTAGGTCCCATTTGTTTATTTTTGTTTTTACTTCCCTTTCTCTAGGAGGTGGGTCAAAGAGGATCTTGCTGTGATTTATGTCATAGAATGTTCTGCCTATGTTTTCCTCTAAGAGTTTGATGGTGTCTGGCCTTACATGTAGGTCTTTAATTCATTTTGAGTTTATTTTTGTGTATGGTGTTAGGGAGTGTTCTAATTTCATTCTTTTACATGTAGCTGTCCAGTTTTCCCAGCAACACTTATTGAAGAGACTGTCTTTTCTCCATTGTATATTCTTGCCTACTATATCAAAGATAAGGTGACCATATGTGCGTGGGTTTATATCTGGGCTTTCTGTCCTGTTCCATTGATTTATATTTCTGTTTCTGTGCTAGCACCATACTCTCTTGTCTACTGTAGCTTTGTAGTATAGTCTGAAGTCCGGGAGCCTGATTCCTCCAGCTCCATTTTTCTTTCTCAAGATTGCTTTGGCTATTCGGGGTCTTTTGTGTTTCCAAACAAATTGTGAAATTTTTTGTTCTAGTTCTGTGAAAAATGCCACTGGTAGTTTGATAGGGATTGCGTTGAAGCTGTAGATTGCTTTGGGTGGTATAGTCATTTTCACAATGTTGATTCTTCCAATCCAAGAACATGGTATCTCTCTCCATCTGTTTGTATCATCTTTAATTTCTTTCATTGGTGTCTTATAGTTTTCTGAATATATGTCTTTTGTCTCCTTAGGTAGGTTTATTCCTAGGTATTTTATTCTTTTTGTTGCAATGGTAAATGGGAGTGTTTCCTTAATTTCTCTTTCAAATTTTTCATCATTAGTGTATATGAATGCAAGAGATTTCTGTGCATTAATTTTGTATCCTGCTACTTTACCAAATTCATTGATTAGCTCTAGTAGTTTTCTGGTAGCATCTTTAGGATTCTCTATGTATAGTATCATGTCATCTGCAAACAGTGACAGTTTTATTTCTTCTTTTCCAATTTGGATTCCTTTTATTTCTTTTTGTTCTCTGATTGCTGTGGCTAAAACTTCCAAAACTATGTTGAATAATAGTGGTGAGAGTGGGCCACCTCGTCTTGTTCCTGATCTTAGTGGAAATGGTTGCAGATTTTCACCATTGAGAATGACCTTGGCTGTGGGTTTGTCATATATGGCCTTTATTATATTGAGGTAAGTTCCCTGTATGCCTATCTTCTGTAGAGTTCTTATCATAAATGGGTGTTGAATTTTGTCAAAAGCTTTTTCTGCATCTATTGAGATGATCATATGGTTTTTATTCTTCAATTTGTTAATATGGTGTATCACATTGATTGATTTGCGTATATTGAAGAATCCTTGCATTCCTGGGATAAACCCCACTTGATCATGGTGTATGATCCTTTTAATGTGCTGTTGGATTCTGTTTGCTAGTATTTTGTTGAGGATTTTTGCATCTATGTTCATCAGTGATATTGGCCTGTAGTTTTCTTTTTTTGTGACATCTTTGTCTGTTTTTGGTATCAGGGTGATGGTGGCCTCAGAGAATGAGTTTGGGAGTGTTCCTCCCTCTGCTATGTTTTGGAAGAGTTTGAGAAGGAAAGGCGTTAGCTCTTCTCTAAATGTTTGATAGAATTCCCTTGTGAAGCCATAAGGTCCTGGGCTTTTGTTTGTTGGAAAATTTTTAATCACAGTTTCAATTTCAGTGCTTGTGATTTGTCTGTTTATATTTTCTATTTCTTCCTGGTTCAGTCTCAGAAAGTTATGCTTTTCTAAGAATTTGTCCATTTCTTCCAGGTTGTCCATTTTATTGGCTTGTAGTTTCTTGTAGTAATCTCTCATGATCCTTTGCATTTCTGCAGTGTCAGTTGTTACTTCTCCTTTTTCATTTCTAATTATATTGATTTGATTCTTCTCCCCTTTTTTCTTGATGAGTCTGGCTAATGGTTTATCAATTTTGTTTGTCTTCTCAAAGAACCAGCTTTTAGTTTTATTGATCTTTGCTATTGTTTCCCTCATTTCTTTTTCATTTATTTCTGATCTGATCTTTATGATTTCTTTCCTTCTGCTAACTTTGGGGTTTTTTTGTTCTTCTTTCTCTAATTGCTTTAGGTGTAAGGTTAGGTTGTTTATTTGAGATGTTTCTTGTTTCTTAAGGTAGGCTTGTATTGCTATAAACTTCCCTCTTACAACTGCTCTTGCTGCATCCCATAAGTTTTGGGTCGTTGTGTTTTCACTGTCATTTGTTTCTAGGTATTTTTTGATTTCCTCTTTGATTTCTTCAGTGAGCTCTTGGTTATTTAGTAGTGTATTGTTTATTCTCCATGTGTTTGTATTTTTTACAGTTTTTTTTTCCTGTGATTGATGTCTAGTCTTATAGCGTTGTGGTCAGAAAACATACTTGATATGATTTCAGTTTTCTTAAATTTACCTAGGCTTGATTTGTGACCCAAGATATGATCTATCCTGGAGAATGTTCCATGAGCACTTGAGAAGAAAATGTATTCTGTTGTTTTTGGATGGAATGTCATATAAATATCAATTAAGTCCATCTTATTTAATGTGTCATTTAAAGGTTGTGTTTACTTATTTGTTTTCATTTGGATGATCTGTTCATTGGTGAAAGTGGGGTGTTAAAATCCCCTATTGTGTTACTGTCGATTTCCCCTTTTATGGCTATTAGCATTTGCCTTATGTATTGAGGTTCTCTTATGATAGGTGCATAAATATTTACAATTGTTATATCTTCTTCTTGGATTGATCCCTTGATCATTATGTAGTGTCCTTCTTTGACTCTTGTAATAGTCTTTATCTTAAAGTCTATTTTGTCTGATATGAGAATTGCTACTCCAGCTTTCTTTTGATTTCCATTTGCATGGAATATCTTTTTCCATCCCCTCACTTTCAGTCTGTATGTGTCCCTAGGTCTGAAGTGGGTCTCTTGTAGGCAACATATATACAGGTCTTTTTTTGTATCCATTCAGCCTGTCTATGTCTTTTGGTTGGAACATTTAATCCATTTACATTTAAGGTAATTATTGATATGTATGTTCCTATGACCATTTTCTTATTTGTTTTGGGTTTGTTATTGTAGCTCTTTTCCTTCTCTTGTGTTTCCTGCCTAGAGAAGTTCCTTTAGAATTTGTTGTGAAGCCGATTTGGTGGTGCTGAATTCTCTTAGCTTTTGCTTGTCTCTAAAGATTTTACTTTCTCCATCGAATCTGAATGAGATCCATGCTGGGTACAGTAATCTTGGTTGTAGGTTTTTTCCTTTCATCACTTTAAATATGTCCTGCCACTCCCTTCTGGCTTGCAGAGTTTCTGCTGAAAGATAATCTGTTAACCTTATGGGGATTCCCTTGTATGTTATTTGTTGCTTTTCCCTTGCTGCTTGTAATATTTGTATTTACTTTTTGATAGTTTGGTTAATATGTGTCTTGGTGTGTTTCTCCTTGGATTTATCCTGTATGGGTTTCTCTGTGTTTCCTAGACTTGATTGACTATTTCTTTTCCCACATTAGGGAAGTTTTCAACTATAATCTCTTCAAATATTTTCTCAGTCCCTTTCTTTTTCTCTTCTTCTCAGACTCGTATAATTTGAATGTTGGTTCATTTAATATTGCCCCAGAGGTCTCTGAGACTGTCCTCAATTCTTTACATTCTTTATTCTTTATTCTGCTCTGTGGTAGTTATTTCCAATATTTTATCTTCCAGGTCACTTATCCTTTCTTCTGCCTCAGTTATTCTGCCATTGATTCCTTTTAGAGAATTTTTAATTTCATTTATTGTGTTGTTCATCATTGTTTGTTTGCTCTTTAGGTCTTCTAGGTCCTTGTTAAAGGTTTCTTTTATTTTTCCCATTCTATTTGGAAGATTTTGAATCCTCTTTACTATCATTACTCTGAATTCTTTTTCAGGTAGACTGCCTATTTCCTCTTCATATGTTTGGTCTGGTGAGTTTTTACCTTGCTGCTTCATCTGCTCTGTATTTCTCTTTCTTCTCATTTTGTTTAACTTACTGTGTTTGGGGTCTCCTTTTTGCAGGCTGCTGGTTCGTGGTTCCCGTTGTTTTTGGTGTCTGCCCCCCGTGGGTAAGGTTGGTTCAGTGGGTTGTGTAGGCTTCTTGGTGGAGGGGACTAGTGCCTGTGTTCTGATGGATGAGGCTGGATCTTGTCTTTCTGGTGGGCAGGATTGCGTCTGACAGTGTGTTTTGGGGTGTCTGTGAACTTATTATGATTTTAGGCAGCCTGTCTACTAATGAATGGGGTTGTGTTCCTGTCTTGCAAGTTGTTTGGCATTGGGTTTCCATCACTGGAGCTTGCTTGTCATTGAGTGGAGCTGGGTCTTAGCATTGAGATGGAGATCTGTGGGAGAGCTCTCGCTGATTGATATTATGAGAGGCCGGGAGGTCTCTGGTGCAGCAATGTCCTGAACTCTGCTCTCCGACCTCAGAGACTCTGGCCTGACGCCTGGCCAGAGCACCAAGACCCTGTCAACCACACGGCTGGGTCCTCCTGGAGAAGATGGATTGAAGCCAGGAGAAAGAATGATTTTTACTTCTTTTCCAAAGATCTTTATTTTGAATTCCTTTTATTCTTTATTTATTTTGATTCTTCTTTTTTTCTAAGAGATTTTCTTTTTTATTGATTACATTAATCAATTTTTTTATTCCAGTATATTTCATAAATATTGTTTGATTTTGTTCACTGATACCTGTGTGGTGAGATTTCTTTTTTTTTTTGGTTTTTGATTGTATTCCCTATGCTGTACATTACATCCCCATGACTTATTTGTTTTGTAACTGGAAGTTTGTACCTCTTCATCCCCTTCAACTAGTCACACGTCCCCCAACTCCTCTCCATTCTGGCAATCACCAGTTTGTTCTCTGTATCTAATGGTCTGTTTCTGTTTTGTCTTGTTTGTTCATTTGTTTTGTTTTTTAGATTTCACTAAGTGAAATCACATAGTATTTGTCGATCTACGTCTGATTCATTTTACTGAGCATAATATCCTCTAGGTCAATTTATGTTGATGCAAATGGCAAGATTTCCTTCTTTTTTATGGCTGAGTAATATTCTTCTCTGTGTGTGTGTGTGTGTGTGTGTGTGTGTATCATCTTCTTTATCCATTTGTTTATCGACGGATTCCTAAGCTTCCATATCTTGGCTATTGTAAATATAACAACTTGTTTTCAATAATACCAACTTAATTTCAATAGTATGCAACACCTTGACCTTACATGTTTCTGCCTCCTCCTTTTATGTTGTATATATATATTTTTTTTTAATTTTTAATTAATTAATTTTATTTATTTATATTTTTATTTTTGGCTGTGTTGGATCTTGGTTGCTGTGCGCGGGCTTTCCCTAGTTGCAGCGAGCGGGGGCTACTCTTCGTTGCGGTGCGCGGGCTTTTCTTTACAGCAGCTTCTCTTGTTGCGGGGCATGGGCTCTAGGTGCGCGGGCTTCAGTAGTTGTGGCTTGCAGACTCAGTAGTTGTGGCTCACAGGTTCTAGAGTGCAGGCTCAGTAGTTGGGGTGCACGGGCTTCGTTGCTCCGTGGCATGTGAGATCTTCCTGGACCAGGGCTCGAACCTGTGTCCCCTGCATTGGCAGGCATATTCTTAATGACTGTGCCACCAGGGAAGTCCCCTTTATGTTGTTATTGTCACAGATTTCATGTTAATATGTTGTGTGACTATTAACATCGATTTATAATTATTGTTTTATGCATATATTTTGTCACAAAGGAAAAAAAGAGAAGTTACAAACCAAAAGTAAAATAATATAGGCTTATATATTTACCCGTGTATCAAGAGATACCTTTACTAGTGTTCCATATGTTTTCATATGACAAGTTATTTTCTCGTGTTCTTTCATATCAGCCTAAAGGACTGCCTTTAGAATTTCTTGTAAAGCAAATCTACTATTACCAAGCTCCCTTAATTTGTTTATCTAAGAACATCTTAATTTTTCCTTTATTCTTGAAGGATATTGTTGCCAGAGTTAGAATTCTTGGTTTACATTTTATTCTCTTTCAGCACTTTAGTATGGCATTCTCTTGTCTTTTGGCCTCCATGATTTCTGATGAAAAATCAGCTGTTAATTTTATTGAGGAGGGCTTATACTTCACTCTTGCTGCTTTCAAAATTCTTTCTTTGTCTTTTTAACAATTTGACTGTAATTGATGTCAATGTACATATTTTTGATTTTATCCTGCTTGAAGTTTGTTCAGTTTCTTTGATGTGTAGGTTAATGTCTATCATCACCTTTAGGGAGTTCCAGACTTTCTTATTTCTTCAAATTTTTTTTGGCTTTTTCTCCCTTCCTTCCTTCTGTTCGTTCTTTCTTTCTTTCTTTCTTTCTTTCCCCTTCTTCTTCTTCTCCTTCTCCTTCTTCTCATTCTTCTTCTAGGACTTCCATGATATATATGTTGCTACATTTGATTGTGCCCTAGAGGTCCTTCAGATTTTGTTCATTTTGCTTTATTCTTTTTGCTCTTCAGACTGGGTAATTTCAATTTCCTTATTTTCAATTTTGCTGATTCTTCTGCTTGATCAAATCAACTGTTAAATCCCTACAGTGGATTTTAAAATTTCAGTTGTTGTACTTTTCTGCTCCAGAATATCCATTTGGTGCCTTATAATTTCTGTCTCTTTATTGAAATTCTCCATTTGTTTTATATTGTCTTCCTGATTTTCTTTAGTTCTTTTTCCATGGTTTCTTTTAAATAAATTAAATATATTTAAGAGAGTTGACTATTCTTTGACTAGTAATTTCAACATCTGGGATTTTTTAGGGATTTTATGTCAAATTATTTTTTTCTTGTGATTGAGCCATATTTTCTTGTTTCTTTGTATGCATTGTAATTTCTTGTTGAAATGGCACAGTTTGAGTGCTATAATGTGTTAAATCTGGAAATCAGATTCTCTTGCTCTTCGGAGATCTCTTTTGTTCCTTGTTGAGGGCTATGATTGTCTACTTGGACATTGACTTTTCCTAACTGTTTTTGCAAGGTCTCTATTCCTTATTATATGTGTTCACAAAACATTCAGTTCCATTATCTCTTCAGTCAGCCTGTGAGCTATTTCCTTAAATATCTGAATTTTTAAAAACTATGTATGTCTTTAAATCTTTCAGTAGAAGCTGTTGCTGGGGACTCCACTGCAGTCTGAGGTGGCCAAAACAAAGGCAAGAGTCTGCACCTGTTTCTTAGGGAAGAGCCAAACCATCCAAAACATACAACCTTAAATTTGTGGAGAACAAGGTCCTTCCGGTTTACCCTGGCACTTGCCATTTGCTCTAGGAGTATGGGCTGCCATCTCCAAGGCCAAGGTGGGCTGAGGGATAAGGGTTCATAGCTGGTTCATGCAGGTCACATTCTTACCAAAGTTCAGCAGCCTCTTCCTTTACCAAGTGCTTCTCTGGTTGTTGTAAATGTCTGACCATGTCCCCAAGTTCCAAATTAGATGATTCTGACAGTTTTTTTCCCCTGACTTAATTATTCTTTTGGTGAAGAGACTGATCCCTGGAGCTTCCTGCTCTGCCATTTTCCATGGCATCACTTGATGTATAGTATCTTAATTGTTTACATTGTATGTGTGTATTTCCCCAAATAACTGACCTTCTAAATTTCTAACACTTTTCATAGACTAATTCATCTGAGAATCTTCAATTTTGCTAAGTTTTAATAAAATTTAAAGTAAATTCTTCTTGTAAACCTTAAGTGTCATTGATTTTCCTAACCATTATTGAAAGTGGTATTTTAACTGAATAATATAAATATATTTCCTTTATAAATCTTTCTTCATAAATAGAAACAATGAGCTTTGTCATCATTTTTGTTTCGTTATACTGTGGTTTGAATCAGTCAAAATGTTAATGAGGTTAAACTACATTTCAATATTCCTGGGTCTGCAGGTTAAAAGATTTCCAGTTTAGCACTCACTAACTATGCAAATCATGTCAGATATCAGTGGAAATTTGGTAGTGAGTACTAGGTTTACTAAATTATAGACAGCTATTAATAGATATTTTGGTTTAGAGCTGTATATAGGTATTGAAAGCATATGACAGATTTTGATAGATTAGGGACCAGAGTTAACAGATCTATATTCAGTAGTGTTTGTGTATGTCTGTTAAAGCAAAAATATGACAATGTTCAGCTTATTTGTACCCTCATACTTTGAGGATGATCTTATATGCTCAGATGTGTGATGTGGAAGGAACAGAGGCAGATATGAAGGGAAACTATCTTATAACCACAGGTAGGATTGGTCTCAGGTGTTTCAGTGAATGAGAAGAAAGTGACTTTGAAATTATAATGATCCACGTCACCCCTGGTTTCTTCATAAGGAATATGAGAACTCTTGTCTCCCATAGCAGCATGTGTTGGAGGACAAAAATAGGATATAAATACATACATACATAGATATATATATTTACATGTAAACCAATAGTTTGGTAACGAAAACTTTATTATTTGTTTTGTGTTATGAGAAGGATCAAAAGAAATTTTACTTTATAGCTCCTGAAGTTCTCTCATTTACTCAACCGTTCGATCATTCATTAAAAATTTTTTAGGAGCCTATTGTGCTTCAGGCACTAGGGATCCAAAGGTGAATACAATGTGGGCCTTGAAACTTCTAAATGAGTTGGCAACACAAAGTGGTGTTAAGTGAAACAATTAGCTAGTATGATAGTACTGAAGGCTGACTTAGAAGTGGTGCCTTTCTATATATGGAGCCGAGCTAACACCGAGGAAATTTATCCTTTATGTAGGCAGAGCCTAGGCTATTTATAAGAGACTAAAGTGGTGAAGGCTTCACCATTTCCTGTAAAGAATAAAATAGAATTTGTCCTGCTCATTAAGCATGAATCTCCTAATGCCTTGTAGAAGCTACTCAAAAAGAAGGGGCTCATGTCCTGGAAAAGAGAGATGACTGGGCAGGATGGAATCACTGGGAACAGAATTATCCCGTTTGGTTAATTTTGATTAGGGTATCTCAGAAATCAGGGGGAAATGAATTACCTAATTCTCTCTCTCTTTTCCTGAGCAGGCAGGTCCAGCAGCAGCTGTTACCCATCAGGCCAGGTACAAATACTTATAAATGAAATCAGTATGTGGTAAAGGTGTAATAGGTTCATTCTTCTCCTTGCCCATGTCAGTGCATAAGAACGAGGCTCTAGTGTGTGGACAGCTTCCTGCAAGAGAAAGGCCTACTGAGGCTATGGGAGCTCAAGCATGGTGACAAAGTTTCACATGTTGGGGTGACCTGGTGGGTGTCAGTTACCAGGAAGGGTATTCATGCAGGGCTGGCCAGCTTGGTGTAATGCAGAGTCTAAGCAAGGTAATGAAATTGTCCATGTGGACAAACTGATGGAGTTTTTGGAGATGAAGCATATGAGGAGGGCTTCTACATGTGGGGATGGCCCAGAGAGAGGTGTTATATCCCGATAATAGTGAGAGGGGGGTTGTAGTGGTGATGGGAGTTTGGATCAATCTACTGTGAGACTGATCAAATGTATAAACATATGGATAATGTGAGATAGGCTCTTACTTCCGACAAGGAAGTTACAGATAAGGAAAGGGAGAAAATTACAGTGAATTCTGATGTTGGATTGGAATACAGGATATTGGTGTGAACTCATGGATTTCAATGTAGAGAGATATAAATAGAAATAAAAATAGATGTTAATGTGTATGAATACACACACATATATTCCCTAGTGCTGTGAAAGGGCCTGGGAACAGCACCCTAATAGCAATGAGAACACCTAGCACCCAAAACTGGGCTTCTAAATATTATTCTTTATACAAAGGAACCAGAAATAGTGGGTTCATGAAGAAATGGCTGATTCTAGGGCCTTTGTTAATGTGTCAAATGGACACACCAACCAGCTTAAGTGGCTCCCACTGGCCAAAATAAAAATACAAATAAATAATGATATGAATGGATTATAAATCACTGAATAAAGTAGAAATCTATGAGATGATACTGATATAAATTAATAAATGAATAAACTGAAAGTTTATTGAGGAATAGGATATTTCTTATCTCCAAAAAACCTCCCCCACAATGTACGTTTAATTATAAATGAACAAAAATAGCTTCACAGCAGGAAAATCTGTCAGGCATCACCTTAATTAATCAAGAGATTAAAGTGAACATCACTATGTGCTCTCGATACAGTGCAATGAGGAGAGCACAGAATTACTTTTGTGATATGCCTGTCAAAGACAAATAACTAATCAAGAGGAAACAATAGAAAAACAGAAATTGAGGGATATTTTACAAAGTAAGTGGCCTATAATTTTCAAAAGTCTTGAAAATTAAGCAAAGACTGTGGAACTGTTCCAGAATGAATAAGATTAAAGAGACGTGGCATCAAAATGAAATGTGTGATTCTGAACTGGACCCATTTCTCATAAAGAATATTATTGGATGAACTGGCGAATGTTGAAGAGGGTCTGAGGATTAGATGGTAATGTAACAAGGTTAACTCCCAATGTTGATGATCATACTGTGCTTATACAAATGTCCTTATTTGTATGAAATATACACTTACGTATTTGGTGGTGATGGGGCTTCAGATCAGCTACTTAGTCTCAAATGGTTCAGGAAAAAAGTTCTTTGTTCTGTACTTGCAGCTCTTATCTATGTTTGAAATTCTCTCAAAATAAAATCATATTTTACACTGCTAAAAATAAAAAGAACTAGGGCTCTGTTGTCAAGTTGCCTTAGCTCAAATTCCAGCTCCAACTGTGTGAGCTTGGGTAAATCCTGTAATCTCTCTGAGCTGCTGTTACTTCCTCTATGAAAGAACTATAATAATAGTAACTTCTTAAAGGGGTCGTTTTAAAGTTTAAATGAAAAAAAGACTTCACATAGTCTCTGGCTCATAGAATATTTACTATTCTTCATTAGAGGTTATTTTTCTTACTCATTTTTATGGAATAAAATAAAGGGCTTAATTAGCTCAGTGTAAATGACTACAAATTAGCTAACATTCATGTAGAGTTCGATTTTTTCATACTGGAAGATGAAGCATTATATGTTTTAGTCACTTAAAAAAGAATCTTATCTTTCATCTTCAGTTTTGAATACAAGATAGGTTTTGGTTCAAGTCCATTAATTGAATAATATAATTTGGTTTAACCATATTATGGTTTCATGTACTCTAAATTCCTCTGTAATAACAATGTTAGATGCCACCAAGTTCCAGCTGTGAAAACATCCACGTATAAATACACAGACACTTTTACTGCCAGAAATATTCAAATATTATAGACATCACAGTGGCAGAAACTATTTCCAAATCAACAACAAAAGGTGACAAAATAAATTTTCATATTCAAAAGATTACAGTTGCAATTAAGAAAATTCAGTATAGTGAAGAAGAGGAAAGGTGTATTAGTTTTTTTAAAAAAATTATTGAAGTATAGTTGACATACAATATTATGTTAGTTTCAGGTGTACAACATAGTGATTTGACATTTAAATACATTACAAAAGTATTACTATGATAAGTCCAGTGACCATCTGTCACCATACAAAGTTATTAGAGTATTACGGATTATATTCCTTATACTGTATATTACATCCCAGTGACTTCTTTATTTTATAACTGGAAGTTTGTACCTCTTAAGTCTTTTCACCTATTTCTCCCAACCACGCACCCAAAGATATATGCACCCCTATGTTCACTGCAGCATTATTTACAATGGCCAAGATAAGGAAGCAACCTAAATGTCCATCAGCAGACGAATGGATAAAGAATATGTGGTGTATACATACAGTGGAATATTACTCAGCCATAAAAAGAATGAAATCTGCCATTTGTGACAACATGGGTGGATCTACAAGGTATTTTACTGATATATTAGTTTTTTATTGTTAGCCTGACAAATAATCATAAACTCGGCTTAAAACAGAATCCATTTATTATCTCACAGTTATGTAGATACAGATCTGGGTGGGTTCGGCTTGGTCTTTGATTGGGGTCTTACAAGGCAAAGTCAAGGTTATCTCCTGGGCTGGACCCTTTTTTGGAGGCTCTGGGGGAGAATCATCTTGTAAGCTCATTCAGGTTGTTGGCAGAATCTAGTTCTTAGCACATATAGCACCAAAAGAGTATGAAGAGAATCATCCTCAATGTTATTTCCCTTGTGTATAAATGCAACATAGGTAATTTTAAAGACATTTGAAATTATACACTCTACATATATATATACACATGCTTCTACAGAGAATACGAAATTATTTCAATGTTAACTTAGAAATTTAGGTTTAGTTAAAACAGAACTATATAGTATTAAACATTCAATGTGTTCCACACCTTCTCTGGTTCCCATTCTTAACTGCCAAATTGGCCAAATTATCATCTACATAGGTGTTTTCACACTTTGAATCTCTGTCCTCGGAGGTGGGGGGGGAGGGGGGGTGGGGGGTGGGAGGATGGGGTGGCGGGGGAAGGGGGGTGAGAAGGATGGCTTACTGGAGGAGCATTTAAGATGATTCTAGAGTTACCATCACCACAGTTGTCCATACCAATTTTGTTTTTGTTGCCACAATGAAGAAAGTTTTGAAACATTTCAGAGAACGGTAGATTAGAAAGTAGAACATGACAACAACTACACTGGGCAATTACAGATGCATGGAGTAGCATAAACGGTGGCCCTTAATATAAACAATAACCTGCTTTTACGTGCTTTCATGCACACAGCCCCAGGAGGGCCTGAATATGGCCGCCCCCTCCCCCATGGTTCTATAGCTCAGAGGCTTGGCTTAGGTGGGGCTGGAAATGCCCTAGAATGGCTCTTTGTTGATTTTCCCTCGTGCTAGAGCCTAGTGTTGCTGTGAAGCAAAGTGCTATTGAATTTGCCCACTCAGGCAGAACACTCAACAGGAAGGAAGGAAGCGGCCATTCTTTCTGGTCCTATTGTCTGGCCACCCAGCTTAAGCAATCAAACAGCTCTGTGGCCATAGCTGGGTGCTTACAAGCCTGTCTAGTAGTTTTTTGGTTTTTTTTTTTTTTTGCCCAGTGGTGGTCACTGGGGAAGGGGGCAGGGATGGCTGAAAACTGGCTCTTTATGGTTTTCACTTATTTTTGATTCAGTCTGATGGCATGTTTACACGCTCACTCTCAGGTACCCATTTTCTTACAGCAAAGTGAAAGGAGAGTCAGAGTGAGGAGAATGTATAGATTTTGGAAGTGGACTAGCTATATATTGGGCTTTCTCTATGGATGTGTTGTGAAAACAGGAAGAAGTAAACATTTTATATCACTAATAAATTTTGAGATGTGTCACTCTTTCTGAATTATAGTGTTTAATGTGTCTCTAACCTTGTCTTTGGACAAGTCATTTATCTTCTTTGTCATTCTTCTCTGTCATAAACTTCTCTGCAGTTTTCTTTTCCTTTTTAATTAATAGAATAAGGATAATGACCTTACTTTGCTTATGTCACAAGGCTAGTATAATAATAGAATGTGTGAAGAACTACTTAGAAAAATATTGCATCATCCTAATATGCAATATTACACAATATACATTATTAAGATTCTCCTGAGGAAAAAATGCCACCAAGTAAAATAAGTAACCAAGTGAGAAAGAAAACTTAATGAAAGCTAAGAATTACTGAATTAAAATAATAAATTTTGTCTTTGACATATCTGTTTATAAATTATTAAAAAAAGAAATTATGGACAGCTTCCTTCAAAGTTTGAAGTTTCTCCAAAACACTGTAGCTTTGGGATTGCCACAAGAAGGCAGTTAGCAGAAATCTATACCTGGCAGCAAATACTATTAGGGAGGGACAATTTTTTTTTCCCCAAGCATAATTCTCAATTTTTAAGTGCAGTTTTAAAACACATTTATTAAAAGACTTAAACTTCATATGATTATTATTCTTTTACATATAAATTTTAGAGGAAATGAAAATTTTTAAATCAAATAAAATGTTGAGTAATTATAGTTAAATTTTGTGGGGGAAATATTGCCTTCATTAAAATGAGCTTTAAGTTTAAACTTTTTTTGACAAGAGTCCTAAGTAATTATACTGATTACAGTTATATATTGTAAAATTCAGAAGTTGTGAGGAGTTTAAATTACTCTGGGTTATTTGGGACTTTCTGAGAATAGTTTCCCCATAGTCTGGGGAAACTATGCCATAATCTTTAATAAGTAATAACCTTTAACATTAAAGTGTGAAGAATGGCAGTTGCTTTTAAGGCGTGAGACAGTCATCAAGGCTAAATTATATCCTTTAAGGAATATAGTCAAGGAAATATTTTCCTTTTCTTGGAAAGGATTTGAATGGATTTTTCTTTCCTAGGGACCTGATGTCAGGAGAAATCTGTGGCTAGCTTGTTAAGGATCTAGAGCAGAGCTCAGATGGGCATATTGAGATATTACTTGCTGATCTAGGAGCCGTCCCTCTTTGATTTGCCACTTTTAGAAGTCGGGTCATGATGCCACACTTTTCTTCTTGCCTATGCCCACTACCCTTCTCATTAGCAATTCAGTATTTGGTACTGTCAGCATAATTTTCCCAAGTAGAAGTCAAAAGCAGTTCTTTAGGAAAAGATTGAGGACACTTGAGTAGAGAATCTATTTCATCCTGCTACTTATGGATATCCGGGTTATAAAGCCAGGGCTATCAGAACAGTGATGGGAGCTCTCAAAAGCTGAGAACATTATAAGGATTACAAGAGACCAGTAATTCCTCAACTGTAGACTAGGTTTAAACCGTCTCTTGTGTTATAATTTATAGGCGGGCTTGGAGAGCATCCAACCCTCGAAAAACTACCCAGTTAAGCCAGTGTCAAACTTCATTGTTTTAAGTTTATTCCTTTGGGTTCTTATACCTTTGGGTTGAGGTCCCTTCTTATTTACAGTGAAGGTGTTTTCCAGGCTCTCTTCCTAGGGGTGAGTCATTGTGAAAATACCAGAACCTGCAGAGTAGTAAGGGAAAGTTGTGCTGAAAAGGGAGAAAAGTTACTCAACAGAGAAGAGAGACACTGAAAAAGAGAGATTTTTCCTTTACATTTTTGTCTATTGCCCCTCATGTAAAGCTTCAATCCCTGAAGTTTTAGGTAGAAAAAATAGAGAGGGAAGGTGATTAGATTGAAAGCTTAGAGAGCTCAGATAAAGCTCCTGCATTTCCACCAAAGGCATGTAATTTAAATTTCCATTGCAATTTCCTCCTTTGTTAAATGAGAGTCTTGGACCAAATGCTTTTTCCTATTGCTGCAAGATCTAAAATTCTCAGGTTCCTTGAGTATGACTGGTGGACCTAGTTTCATATATTTGTTCAAAGCCTAGGCCAACTTATCCAGTTCTTTCTGTGACAGAGAAGAAAAAAAAATGACTTACTTTATTGATGCACACAATCCTTGTTGAAAGAGCTACAGGATCTGGAAGAGCTGGAACCTCTTCTCTATGTAGTACCATGTCTTTGTTATGGTAAATACACCGGTTAGGCACAGATTTAATTCAGTAATTTACTCCAGATAAATCTACACTGCACCTGTAATCCTCAGGTCTGAAGGAAGACAAAATAAAATCTAAATCAACTTACCAAATTTCTTCTCCAAAGATTCAGACCAAGGCTGAAGAGGGGCATCTCCTACAATCTCTAGATCAGCAAAATTTCTTATCCATTCCATGGAACTAAGCTTTCACTGAAATGTGCCAGGCCAGGCATATACTTGTTATAAAGCAAAATTGAGAAAAAGGTAGGTAAATAATAGTAATAATGGTAGCTAACATTTACATAGTGATTATTACAAGGTAGATATATTCTAAGTGTTTTACATTCAAAGTACGTTTAATTCTCACAACTATGCTATGAGGAATATATCATGATTATTTTCATTTAACAGATAAGAAAATTGAAGCATGAAAAGTTTGTTTGCTCAACACTACCTGCAAGTAATAGGTAGACCCATGATGTGAATGGAAACAATCTAGGCTGTCTCCAGAGTCCTCACTCTTAACTATGACACAATTCCATTTTTCTAGTTAGATAGAGTGACATGCTTATTAAAAATATGCTGCCATTTAATTCCTAGAGTAAAGGCTATTCTAGATCTACACTGCTAATGCATTAAAGTGTACCTAGAGGGCTTCCCTGGTGGCGCAGGGGTTAAGAATCTGCCTGCCAATGCAGGGGACACGAGTTCGAGCCCTGGTCCGGGAAGATCCCACATGCTGCAGAGCAACTAAGCCTGTGCGCCACAGCTACTGAGCTGCGCTCCCGAGCCCACGAACCACAACTACTGAGCATGCGTGCTACAACTACTGAAGCCCACACGCCTAGAGCCTGTGCTCTGCAACAAGAGAAGCCACTGCAATGAGAAAACTGCGCACCGCAGCAAAGAGTAGCCCTCGCTCGCCGCAGCTAGAGAAAGCCCGCGCACAGCAGCGAAGACCCAATGCAGCCAAAAAAAAAAAAAAAAAAAAAAAAGTACCTAGAAAGGAGCAAACTGAATCTAAGTAACTTAGCGGTCTGCCAGATGTACAATATTCTTTAAAGGGAAAAAAAAGAAAATTTAGCACTCAACAATGTAAAATTCACAATGTCCAGCATGTGACACACACACACACACAAAAAATACTATGCATGCAAAGAAGTAGAAAAATGTGACCTACAGCCAGGAAAAAAATTGGTCAACAGAGAACTAAAGTGTCAGAGATACTAGAATGATCAAACAAGGAGGTTAAAACAGCTCAAGGATTAAAAAGGAAAGCACAAGCATAATGAGGAGAACACTGGATGATACAAACAAGAAGCAGATGAAAATTTAGAGCTAAAAATGTAATATCTTAAATAAAACATCTCTGCAGATTATAAGCTGCAGGAGAAAAATCATCAAACTTGAAGCATAGAACTTTAGAAAATGAAACCCAAGGACTTCTGGTTTCCAGTTTCTCAGGTAGGAGCTTAGAAGTTGCCATTCCATCCTAACAAGTAAAAGTCTGAACAAACTGAAAAATCAACAGCTCTTTTAGATCCATCAGAGAAGTGAGGTCAAAGGACAAACCGCTGACCCCCAAATTGGAGAGACAGGCAGGCAGATACAGAGAATCAATTTACCAGAGCAGGAACAAATGCCCAAACAGAAATCTAACTAGGCTCAGATAAAGGAGGGAGACTGACTTTATTAGGTACTACTTTACATTGTCTGAAATTTTTTTAGTACATATTATTAAAATAGGAACTTAGTATGATTTTTAAAGTCACATGAAATAGCCAGCATCCTCTCCTGCAGCACTGAGTAAAATCTCTTTCTCCCATGTGAGGGTTGATTGAAAAATTTCAAGAAATATTCTGTTTAAGCTGCAAACCTCTAGTTTTCTCATCTGTACCACCCATTAGTGCCCTCTGGATGCATAACATGTCAATATTTCATTAAAAGAATGCACTGAATGCAGTGTTTTGGTGAGGACTATTCTATTGTGCCAAGGACAGGACATATCCTCCTCCTTGGTTGTGGAGACCACGGATCAATTCAGCAGCCCAACGGAGAGCAATTTGTGAATTTTTTATGACTTGGCAATTCCATTTCTACTGAATTGATTTCTTTGCAACTACTCTGCACATGAGTCACAGGAAGCCTGTTTTCAACTTATAAAACTCAATATGAATTGCTTTTATCTTCCATTTCTGTTTCAAAATAGAAAAAAATAATGACTACTTTTAGCTGTTTCTTCTCATCAGTTAGCTTTACATCATTTCCCCCAAGCAACACTCCTGCCTGGGGGCAAAAATAAATTAAATTAAAATATTGGATGGCTGATTTAACAGAGATTAAAAAAAAAAACTAAAACTAAACAAAACAAAAACAACAACAACAAAAATCCAAACCAGTTGCCTCTATCAAGTAGAATCTCAAGATACCTTATAATTCAGGGCACTAGAGTGCTCTGATCCATGAAGTTGTATAGGCATCCTCTCACCTCCAGTAGTGACTTCAATCATCTCTTCCTTGGCATCCCAACGTCTCTCATCTCCTTGACTTTGTACTATGCTCCTTTCCTCTCTTCCCATCTCTAATAACTTTCTACAGCCAATTTCTGTTCCCAGGCTATCTTGCTTCAGATCAGTGCTAGAAAGTGAAGAGAAAGAGTTGACTGAATTGTCAAAATTCCTCTTTTCCTTCTAAAAATGTTTCATTTATAGCATTCATAAGCTGTGATTATTTCCTACCTCCCCTGTAAACTTTTAGTTTCTAATCCTGTTCTTCACTCTGTTGGCTGTCACTGAACTTGCATAATTTGTACCTGTTTCCAATATTCCAGGAATCTTCAGATTTTGTTCCTCCTTATCTCTTCCCTTTCCTACTTCTAATCTGCCAATCTATTGAATATTGTTACTAATTAATGATATAATCATATTTTCTACCCTTCTCCCCACAACTTAACACACATATACATACACTACAATACTCAGTATATGTTCATATACATGATATTTCACAGTCTATTTGCTTTTACTGTGTGTGCTCAACTTGATTTTCTCCCCGTTTTCAGAACAACAGTGCTATGAGATATTTTAAAAGAATGCTACATGGGACACACAAGCCATAGAACATGATGTGTGAACTTTTCTATACATTTTAATTTTTCAGCCTAAGATACTTTTCATGTTTGGTACTTCTTACCCAATATTTATTCTTTCACTTATTAACAAATATTAAAAAAAATTTTTATTTATTATTTTTTTTTAACATCTTTATTGGAGTATAATTACTTTATAGTGTTGTGTTAGTTTCTGCTGTATAACAAAGTGAATCAGCTATATGCATACGTATATCCCTATATCCCCTCCCTTTTGTGTCTCCCTCCCACCCTCCCTAAATCACCCCTCTAGATGGTCACAAAGCACCAAGCTGATCTCCCTGTGCTATGCTGCTGCTTCCCACTAGCTAGCTATTTTACCTTTGGTAGTGTATTTATGTCAGTGCTACTCTCTTACTTTGTCCCAGCTTACCCTTCTCCCTCCCTGTGTCCTCAAGCCCATTCTCTATGTCTGTGTCTTTATTCCTGTCCTGCCCCTAGGTTCATCAGAACCATTTTTTTTTTTAAGATTCCATATATATGTGTTAGTGTACGGTATTGGTTTTTCTTTTTCTGACTTACTTTACTCTGTATGACAGACTCTAGGTCCATCCACCTCACTACAAATAACTCAATTTCGTTTCTTTTTATGGCTGAGTAATATTCCATTGTATATATGTGCCACATCTTCTTTATCCATTCTTCTGTTGATGGACACTTAGGTTGCTTCCATGTCCTGGCTATTGTAAATAGTGCTGCAATGAAGATTGTGGTACATGACTCTTTTTGAATTATGGTTTTCTCAGGGTATATGCCCAGTAGTGGAATTGCTGGGTCATATGGTAGTTCTATATTTAGTTTTTTAAGGAACCTCCATACTGTTCTCCATAGTGGCTGTACCAATTTACATTCCCACCAACAGTGCAAGAGGGTTCCCTTTTCTCCACACCCTCTCCAGCTAACAAATCTTGATTAAGTGCCTTCTAGGTCCAAGGAATTGCAATAATTATTAAAGGGAGACTAACATGTCTAAGATATAATTATTTTTCTGTAGAACATAAAACCAAGCATCATTAGATATGAGCACAAATAATTTCAATTTAAAGGATGACAAATTCACTCATCTCTTCCAAATAACCCATGTTACGTATGTGGTGGAAAATGATTTCAAAGCATCACTGAATACCAGGCTGTGGTTAAATAGCATGGATTTGACATAGACACAGTTAATGGAGTTTCCTACTTTCTCTAATCATGCTTCTCAGCCTGGAATTGAGTGTGGACAAAAATTATTATGGGAATAACAAAGGATATTGTATTGACATGACAGGTACAGTAGAGAGACAAGAGATGAAGAGACTGGTGACCTAGGCAACTAGGTAGGTATTGTTAGGATACATGAGTCAGAAAAGGATTGGCACGTTGGAAGAACAAGGGTTTGTTTCTCCAAAGGAAATATACAAATAGCCAATACACACATAAAAAAAATGCTAAACATCATTACTCATTAGGAAAATGCAAATCAAAACCACAATGAGATACCACCTCATACCTACTGGCATGGTGATGATTTAAAAAAAAAAAGTGAACAAGCAAATAGAAAAACAAAGTGCAAAATAGAAAGTGTTGGTGTGTTGGTGAGGATGTGGAGAAACTGGAACTCTCATGCATTTTTCATAGGAATTAAAAATGGTGCAGCCTCTGTGGCTATTCCTAATTGCCAAAAGGTAGAAAACCCAAGTGTCCATCAACAGAGGAATGGATACAAATTGTGGTATATACATATAATGGAACATTATTTAGCCTTAAAAAAGAATGGAATTTTGATATATGCTACAACATGGATAGACCTTGACAACATTATGCTTAGTGAACTAGCAAGACACAGAAGGACAAATATTGTATGATTCCATTTATATGAGGTACTTATGACAGGAAAATTTATAGTCAGAAGTAGAGAAGAGGTTACCAGGGACTGAGAGGAGGAGTTAATGGGTACAGAGTTTTGAGGATGATGCAAGTGTTTCGGTTATAGATAATGGTGATGGTTACACAATATTGTTTTTAATGCCACTGAATTGTGTACTTATGAATGATTAAAATGTAAATATTATGTTCTACATAGTTAAGCACAATTTTAAAAAGCTCTAAAATAAAATACAAACAAAAAAGAACAGAGAGAGGTAAGGAACAAGAGTCCTAAAGAGAAAGTAGATTTCATAGGTTTAAGAGACAGGGAAATTTTAAGAACGAGTTCAATATTCTTTTACACAGAAATGATTTAGTATATGGTAGGGACACAGGTCACACTGAGAAATGAGTGAAAAGAAAATAATTGTAGAACACATTTTTGGGTGAAATTTTCGCTATTGGGTGTGAAAATAAATATTATAGTGGGCCTTATAGCTTGACTGATGATGGCTCACAGCTAATCCCTTCTCACAGCGTTCCCCTTGGTGGAGAACCCCAGGGACAGTCCACATTTAATTACTGCTCCATGCAAGGGGTACAAAGTCCTGCCTCCCAGTTCTTAATTCGGGACAGCTGAAGGGTCACCACTTCCAAGACTCCGGGTAGAATTGACTGAAGCCTCTGTCACAACTGTCTTGCAGTTCCATTTCTCCTTTTGTCCAAACCTGCTTCCCTCACCCTGAGAGGTGTTTTTCTCCCATGTACTTCCCGGAAAACCTCCTGCAGGCAAATCTACGCCTTAGAATCTTTTATTGTGAGAATACAACTTAAAATAAATATTGGGTTGCGATCCTAACCAGGTAAGACGTATGCATTCCTCTTGTGATGCAATTATTTGACAAAATGCAGTTTTGCTATAATTTGATTTTGACAGCAAGAAAGACTAGATTAGATTTTATTTTTTAACACAATCATCACCATTAATTTACTCACTTATTCATTTATTCAGCTAATACTTGTTGACTGCTTACTATGGGTCAGACTCTTCCAGGAAAGCAGTCAAATAAATGAATTAGAAAGTCCAGCATTGTCTATTAAATACTCTCCCACGAATTGTAAATAATAATTTTACTCCAAGTTTAATGCTACCTAAAGTTGTTATAGTTTTTATTTCTCCTAATTCCATAGGGGACAGAATTTTCTATTAAAATGATCTGCTGTTAGAAAGCTAATAGGAGTAGGAGATATAATCTAGACAGGCCGAGGGAGATGAAAAAACATACGCACAAAGAACAGCAATTATTACAGTATTACTTTGGCATATTTGTTGATTGTTACCACTAAAGCTAAGCTTGGACACTATATTATTTTATTCTGATATCAGGAAAAAGAATTGATAGGAAAACATAAGCAATCTTCCTGTACCTTTCAATCAGTTTCCTTTATGGCCAATCTTGTTTCATCTATACCCATATCTGCTTCTCCTCCTCTCATAATATTTTGATGCAAGTCTCATCCATTAAGTTACATCTGTTAAATGTTTCAATATATCTCTAAAAAAGGTAAGGATTCTAAGAAAAAATACACACTTAAAAACATTTAGGGTATATGTAATACAATGGAATATTACTCAGCCATAAAAAAGAATGAAATAATGCCATTTGCAGCAACATAGATGGACCTGGAGATTATCACACTAAGTGAAGTAAGCCAGACAAAGACAAATATCATATGATGTTGCTCATATGTGGAATCTAAAAAAAAAAAAAGATACAAATGAACTTACAATATATATAAAACAGAAATAGACCCACAGACGAAGAAAACAAACTTATGGTTACCAAAGAGGAAAGGTGGGGGAGGGATAAATTAGGAGTTTGGGATTAACGAATACACACTACTGTATATAAAATAGGTAACCAATATAATAGATAACCAACAAGGACCTACTGTATAGCACATATAGCACAGGGGAGTATACTCAATATTTTGTAACATTTTGTAATAACCTATAAGGGAAAAGAATCTGAAAAAGAATATATAGAACGTATATATATATATATATATATATATATATATAATATATATAGAATATATATATAGAATATATATAAAGAATATATATATATATATATATATATATATATATATATATATATATATATATATATATAACTGAACCACTTTGCTATACACCTGAACTAACACAACATTGTAAATCAAGTATACTTCAATAAAAAAAGAATAAAATGATTTTTAAAAAAGTTTAGGAGATTGTAGTAAGTGTTTGGAAAATTCTGTTGGTGTTTTCTAGAAATCAGAGGCAGGAAAAAGTAGAATTCACTCTCTGAATGGAAAACTGAAATCAGTGCAAGTCTAACGTTAAGAATGAAGTTACCTGTCTGTAGAAGTAAGATACATTGAGGGATATTTGATAAGGAATTGCCCAGAAGACTTAGAAAATTTTCATATCCAATCAATGTGTTCTTAATGAATGAGTGTTATAGATGCTCCAAGAGGTGGCAGGCTCCATGTGATGCAGGTGCTTCTGTCAGCCCCTGGGAGGACTTTGGCTATTACTTGTAGTAAGATAGGAAGCTCTGAAAAGTTTTAAGCAGAATGGGGACATAATATCACTTTCACTTTAAAAGGATTCTTCTGGCTGCTATTGTGTTGCAAAGGGTCTGTAGAGGTTCTGGAGCAGGAACAGAGAGATCAATTAGGATGAAGTTTTGCAGACTTTACGGTGCATGTAAGTCACAGGGAATCATGTTAAAATGTAGATTCTGTTTCAGTAGATCAAGGACAGACTGAGATTCTGCATTTCTAACAGGCTCCCAGGTAGTGCCCATGCCCGTGGTGTGCAAACCAAACCTTGTTTAGCAAGGAGTTAAGAGATTATTGCAGACATCCAGGTGATAGATAATGTGGCTCAAAGTGGTAGAGGTGGAAAGGAATGGTATTGAGGGAAATGGTGGGATGCTGGATTTATTTCAAAAATGTAACTGAGAAGATTCCGTGATGGCTTGGATATATGGTATGGAAGAAAACAAGTCAAAGCTCATTCCAAAGTTTTTGTCTTGAGACAACTAGAGGAATGGGGAAGCCTGTAGGAGGAGCAAGTTTTGTCAGGAAATCAGAAATATGATTTCTGACATCTTAATCTTGAGATATTTATTAAGCAGGCAAACGATGAAGATGAGTTGGTGATTGGATACATGAGTCTGAAGTTCAGGGGAGTGGTTGAGATTGCAGCTGAAATTTATGAGTCTATATATAGTATTTAATGCCATGAGAATGGAGATCAGTTAGAGAATCAGTGCAGATAGAAATAAAAAGAGGTTCTAGGACTGAGCCTTGGGACCATCCAACATTTAGGGATTAGAAAGATGAAGATAAACTAACAAAGGAAACTGAGAAGATGAGGAAAACCAAGATAGTTTGTGTCCAGGAAAACAATGAAGAAAGTGAAATCAACAAGACAACAATGAAATTAACAAATACCACATCATTAGGTTCAGATCTAGGATGCCTCCATAAATTTAAATTTAATTTGGAGCATTTTAAGTTGAAATTTTGAGCCATGAAGCTGTTTCAGGGAGAGTTTAGAAATGAGGGACAGAGCTGACATAGTATCTAAGTAGCTATATATTTTGTAATGAATTAGTCAAATCACTGAAACTAGACTTTAGTAATTAATTGGTTTGAGTTCTTTTCTTCTTCTTAAAGAGGCTGTTTACATTAATGTTATTTTGGCATCATGCATAACTTAAAAATAAAACATACGTGCCTCCTCAGGAAATATCTAGCCTTTTCTTATTGGGTATCATATGGTGAGTTAGTACTGGTGACCTCGGATCTCTTTTGTGTGATCTTCATCTCATCACCTGCCTCAGTTTCCTCACTAATAATAGGAGAAATTAATTCCTATCCTACCTAGGTCACAAAGTTGTTGTGACAATGAAGTGAAATAACAAGCCTCTATGGAGACATCAATATTATAGAAACAGAAATATTTCTGGACATAACAGTATTAAAAGGATCTCCCTGAGTCAGCTTCTCAGTCTATGTGATTCATAAGTGTATCTTATGAAATTAGCATTCTTTCCACCATTATATGAAAGGCTCAGAGGTCACTATCTTGAAGGTATTTTACCTTTACGAAAGCATTTTGACCCATATAAATGATAATTTCACACGGTTCCAGCTAATTCTTCAGAGTTGATAGTAAAAAAGAGAAGATAGTTGATATTCTAAAGTCAGCGGGTTTTTTTCTATCATATTCCCAATATAGCAAAAAAGGATATTTCTATCGAGTCCTAAATGGAAAGCTTCCATGTTTACCTTCTGTATCCGTAAACACCTCCCTCCACTTCTGCCCCGGAGTCTATAAAATTCCATTTTAGGGCTCAAGATTTGCCATAGGAAGATGAGAAATGAAAGAAGTAAAGGTGAGAAAAAGCAACAGCAGCATAAAGGCATTTCTTCTCCCTTTTTATTCCTTCCAAAGAAATTAGCTTTATGGGTTCCAGACTAACAATAGTAAGTTGCAAGAAGCAATTGGTTATCATTCAGGAAGAGCTAGGTTATGCTGCAGCAACAAACAAGTCCAAAATCTTAGTAACTCAACAACAAAAAATTTTTTTACAATTATTCTACATATTCAAGTTGTTCTTCTGAGCTGGGGGGTGGGCTTTACTTATGGTAGTCACTCTGGGACTCAGGTTGATGAAAACATCATCTTGATAAGACTTTCCATGATCATCAAGGCAATGGGAAAGGGACATTGAGAATCACACATGAGCAATTACCTATTTTTCATGGAAATGACAGAGACTACTTTTGCACACATTTCTTTGACCAAACGAGTCATTCATCTGCTCCCAACTTACCACGTGCCCAGAAGGAGGAGCATTAGAATATTTGTGGGCATCCCTAGTGACTACCACTACCGTATTTGATGAAGGAGTGGGGTGATAATAGCTCTTATCTCATAGATTATTGTGAGGATTTATATCACACTTAAGCATAGAGTAAGCTCTATTATATGAATTACATTTTTAAAAATATTTAACTTATACAATAAATATTTTTACAAAACTAACAATTTGTATGGGGACCATGATTGGCTAATATATTCTCTGGGAGACTTATGTGGAATTCTTATGTTTTATTTATGTCATTCTATTTCCGGCTCATTTCCATGTTTACAAAATCATTGATATATCTAGACAATTTTCATGTTTAAATAATTATTGACTTCCTTTCATTGATGAAAATAGAGGCTGGAGGAGAAACATCAATTTTATCACTCCAAAAACACACACACACGAATTCAGAATATATTCTTATCAAATATTGTTTCCATGGAATGTTAAATCCTCTCACAAAGAACTGTACATGATCTTTACATAATATAAATAAAGTAACTGATTTTTGTTATGGTCGACCAAGCTTTCAAAAACCATTCCATCAAATACTTCACAAAGAGTTAAGCAGATAACAGAAAAGCCATCTCTGTTGCGTGTTAACATAGACATGCCTCTGAAAAACTTTGGTAGGAGGCAACAAAACTCAGAACTGCTCAGGATTAGATAGCAAGCTGAAGTCAGGTCTTGTCTACACAAAGGGAGTGTCTGTAGATGCAAAATACAACAATTACGCAATGAGTTTCATCCATGTAGACAATACCAATTTTTTAAAATTTTATTTATTTTTGGCTGCGTTAGGTCTTCGTTGCTGTGCGCGGGCTTTCTCTAGTTGCGGTGAGCGGGTGCTACTCTTCGTTGCGGGGCATGGGCTTCTCCTTGCAGTGGCTTCTCTTGTTGTGGAGCACGGGTTCTAAGCGCGCGGGCTCAGTAGTTGTGGCGCATGGGCTTAGTTGCTCTGCGGCATGTGGGATCTTCCTGGACCAGGGCTCTGCATTGGCAGGCAGATTCTTAGCCCCTGCACCACCAAGGAAGTCCGAGGATACCAATCTTGATAAAGTCAAAAAAGGCAGATTTTTCTCAATGCATTTCTTTTGGACTGAATTATCTCAATAATTGTCTTAGCTCTCCACTTCACTTAAGGAGCTCTTTCTAAAGCAAAGTTGTGGTTTGGCAGGTAGCCAATGATTTGGACAGTAAAGTAGACAATTCAAGCCAGTGCAGTACTTGGGATAGGGATGGAAATTTGTAGGCCTGGCTGAAATGATGACAAGGGAGAATTGTAAAACCCTTCCCCCCCTGCAATTGATGGGTTCAATGGCCCCGTCTGGACCCTCTTCTGCAATCTCCCTCTACTCAAATCTTTTTTTCCCAGGTTATGCTAACCTGAGGCACATGAGAAATAGTGTGGTCACAAAATATTCAAATCCTAGAAAAGCTTATAGTTTTTTCTAAACTGTATGAAATATGGAAGGGGATTCAGATATATTATAAACATAGTGATTTGTAAAACCAAATTAGAAAATAATAATTTTACTAGATGTAAAACCAAAGATAAATATAACCAGATGTAGAAAACTAATAAGAATCTGAGAGTAATGGAATTTGGCTGCATCAAGAGGGGCAAAGCCATATTCTCAGGAAGTAAACATTATATTAGATATTTTTTCCCAGAACCTAAAGAATTTTGTAGTAATGTATTTCATTCCCAGAAATTAATAAAAATAAGTCACAAAATTCCCAGAAAATACAGTTTAAAAGTTGCTTTTACAGAAAAGGAAATACTCTATTAGCAGTTGTTACCAAAAGAAGAATTTATTGCCTTGAGTGAAAACTAAAACTGGAAGTTCAAAAAACTTTGGAATCCAGATTTTTCTTTTTCAGCTAAAAAAGATTAAGTATTTGTAACAACATTTGGAAAGCCTATCAAATTTAAAAAATTAAAGTTTTTGCAAAAGAGATCTTTCTTTTTATTATGCAAAGTTCTTAAATGATGGTAGTATTGGAAAAGAAGATCAAATATAGAACAAACGTCTTTTTATAGATACAGACAATTTTTTATTACCATAAATGAATGGATTGGCTGATTTAAATTTTTTCAGAAGAGTGCCTTTCAGAAGTTGTACATACAGCTGCCACTGGTCTGTTAGAAACTCCCCTTTTGAATCAGAGAAAACTTTATTGTCTTTGAGATGGTGGTTTTTTTTTTTTCTTTTTTAGCCTTTTTATTTCTTTCTTGCAATTGAAGATGCAAGTCAACATGTTCCTTTATTATGAGTTAATACACTTAGATTTTTATAAAAAGCAGATGTCCTGAGTTTTAAATTCAAATCATATTGTTAAGAAGCATCCTTTTACTTACTTTTTTCTTCCTCGTCCTCTCCCCACCCTTTATTCTATTTTCAATTCCTTTATTATTCACAGATCTTTCCATAGATTTCCGCCCTTCAGAAGATTATGGTCTTCCAAAGTTAAACCACTTAAATCTGTCCTTCTAATGGAAATGCTTTTTTTCAGTAGTTAAGAAGGACATTGCTCTTGACATGACTGAGTCTAAATTTCCTCCCTCATTCTTTTATGTAGCTTTTATTTTCTCACTGTCCACATTTTTCCCCGAATGCCATTTTACGGTTCGCTTTCGTAATAACATTGCCAGTGTTATAATACCTGTTATTTATATGGTGTTTTACAGCTTTATAAAGCACTTTTATTTCTTTGGTTTATTTATTACATTTTGCTTCTTCCAAATGTATTTGTCAAAACTTTTTTCATGTGGAAAATGAGTCATAAATGAGGCATATATTGTTTTAGACCATCTATTGCCAGAAATAGTTTTCTTTTCACTACTTTCAGAATTATATTAATCCTGGAGTTTATATCGTTTCTGAACTATATCAATCCTGAATTTAAAGCTACAAAGCGCTAACTGCCATCATCATAATTTCTCATCCTAAAGTTACTTTAGATAATGGTATGATTTCTTTATTATTATTATTATTTTCTACAGACTAACTATTAGAGAGATTACCAGCTTCAGTTTGGAAGAACCAAGCCAAGATGTTAGTGTCTTAAAAGATAAGTATTTCTTGGGGACTATTTCTGGCTATGCATATGTCATGGTCACACATTGGATCTATTTTAAAGTGAGTGCTGAAATTATGACGTAATTTTGACGTTTTTTTAATCCTAGCAGGATTATTATCTTCTTAGCGCTAAAGAGCAATAACTCTTTAGTGAGGAATAGTAAACATTTCTTTTTTTTATTTCTTAAGAAAACAAATGACTATAGTTCAATTTTCATTGTGAAAGTAGGACAAAGTAAATTATGGATTGTCCATAGTGGTGAACACAGCTTGTGATACTTCAGATATCTTTTATTTTACTGAGATTTGAGGATTTCATAGCTGAATTTGTTATGCTGAAATTTCTCTTTAGACACTTGAGGCATTCTGTCTGTTATTAGAGTTATTGGGAGATGGAATTACCCATGATGATATGTTGGTCTTTGGATAGTACTTTTATTATCGTTTTTTTGGAGCATTTTCTTTTATTTTACCCTTGTAACAGTTTTCCGAAGTGGGCGCTATGTAAGAAATTATATTCAACCTTAACAGCTTAAACCATTTATTAGCTCACAATTTCTGAGGGTCTAGAATCTGGAAGCAGCTTACCTGGTTGGTTCTGGCTCTAGGGTCTCTCTAGAGGTTACAGTCAAGATATCAGCTAGGGTTGTAGTCACCTCAAGACTTGACTGTTTGAAGGATGTAGTTTCAAGTTCACTCACATGGTTATCGGGAGGCTTGAATTCCTTACTACGTGTTGGCCAGAGACTTCAGTTTCTTGCCATGTGTGCCTCCCCATAGGCAGAATCAATGTTAATGGCAACTGCCTTATTCCAGGAGAAAGAAAGAGAATGAGAGAGAGAGAGAGGAAGATGTGAGGAGAAGAAGAAGGAGGAGGAGGGGAAGAAGAAGAAGGGGAAGAGGAGGGGAAGAAGAAGAAGGAGAAGAAGAGGAAGAAGAAGTCATGCAAGACAGAAGCCCGGAAGCCACAGTCTTTTATATAACCTAATCTCAGAAGTGATATTCCATTACTTCTGCTGTATGCTGTTGTTCCCAGACCTCCCCTGGTACAGTATGAGGGGACTGCACATGAATATGAACACAAATAGGTAAAGATCACTGGGGGGTCATCTGGGAGGCTGGCTACCACAATAGGCAATCAGACATTACAAAGCTGAGTCAACTGAGGCTTTGGGAAACAACTGACTTGATCATATACATGATTTTGTGGCTTTGAATGCGGCAGTAAATTTTCCACATGAGAATCTCATGCTCTTCACAAGTATTTTTTCCCCCATAATCATGGTTTCCTACCTTATGATAAAAATTTACAAGATAAAAAAATTGTTACTGGATTCTATGAAATATTTTTCAATCCACGACTAGCTAGTTTTTTAAGCACAGAAAATGGGGCCTGCTGCACGTGTACCATTCCCATCATTTGTGCATTGAACTAGGGCACCACTCAAGTAGAGAATGTAATACCTCCTGTATGATTTTTTTTAAAATTAATTAATTAATTTATTGGCTGTGTTGGGTCTTCGTTTCTGTGCGAGGGCTTTCTCCAGTTGCGGCAAGCGGGGGCCCCTCTTCATCGCGGTGCACGGGCCTCTCACCATCGCGGCCTCTCCCGTTGCGGAGCACAGGCTCCAGACGCGCAGGCTCAGTAATTGTGGCTCTCACGGGCCCAGTTGCTCCGTGGCATGTGGGATCTTCCCAGACCAGGGCTCGAACCCGTGTCCCCTGCACTGGCAGGCAGATCCTCAACCACTGCGCCACCAGGGAAGCCCCCATCCTGTATGATTTTTGATCACACTCTCTTCCCTAGTTTCATCAGCCAAACCAGGAACTGTAAGAATGGAGAGCTGTGACTACAAAGGCCCTTTACGCCCTGAGTGCAGAGATTTGGAAAAGCTGTACGAGAAAGCAATGTGAATGGCGGCTCAGAACTTAAGCATGGTTAAGGTTTTTATCTACAAAGCAGTAAGTAACAAAATATGTGGTAATTACCAGGAGAATTTTCTACATTGTTCAGTCACACTATTGAAAAAAAGCTCATACAACTAGAAATTTACAGTAATCAAATTGATGATCTACTATTTTCCATCACAAGACTGTTACGCCCAACACACTATGTTAGTCATCGTACTTTCTGCTAATTATTATTTATAACTTCTCAGCATGGCACCCGTGGTCCTCTGGAATTGGATTTTTACCTCTCTCAACAGCTTCCATTCCTCAGTTCCTGTGATTTGTATTTGATGACTCCTGACATTGAAAGTATTTTCCCATATCTGTATTGCTTGCCACTTTTGTGCAGGCATTCATTTACCTGATAAATGCAAAAGCACATGACTGTGCCAGGCATAGGGTTAGATGACAGGAGAGAATGTGAAGAAGGCAGGCCACTTCCCTCCTCTTAATCTCTCTGTGGGAGGTATTCCTGAATAAATGATTATAGAAAAACTTATCAAATTATAATTGTAAAAATGGTATAAATAGGGAGGACCAAGTGTTGCAGTACTGCGCAGGAGGGGGTCTAACCTAATGTGTATGGTGGGGGAAGGAAGTTGACAAAGTTCTCCCTGAGGGAGTTTTTAATAGTCAGAGACTTACATGAGGCTCGACACAGGCAGAGGCTTAGGTAGGTTCAAGACTGTTCTTTAATATCCAATTAATTTAGTGGGAATTTCTGAATTGCCAAGTGCAAAGTTACAGATGTTATACTGCCATCCTCTGAATGTTATTGTAAATGCTTAAGTATTGGCCAACTGTTTTACGCAAAATAGGTGAAAATAAAGCATACATTTAAGCATAGAATTAATGATAACTTTATATAATTTGTCGTTATAATTAAAGTGTTTATTCATACATTTAATAAACTTCTATTAAATAGTGTCTCATGGTGGCAAGAGAATGAGCCTGAGAATCAGAGATTTGGGGTCAGTCTTCACTTTAACATTACTGGTATGGGGAATAAGCTTAGCCTCACTGAGATTTAGTCTATTCATCTGTAAAATGGGAACAGTGACATATACTTTGAGAGCTGTTGAGATAACGAGATGAAGTATCTACCAGCAGCTGGGGCGTTGTTGGTCTTCAATACATGGTAACTATCATCATCATCATTATTATTGTTAATTATTATTTGCCAGGGTTGAAAATAAATCAGATTTAGCTTGAACCATAAGAATTTTTCTGTAATTCAGTTGTGGAAATGTTATCAAAGTTTAAATATCTTAATACAGAGCCCAAGAATTACATTTGTAATTATCATTATCCAAGAACACTTGACTACCGTGTGAGCTTTAGAGAATGTTGTAATATATTCTAATTCAATAATTAGAGGTATTGAAGAACCACAGGTTGTGCATAAAAGACTGGGAAATGACTAAATAGCCTTGATTTTGGTAACCTGTATTTATGGTTATGCTAATGTATGTAATTAGGAACTACTTAGTGAAACCAGGGGTGGTGGGAGTTGGTGGGAAGGAGGAGGTGGAGTCTTAGAGGACACTGTCAGCCCTGCTAAAGCTCTACGTGGTGTGGGTGACAGAGAGACAGTGAAATGTAAGCAGAAGTGTTATGCGGCAGATCTGTTTTCGATGGCTTGTTTGGGGGAAGGAGTGGAAGATGGATTGAGTGAGAAGAGGAGCTAGCTATGAGTCCCTCAGTAGACCGGGTGAAAATTGCTGAGGAACTGAACTGGTCAGGAGATTACAAAGCAATAAAATAATCAGACTGAGAAATGGCGATGGCCTGAGCCAGATGAAATTAAAATGAATCTTTAGGAGATTTCATTGGCAGGGGGTTTTTGATGAGTTGAATGGAGCAAAGGTAGTCGTGTTTAAGGAAATGGATTACTGGGAGGTAGTGACAATATTGACAGAAAAGCAAGGACAGATTTGGAAAAAAAAAATTTTTTTCGAAGGTAAAAATCAACTTGGACTTGGTGATTAAGTGGATGGGTGGAAGTGAGTGAAAGGACTCGCAAATTATCCCTGGGAGGGGCCACCTTTTGAGCAACAGAACATAGCTGAGAAATGCATTTAGAGGAGTTTACAATTTCTACTTTAATCCAACCTGTTGACTCTGAAGTGCTTATGGGCCATCCAGGTGGTTATACAGGTAGATGCTGGATAACGTTTGTCTGTCCTGTGTATGTAAGTCTGGGAGACACAAACACGTACGTGACAGCTGACCCCCTGATTGGGGGATATCTCTTAGAAGCATGGGTTGAGTGAGAGCTGTGCCACCCTTAACTTCTTCCTTGCCCTTGTTCATCAAAAGAAACATCTTTCAAATGGGTCCCCTTTATTACATTATTCCATGCCAGGATCCTGATTCAGGCCCTTACTATCTGTTTCTCAGAGAGCCTCCGGAAAACTCTCCCTGTTCCCAGTTTTCTCCTCTAGTGCCACCAGAATTTTCTTTCTGTAATAAAAATCGAATCTGGGGCTTCCCTGGTGGCGCAGTGGTTAGGAATCCGCCTGCCAATGCAGGGGACACGGGTTCGAGCCCTGGTCCGGGAAGATCTCACATGCCACAGAGCAACTAAGCCCGTGCGCCAGAACTACTGAGGCCGTGCTCTAGAGCCCGAGAGCCACAACTACTGAAGCCTGCGCACCTAGAGCCTGTGCTCCGCAAAAAAGAGAAGCCACCGCAATGAGAAGCCCATGCACCGCAACGAAGAGTAGCCCCCGCTCACCAAAACTAGAGAAAGCCCCCGTGCAGCAACGAAGACCCAACACAGTCAAAAATAAATAAATAAAATAAATAAATTTATTTAAAAAAAAAACAGATGAAGAAAAAGAGACACAGTTAATAAATGGTGCCTTCAGACTTTGAAATCAGAGAAACTGGCCCCAAATTCTAGCTTTTAAGTACCCCCCATATTGCCTTTCACAGTCAGTACTTAAAAATATTTGCTGACTGAATTAATGCATTTCTTTCTAGCAGAGCATCTTTGATTGACTTCTCTTCCCCCTTGCTAGAAACTAAGCTGAACCAAAACTAGGCTTAAGATAATTAGGCTACCTGGTGCCTGCCCTCATGTCACATGTGATGGGCACAGAGCTGAGGGTGTCCCCAGTCATACTGCAAGGAGAAGTTTTATTTCACGGTTGAGGAAGCACTTTCCTCTATCTCTTCTGCTTGACTTGAGCAAAGAAGATGGTTATCCCAGTTGTGCTGGCAGCTATTTTGCACCCATGGAGGGAGCCAGCGTGAAGATAAAGCTAACCCAGAGAAGAGGGCCAAAAGCATTGCCAAGATAAAACTGAAGACTTGATATTACCGAACCTGGAACCTGGCTTATTTCTAGATTCCTGTTCCTATAAGGTGATTCCTATTTTATATGCCCACTTGAGGAGATTCCTGATTCTCGCAGCATTTCATTTCCAAGCTGCTATGATTTTGCAATAGCTAACATTTCTTGAGCGCTTACTATTTGACATTTACGGCACTGAGTGCCATAAAGCACAAGGTAGGTGCTATTATTAGCCTCATTGTACACGAGGAAGCTAAGGCTTCAAAAGCTTCATCAATCAGTCTTGCTCACATCACTAGTTAAGTACTTTGATTGTAGTCCAAACCTAGGTTCGTCTGATTCCACCCTCATCCTCTAGCAGCATGGCACTCAGTTTGACATGAACTCACTTGTTAGACAACTACTGCATGACTGTACCTCAGTAACTCACTTCCAAGCAACTGAGGCACTGCCAGAAGCTTTCCCTCTAGATTACCTCACATTCTGATAACAGAGATGAGGTCCATTTTTAATGGCCAATAGCATGTTTGGATATGGAGTTCAGTGTTAGGTAAAGAGTAACAGTAAAGAAATGCGTGGTCAAAACTCAAGCAAGAAGAAAATTTTGAAAGTGAGATTACTGTTCACCTAGGTGATGACGATGGCAATTTATATAAATCATGCAAACTCACTGGGAAAACAATCAGGAATGTTAATGAAGTTCTAGGGTCGGTGCCTAGGGAAATAATTTGTAGATGATCTTACTTGGGGAGAATATGCCAGTGTCATATTTTCAATATAAGTCTTAAATAAAGTTCGAGATTATGAAATGCAAGCAGGACACAGAGATTAAAATCAGACTAAATCAAGTCAAAGTCTTGTATTTGGGTTTTCTGACTCTGTGCCCTTTGTTTTAGCATGGATATATCTTACGTGAGCTGAGTCGAATTTCCACACATTATCTCTGAATTACACTTTCAAAAATCCAATCCAGGACTTTGTTTTATGAGTCTTCCTTCCTCCAGCAACAACTTGTATTTGTTCATAAGTATAGATCTCTTGGTTCTAATTGAAATGATTTTTTTTTAGAGTGTTGAAAGGAGAAAAATTCTGGCCTGGACCAAGTGTTTGTCTTCATGGGGCCGCTCCTTAACTGGTGTGACTAAATCAGATGAAGCAGCCTCATGCAGACACTTTGACACAAAGAATTTCGGAGCCACGTCTAATGACAGCATTTACTCTTAATACGGATGGTGTGAGAACAGAAGCATAATGTTTATTAGCAGCCCTTACTAAAACAGTAGCTCAAAGAAAGAGCAAAGAAGATGAAAACGGGAAGTCTTCAGCAAAGAGCTCCCATTTTCTTGTGAAATTAATTCACATTATTGGGTGTGCTGTCTTGAATGAATTTCCTTCCTTTTACACTCCCACTTAGCTTTCCTTTAAGTGTCAAATGAAGCGGGTGGTGGAAAATGCGGTGCACCAGTCATTTTGACATTCCTTTGCAAATTAGTCAGGCTTTGATAGTACAGGTCGGCTCTACCAAGCAGGGGGGCTTTCAGCCTTGGGAGTCTGGCAGGAGTTCAAGAGCAACGCGTTGCTTTGAACTCACTTGTTAGCCGTGCAAAATAAACACCATCCACCTTGCAGTAAAAAAGCATCCGCAGGAGAAAAAAAGAGAACATTCTAAACCCCTCCCTTGAGACTTCAAAACCCTCGCTGGGGCTGCTAAATTAGGACAGGAAAAAGAAGGCTTGCTTGTGAAAAGAAAGGAGTGGGGAAAGAACTATCCTATAACAAACACACACAAAAATTACAATCACTGAGAACTAATTATGTTTTCATGATCACAAATGCTTTGAGAGTTTGAAAGCTCACGGACGCATCCTGATGCTGCTATAAAATGTTTCCTGGCTAATTATTTGCCAGTACAACTGTTCACTTCCTGTGGTGGATTTATGCTAAATCCTGTTATTAGTCTTGCGCTGCAATTGCCATTGTCTATGACTAGAAGCAAGCCTGAAAGGCTACAGTCGGCCTTTTATTACACAACCTGTGAATGGAGATTTGACCCAATGTCCGACCACTTCCCCCCTCTGGTTTTTATGTGAGCTCGCTGGGCCTTTCCCTATAAATCACCAGGTTGCAATGAACTTTTACTCTTTTTTCTCGCCTTTCAACTCCTCTACTGTGTGTGTATGTGTGTGTGTGCGCGCCCGTGCATGCGCACACTTTAAAAAGAAACCACGCAATTTCTTTTTTCTCATTAACAGTCGTTAAAATCTTTTCATCATACACAGCTTCTACAGGTCTTGCTTTAAAAAAAATGAAACCAATTTTTGATGACTTGATTTAGTTCAGTGGTTGAAATTGGGAGTGGTAAAAAAAAAGTAAGAAAACAATAAGAAAATAATTTACATTTCAGCAAGGATATAATTTTAAATAAATATAATGTGCAAAATATCACAGTAGCTACAGTAAAAACTAGATACTTTCTGTAGACCTCCAACTAAATATTTTCTAGAATACTTGATATTTTACTCATTTTAAGCAGATTTGGTAACAACTTCAATATAATGTTTTTCTTCGGATTAAATTAATATAAATACTGTGAATCATCTCAAAGAAATCTTTTCAGATATAGTTTGTACTATTCTAAATCTCCAAAATACAAATATAGTATTTTTGATTTGTGGTACTACTATATTCAAGAATATATTCTGTATTTAAAAGCTAGTCTCACATTTAGAAATCAAATCTTAAAGATTCACGAAAGCTATAGGTTTTTAAGAGCAAAGTAGATTATGAGAATGAAAAATATTGGAATGGTAACAAGGACTTGATTTTTAAGTTATTTACTCCATTTTTTCAGTTTTTAATGGTTGCATACATATCTTTATTATGCACTCTTTCTTTAAAATTTTTTAATCAAAATTGTATCCCCAAGTATTCACAGGAATAATCCTTGTGGACTTTAAATTGTTCTCACAGATCTTTTTCTAATGTTCATGTAGACAGTTGATATTAACAACTTTGAAAATCTTATCTTAATTGCAAATACTCTTTGTTTTTAGGAATCAATCTTTTTAGAAAATTTCATCTACAGGTACTTGGTTATATCCTCGAATATTTTTTGTCCAGACTTCTAAAAAATTATAAAGTACTGTAGGCAACCAAAATGGATAATCAGTAGGGAGAGTTAAATAAATTATACCATATTCAAACTATGGGATACTACATACCCATTTAAAAAAAAAAAAAAAAAAGGAAGAGAGAGAAAGAAAGGGGTTGATCCTGCATGGGAGATGGATGCATGGAAAGATGTCCATGATCATTTTTGAATGAAAAGAGTAAGTAGCAAATTCTATGTATAGAATAATATCATTAAAAAAATACAACTGTATAAGCATATGTAAACACAGAAGAGTCCCAGAGGGTTATGCATCAGCATATGAACAGGTCGTTCCTGGGGACACAGGAAAGAAGGAGGTGGGGAGACCTTTTTCACTATTTGCCTTGTATAACTTGGTAGAATTTGCTCTTTTTCAGAAAGCACTGCTCATTTAGAAATTTTAAAAAATAATAATTATTATTATTATTAAATGTGATCTAGGCCTTTGCATCTTTGATGTGCGTCTGTGGCTTGTGTCAGCAAATCTTTTATATCTTCAATAATATTTTAATTCTGCTTTATGAGAAATCTGTAAGGGGGTGCTTTCTGGGGGCACATCCTCTCTCTGAGGCAGTCTGTAGAAACCTGCCAGCAATGGCCTAAGTCTTCCTTTACTCCGTCTTCCCCTCTAATAAAGAGTGGAAAAGGATGCTGAGAGTACTGGCTGCATTCCACAGCAGCAAATAACCCTGAACTTCTGAGAGCATGTGAGTGTCTCCTCCATACTCAGAATGGGGATCTGGAAGAAGTTTGGATAAAAAGAATCTCATCACCACACTGCCCTCAATCACACTCCATTACTTCAGAGCTTCTTTATTGTGTCCTCAACCCTCCATCTCTACACACACACACACACAAGTACACAAGCGCACAAACACAAATGAAATTCCCCCTCCTTCCTCTTCCAAAGATGCAAAATCCCTGATCTGATCCCTGGGTCAAGTATGTCTGAAGAGGATGGGGGCATCATTTTCTAAGAAGTCTAGGACCCTATAGCATGAATTGTGCAAAGGACTCAGGCGTTGACTCTGAATCTTGGCATTTTCTTCTTCACACAAATTTTACACATTTTAAAACGGAAACTTGCCTATACCAGGGTTCAAAGTAATTTGTGTAGTAGTACCTCTCATATAGGTTTGTGTGAAAAATAAACGCCCACCACATTACCTAGCACATGGAGCTCAATAAACACAGAATGAAATAAATATTGTTCATTTATTTTTACAAAATTTCTATAAATGGCAGCTATCATTAGTTCTTTGGCTCTATTATAGTTATACAAGTTTCCCTGGGTTCTTAGCAAACAGGTCTGAGGATGAGGAATTTTCTTTATTCTGTTTCAGGGGCCAGCTGTATTGATTTTGTATCAGTACTATGCCCGAGGTTTGCATATTACAGTAGTGCCCCCTCGTCCACAGAGGATATCTTCCAAGACCCTCAGTGGATGCCTGAAACTGTGGATAGTACCAAATTCTATGTATACTATGTTTTTCCCCATACATACATACTTACGATAAAACTTAATTTATAAAATAGGCACAGTAAAAGATTAACAATAATAGCTAATAATAAAACAGAACAATTATAACAATAAACTGTAATAAAAGTTGTATAAATATCGTCTTTCTTTCTCTCTCAAAATATCTTACTGTACAAAGTTAATGCCTTTTCCATCTTAATTAAGCACTCGTCATGCACTGTGGCTGTAACTTATGCAGTTTGAGAAGCAAACTGCAAAACGAGCACAAATTTCTTTTTCCTTCCTCATAATTCATGAATAGATTTGTTCTTACCATAGATCTTAGCAACCTCAACATACAATTTTTTTTCTTTCCTTAATAAGTCAAGAACTTTCACCTTTTCGCTTAAAGGAAACACTTTATGGCTTCCCTTTGGCATATCCAAATTGCCACTGTCTTGCCCTTTGGGGTCATTATTAAGTAAAAGAATGGTTACTTGAACACAAGACAGTTGACAGTCGATCCGATAACTGAGCTAGATACTAAGTGACTAAAGGGGCAAGGGGATATGGGGGGGTGCATGAGACAAGGAGATGAGTCCCGGTGGGACAGAGCAGAACAGCACAAGATTCATCACTCTACTCAGAATGGCGCATAATTAAAACATACAAATTACTTACTTCTGGAATTTTTTATTTAATATTTTCAGACTGTGGTTGACCTAGGGTAACAAACTGTGGGAAGCAAAACCGCAGATAAGGGGAGTACTACTGTACCTCTATTACTATTTATAAGTAACAATGTCAATATATGCTCCTAGGGTGAATTTTTGTGTAAAGTCACACACCTGAATCCCACCAACTAAACCAGGTAGCTTCATTCCTAATGCCTTAAACCTTGGAAAGATCATAATAATCCCCGAATATGTTTGGTGGAAAATATCTTCCCTAGAATACTTCCTTGTTGACAAAATATTTTCTCTGGGGAGTGAGAATGAGTGGCAGCATGTGAACCCATTAACATCATGGTAGGAGTTAGTTCATGAGATTAGCTAGATTTAGGAAGTTGGAAACCAAGGAAAAAAGTAACAGGTTCTGGTGGAAGTCCATTGCTTAGTAGGTGGATTTGTAGAGCACAGAGGTGTAACTGACAGACCTAGCTTAGAAGCTAGCTGTAACATTTCCTTGCAATATGACCTTGAGTCCCTAATTTAATCTCAGTTCCTTCTCTTGTGAAAAAAGAGCAATGATACCTACTTAATAGTGTTACTGTGAGAATAAAATGTGAAAGGCTTTTTTTTTTTTTTTAAACGGCAGAAAGCATTTGATAAATATTAACTACTTTTGTTGTTCCATTGAGCTCAGTGCCTTGCTACTTACAATGGCCTAGCTTTGATTGAGAAGATAGGTACCAGAGAACCAATTATATTCCAGACATTATAATAAGTATGAGAACACAATACTTATAAATGGATGTGTGAAGGAGTGATACATATTCCTCCTGGATATATTCTAGGAGCTTATGGTCTGGTAGGGGAACCAGATGAATAAACACGTATTTATGCATCAGTGTGATAAGACTATGGGCAAGCACATAATTTTGAGGCAGAAAGCATAGACTAAGGAAAAGATATCTAGAGGACAAGATCTTTGAAGATAAAGTACTACCTAGAAACTGAAAGGGAAAAGAGAGGGTCAGAATAGTAAATATTTTAGATGTTGTGAGCAGTGGCAAAATCAAGGATATTATCTAAGAGAGTAAAAATTTCTACAAATTCTGCATCAATAAAATTTAAGATAGTAATAATAATAAAGTAAATTTTTTGTAATACAAGTCTACAAACAAGGAGAACACAATTCTTTTTTGGAGGGGTTGATAACATTCACATAATCTGGGTTCAAAATTAGTTCAAAATTAGTTATCGGTCATCAAAATTGATTGTAAATGTTTATCTGATTTACAAATGCTGATTTGTAAAATGTGTATGAGATTTTATATATTTCATCTTTGAAAATGTCCTTTCAGACAGATAGGTATCCATTAGCATCTGACCTCAATTGAGCGTATTAATCATTTAGAAGGCATTTATAGAATTCTATTAGATTCATCTCTTGATATTGCATTTTAGCATATGATTACATTACAGGTTATTAGCTTCCAGGAGAATGTTACATAGACGCTCCTCAGTTACACATTTAAATGAATTTTGAAATGTGGAAATTTCCTTCACACTTACATCATGTTTGGAAAATGTTAATGGAGGTCAGAAGATATATCCATGACACATTTGTGTGGAAATGGAGATCTCCCTCCTTACTTTTAACCTTTGGCAGAATGGGAAGTGTATAAAGTAGCTTGACATTACTTGTGATTCAAACAATGTTAGTTTTTGTCAAAATGTCTTTATTGCAGTACAAGTTTCTCCTATAGTGTTGTTTGACCTTGTAAGTTTAGCTTGAGTTCATAAAGAAACAACATCAATTCTTCAGCAAAAGCTCATTTCCAAGACCATTCAGTATTTGAAAATAGTGGTTGAGGGTAATTCTCATTCAGAAAAATTTTAATCTTCGCCCTGAGCTAAAAAATAAAATCACAATAAAACTTTGTCACTGTTGAACCATCAAACTACTGTGCAGTAGGGCAAATCAGAATATTCAGCTTCTACTCCTGACAAAAACTCATGGAACTGATGTTGGTTAGCCCACAAAAGTAAACGGAGTTTTCTGTCAACACTACTGGTTCAAAACCACACAGTAGATTACTACATTTTCTGCAAAGCCCTGCTGATGAAAAATCATGGGCTTTAAACACTTTGCATTGACACAAACTTTCTAAATTTTTCCAACTAAGCCTTTTTCTGCTCTATTCATATTTTCACTACTATTAGTTATAACACATCTTAGCAGATTCCACTTCAGGTTGTACAGAATTAGTATTTTGTTAACACCTTTGAGAACATTCTTGCCTATACTTTTTAAATGCAGACTATTCATAGTGGCTAATTCTTCTGTCACTTCAAACTGGGCATTGCCTGCTCAAGTAAACAACAGCTGAGAATCGTCTTTAACATCTGTCAATTCATCAAGAGCTGGATAAAACTATTCAAAGTCATTTGCCTTGTATTTTAATTGGCTATTGGTGCTCCTCTCAATGTCCTCAATTCTTTACCCAAGAATTCTCACCAATAGGCTGCTAATCTTAAGAAAATTTATTTTCTCTGGACATGTTTCTTTGGTTAGTGTGTCAAACATGATTTAATTATATCACCATCAGTAAACAGATTTCTTGGAATGGCTAACAAATGTAACGTTTTTGTTTGCAGCTCATTTTATTTTTAAATTAAAAATTTTTTTAACATCTTTATTGGAGTATAATTGCTTATACAACGGTGTGTTAGTTTCTGCTTTATAACAAAGTGAATCAGCTATACATATACATATATCCCCATATCTCCTCCCTCTTGCGTCTCCCTCCCACACTCCCTATCCCACCCCCCTAGGTGGTCGGTCACAAAGCACCGAGCTGATCTCCCTCTGCTATGCGGCTGCTTCCCACTAGCTATCTATTTTACATTTGGTAGTATATATAAGTCCATGTCACTCTCTCACTTCGTCCCAGCTTACCCTTCCCCCTCCCCATGTCCTCAAGTCCATTCTCTACATTGCAGCTCATTTTAATTCCTTACTCTTGTGGAGAAATTGTGCTAAGATGAGATGTTTTGTTTTAACTTTTCTAATTGTCCCAATCTCTGCTCTGCTGCCAGTTGGAAATATTGGGATGAGTGCTTGGTCTGGTAGTGTTGAAGCACATTGTATTCTGTTAGCACAGCCATGTTGTCTTTGCACAATAAACACAATGCTTTGTCATCCAATTTCATAACAAAATAATCCGAATTTAACTGTGCCTTGAAAGTGTGACATTCAAAATCCACTTTTTTATTTGCTTGTTATGATGTGATGTTACACTGGTAATAAAAATTAAAATAAAATGCAGTACAGTGACACACATGACACTTGAAATGCTATTGAGTTATAAGTGTGTCACTGTTGTTTGTACTGTGCTTAGCAGCAGTGTGAAAACAATGAACGCACCACATATAGACCTGTTGCAACTATTCGACTGTGTCGTTGTAACAAGAAAGCAGCCAGACAATATGGAAATTAATGAGAGTAGCTGTGTGCCAATAAAACTGCATTTATAGACATTAAAATTTGACTTTCATAAAATTTTTATCTGTCACGAAATGTTTTGGGTTTTTTTTGATTTTTTAAAACCATTTAAAAATGTAAAACCCATTCTTGCTTCACAGGCTGTATAAAAACAGCTGGCAGGTTGGATTTGGTCTTCAGGCCGTACGTCGTTTGCCTGTCTTCAGCCTAGAATAGTGCCTGGTATATAGTAAGTGTTCAATCCAAATATTTGTGATTTAATGGATAGTTTGCAAACTATAGTGTACTTGTGAATCATATTCACTTATTAAAACAGGAATTCCTGACATGAACCTTCATAATTTGATTTAGTGGGTTTAGCAGCCCACAGATCTGCATTTTTAACAAGTACCCTTGGTCATCTGTTGCTGGCAGTCCTCAGCCCATTCATTAGAAAAACTGCTGTGTTTTTAATTTTTTAAAAACCTCTCTGATAATTTTTCTCCTTAACTGTACTTTAATTAATCCTCAAGACAAAAATTGGAGTGCCTTAGTTGTTTTTTTGATATTGAAAAATCCACCTTCATATTTGAATTAGTTACCTTCTGAGCAGAGGGTATATAAAAGTTATGGGATGAAATGAACGTAATTATCAGTGAGTAACGAAAAAATTTTTTAAAATATCAAGATGAAATGGCAAATTCCTTCAAACTTGATAACTCATCAGCTTCCGCTGGGCCTGGGCAGACACTTGCAAAGTTCTCACACCCAATTAAGGCTATTTACCAAACTTTATATATTTGCTTTCCACACTACAGGTTTACGAAATGGTAAATCATTTCAGATATTGTGAGATGGATGAGTCAAATCCTATTTGCAAATCTGTTTGTCCCTCATTTCAAATTACAATGAGCTTTAAAATATGCATGTAGATAGTATGTCATACATTGGGTATGACTTGAGAAATATCTAAAATACCACACAATTGTGGTATTTTATAGAAGTGTGTTAGACGGACAATGTCAGAAGGCTTTGTCTTCAATAGGCCTTAATTATCACACATTTCATTAAGAAATGGATACTCATTTGTACCATCAGCATATGGAGAATTTAAAGATTGCTAAGAGATTGGACTAAATGGTGAAATTTTACAATTTCATTTGAATGTATTTTTCCTGACTATCTACTTGAGATCTTAAGGTCAAAACCAATGATATAGGTCAAATAATTTCCAATTATGCATATAGAAAGAATAATACTCCTTTGTCTAAAAAATTTAAAGAAAAAAATGTAGAGATTGTATACTTCGGACTACATTACGTATAATGTGTCTTGTATTATATTGAAGTAAATATGGGCGTAAGTTAGAGAATTGAAGGGAGTCCTAGAAATGGTGGTGAACAGTGCTTCAAGAAGAAAAGATCATGTCATTTACTGATTTAAAATCACTTAGCCCTAAAGTTTCATACGACCAGTGAAAACAAATATAATAAAGTTTCATATGTGTCTGAATCAGACAGCAGCCTTTTACATTGATTTTGGGTGATTGATTAGAATTAACCTCAGAAATATGTGTTGAAAATCAATGACACCATAAAACATAATAAAGATGACCCTCCAGCTTAGTAACTCCTAAACTAGAGTAGTCAGATGTAGTTTCCTGAAGACAGATAATTTATGAGAGGTAAACTTGGACGGTTACATAGTATATTGAGGGTTAATGTATGGGTAGAGATTGTGAAGACCACGTATAACTCATGTTCCCTACGGGACTGACAGAATTACATCAGACTCTTACAACCTATCCATCAGGCAGATATTACTGAACCCATTTTAAAGAAACAGATATAAAGCTCACAGAAGTTAGGTTATTTATTCAAGGTCACATATAAGACATAGGACTTGGGTCCAAAGCTCCTCTTTCCGCTATATGCTATTAAAGGTCTGCTTTCTTGACCTTTACTTCGGATTTCTTTATCAAATTCGGTTATTTCAGTGGATAACGAAGTTTCCATTTTATGACTTTCATGAGCCATTTTGATGTAAAATGATAAATGAGTCATGCTTTACTCCCTCTCTCCCTAACTTCCCCATCCTCCTCTTCCATCCCACATATTCATTAATACATTGCATCCATAAAGTTAAAGTAGTTTTTAAAAATATGAACTCCTGAGTCACTATGCCAATCAAATATAATAATTATATGTCAAGTAATGTTTTCTTTTCTCGGGTTAGTCATAGAATAACGTTGGTTCTGTGTGTATCACTGGCTTATTCATTTCGACTAAATTTATTGGTGTCTTTCAAGATGAGTGTTTTCTTTAGGTTCTATTATTGACATTAATTTCATACTTCAGTGTGGGAGACAGAATTAAAGTTTCCCAAAGATATCCACATCCTAGAACCTGCAAATATCTTACCTTATATGGCAGAAAAGACTTTGCAGATGTGATTCAATTAAGGATCTTGAGATGGGGAGACTACCCTAGATTATCCTTTTGGGCCCAATGTAATCAAAAAAGTCCTTGTAAGAGGGAAGTGGGAGGACAAAAGTCAGAGAGGAGACATGACAGTGGAAGCAGAAGTTGAAGTGATGAACTCTGCAGATGGAAGGAAGGGCCATGAGCCTAAGAATGCAGAAGACCCCTAGAAGCTGGAAAAGCAAGGAAAATGACTCTCTTCCAGAGCCTCAGAGGAAGTGTGGCCCTGCCAACAACTTGATTTTGGCCCAGTGAAACGCGTTACAGATTTCTAACCTCCAGAACTATAAAATGATAAATTAGTGTTGTTTTAAACCACTAAGTTTGTGACAATTTGTTATAGCAATAAAAGGAAGCTAATACATTCATCATATCCTCTTATAATCAAATTGAATTGAGCGGTATTTCACTAAGATATGGTAGCTAGTATGCGGTCATCTCTGAAAAAATGATGTGTGTGTGTAGGAATGACCTTGATAATTTTTTAGAGTCATATTTCAAATAGAAACTTTAACAGCATCCAACTTTTCTAATTGCCAACACTTTGTTGCAGACTAGTGGTTTTGTAACTCTTCCAGATCCTGGATGTCTTCTGCATTATATTTAAACCACCAACTTTAGAGCAGTGAATAGCAGACCCAAATTCAATATGTTTCCCATGATAACATGTTCTTCCAAGAATGACAAGTACCTATGAACCAATACAAAAACCACAGTGTGTCAACTCTAATATTTGAAATAGTCACATTCTATAAGATAATCTTTAGGAAAGTTATAAAGTAAATGCTGTGATTTTGCATATTTAATACTGGGAAAACTTTTTTCTAATAAATCTTAAATAATTTCCCTCCCATCCATCTTCCATAGCTTTTTAAAATAATTAATTAATTAATTAATTTTTGGTTGCATTGGTTCTTTGTTGCTGTGTGCGGGCTTTCTCTAGTTGCAGCGAGCAGGGGCTACTCTTCATTGCAGTGCGCAGGCTTCTCATTGCAGTGGCTTCTCTTGTTGCGGAGCATGGGCTCTAGGCATGTGGGCTTAGTGGGCTCACAGTAGTTGTGGCTTGTGGGCTCTAGAGTGCAGGCTCAGTAGTTGTGGTGCATGGGCTTAGTTGCTCCGCGGCATATGGGATCTTCCCGGACCAGGGCTCGAACCCATGTCCCCTGCATTGGCAGGTGGATTCTTAACCACTGCGCCACCAGGGAAGTCCCATAACTTATCTTTTTGGAACTACTGTTAATTGAATTTTGGATTTTCTGAAATGATTCTCTGTGTTGATTTCCTTTTTTTCCGATGTTTTATTTCTCAGTTTTTAAATTTGGCAATCATATTTTTAATTTCTAAAAACTCATTTTTTTCCCCTCTGGCTGTTTCTATTTTCATGAATTAAGCTCTCAAATCTCTTTGAACATAATAAAGATGGAATCTTTTTCTCCTGTTCTCTGATTTATATTTATTTTGCTCCATAAAAGTAAAAATTAAAAAAAAATTTTTTTTTAAATGTTAGGTAGTGTTTCATAGATTTTAAGAACGTAGGTTCTGGAAGCCAAACTTCTGGCTTTCAACCTCAGCTCTATCACTTATTAACTCTGTGGCTTTGGACAAGTGATTAAACTTTTAATGTGACTGAGTTTCCTCAGTTGTAAAATGGGTATTGTAACAGTGCCTGCCTGAGAGAAATTTTATTTCTAAGAAGATTAAATAAGTGAAGAATGTAAAGATATTGAATGGTATCTGTTATATAGTAAGTACTAATTTGAAACTATTGGTTACTATTGAAAATATTGTTTATCCACATTGGTCTGGTGATCTGCAGTTTTCCCTTCTAACTGAAAAATGGTCTACTTTATGTTAGGCAGCCAGTGTGGATATAGGGAGCTACAATGCAGCTAGGTCAGCTTCCACAAGGGCTTCTCTCCCAAGTAGGAAAACTACTCAGGATGCAAATAAGGTACTTCAGCTCACTGGACAGACTTCACTTTACTACAGCGCAGCGTGCAGGGAGAAAGCCAGAGGTTCACTGGGCCCTGCAAGGCCAGAGTGAGGAGAGTTTTACCCTCCTCATCCACACTGGATGTCTGAGTTTTACACGGAAATCTTGCTCACTTTTTTCCGGATAAAGCCTTACACTGTTTTCACCTGGAGGTAAATGCTGGGCTGCAATTCCAGTTTTTCTGCCTGCAGTGAGGATGAGGGAGTGGGGTTGGAGAGGTGGAACGAGCTGTAGGCGGAAGTCCTTTTAATCCCCCCCCCCCGCCCCCCGTTTTAGCTTCATTCCTCACTCCCACTCTCCGTGCTGTCTACTCTGAGCCCACGGTGCCATTGCCAAGAAGATTGGCGTCCACCAAGCTCCCACCTGGGCACTGTCTAGAATGTAGATCCGCCTTTGTTTCTCTGGTTTTTCTGGTCAGCAGCTTTCAGCTGCTCCTAACCTCCCGGAATTTGTTGAAATCTCTTATCTGCTAATGACTGCACCCACTCCCTGCCTTCCCCTTTATTGTTATCAGTTTACTCTCTTTTCCACTTCCTTAAGTCTTTTCATTGTGGTCTGGGGGCAAGGGTCTTGACTCAGGAGACACAGACTTTGTGATTAGAATAAAATGTTGACTCCCAATTCCCCCCACCCCCTCTTATTTCTTTTTCTTTAACTCTTACAATTTTATAATGAAGTATGTATATTAGTATTTCAATTTTACATATGAAAATTTTGAAAGGATCAGAACACATGACTTGAGAGTGACAGCACTCAGATTCAAGTCCAGGTCTTCCTAATAAAAAAATCCCAACCCCTTCCTCTAAAATCCAAGAATGGGGACCCAATATGAGGATAAGTATTATGACTACTTAATATCAAGAAGTTAGAAGAAAGTAAAAATATAAATCCTATAGATTTTGACACTATGTAGACCAGTTATTTCAAAAATTTAAAAAAACTTTTAAGCTATGGATATTTCTCCATAGTGCTGGTGATGGTGTTTGAATTCTATAATTTTGGAACCCAATACTCTGGGAGGATTTTGAGTCCTGCGATTTGGAAGGCCTATGTCATGTATTCTTTGTTACCCAGTTCCATCCAGTGTTTATTACAGCTCAGGCAATAGAATCAGAGCCACATAGAGATCCAGACTTTCCATTCCTTTCCAAGGCCCTTTAGGTGGCAAAAGCCCACAGCTATATTTCTCCAGAAGCAAATGCAGTATGATTTAGAACCAAAGAAAACCACCACTCTAGCAGAGGTCTCAAATATTATCTCAGCTCTACATTTTCACTTTCAAAGGCATGATGAGAAAAATGTTAAAAGTCTGTCAAGATTTTTATAGATTTGTAGCGAAAACATTACTAGTAACCATAACAAGCCAATACTCCTTGGGTTAAGTTTGAGAAAATGAATATGCTGTTATTATTATTATAAAAATTATTCTTTGTATTGCCTCTCAACAATCTCTCACTAAATGCAATCTGAGAGGAAAAGGAAATTATCTCTGTATTAAAAAAAGTACTGTATTCAACTGTTGAGTCCAGTTGCCCACAGACCTATGGTACCTATGGTTGAGGGAAATCATCAAAACATAGGCCACGGATTCCTTTGTTACTGTTTGGATGAAATTTGTGGTTTTAGCGTGTGCGAAGAAAAGATTCTGGAAGAAAAGCAAGCGTGTTTCTTCTGATGATCAGTGGCTGCAACTAGATTTGTTCTTTTTGACCACATGACCTCTAAGAACAAACTTTGTGATTAGTTCTTTCTCTTGATCTGGTTTTGACAATTTGAAAATCTTTAGTGGTTTGCACCTGAATCCGACTTGAAAAGCAATAGATTCAGAAAAGCAATAAATAGAGCAATAAATAAGGGAAGAAAAAGAGAATTTCTTAACCAAGTCTGAAAATATCATTATTGATCTAATAACACAATGTATCAATACAATTTTAAGTTTCTACTTGTGCAAATTGTTGTAAGTTTCCTGCCCAATGTCATAAGGATTCTCCTTTATATACAGAAGGTCTGATTTTATTGCACCTAGTTGGTATGCTCAGCAAATTATCAGTTAATGTGTACCTTTTCTCTTTCCTAGCTAAAATATTTTATTAGCCATCCTTTTGTATTTATTAACATTGCTATGACTTTCTTATTTAACTATAGAAATCTGTGTATGCACGAGAAATAAGAAATGGGGCCCAGGTTTTTGCAAAGGCAAGGACTACAGTTGAATTGAGAAATAATACCCATGTATTTTAACAACTAGTGCCTAAACATGTCTGCTTGCATTCTTTATTTCTCTTAAGTGGTATTTCTTATGAAAGATTTTGTTTGCATTGCTACAGTCAGAGAAAAGTACACTCAACGGCAAGTTGGACATGGAAAGTTTTCTGAAAGAATAAAAAGCATATGTTCTGACCATCACCACCTCTCTCAGCTCAGATCTGAACCCCAAATTTGAAACACTTAAGCATCTAAAATTTAATACTGCCACCTATGCTACTGTAGCTTCTGAATCTAAGAAGATCCCCAAAGAACCAGGGGTTGCTAAAAAGCAGTTCAGTTACAGAATATAGAAGGTGGATATCTTTACTTTCAACTTGCATTGCAGGGGAATTAATATCTCATCTTTTGTAATGCAGTATAATTTTGAACCTATTTCAGGAAGGCTATTTATTATAGGGTAAATTGATGTTGATCAAAATGTGTTCAAATACTTCATCTGGTCTGACAGTAGTACGGTCAGGTCCAAAATAAATCCCCACTGTAACCTGCGTGCATTCAAGTTGGAAGAAAGGATCTTTATATTCTGTTGATTTCTAAGGCCACTCTATAAATGAGAATAGCATCAATCTCTCCTCCAAATTTAAAGTTCAAATGTGTTTCAGATTACCCTCTCAAATATATATGATTCAGTTAACTTGTTTAAAACATATTGATTCCCAGTAGGCAGCTCCACCTGGGAGGAACTGATTTCTATCTAAGTACGTAAACTTTTGCTTTTCCCCTGGCCAAGCATGCGCACACGCACTCACACATACACATGCACACAGAGTGGATTTTTTTCACATTGAAACTGAAGATGTAAATGAAGGCCTGCAGTCTCTGTCTGGTTCTAGTTACAAGCTCTGTTTGTTGACATCACAGATGAAGGCCTGCTGTGTCTCTGGCTCTGTCTACTCCATTTCCCCTCTAATTAGGCTTTGCCCTCAATTAACTTAATGATGCAACTTTTCCTATAGATCATTTGCCCTTTCAATCAATTAACAGAATATGAGAGTGCATCCCTCCTTGGCTTGAGATACATTTGCCTGAGGGCAGACTGTTCAGCTCCCAGAAGTATCACATAAGCAAAAGCAAGATGTTGACTACCTTACCATATATTATCCCTAAGAAAATCAGGCCTAATGGAAGCCTTAACTAAACTGCATTTCATTATTGATTTGTGTCAGGGTAAAGAATTTATCTGAAACACTAGGGTAGGTCAAAAATATTGATGGATGTGTTGTGAATTTAAGGCAGTTCAAAATAAATTTAGGGACAATATTTTAAAAGAACAAATGAGGACTCCTGTAATGTCAAGTAGAAGTATGAAACACACGCACACACACACACACACACACACGCGCCCCTAAATGACCTGGACAAATCATTAAGGTTTCCATTATTAGCAGAGGAAATCAAAATGATCCCTCTCAGACAAGAATACTTTTCTTTTCCCAGCCTGTAATTAAGGATTACAGAATGGATTTTAAAATAATTTGACTTTAAATAATAAAGATAACCATTATGAGCTTATTTTAGAACCTACCTCATCTGTACCAACATTTGAATGATGCAAAGACCAGGATTTTAAGATAAAGTTGACTAACGCTTTCTTGAAATGTGTAACAATTAGGCTAAGAAAAGACAAATATGGAAGTTTAACATTTTTTCCCAAAAGGCAGGATGAAGTAGACATAGGATGGCCACAGGGTTCCACATAGACAAGAAATATGAGAAATCATGAATCTTCCCCAGAATATTGTTTGTTTGTTGAAAACAAAGGCATATTTTCATATATCTTTTTTTATTACCTGTAAGATGTGATATCTACTTTTAATAAAATATAACTTGGTTTTGATAGAGGCTTCAGATAAAAAGAAACACTTCCACTAAAAAGTTTTTAAAAGCTATATTACTGAGCTAAAGAAATAGGGTTTGCAGATTTTACCTGTAGAAGACTCAAGAAGACTATTTCATATAATGTAAACACATATGAAGGAATGTTATTTAAGCAGATTTCTCATTTCACTAAGTATAGCAGGGAGGAGACTTGTAGCAAGAAGTTTAAATTAGACATTCGTAAAAGCATTGTACCCCAGAAGGATTATAAATAATGAACTTTATACGTGGCAAATAGAAGACTCGTCTCCAAAGATGTTAAATACAGAGGATACATAGATCATTGTTTTAAAGGAATAACATAAGAGATTCTTCTTCTTTTCAAAATTAAGGATTGGGTGACCCCTTGGGTTGCTTTCCTTGATTCCCAAGGACCTTTCATCTCTGGTTTGTGTGTATGTACCCAGTTGAGTATCTGCTTTATGCTGTAACCTCCAGAAAGGGAAGGTCCATGTCAAACCCTGCATAACCACACCTGGAGAGAGGAGGTAAGGCACACAGATAGCTTTAAGTTTCATGCCATATTTAGACTCGAGCCTGAAGAAAGCAAGGTGCCATGGAAGGTTTTAAAGCATAGAACAAGTTCAGGTAATGGACGTACCACTCCAGGGATATTCAATTTTACATCCACAACTAAGCCTCAGGTATGACTGAAAACAATAATGGGTTCACCTGGCTATTCCATTCATATTTATTCAAGTTCAGCGTGTCCAAACTTGAACTCATTATTTCCCCTCAGAGACAATGTTCATCTTCTTTCCAGTTTGTTCCATTGGTAGCCATACAGGAAACCAGAATCACTAACAGAGTACCTTTGGGATAAGAGCAATAGAGCCCAAATACCAAAGGTCCACTTATACTCGGAGAAAGGGAAATGGTTTAACCCAAACCTCATAGCCAGGAAAGGACAGATATAGTATTCCAGTTCAGTTAGAAATTACTCTATAGCCCAGGTTCTTTCCACAAAATCAAAGTTAAATGGTAATTAATGGAAACCTACCATCCAGTTAGGGTTAGGGTTAGGGTTCAAGTTACAATGGAAATGTGGGACCAGAGCGAGAGCTCAGGGGGAAAGCATGGTGCTGAACAATGCCGCAGGAAGAGAGGAATGCTGCCTATGTCCTAGGTTTTACTCAAGAGGAGAGGGACTCAGGGGAGAAGAAAATGAAGTTCTCAGACATCATTCTTGGGAAGGAATCCAAGTTTACACTGAATGGGACAAAGGCATGTTAAGCAGCTGTGGCCTTGGGAGTATCAAGATTGCAGCCTCTGGTACCAAAGGCATAACCCGAGCGCTAATACAATTAGGCTGATTTCCTATGGTCATTTTATAGAATTTATTTGATCTTGGGCCAATACATGAAAAATTAATTTTATTACTTTCATTATTTCTTTAAGAATTTACAGAGTATTATCTGGAAAGGAGGCAGATGATTCCCAATTCAGATATATATATATACATCCTGAATTCATTGGTGATATTAAAAACAAATCAACCTATCCATATGTCTGTGGGTCACAATCTGTTTCATCCTCCTTCCTCTGTGATCATTATTTCACTTGGAACTTCTGGCCTTTCTCAAATTACTGAACTGTCTCTGAGACAGGACTGGTTCCACTTCATTTAGTAGATTTGGATCTCTGGGGCACTAAAATTGTAAGTATACGTAATACCATTTTCTCCTTTAGCTCTGAATTTAGCTAATGGCATAATGCTAGATAACACAATAGCAGACCACAAAAAGATCTGGGCGCAAAAAAATTTGATGCCTTCTCCAAACACTTTCTTTATTTTCCTTCCTGAGAATACATGTCTCTCTCACTCTTCTTTGGATAGTCTTCCAAAGAGGAGATTCTCAAGTTAGGTGCTATGTTTGGTTGGTTGATTCCTTGCTCAGGAAAGATCAGGGCAATGTTGCCTCCGTAAACATCTTTAATTTGCACCTTTTTCTTGTTTATTTTTTCCGAAGTACCTTTGGCGCATGGTGTTCTCATCTTATTATAGTTCGCTAGTGAAAAATTCACAACTCGCCTATATTTATTGTGGAGAAAATGTTGTGGCCAATATCAGATACACTTGAGGTAAGTTTAAAGTATGCATCTCAACTTACTCAAATAGACTGATGATGCCAGACATATTGATCAATCTAGAGAGGTCTACATTCTACCATTTTCCAAGCTGACCTTGATATTACTGTTTTTTGTTTTTTCATCCATACACAGACTAAGGCTAAGCTAATTTTGTGGACAGATATTCTTTGAATCCTAAGCAGACAACCTTCCTCCAGACTTCTACGGTTCTATTTCATCACTTCTCAATGTACTGTCTCTTCAGTGGCCCAATTCCCTTTAGACCAGCCACCCTCAGTAAGACACTGTTAAGTTTTTCTATCTCCTCTCAAGATCTGCAGTCTTTCCCTCTTCTGAAGGTTCCATGCATTTCCCACCTCCTCTTCCCTGGGGGTGTGTGTGACCGGGAGGGACGGGGGCAGGGGTGGTGGTGGTGATTTATGACCTTCTTTTGTAATGCAACACCTTTCCCTGGATCATTCCCCCCAGATTTTATTTTTAACCAGTGCTTCTAAAACTGATGTCAGTGCACTCAAATTCTCTGAGAATCTGCAAAAGTGGATTCTTTTTTTTTATTAATTAATTTTATTTTTGGCTGTGTTGGGTTTTCGTTTCTGTGCGAGGGCTTTCTCTAGTTGCGGCGAGCGGGGGCCACTCTTCATCGCGGTGCGCGGGCCTCTCACCATCGCGGCCTCTGTTGTTGCGGAGCACAGGCTCCAGACGCGCAGGCTCAGTAGTTGTGGCTCACGGGCCTAGTTGCTCCGCGGCATGTGGGATCTTCCCAGACCAGGGCTCGAACCCGTGTCCCCTGCATTGGCAGGCAGATTCTCAACCACTGCGCCACCAGGGAAGCCCGCAAAAGTGGGTTTTAATATTGATGATAATTGACAGAAATCAATACAAACATATTTCAACTCACTATGCCATCTCCCTGTGAGGTAAGTGATGTTACTAAAATTTTACAGATGAAAACAAAATTAAGATTCAGGGAAATTAAGCAAATTTTATAAAGTCACACGCTACTAGGTAGTAGAGCCAGATTCAAAACCCAGGTATTTTGGGTTTCTCGGAGAGAAGAAGCAGATTTGAAGACTGCAGTTGCCATCCTCCAGTGATGACCCTGGGGACAGCTAACTTATACGGGGCTGTTTGTTTCTGTAACAACGTGTTCCCCACATTGATACTTCATAGCTTTTTGTGCATTTTATGTTGTCAGTTTGCCCATCCTGGCAACAATCTTGCCTCATGGTTGCTGAGACAGAAGGAAAACTGAAGGGTCCCAGACCAAATCAGATAGCTGAGGCCGCTTAATTACTAAACTGAATTTTATTCTCAACGTTAAGTCAGTGGGTACTGGCCTGAGGCTGACTGCTCTTCACCTGGGAGAGTGAAAGGGAGGGGCTTTAGCACACTGATCCTGTAAGAGCTACAGCATTGCTGCTTGGAATGGAACTTTGAACTGGTTTCTGAATCCTTAGGTTGGGCAAAATGAGTAGCAGTTGAGAAACAATGTAACGGAACACATAATTTGCACTGAGTTTTTCCAGGCTTGTTCATGTGCATACCTCTTAGTCATTAGGAAACCTTAAGAGCCATCTGTCACTCTTGCAATAAGGATGTAAACTCTTCACATAATTACTATGGCACTCTTATTTGAAGCAATCGTGTTTCTTCTTGTCTTCATGGCACTTATTACTACTTGATTATTTTTCCTGTTTCCTTGATTATTATTTTCTCTCTCTCCTGGAATGGAAATTCCAATAAAGCAACTACAATCTGTTCTGTTCACCACAATATCTTTAGGCCCACACACATGTCTGAAACATAGTAGGTATACAGTAGATATCTGTGGAATAGATAAAGCATGTACTAGAGATGATTTGGGAGGATGGACTAGATAGCGCAGATTCCTTCCGACCAAAGTGTTTATGATTCCATAATTTCAGTGTTTTAAGATGATTTTTTTGACATAAAATTAAAGGCCATTGGTAGAGGAGTTACATTTTAAAATCAGGGTTTTAAGAAGATCGATATGGCAGAATATGCTGTGTGGATGACGAAGGGAAGAAGCTGTAGAGAATTTTACTACTTAGAAGGAAAATAATCTAGTTGAGAATGATGAAGGTCTATACAAGGGTAACTGTAGGATGGATGAAGAAGAGAAAAATATGAGAAATATACATGTAGATATTGATTATAAAGCAAACCAATTTTTAACTAAATAAAATAGATATATGGTAAATCAATATAACTGGTTGGAGATTCTCATTTATCACCTCAGGGAAACTTCTAAACTGCCCATGGATTGTGGACTTGAGCTTACTAAATTGCATCACGAACTTGCAGAAAGTTTATATTAACCCAATAAGTAAAAAGTTCTTTATTTATACCTTTTGAGTGATTGATGACATGTATGTTTGAAGGTTGAATCTACTTAGCTGATTATAAAATAAGTATTTCAGAGGGTATATTCTGTGAATTAATGAGTCACCTCAACTCTTTTAGGTTAATAAATTCTGACTGGATTCCAGAGTGTTAAGTCATACCTTTTATTAAGGTTTTGATGGTTACTTTAGATGATGATTACTTTAGCAGTAGAAATCCACTTATTATCACTTATACCTAATGTATGAGGACTCAGCTTATTCTATAAAAGTAGATTTTCTTGATAAATTGAAATTGAAAATTTATCTGAAAGATTTCTTGGGAAGACAAATGTTATTGATTTTTTTATTGTTTTTTTATTGACTTTTATAAAGGATAAAATATGTCAATAATAATTACAGAAAATGCTTTTCTTTTTCTGGATAGTTTCCTATATATGATAGAAATAAATCTTTATTGAGATAGTATTTCCTATAATTTGATTTTCCTGTATTAATCTAAATAATATTCAAAGCAAACTAAAGCCCTGAGATGAGAGGCAGAAATGGATCAGTAATTACATTATGCGAAGAAGCAAAAGAGAGAGTTCTCCAGCAGGAAGAGAAGTTGTTGTCTGGTTTCATTGCATCGTTCAAATACAGAAGGAGCTATCAAATCAGAAGTTTCAACTGTGGTTAATTTTTTTTTTAACCACTTACCCATGGACATTTATGTTATGAATCATACATTTTACAAAGTAATTATAGATAATTTGAGGAATGTGAGGTTTTATCTGTTGAAAGCCATGTTGCATTTTTTACAAAGAATTTGGGGAAAAAGTCCTTGTACTTTATAAAATCAGAACATTAAAATACACAAACAAGTCGGATGATCTCACCCTATTGTTGAAGGAGTAAGTCTTGTGACTGAATTAGGAAAACTTGGGATAACCTATGATATTACCTTTTTCCTCTAAAAGAACAGTTGAAAAGTCTTTAGGAGCAGATCATGAAATTTGGAACCAGATGGCTGGAGACTCAGGGAAGGCTTGGAACTGGGCTTCAAACTGGAAGAGTATTCTGTGCTGTTAAAATTTGAGATCATTTAAGGCCATCTGGCTACAGAAGGAGAAGTCCTATGTTTGTATTTCACACTTGCATGTGAACTTGCATCTGAGAACAAACTTGAACTGAGGGAGCCCAGAGTGAGTAGTAATGAGAGTGCTCTTCTAGACATAGGTTGGAAAGCTTGCCCTACTCATGCTTCCCTCTAAGGGATAGGTCCAAACTCACAGGCTCTGATCTCCCAAATTCCAGCATTTGGTCACACATGACCTCATTTCTTTGTCCACCTCTGGTCATGATCAATCTGGATCTAGGAATAGCCAGCCTATGGTTTATCTGGAATTAAAATCTCTATGTCCTGGCTCTAAAGGCAGGATGTAATCACAAAGTTTAGATTTCTGTATAGATTGAAGTTGTGCAGGAACAGAAACAAATATTAAGCGAAGGAAGCTAGTAGACAGACGGGAACGGAGTTCATATAAGGAAAAAGGAAAGACACCATTAAAGAGACACGGGAAGTATCTGGTGGCTGGCTGGATGTTAACTAGAATAATTGTGATGATCACTTTGCAATATATACAAATATCGAATCATTATGTTGTACACCTGAAATGATATAATGTTATAGATCAGCTATACCTCAATTAAAAAACAAAAACAAAAAACTGACTGGTGGTGCTTCCTTTGAGGCTTTATTAAGCTTTCCCTGCATTCAATGCTAGTGTGTTCTCTCAATAAAGTCCTTTTTCTGGCATGATCTGGTTGGATAGGGTGACCAACCATCCCAGTTTTCATGGAACCTTCCTGGTCTTAGCAGAAAACGTCTCCATTCCCAGCAAACTGGGACAGCTGGTCACCTTGTCAGAGTCTCTATTTCTTGCAACCGAAACAATCCTGACTCGAACAAATCTCACTTATAGAAGAAAGATAAAAGCAATAAATAGAGAAACTGATAAAAATTTAAATTAAAAGACAAGACTCAGCAATGATATAGCTACAAATTTGTGAGTTTGAAAAAAAATCTTAGAGAATAATTCGTTATAAAAACCACAAAAGTTAGAGGAACACCACATTTTCCAGTTCACCTAATTTTAAATTATAGCTTTCCACATGAAAAAATGAGGCCCAGAAGGGTTGATTTGCTTCAGTTACAGCAAAGTTATACTAGAAACCAGGTCTTATATAGCTGAATTCTTCGATATTTTACTATTTCACACTGCCTTTAAAGTTTGTTGTTGCTACTTTTCAGACATTATTCTATTTTGTGTAATTTATCAGTTTTATAAGGAAAATTAAATAAACCAATTGGTAGAATAGTATTTTTAAGCTCTATTTTAATTTAATTAAATATGTTATTTATATAGTTTATATGTAATATATCTTAAACTACATTAGAGGTACTTTATTATATATTATACATATTATATACTGTTTGTGTGCATGAGTGCTTTAAGTCAGGGCCTCTCCCACTTTATTTTGCATATGAATCACTTCATCTGAGATCTTATTAAAATGCAGATTCTGATTCAGTATGTCTGGAGTGGGGCCTGAGATTCTGCATTTCTAACCAGCTCTCAGGAGATGCTTGTGCTGTGAAGCTTTTCGTAAGATCATACTTGGTTTTCTAATTATCCTCATCTGCACTAAATTTAACCTCCATATCTGAGCTACCGCCAGGTTTGAAGAGTAGAGAAACAAGGTCAGCCAAATTGGGTTGGGGTATGGAGCGAGTCAGCAAGAAGGAAGCTAAGCAAGTTAGTCAATGCTCCAGTTAGATACAGGACAGATATAAACCAAAGATTCTAGGACCCTGAGAGTCAGGACGGTCAAAGCCTACATACAGGCACACCTCGGAGATACTGTGGGTTTTGTTCCAGACCACCATAATAAAGCAAATATTGCAATAAAGCGAGTCATGACTTTTTTAGTTTCCCAGTACCTATAAAAGTTATGCTTGCACTATACTGTAGTCTGTTAAGTGTGCCATAGCATTATGTCTAAAAATGTACACAGCATAATTAAAAAATACTTTATTGTTAAAAAAGTGGTGCTCATCATCTGAGCCTTCACTGAGTTGTAATCGTTTTGCTGCTGGAGGGTCATGCCTCAGTGTTGATGGCTGCTGACTGATCAGCGTGGTGGTTTCTGAAAGCTGGGGTGGCCGTGGGAATTTCCTAAAATAAGGCAACGATGAAGTCTGCTGCATTGATTGACTCTTCCTATAACGAACAATTTCTCTGTGGCATGTGATGCTGTTTGATAGCATTTTACCCACAGTAGAACTCCTTTCAAAATTGGAGTCAATCCTCTCAAAAGCTGCCACTGCTTTATCACTAAGTTTATGTAATATTCTAAACCTTTTGTTTTCATTTCGATAATCACAGCAAAATTATAAAGGGCGAAGCCATCGAATTAAATAGTACCTGGTGCCACTGAGGTCCAATAAGCAGATTGAATCAGAGTCCCTGGGGACAGGAATATGAGCTGAGATCCAGGATGTCTCAGAGTGTCCATGTACCAGGCTGTGTAGGTGAGCCTTGATACCCAAGGAATTGCATATAAGGCATAGGAATCATGCACCACGGGGAGTGTAACAATATCTTGTGAGGCTAGGGGTCCTCGATTAGGACACAGGTACAGTTAGAGTAAGGGCAGGACTGGAGCCCAAGTCCAGGCAAATAAGTATGCCTCATGGGCAGAAACCAGGCACCATGCATGAACCAAACAGCAAGAACAATTCATTGATGTAAAACAAGAGAAATCATTAAATGCAGAAGAGCAGCTAATACAAGAAAAGGACAAATCTAAAACAAGAAGCCAAGAGAAGTAAATCTCCTTGCTTTCTTCATTCCTCTCACAATCTACCCTCTAGACCACAACCCATGTTCCAGATTATAGCCAAAAGCAACATATATCATTGCTTCCTTGAGGAGATGGTGTTTAACTGGGAAAATGCGGCACTAAATATGTACCATCTGTATCAAGACACTCACAGCAGTATATGACCTTATCCTTCAAGGCAGTAATAAATGTAGAATATCAAGTTGCTTTATTTAATAATATTGTACATTTGTGTAGTACTTTTGAAGCTGAAAGTACTTTCACAAATATTATCTCATTTAATCTTCATAGCAACACCATAAAAATTATACAGCTGGCATACCCAAGTCATGAATAAGGAAACTAAACTATGGAGAGATTAATTTGCCAAAGACCAAGTAGCTTCTAAGTGGCTGCACTGAAGTTTCTGATTTCAGATCAGTGCTCCTCTAATTTGCCAAAATGTAAAATATTTTGTCCAATTTCAGATTTCTTTGCACAGAAATTCTTGCTTCTAAAACCGCAAGTGGGTGGGGCAGAGTTTGTAGCTAAAATATTTGGAGAATAGAATAGATGGTAAGGAAAATCAGAGCAGATATAAGAGGAAAACAAGTAGATTAGAATACACTTAATCAACATTACCAGCATGAGTATCTTTGGGTATCAAAGAATACAAATAATTCTCAGGCAATTAAAAGCAAAGGTAACTGATTTACAATAGAATGAATGAAGCCTGGGATATGAATGACAAAAAATGTAGAACGTGACTTGTCCCAGAAGAGAGAAAAAAGTCATTTCAAGACAGCTGGGGAAAGGGAGATAAGACTTAGCCCAAGTTTCAAGGGACAAGTGAGTGAAGCCCAAGTTTGAAAGGACAAGTGAGTGAATAAAGCTGACAGTAACTATCTTACCTGCAGTCAATAGGAATACATGACTCACTGCAAGAGGCTATTTTTCTCCTCAGGACCAGAACATAAGAACACAGACAGCCCTCATGGGGCTGTCTCGTAGCACCATTTTATCATCAGAAGAACTCCACTGGTGGAGGAGAGACAGAAGTTAAAATTGAACCAAAAAAATAGAAAACATTGAAAGGAACGTTGCAAAGTTTGGCTCTAACCTTGATTTTTAATATGGATCCTAGATATGTTAGCAAGTGAAGCAGTGACTACCAAGAAACATTTCTTTACAAATCCACACGCTGAAGAACAGGAGACGTAGATCAGAGATTGCAAATGTGCTATTGTGTGCTGAAGATAGGCAGCAGACATATTCTGATGGCCTAAAATGTGTTTTACAAAGTCAGAAAATGTTGCCAATCCAGTAATTCCATGTAAAAATGTAAGATAAATCTTCCCTTAAAAAAATAAATTCAGATCCGGCATTACCACAGGGCTACAATGAGCCAGACTGAATAGCCCTCTTTTCTCAGGGCTCATCAGCCACCCCTATGACCAGCCCTACCTGACCCTTATAGAGATTTCAATTTGCTCCACCCCACCTTGGCAAGTATGCTTGTTCTAAGCTAGAATGAAAGAAATGAAACTAGTGACCCGAGCTGCGAAGGCAAACCCTGTCTTTGATCTTGTATCCACTCAACATATGTTAATTAAACAACTAGTGTACGCCAGGGACTCTGCCAGGTCCTAGAGAGATAGACTAGAATCAGTTGTAGCCCTTGCTCTCATGGGGCTTACAATCTAAAGGGAAGGACAGACATCATGTGAATAATGATAAGCATGGTTAATATTAAGTTGGAGAAACAGCAAGTGCTTGGGGATTGTGAATATGGTGATCCAACCTGGTGGGGCATCATGGGAGATTCCTGAAGAAATGTCAGCTGAGCCTCCAGGTCTCCCCAGGATTGTCTAAGTTTGGCCTTGGACATGATTTAGGGCTAACAGTTAATCACAGAGTATTTATAAAATGGTTCATGCTACTGGGATGCTGTATAGCAAGAAGAATGTCCTGAAGAATTGGAACAACTAATTCTCTCTCAAAGTGTTAGTGATTTAGTCCTACCTCAGTGATGCCGCAAAATAGTTGTACGACCCACCATTCTTTTACCCAAGAGCAAGGACTCTGTTGGGCAGAGCATAGCATTTATAAAATTAATATCTTTCCACTAAAAAGAATAAATTAAAAATGATTCTAACGGCTAAAACAGTTATCTAACAAGTTAGAAAGACAAAGAAGAATTTTTTGTTGTTGTTGGAATGACAAAAATTCATGGGTAGCAACAATGGTATTGACTGAAACTAAATCTTGGAAAGAAACGCAGTCTGGAAAAGGAAGTCAATGTTATTTGATCTTTATTATCTCCATCAAAGGCTCTCGTAATTCAGTTTGACAGCATTTTGTGAGCAGCTTCGACCATTTCACAAGTCTGTAATTTACCTTAAGAAGAAAATGACAATTAACAAGGTGCATCACATAAAGATAGTTGTGAACTGAAAGAAATGAAACAAAATGATGAAATCCTAAGATTGAGTTTTTTAAATCAAAATTTCAGTTTACAAATAGACACTGCTTAATATTGGTTTTTGTTTGTTTGTTTTTGGTTCTTCAGAAAAGAGAGTAGTGTTTGAATGTATGGACACACATACAGACAAGCCAGGTGAAATATGCATGGCACATATTCTGCACCCAAACCTCTATAAATTGTTTTGCATGGTTTGCTGTATAAGCACACACATAATAATGGTTAGATTAGGAGTTTAATTCCTGGCGTAATCATTTACTCTAGTTTATACAGACTAAGCTATTATTACCAACTAGGAGTCTTGCTTTGGTTGAGAGGAAAAATTCTGCTGAAAGTGGATTAGAACACACACTTTAAAATTTTAGATGAAGAAAAAATGAACACCTAGAGATTTCTTGACCCAGAATGAGATATGGCTTCATAGTGTTAAAGCAAGTATTGGTCACAGAAGAATCATTTAACTTATGGTGATTCTGATTAGCTGTTTCCCTTCTTCATCCACTAAGCAGCCTCACTGAAAGTTCAACACTCCTTTGAAATGTTGTTTTATCCAAAAATTAATTTAAAATTTACAGTCATTCCATTATACATTGTGTTTATTTTAGTATAAAACGTAATGCTGGAATTACTTGTTCCTCTTTCCCAACGGTAAAATGGGGTGGATGACTTAGCCCCATTTCTCTGTTTGGTAGTTCAGGGAAGCCCAGAGTCCTCTCCTGCAAATGATCTATGTAAAGCACTTAGCATAGTGCTGAAGACTTTATTCAACAAATGTTAGCAGTTCACTAATTTAATAAAGTATGTAATTTTAATAAATTTGATTAGTGATTCACTTCAAATGAAAGTACAATCAAAACTGATTTTTTTTTTTTTTTCTGTTTTGGTACTTCATCTCTATGAATAGTTAGCAAGGATTTCTACTCATGGTTACAGAATGGTAAAAAGGATACTATAAGTTTTAATAAAGAGACATCTACTTTAATTACTGTTTGTTACAACACTTCCAGTATAATTCTTGGGACAAATTTCAATTACACTAGAAAGCCAAAGCATAAACCAGTTTAGAGACACTTGCAAGTGACACTTGATCTTTATTTCAACCAGTTACAGTTTAAATAACTCATTTTATTTTATCATGTTGACCATCCCAAAGGGTCAGAACCACCAGTTATGCAAGAGGTGAGTTGTAGTTTAAATGAAACATTCATACAATAATTCAAATAAATCTAATAAAGTTGTCCCTTGGTATCCACAGAGGATTGGTTCCAGGAGCCCCGAAAATACCAAACTCTATGCTCAGATCCCTTATATGATATGGTGTAGTATTTGCACATAACCTACACACATCCTCCTGTATACTGTAAATCATCTCTAGATTACTAATATTACTCAACAGAACGTAAATGCTATGTAAATAGTTGCCAGCATGTGGCAAATACAAGTTTTGCTTTTTGGAAATTTCTGGAATTTTTTTCCCAAGTATTTTCGATCTGTGGTTGATTGAATCCACAGATATGGAAGCCACCCATAAGGAGGGCCAACTATATTTATAATTTTCTATTACCTTGACTTCAGTATGTTTTTAATGTCTGTTTATCTGTCTCTCAATTATCGATCTAGCTAGCTTCTTCCTAGGATTAAGTTGGCCAAGCTTCTCATATTTATCCAAGAAAGTGTGGAGAGGTATATAGAACAGTATCTTTTGTTCTGGGCCATCTTGCAAGGGAAACTTGATTCTTCAGTGAAATCTAGGAAGGATCTGCTTAAAGAAGCATAATGATGTCTCACAAGCTGCAATAGCAACATTTAGTAGGGGAAGGGAAGAATTTATTTTTCAGTTGAAACTCTGTGGAGAATTTTTAGGTAGAAAAGGGAGGGTGTAATTATGTGGTTTGGAATTTGGCCAGGGCACTGGAATTCATACCTCTTCACTTTCAAGATGTGTCACAGACCCTTTAATTACCCGAAGTGGATCAGGACCTCTGTTCTCTGTCTATCCCATCAAAAAGACAACACACTTTGTTATACATTTACCCAGTGCATCTTTGAATTTTAAATTTTACTGAGCAACATGCAGAAATAATCTTAATCTCTCCTATTGAAATATTTTGGGTTTTTTTGGAAATCCTGACTTACACGGATGGCAAAGTAGAAGCCATCCTTTCATCAGGGGATAACCACAGGTGTCCATGGGGTTCTTAGGCAAAAGCCTGAGGCTACTACCTACTAGGAATCAGACTCCTTGGCTTAACGTTGACCTTGGCTACTTACTACCTGTAAAATCTTGTATGTATTAGTTAACCTTTACTTGAGCTTCAGTTTCCTAATCTATAAAGCAAGCAATATTCTTTTTTTTATATATATAAGTAAGATAGTGTTCAAAAGTTCTTAACCTTATACTTGGAAATAGCAAACAGTAAGTAATAACGAATGTGAAGTATTATGATTATTATTTCCATGGCCTTCTCTATGTCTTAAATGCAGCACATAGTAAGCTATGCCTTGTGGAGAAGTGGTAAAGGCCCAGCTAAGAAATATAAATTACAGTCCGACTGTGAAGAGCTTTGAACATAAGGCTAAGAGGTTTAGATTATTATCCTTCAGGCAAAGGGAACCTTTGAAGGGTTCTAATCAGGGAAATGACAGGATGACATTTGTGTCTTAGAAATGGGGCTCTGGTTGCAGGGTGGAGGAGGGATTTGGGCTGGAAACAGTCTCAAACACATTGCAAACTCATCTGTGTCTTCAAAGAGAGAATGAACCTAATTTAAGCTCAGTTATTGAATTGCCCTGCAATGCTTTGATGCCTTCATTGTCTTTTGAGAAACATAATAGATTATTTCATCTTCATATAAAATGACCCCCAACTTCTATCCATTTTTTTCTGCATCCCTTCCCCCAAGCCAGGCTGTTTGAGCTGCCTGCTTCCACATTTCAACATGCTTATTTGTTATACTGTTTCCACTTCCTATTTGTTACTTCTAAACTATTAATGAGGATTCAAATAGCCAAACTTGTTAGGACTGTGGCTAAAACAATATCCGCATGGCTAATAGAAATAGAGTTTCAATATAGACATATTTCTACTTACCAAAATTCAGTTTATACATTTTTATAGAGATAAAACAAAACAAGCTACAGATGAGGGCAAAAGTGTTCCAACTCTGGCCATCAGCAATAATGTACAAATAGTGATTTGTGATACTCTCACAGGGATGTGGGGAAAATGGAATAATGTCGCTCCCATTTCCATAAATTGATGCCCTGCTCTGAAGAAAAGAATCAGGGATCAAGTGTTTGTCCTGCCTCTGAGTCACGTTTTTCTCCACTGTAAACCATTTCCTTTCTAGCAATGGCTCTTCGTCCCTACATGCAGTATAGAAAGAGACAAAAAATTTTTTCATACCAATCATTTGTTTATGGCAAAACACCATTGATTTCCTGGAAATAAGCATGATACTATGTTGGAGGTCAGCACTGAAGCATTATCACATGAAAATATTAAAAATATCAGGTCATTGATTTAGCTGGCCTAATGTGAACCGTGCGGATTAGAGGGCAAGGAGTCAACCCTAATAATGCTGGTAACAGGGAAAATAGAATAGAAACGGAAGTTGTCGAGCCTGAGACAAGGCTCAGATACTGATAGCCAAGGTGTGACTCCAGGGTTGAGATGTCAAGTCCAGATGTTGGCTTAAGGCCATGGAACAGGAACCAAAAGACAAGAAGAGAAGAGACAAATGCAAATATCCAATGTGGCCAGAGATAAGGAAAGAGGACAGACAGGAAACAGAGGACACAAACACTAGTGGCCTGAAGTTCAAGGGAACAGTAGAAACCTAGAGAAAATACAGGAGTAAAAAGAAGAAGGAAGACACACAGAGAACAAATCTGGGGTGCCAGGTGCACTTATTGGGTGCTCCCAATAAGTAAGGCCCGTTTCTGTCTCATTCCCGTAATCTCTCTAAGCTTTACTGCTGTGGCAGGAACCAAGGAGATTGTGACCCTCCTGGACACTCTCTATCAGTGTCGGCAGTAAATTTCACTGCAGAAGTCAAGAGTGGCCTGTAGCAACTATGGAAAACAGTATGGAGGTTACTCAAAAAACTAAAAATAGAGCTGCAATATGATCCAGCAATCCCATTCCTGGCCATATATCCAGACAAAACTAAAATTCAAAAAGATATATGTACCCCGATGTTCATTGCAGCACTATTAACAATAGCCAAGACACGGAAACAACCTAAATGTTCATCAACAGATGAATGGATAAAGATAATGTGGGGGGTGTGTGTGTGTATATATATATATATGTGTGTATATATATATATATATATATAAAATGAAATATTACTCAACTATAAAAAAAGAATGAAATAATGCCATTTGCAGCGACATGGATGGACCTAAAGATCATCATACTAAGTGAAGTAAGTCAGACAGAGAAATACAAATACCGTATGATATCACTTATATGTGGAATCTAAAATATGACACAAATGAACTTATCCATGAAACAGAAACAGATTCACACACATAGAGAACAGACTTGTGGTTACCAAGGGGGAAAGGGGGTGGGGAAGGGATGGGTTGGGAGTTGGGGATTAGCAGATGCAAACCATTATATGTAGAATGGAAAAACAACGAGGTCCTACTGTATAGCACAGGGAACTATATTCAATATGCTGTTAGAAATCATAATGGAAAAGAACATGAAAAAGAATGCATATATATGTATAACTGAATCACTTTTCTGTACAGCAGAAATTAACATTCTAAATCAACCATACTTCAATAAAATAAATTAAAAAAAAAAAAAGAGTGACAAGTAGGAGTGGCAGCTTGTGTGGCATTAGCCTTGATGCCGAGGAGATGGGCTGCAGAGAGTGAGTGTATTGGGGAAGTGTATTAGGATGGCAAGCGGGAGCTGGCCTTAGGTGCAGGGCTGGAGGGGGCAGCAACAGGCCCTGAGGACTTGGGAGAGATGCTAAAAGTCTGCCAAAGAAGGATGAAAATTACACTTCTTCACAATTTCTCCAATTCTAGAACTGTTAACTGGCTTATTACATCCCCCGTTTTAAATTCTCTAATAAAAGAGTACACTTCCAAGACCCATAGATTTTCTCAAAAGACACCTTAAAAGTCTCAGTGATGAATGGAAGTGCCATCAGTAATAAAAGTGGTGCTCTGTTCTCTGAAGCCTATGCTTGGAAATAGACATTTGACGTTTTCAACAATCTTGTATAGTTTCTCACAAGTCATGCATCAATAATGAATTAATAGAGCTTCAAAATAACTCCAAAATCTGTTACCATTAAAAACAGTTGTCTGTCTTGAATAGATGTCTAATTCTGAAAGGAAAGGGCTTCACTTTCAAATATGAGACAGCTGTAAAAAATAATATGTATATACACATTTGTGTACAGCACAGACTCTTCAAAAGAATTCTCAATGGAGAAGGAATATCAATCTATTCTTCAAAGATATCATACAATAGTTTGGCATCTATATATATACAAATATATAATAATTCATTCACATGATTTATCTGATCATTTGTATTTTGAGAGTCTATTATATTCAATATAACCAGTATATCTAGTTATAGAAACATGTTCCTATATATAAGAAGGAAAGATGAATAACGGTACCTAATTCTTCCATTGAAACAGATTCAGTGCCGTTTAATGGAGCTAATACCTAATATTTCAAATAAGGAATTATACTGCTGGCAAAATCATCCCATACATAACCAACTTTACCCCCTCCCTCCCTCCCTCTCTCCCTCCCACCCTCCCTTCCTCTCCTCCCCTCTCCTCTCCTCTCTCTCTTTCTCTCTCTTTTTCCTTTCTCCACTAGAAATGTTATTATCCAGCACAGAAACAATGGAGAGCAAACAGCTAAAAATAATGACAACTAGTTCTTGGATGCCTGATATGGTGCAAGGTGCTGTGTTAGGTGCAGATACAAGTATGTCCTAGACACTGACCCCACTGTCATTGTTCACAGGCTAGTGTGGATCCAGACAGGGAGAGAGGACATTTCAATACAGCATGGGGAGGCCCAAGAGACATGATGTGTTACCAGGAAACATAGGAGAGTCACAGAATCTGTGTTTGGGGGTGACAAAGGTTTCTCGAGGAAGTGGCATCTTAGTGGAGACCTGTGAATAAACAGGAGTCACTGCTTTCTTTTGGAATGAGGGAGAGTGAAAGGGACAAAAAGTATTCTAAGCATACTAAATATTCATAAAAACTCAGAAACAAGAAAGAGCCTAAAGAATATTAAAGACTCGCAGAGTTGGGGGTTTGCAGGTGGGAGGTGTGGTCAGTGGGGACCGGAATGTGGCTCAGTGGCAAGGGATAAGGTGGAGAGGTTCCCTAATAAATGCTTTGGAGTTTGGACTTTAAGAAAAGTAAACGTAGAAATGCTCATGAGTACAAATATTCAGTCATGTCCAGATTACCTAAATATCTACAATGCTTCCTAACCTCTGCTTTTAAGCACATCCTTGTGAAAATCAAGACTAGCTCAGCAGCAGGGACCTAAGGAAGCATCTAGTTCAGAGATGAAGAGCTATATCAGCCACAGATTATTATCTGTTTTTTTCTTACCAATGGCTAAAATAAGGTTACAGTACTCAAATGTAGACTCAGCAGATTTGAGGAATAGTTTGGAATCGTCATGTAAGCTATTTTAACCCTGAATTACATAATATTTGAAATTACATAAATCTTCCCCAGGCAGGGGTTCTGGAAACCCTTAAGACCTCTGTGCACGCTGCAGAGATTGCTGCCAAAGGAAAGCCCCTGAATAGGGAGAGGCAGACCATCAGGAACAGGAAATGCGGAGCCCTGGAGGGAGGCGTGCAAGTCTGCACAGACACATCTGCCCAGATCCTATGAGTATCTGGGATGATGCAAAGATTAAATAATGAGTTGGGGGTTTTTTTTGTTTCTATGTCCTTTTGATTAAATTTCCACTGGAAAATTTTTTTGAGCACTATCTGATGTAGTGACACTTGAATATCCCCAGATGAAGGGAGAATCATCCCCGTTGCTCTGTGGCTATTACTGTTTAGATCAATTGTTCTTTGTCTATTTTGAGTGCATGGAACAGTTTGAGAAATCATTGAATCTTGACCTTTGACCTCTAAATATGCAATATATATAAATGGAATCACACACACAAAATTCTACCTAGAATTTCAGAAGGCTCACAGATTACCATGGTCTATCCAAGGACCCAGATAAATACTGTAATAATGGTAACGTTGACCGAGTTTGTATTATATGCCAAGCACTCAGCTGAACACTTTATATGCCTTATCTCATTCAATCCTCACAATAATTATCTGATATAGTTACTAGTATCCCCATCTTAAAGATAAGCAAACTGAGGCTTAGAGGGGTTAAATAATATGCCCAAGGTTGCTCAGATAGAATGATAGAGCCATGATTAAAGCCTAGTTAGGCTGTCTCCAGAGTCCAAGCTCTTAATCACTGCCCAGATCCCCGATCACATTTGTTGTCAAATGATACAGAATGACATGGAAATAAGACCATACTCAGATCCAAGAGACACATTTCTCATTCTGGTTGGGTTCTTCAAAATCAAAACAAGATAAAATAAAAGTTTTAAAATCATTTTAAGGAATAAGAAAATTCATAGAAGGAAAATGATATCAAAATCATCCATAATTGGTGACCCAGGGATATACGTTAACATCGCAAGTTTATTGAATAACTTCTATGTGCGGAAAATGAGACTTCAGGTTTCACAAGCATTATCTCACTTGATCCCCATGGTATTAACCTAGGGAAGTATCTAACTTTTATCCCTACTTTATAGAATAGGACACAGGCTTAGGGTGAACGAGTAACTGATTCAAAATTATATGGTCAATGATTATGTGGTAAATTCAGAAAATTATAATTCAGTTTATTTCACTGCAGATTCATGGTCTTAATCAATTTGCCATATTGACTCATCTCGCATTATACTTTTCCAAATATTTATTTCTAGGCATAAATATCTACACGTCAATGCATATTTTAAAAATAGATCATACTGAACACATACTTCTATAACAATGTATTGAAACTTCCTATATCAATATATACATTAGTCACAAGTATATTTCTATGGAAATGCTATTTAATGACCTTGTAGTATTCCAGTGGATGGATTATCTTGATCTGTGGACTACCTTAATTTTAAGTATTCATATTGGTTTCAATTTTTCACCAATCACTTACTTCTATATAAAATTCTTATTCTATTCCCTCATGTTAATAGCATTGTTCTACCCATCACAGGGTTAGTATGAGGACTGAATCAAATAATAGTTAAGAGTAAGTCCAATAAGGGGAAGCAATGTATTATCATTTCTCCTTTGAGGAAAGAAATATGCCTAGGCAGTAGGAGAATGAAATGGTCACTTTGTGCACACAAATGAAATCATGACCTTGTGAAAATTCCCCACTGTTCTACTTTATCAACTGTGAGCTCTATGCTTTACTATCCAAGAGAAAGATATGTAAGAAATTATCATTTTATTTGAGAATAAGACAGATCACCAAAAACACTGGCTGACTATATAGTTGGTTTACAAAAAAAACCAAAAAACCAAAAAAAGCGGATAACCGCAGATTGGGAAATTTTAACTGCCATCCATGCAGTCTCAGAGCTGCTTGGGGTGGGAGGGAGGGTGTGAGAATAAGAGAGAGGAGATATCACTTTATTGTACAAATAGCAATGTAATCAGTAAATGGTTCTCTGCATATTTTGTTTAGACTTATGTCTTAGTAGTAATATAAACTGCATGACCAAAACTGAATTTGTACTTGTCATCTGATTACGCACTTTGGTCTTCTTTAAAAATCTGACTCAAACATATAAATTACTAATCAACATGGAGGTACGATTGGGGATTCTCATTAGTAGATTCAGAGGGTTATGATTACATTTGTCTATAGAGTAACTGGCAGGTCAGCCTCATCCCCACTTGAACTAGTATGTTATTGGTGTGCTTGATCTTAGAGAGAAAAGCACAGGGAAAACTCAGGGCATCTCTCTCCTTTCTCCTGGTTACCGCTCCCTGCCTGTTAAATCCTTCTCTCAGACTCTACTACTCTCAATGGCATCTCCAATTTCACTGCTTTGCAAAGTGAAGTGTGCATAGAAGTTGCCCCTCAAATACTGATTCAAACTTAGAATCATAGATTTTATATCTGGAAGGGTCATCTAGCCATGACTGGGTTTGGCTGTCTCTCTGGTTATGTAAAGGGTTATAGATTATTTCCATTTTACAGCGAGACACATGGAGACTTGAAGGATTAAATGACTTGTCCAGAGTCCCCCAGGTAGGAGACCAGAAACCAAGTTTTCTGATTCCTTGGGCAATAAAAATGATATCGAAATTGATGAAGGTTTGAAAAATATATTTCAAAGCAAAGAATAAAAATGTTTGGCTGAGTATTTTTCTCCTACATGATTCTGCTTTGAGTATCTTTTAAATGAGGACAACACTGGTTTTACGTCATTTCATTCATGGGAAAATAAGTTCTGCTACCTAAGTCAACAGTGTTTTCCAGATTTGTAAATTAACAAACCTGATGAGAAGTGTCTGTTTTCAGATGTAGATGACAGAATGAAGAATGAGTCACAGGGTAGTTTATAAGTGAACGTAAGGGTCCCTAAAAAAAAAATGGAAACAATGGAAAAGCAGGAAGCCAGGTGCCAAGAACAGGAGAAAGGGGCTGAGCTGATCACATGAAAGTGAATCAATCATCAGCCTGGGGCTGCCAGGTTAAGGGAGAAAAAAAGAACATAATCAAAGGAGTAAGAAAGAAGAAAAATGAAATGTGAGAAAGGTCACAGAAAAAGAAGAAGAAGAAGAAGAAGAAAAAAAAATATATATATAGAGAGAGAGATCACAGCAACAAACAAAAGGCAGAAGGGGAAATGGTATCAATTTTTAAAGTTCACATAAGAAACATGTGAGACCCTTTAATCAGACCCTCTCCCTTTTCCTGCACAGCAATGTTGTCGTTTGGCTGGGCAGCTCACTGATGGATTGCATAGGCCACCTCCTCTGCAACTTTTAAAAAATTATCTCTGGTTTGAATATCTTTTGGAAACTTTAAGTAAATGAAAACATTGCTTTCCCTCCTTTTGAGTAATTTCTCCCACAACCTTAAAATTTAAAGATTTTTTCAAAACTCTTTTTAATTGCTAATAAATAGCCTACATGATCTAGAAGTATTTTACAGCCATGAAATTTATTCAACAGAGATCGTCGACTGCATAGTGTTGGCCAGGCCCTGTTTTAGGTGCTGTGTTCTCGCCTGCTTTCAGTCGAATGGTTGTAAACACCTCTACATAAACTATCAAGGAGGGACTTCCCTGGTGGTCCAGTGGTTAAGACTTTGCCTTCCAATACAGGGGGTGCGGGTTTGATCCCTGGTTGGGGAGCTAAGATCCCACGTGCCTTGCGGCCAAAAAACCGAAACAGAAGCAATATTGTAACAAATTCAATAAAGACTTTAAAAATGGTCCACATCAAAAAAAAATCTTTAAAAAAAAAAAACAACTATCAAGGAGCATTCACTTTTTGAGAAACATGTAAATAAACTCTACTTTACAATAGTTTTAGATCTACAGAAATGTTAAAAAGGCAATGCCTGTATACCCTTCACTAAGTTTCCCGTTATCATCTTTTTTTTTTTAACATCTTAATTGGAGTATAATTGCTTTACAATGGTGTGTTAGTTTCTGCTGTATAACAAAGTGAATTAGCTATATGTATACATATATCCCCATATCTCCTCCCTCTTGCGTCTCCCTCCCACCCCTCTAGGTGGTCACAAAGCACCGAGCTGATCTCCCTGTGCTATGCACCTGCTTCCCACTAGCTCTGTATGACTGACTCTAGGTCCATACACCTCACTACAAATAAGTCAATTTCGTTTCATTTTATGGCTGAGCAATATTCCATTATATATATGTGCCACATCTCCTTTATCCGTTCATCTGTCAATGGACACAGGTTGCTTCCATGTCTTAGCTACTGTAAATAGGGCTGCAATGAACATTGTGGTACATGACTCTTTTTGAATTATGGTTTTCTCAGGGTATATGCCCAGTAGTGGGATTGCTGGGTCATATAGCAGTTCTATTTTCAGTTTTTTAAGGAACCTCCATACTGTTCTCCATAGTGGCTGTATCAATTTACATTCCCACCAACAGTGCAAGAGGGTTCCCGTTTCTCCACCCCCTCTCCAGCAATTTTTTTTTCTTTTTAATTTTGCATTAATATAATATTTACAAAACATATTTTTATATAAAACAAAATTAGAATGATCATTTTAAAACTTTCATATATATTTGGTTGGACTTAATTTTGAATTTACATTTACTTTTTTTTTTTTTAAACATCTTTATTGAAGTATAATTGCTTTACAATAGTGTTAGTTTCTGCTTTATAACAAAGTGAATCAGTTATACATATACATATGTTCCCATATCTCTTCCCTCTTGCATCTCCCTTCCTCCCATCCTCCCCATCCCACCCCTCTAGGTGGTCACAAAGCACCGAGTCCAGCAATTATTGTTTGTAGATTTTTTGAGGTCTGAAGTGGGTCTCTTGCAGACAGCATATATACGGGTCTTGCTTTTGTATCCATTCAGCCAGTCTATGTCTTTTGGTCGGAGCATTTAATCCTTTTACATTTAAGGTAATTATCGATATGTATGCTCCTATTACCATTTTCTTAATTGTTTTGTGTTTGTTATTGTAGATCTTTTCCTTCTCTTGTGTTTCCTGCCTAGAGAAGTCCCTTTAGCATTTGCTGTAAAGCCGGTTTGGTGGTGCTGAATTCTCTTAGCTTTTGCTTGTCTGTAAAGGTTTTAATTTCTCCATTGAATCTGAATGAGATCCTTGCTGGGTAGAGTAATCTTGGTTGTAGGTGTTTCCCTTTCATCACTTTAAATACGTCCTGCCACACCCTTCTGGCTTGCAGAGTTTCTGCTGAAAGATCAGCTGTTAACCTTATGGGGATTCCCTTGTATGTTATTTGTTGATTTTCCCTTGCTGCTTGTAATATTTGTATTTACTTTTTGATAGTTTGATTAATATGTGTCTTGGCATGTTTCTCCCTGGATTTATCCTGTATGGGACTGTCTGCACTTCCTGGACTTGACTGCTTATTTCCTTTCCCATATTAAGGAAGTTTCCAACTATAATCTTTTCAAATACTTTCTCTGTCCCTTTTATTTTCTCTTCTTCTCTTGGGACCCCTATAATTCGAATATTGGTGGGTTTAATATTGTCCCAGAGGTCTCTGAGACCGTCTACAATTCTTTTCATTCTTTTTTCTTTATTCTGCTCTGTAGTAGTTATTTCCACTATTTTATCTTTCAGGTCACTTATCCGTTCTTCTGCCTCAGTTATTCTGCTATTGATTCTTTCTAGAGAATTTTTAATTTCATTTATTGTGTTGTTCATCATTGGTTGTTTGTTCTTTAGTTCTTCTAGGTCCTTGCTAAACTTTTCTTGTATTATCTCTCTTCTATTTCCAAAATTTTGGATCCTCTTTACTATCATTACTCTGAATTCTTTTTCAGGTAGACTGCCTATTTCCTCTTCATTTGTTTGGTCTGGTGGGTTTTTACCTTGCTGCTTCATCTGCTGTGTATTTCTCTTTCATCTCATTTTGCTTAACTTACTGTGTTTGAGGTCTCCTTTTCTCAGGCTGCTGGTTTGTAGTTCCCGTTGTTTTTGGTGTCTGCCCCCAGTGGGTAAGGTTGATTCAGTGGGTTATGTAGGCTTCCTGGTGGAGGGGACTGGTGCCTGTGTTCTGGTGGATGAGGCTCGATCTTGTCTTTGTGGTGGGCAGGACCACGTCCGGTGGTGTGTTTTGGGGTGTCTTTGGACTTATTATGATTTTAGGCAGCCCCTCTGCTAATGGGTGGGGTTGAGTTCCTGTCTTGCTAGTTGTTTGGCATAGGGTGTCCAGCACTGTAGCTTGCTGATCATTGAGTGGAGCTGTGTCTCAGCATTGAGATGGAGATCTCTTGGAGAGCTTTCGCTGTTTGATATTACGTGGGGCTGGGAGGTCTCTGGTGGAGCAATGTCCTGAACTCCGCTCTCATATCTCAGAAGCTCAGGTCTGACACCCAGCTGGAGCACCAAGACCCTGTCAGCCACACAGCCATGTACGTGGGGATTTTCTTGCTTTTGGTAAGTCTGAGGGCTTCTACCAGCGTTCAGCAGGTGTTCTGTAGGAGTTGTTCCACATGTAGATGTAGTTTTGATGTATTTGTGCAGAGGAAGGTGATCTCCACTTCTTACTCCTCTGCCATCTTGAAGGTCTCCATTGTTATCGTCTTACATTACTGTGGCACATTTACTACAACTAAGGACCCAATAGTCATATGTTACTATTAACTAAACTCCACACTTGATTTGATTTCACTTGTTTTTCCCTAAAGTCCTTTTGACTATTTTAGGATCTCATCCAGGATATGTTACATTTAGTCCTCATGTCTCCTCAGGCTCCTTTTGGCTGTGACAGTTGCTCAGACTTTCCTTGTTTTTAATGACCTTGACATTTTTGAGCAAAACTGGGTAGGTGTTTTGTAGAATGTTCAAGGTTGGTTTGTCTGTTGTTTTGTCATAGTTAGACTGCGGTTATAGGTTTTGAGAAGAATATCATGGAAGTGAAATACCCTTCTCATAACATTTTATCAGAGAATATGTGACATCTAAGTGCCATATCACTGCTGATGATAACCTTGATCACTTGGTTAAGGCAGCGTTTGCCAGGTTTCTCCATTGCAAAGTTATTATTTTTCCCTTTCTATAGTCTATTCAATTAGCGAGTCATTAAATCCAGCCAACACTTGAGGGTAGGATGGGAGTGGGGATGGAAGAAAATTAAACTCCCTCTCCTGGAGGAGGGAATATCTACATATATTTTCCTGGAATCCTTCTGTAAGAAAAATGTATCTTTTCTCCCCCATTTATTTATTTAAATGGATTGTATATATATGCTAGTCTATATACTTTGGGTGGGTTATCTAATGCTATGTCTTTTGTTGCTCTCATTGTTATAGTTTTGGCCATTGGGAGCCCTTCCAAGTTGGCTTCTGTGTTCTTTGAAACGTCCTTAATTTTCACTGTACTTCCTTACTTTCTGGTACCACAAGATACTCTAGGCTCATCTTGTATATTTCCTATCCCAGCCCCAGAATCAATTTTCTAATGAGTCCTGGTTCTTTTTATTGGAGAATGGTATTAGAAACCAGAAAAAGAGAAACATTCTTCATTATAACACTGTAAAGATTCTGCTTTTGTCTTTGGAGGATTTTTTTTTCTCAGGAAAGAAAAGTTTTTTCTACTCCCAAATGCTTTTAAGACAGCTAACAGACTGGTTTCTTTTTGAACAGTGGACAGAGTGCTAATGTGTGCTTGATCAGACAGTAAATGGGAATAATATTTAGTATTTGAACAATTTTAAAAGATTAATGGGAAAATCACTGTGAAAATATTCTTTTCCACAAGCAACCCTTGAAAATTCTAACCACAGAGGGACCTTCCAAATTATTACAATCTCTACCATCATTCAGCCTTGCAGTTACTGAATGGAATAAAGAATAAAGTAAATGTGGAAAATAGACATCTAATATACGGTTTTCATTTATAAACTCATATTTCTTAGATGAATACATATTTTAATTATTGCAGTAATAAATACAGCTCCCACTTACTGCAGACTATTCACTAGCTAGCTGCTTTACACACATATTCTCATATGTGCACTAGAAGTAGGATTTGAGATGCAATATATTTATGAGCCCAGAGCCAAAATCATGTGCAGAAAACAAAACAAACAACAAAAGAATCTCCTCACTTCTGCCTCATCCTAAATAACCAAAGGCAAAAGGTAGATATTAGGTTTTAATCTTTTTAAAGAAGTAAATTAAGAAAAAATATAAGCAAGTGAAAGCTTTTAACAAAGTACAATTCTAGCATGAAACTTAGAAAGAGTCAAGTCACACTCTTTAATCTTCTGATAAAGAAACTAGAGTTCACAAGACTTGGCAGCATTCCCAACCAGCTGGTTAATGGCAAAATCGAGACTGGCGCTCAAGGCTTTTGGTTCCCAGTTCCATGAACTTTCCTCTAATCCTTTCAACATATGTGTGTGGCCCCCCCCGACACAGACCGACAAACAATGCTCTGGACAGTCGCTGGGTGTCCTGCAATCCAACCCAATTCTGACCCGATCTTCCCAGAGAAAGTGTCAGATTCCACAAGGTAAGAGTTCTGTTCTACAAGATTGTACCTCCTCCCCATTTCAGACACCAGTCAAAGCCCAGATTGTCACCTGTGTTTCTCATCCACTGGCCATACACTGGGGCCCCAATGACCCCCTCCTTGGACTTCAGACCCCAATCACAAGTTCAGGTTGTTACCTTTACTTCTGACCAACCAGCTATAAACCAAGTTCCCACCACCCCCTCCTTTCTTGGGTTGGATTAATTTGCTAGAGTGGCTCACAGAACTCAGAAAACATTTTACGTAGTAGATTACTGGTCTATTATAAAAGGATATATCTCAGGAATAGCCAGATGAGAGAGGTGGGCAAGGTACGTGGGAAGGGGTACAGAGCTTCCATGTCCTTTCCAGGTACCACCCTCCCCAAATCTCCACATGTTCACCAACCCAAAAGCTCTCTGAACCCAGTCCCTCTGGTTTTTTAGGGAGGCTCCATTACATAGGCACCATTGATCAAATTATTGGCCATTGCCTACTGAACTCAATCTCCAGTCCCTCTCCCTCCCCCAAGGTCAGGGGGTAAGACTGAGAACTCCAACTCTCTAATCACAGGGCTGGCCCCACTGACAACCAGCCCCCATTCTTGGTGCAGGCCAAAAGTCACCTCATTAATATAACAAAAGACACCTTTATTAGTCTCAACATCTTGGCGATTCCAAGAGTTTTGGGAGCTGTGAGCCAGGAATCATAGACAAAACCAAATATATATGAAATATATTTAGGTCATCTGAATGACCAAATATATATTTTTTTGTGTAAATTACAATATCGCAGCACCATATTGGGGTATAACTGGTAACGTTGCTAGAAATCAAAGGAACATATAAACCCTAAAAATGCTGTATACAGATTGATGCAACCTTTGCCTGGCATGAAATAAAAAGCTTATAACATTAAATTAATGCTTTGGGACAGTTTCTGTGAGATGACTGTCTTCAGCCCTTTCGTCCTCTTCTTTTTTTCTCTCCTTCCTTGGTTTCTTTTCCTCTCTCTTTTTGTTTTTTTTCTTTCTTCTTTCTTTTTTCCCTCCTATCTTCTCTCCTACTTGCTTCTCCTTCTCTCTGATGTCCTATAAATCTGGGACATCTAACATCAGGGTTAGAGCTGGGAGAAGGCAGAATAAAGTGTCCTTCATGCTTCTGTGGGTCAAAGAGCTGCTGGATTGAGCTGACTATTAAAAAGCAATAGATAATCCTACTGGGAAGAGTGCCATAGGGAGATGGTACTTAACTGTGCAGTCTTTTCCATTACTAGAGGCAAATTTCCCTCGGAAAATAATCAGGTAACTTGTCTAGTCATAGGCAGGATAATTACTCCTTTTTGCTTTTATTGGGAGTCGGGGACAGAGCCAGAGTTACCATCCACCTTTGAAAATTCAGTCTTGTCCCCTAGTGTCCCCACAGCTGCTCCTCCTATTGTGTGTGTGTGTGTGTGTGTGTGTGTGTGTTTGCGTGAAAGAGAGAGAGTGATACACACACAGGCACAAAGAGAGATAAAGAGCAAACTGAGGTAAAGGGCCAGTGTATTTTGGTATTTTTAAACATTTACTCCATTATGGATTGCATTGCTTCAAACGTAATGCAAATGAATTGCATTACTAGAAAAATGAAGAAACACGAAAAATAAGACATAGAAAATACAATCCTTAATGTGTTTTTTATTAGATTCAACAGATATAAATTACCCTGGGAACTTACTATAAACATTTCTGAACACTCAGTCCTGACTTCTGTGTTTACCTTATTGTACAAACAAACGACAATCAAAATCAGTCCACAGACTGGCTTTGAGTAGCATTGTTAGACCAATTAAATCAGACTCTTGAGGAGTAGTGTCTAAATCGCTCTCTCTCTTTTTAAATGGGATTTCTAGGTAATTCTAATGTGCAGCTTTTAAAAGAAATGCTGTTGCTACGGTGGGTCATCTGAAAAGTGGCCCTTATAGGCTCCTGTACTTAAAAAAGCCGTTTGGGGCTTGGAGATAAATTTTGGGGTGAAGCAGCGTCTTCTTACTCCTTTCCTTTCTTAAATTCTCACCAAACCTACGACCATTTTCTTCCTAAGGGAACTTATCATACAGCAGAAAGTAGGTATTAGGGTATTGTGTGACAGCAGGGTAAATAGAGAAGTATGCTATGAAAAGGATGACCCTTTCAAAAACTAGCTTTTATTATTATTATGTTCGGATCACACTTTCAGAAAATAATAAACACATTTGAATCTCCTTTGATGTTAAACACGAATGAGGTCTAATTCCCATAATTGAAAACTCATTCTTTTATGCACTCAACAAAAGCAGTTGTGCAGTCACTAGGGATGCATTAGGGTGTTAGACGGAGCTCCTGCCCTCATGGGCTTAATGACCATTTTTATTTTAGAGAGAGGAGTTACTGACTTTCTCTCTAAGAAGTAATTCAATCTGGTTGAATTTGATCCATTAATCTTACTTAGGCCTTGTAGATGCTAATGAGTTAGGACCACATAAGGATTAAGTCCGTTGAAAAATCAGAACTTAATTTATCCAGTACTAATTGCCTACAGGCTTACCTCCTGGAAAGCCACATGAAAGCAGCTATAGCTGAGTGATTCAGGCCATGGATCTTGATAGAGGGCTGAAGGGGTGACAAGTGTCACCCATCCAGCACATCATGTAATCTGTGACCTCAATCCCATGGATTATGCCAGGAGAGGGGCTGGTGCTACCCCAGACATGACTGCAGATGTACAAAACATGCAACCAGCCAGCCATATTACAACCACACAGCTTGGACCCCAAAATGTTTGCTTCCGTAACCGTTGAGTGTTTGGCTGATGATCCAGGGCCAGAGCTGAGGTTCCACCCATCATATTGGTGGTGTATCTCAGTCCATGACTGTGCCAGAGGAGCAGCTGGTATTTCCCAGTCACTCAGTTCAAAGGTCTGAGGTTCCTCTTCTGGAGACTGACACCCAGACCTCTGGAGTCCCCTTGTAATGCTCCAGGGTGCAGCAGGCAGTGGGAGAAGGGCACATCTACTATTGCTCCCAGCTCTGAGAATTTCTCTATAATAAATCCTGCTCTGGTGGTCTTGGTAGATCTGCTTGGCTGTTGGTTAGATTTCCGTGGTATCTACCAACAGTAAGAGGCGTGGAGAGGTCACAACTCAGGGCAAACTTTGCCAGAGGAAACAAGACCTTGGGAGATGTGAATCCAAGGAGTATTAAATAGACTAGATGGAATCTCCTATAGGGTAGGAGAGGAGCCCAGGGAAGCACTCCACAGCAAAAACAGGGGCAGGGCAGGGCAATCTACCCACCTTCAGAGCAACGGAATCAGCAGGTATAACCCAATCCCATAGGTATATGATTTGGAAAGCTGCCAGCACAGAATGAGTACTGCTTTCACTGACACATTCTTATGGGAAAAAATGATTGAGAGATAACTGCATGCCATACTGTAATAGGTAAGTAGTAGGAACACAAAGATAAAGAGAGAATCTCTGTTGTCAAGTAACTATGGCTAGTCAAGGAGACCAAGTGTAAAGTGATAAATGTTATAATAGGTGATACATACAATGCTATGGAGGCATAGAAGAAGAAACAGCAAACACTATTTGAGAAAAATCAGAGAGGACTTCACAGAAGAGGTGACATTTGAGCTGTGCCTCAAAGGGTGGGTCTACAACCCATTCGAGGAAATCTCACATAGGACCCTACAAGCTGCATTCAGTTAAGACATATCTGTCTCTAGTTGATGCATAGAGCTTTTCCTGGAGACCTGGGATCCACATATATGGTACACCCTTGACATCTGTAAAGGAAACATTTTGAGATGTTCTAGAATCCCTAAATTCACAAATATGAATTAAGATATAGAGGATGAATAATCAGTCAGCCTTACTCACCAGCTAAGTACTTGCTTCTACATTTGAGCCATGTGGCAGCACGCATTGATGTAGCCAGACTCTTAAAGGCTGAACGTGTAACCATGAGTCCAGCATGCTTTAGAGACGGATTTTCCAGGATTGCCCCAGTGCTCCAGAGAGGCAGGGATGCTGCTGGACAGAGACTGAGGTCCTCGGCTCCCAGGAAGAAGATTAAGGCACAACTGGTTACCTGGAAGACACAGCAGAGGTGACACAGAAGGAGGCGATTGGTATCCGGGGTCACGTTACATGACCTAATGAGTCATAATGGGCCCAAATGGATTCCTTTCAGCTGGAAGGAATTTAAGCATGTATCATCTACTGAATCCACTCACCGCATTCCTGGCACAGTGCTAAGCGCAGCACAAACACATTAGTATTTACTTGTCACCAAAATCCTGTAAGTTAGAAACCGTTATGTCCCTATCTCTGAGATGAGGAAACTGAGCTTGGAGAAGTTAATGAACTCAAGGGCATACAAACTGGGAAGTGATAGAATTGAGGGTTAATAAGGATTGTCTATCACCCGAAACTTCTGCTCTCAGCGTTTTGACCCTTCTTCATCCTCAGTTAAAGATCAAGGACTACTGGTGAAGTTTGTGCAGAGAGGAAAAAGGCTGATACACTTGGGGCCTTGAGGCTGGCTGGGGACACGCTCCTCTACCAGAGAATCATGCTTATTTCCTGAGCGGCCCAGGGAATTAAGACGGGCTCCCATGCCAAGCATTGTCAGGAATCTGGTTTTTGTCTTTCACAGGTTGATGTGGCCCATGACAGGAATTATACATGTCTGGGCCGAATATATGTTACTAGAAATAGATTACTTCAGGAAGTCAGATTTATACAGTTTAAATAGAAGTAAAGGAAACTGGAAGTAAGATACAGCAGCCTAATCTGTGGTTGAATCATGCACCATAATTAAGCCTTCTCATTTCCTGCTCTTTCCTTCTTCATTTTGCAAATGTCTCCATCTGTGACTCATCTTTTTTTGCAGCAACATTACTCCCTCATATTTCTTTTTCTTGCCTTGCTATATTCTCCATCGACCCTGTCTTTTAACTTTTCTAGGAAGATCCTATTGATTTTTAAAATTATCAAAGAGAAAGGTGGACGAGACAGTTCCTGGAGAAACATTAAAAATTCATATTAAATAAGTCAGGGTCCTCAGTAAAGCCAGAGGTTATAACTTAGTAGCTGATGTTACTGAGAACATTATATACATAAATTAGTACAACATATTATTTTAAGAGCCTAATGTTTGGCTGGAGCTATTCTAGGTATTGGGAATATGAAAATAAATCAGACACAAAACTTTTTGGGTGTTATGGACCGAATGTTTGTGTCATTCCCAAATTCATATGTTGGAGATGGGGCCTTTGGGTAATAATTAGGTCATGATGTAAAGCCCTCATGAGTGGGATTAGTGCCCTTACAAGAAGAGCATGAGAAAGATGGTCTACCTCTACCATGTGAGGATATAAGGAGAAGACGGCCATCTGCAAACCAGAGAGAGAGCTTTCATCAGGAACCTAATTGGCTGGTACCTTGACGTTGGACTTCCCAGCCTCCAGAACAGTGAGAAATAAATTTTTGTTGTTTAAGTCACCCCGTCTATGGTAATTTGTCAAAGCAGCCTAAGCTAAGACAATGGGTAAAACCAAGACATAAAAAGTTAATGTCAATAAAACATGATACGTGTTGTGATAGAGCTGTATACAAGGTGCTACAGCAGCTCTTCATCCAACCAAGGGGTTCCAGGAAAGTTTCTGAAGAAAAAGATAACATCTGAGCTCATTCATTAAGCATAAATTAGAATTAATTAGGGGCAGGCAGAGGAGTAAGGGACCGGGAAAAGGGTATTTCAGGCCCAGAAAATCCAGTAGATAAGCAAAGGCACAAAGGAATGGAACCACCAGGTATGTTTGGAGAATTACACGCAGTGCAATGTTGCTAAAAGGCAAAGTTGCAGGTGGTGAGAGGCAAGAGCCTGGGGACATAGCCGCATTAGAGGGGGCTTTTAAAGAGCATGCAATTCATCCCTTAAGTGACGGGCTGATGGAGTGGTCCAGAAGGATTTTAAGAAAGAGAATTGACATAATCACATAGTATTTTAGAGTGATCACCTGGATGTTAAAAAAGAAGATCTGAAGGGTGAAACACTAGAACCTGGGACACCAGTCAAGGGTGGAGGTGATGGGGCCTTGCACTGGGCCCTCGTGGTGTGAATGGAGGAGACATAAAGCTGTCAGTACTTGGATATAGGGATTGTCTGAAGTGCAGGGAGGAATACAAATCTTTTCTGAGGCTCTTCTTGAATTGCTGTTTATGAATAGCAAAGGTTACCCTAATCAGAATGTCAAAACCCTACGGAGGTCTTTCTGCAGTTCGTTTTCCTAGACCATGTTGGATCCCAGTGCAACTCTTTCTTCCTGTGCCTCGGGTCGAGGGATTTCCCCTCCTTCAGTAACTTCTAGCATTCTGTTGGTTCTTTGGAGGACTTTTTCCTCCAGCCTAGAAGTGGTAAGGGTCCCAGGCTTCTCAAATATCTTCTTTGCTCTCTATCCAAAAAAAAAACAAAAAAACCAATACGCCTTTCCTTCATAACACTTATTGTGTTTGCAATTAATGAGTAATGCCAACACTTATTTAACATTTCCTCTTTTGCAAGTATCTATTCTTGGTGGCAACCGTCGGACACTAACCCTGTTCAACTGGAGCACTACAAGATATAGGAGAGAGGTTGACAAGATTACTGAAAACTCAGGGAAGGAAAATTGGCAGGAAGCCCAAGTCTGGGCAGCTGAAAGGTGAGCCGGATCACACCAGGCTGACTGAGGCTGCTGCCACACCGCTGGACTCAGAACTCTGCTGGCACTACCTTCTTGAAGAATTTCTAGTTGTTTCTGAGCCATTGTCATGCGCCCTCAACGCTGAAATTCCTAGGAGAGAGCATGTCTGGTCCTGACTGCTGGGAGATGGGAAAGGAATGAGGGCTTCCTATTAACTTCTACAGTGGGAAAGTGGGAAGCGAGGTGCACTCTTCCCTCGACAACTCTCTAGGATTTCCTGCTCAAAAGGGTGAATTCTGAGTTGTATGTCTCCCTATCTCTATACCTAGACATACACACACACACACACACATACATGCACATTTACACACCTGCCAGACTGGAAGTTTCATGAAGGTAGACTGTGTCATTCTCATTGACTGTCACATCCCCAGTGCCAGGCAGAGTTAATTGCAGACAAGGGCAGTTAGTAAATACTCAGCAAATAGTTCTTGGATGAATGGAAGAATAGATGAATAAATATGCCTTTTAAAAAAGGCATTTTACTTCTAATCACTCCAGGATTTTAATAAATCTCTACTACTTGGTCCTCATCTGTAGTTTCTAACTCCCTTCTGAGACAGTAACTGGAATTGCTCCCACCCTATGCTTGTTTCACGGGGTTTATCATGCCCACCTCATCCCCACTTCTGAACCTCAGACTTTAGCAAAGGTACTGTGGACCTCTTAGTCCATGCTTACCCTGTTTGCCAGCTGGAAACTGATCAAAGCAATGTTATCAGCATTCCTAAAGGCAGCTAAGCTGTTTACCTTTCCTTGGATCTCCAGACTTGATAAGACCCAGCTCTGGAGACCTCTGGCTAGGGGAGAAAGCCTGCAGGTCCTTTCCTTCCAGAAGGCAGGGAAGAAGAACAGCTCCCTTGGCCCTGTTTAAATGCTAGTTGACAATGGATATGGTTTAAGTTTAAAACCATTTGGGATTCAAACTAGTTGTTTTCTCAGAACCAGCAGAACTATTAAAATTCTGGGGAAATACAACAATGTTTTGATGTGGATTATCTATTCTTGACTCTCTGATTGCCTTAAAAGAGTGAGCTCGTTAGTCAAAGCCATGTGACAATGATATAAAAATATAACCCTTTTAGGACTTTGTAAACATAAAAGTAGTCATAAAATCTTATCCAAGACTCAAACACTATTATTCAGTTGATGATACAGCAAGTTAGAAGATTTTATCAACATAAACTAAGCAGTTTAATGCTAATGATCTATCTTCAGAAATAACTCTCCTGTAGGATTTCTTAATCTAAAGGATTTTGAAAACACACACTTCAAAGATTCTATTATTGCCATCAGTTTCTTGATTAACATTGTCTCAGAACACGTGCTTGCTACGTTTCACTACATAGGCTATATTTTAAAATTTCTTTAACTTTGGTTATTGGTAGTTGCTTGCTTTAACTGGGATTCATAATTCTCCCTGCTGAGAATAAAATTTGTTGTCAGAATAAAGCACATTTGACTCTTTCTCAGCTGCCAAAATGTGAAGTCTTGTGGTTGGGTATTTTGGAAAACTGGCAGGTTTTGTTTACATATTGTGGTCTTTCTCCAAATTTATCCCACATCCCACACCCCACAAGTCTAGGACCCTTTCCAATGTAATTGCTGTGGACAAGTGCGAGGCGAAAATGGCTTCCGCAGTCACCAAAGCCCTTCCATCTCTGAATCACATGCAGCAAATGCCAGAAGAGCGTCCCTGGCCTTAAAAAAAAGAAATTGGTGATCTACAGAAATACCTGATTCTAATTTGCTGTACAAATGGAAACCTTTTCTTCTCTAGATTGGATGCAGAGGACTTTTTTTTTTTCAATGTTTATAATTTAACAATTGCTTAGAGCCTTTCATCTGAAAGCAATTTACGCATGTTGGGCCCAATTATCCTAACATGTTTAAAACTTACCAGTATTTTTCCTCTTTCACCTTGGTGCATTAGTCTCATTGCACAGCAAATCTAAATTTAATCATGGAAGTGCTTTATGGATTAAAATGCTAGAAAACCCTTCTTGCCCAGGAAAGAATAATATTGGGGAAAATGATATATTCTTCTTACAGAGATTAAAACTTTTGGTTTGGATCTGGATCAGCCATGCCGTGTAATATTCAGTCAGAAGAGATGTTGAGTCATGAACCCACACTCACTTTCTGTTTCCATAGTTTTGGAAGAAAGCCATGCAGCAAATATGTTACCTTAATCTGCTGTCATCCAGCAGTCTAGAGCCATCTGCTTTGGCCATTTGTTAGGATGGCTTATTCAGTCAGTTCATTCAAGAAATGTTTATTGAGTGCTTACTCTGTGCCAGGGACTATGCCAGAAACTGGAAAGAAAAGGGTGAAAAAGCAAGATGTAAGCATGCCCAGGAGTTTACACTCTGAGGGAGATAATCTGTACGCGAATAGTTCATTGTAATACTATAAAAAAAACGCTGATGAAAGGAGAACTTGGCCCCTGATGATCAAGAATTTGGCTTCATCGCCTGACTAAGATGGAGGACGTGAGGTAAGGCTTCCAAAAGAAGTGAGAGCTAAGATGAGGCAGGAATGGGTGTCAGATGAATAGGAGGGAGGAAGAGTATTCTGGGAGAGGGGGAAGGAGCATGTTCGAAAACCCAGAAGTCACGTGTTTGCAAAACTGGAAAAGTTTCATTCAGCTGAAGGGTAGAGCTTAGGGTTGCATGTTGTAAAAAATGTTGCTGAGAGATAAGGAGAATCCAGTTCATTAGGACCTTGTAAACCCTAAGAAGGAATTTAGACATTTTCCCAAAGGAAATGGGGATCCACTAGAGGACTTTATACAGAGGAATGGCAGGTGTTGATTGCACTTTGGAACGAATATTTTAGCTGCAGTGTGTGGAGTAGATTGGATGGGGATTGAAGCTGGACCTTTGCTATCATAAAATAAAGGAGAAGGATGTTGGTTGTTCTGAATTATGGTGGCGACCGAGAAAATAAATAGAAGTTGAACTACTCAAGTGAAAATCAGTGGGTGACTGACTAGATGTGGGAGAGATAGGAGTCAAAGTTAAGGTTCAGGTTCTTGCTTAGTGATTTCCCTACTGCCATTAATATAACACCATTGGCCAAATGTTCATGAATTCTCCTAAGTAGTTTCATGGAACGTTATTGCATGAAATCTTCACCCCCCAGCACTCTTGAGAGTATCCAAAATATCAGACACCTAGATATTGTTACATTGTTAAGAAGTAAATTACCAGGAAGCTAAAATACAACAAATGAAGTTTAGGAAACATTAAGTAAGTAAATGGCATAAGCACTGAAAAATTCTAGGTGACTGATTCTGTGACTATATTCAACTTCATGTGCAAACATAGACTTTCGAGCTCGTAAATGACAGAGAAGTCCGAAGCAAGGTCTTCTGGATTCAGCATCCATGTCTGTGTCATCACTTCAGGGTTTTCAAGCGGTCCAAGTCCTAGGATCCTGAGAAGGTATCTGCCACGCACCCCTCCCCCCTCCAACCCACACTCACACCCATCTCCGTTCCAATCACAGCAGCCCAGCGGTTCCTGTTTTATACAGTGGGGGGTCTGCATGATATTGTACTTGACGAAAATAACAAAAAGTCACAGGAAAAAGTTTGAAAGTTACTACTCTTTACACCTGCCTTCCTCAAGCCCCCAGAGTTACTAGCCACGGCCAGTCAATGCATCTCTTGATCTCCAGTCTCCTCATTCACAAAATAAGATCACCATTTTCTCTACTATGTCACAGGATTATGGAGATGATCAAATGGGGTTATTTTTGTTGCAGCGCATTTAAAAAATTAACTTTACTGGGGTATAATTTATGTCCAATAAACTGGATCCATTTAAAGTGTGCAGTTTGACCAGTTTTGACAACATACACACCTGTGAAATCATTGCCACGATCAAATTACACAATGTTTTCGTCACTCTGAAAGAGCCCCCTTATCCCTTTGCAATCCATCCTGCTTCTCCTTCCCTTACTCCCTACCCTGCCCTGAAACCACCAGTCTGCTTTCTTGTGGCTACAGATTACTTTGTATTTTCTCGTAATTTAGGTAAATGAAATCATATGGCCCGTACTATTTGCATCTGGCTCCTTTCATGCAGCAGTGTGACAATTCTGAGATTCATTTATTGTTTTGTAACATGATTCATTTCTTTTTATTGCTGAGTAGTATTCCATTGTATGATTGTACATTTTACCTATTCACCTGTTGATGGACATTTAGATTATTTCCTGTTTTTAGCTATTGTAAATATACTTGTTATGAACATTCATGTGCGAGTTTTTCCTGGACTTAAAGTGCTATTTGAACTGCAAGATGGCATTGAATATAAACTATAATTATTTAGATGTTAAAATAATTTTGGCTTTTATAGGAAGTGTCTGTCTCATGTAAGAGCAGTTTCTGTTTATTGATTTCTTGAGAACAGATATGGGGATGAGGCATATAGCATTTCTCTGAAATCTGTCAATCCAGAGCTTCATTTCAAAAGAATTTGCAACACTTCTTACTATAGACATGTGAGAATAAAGCTTTTAATTTGAAATATAAAACTGTAAAGAGATATAATTTTTTTTAAAAAGGCAGAGTCCTTCGTGAAAAATAGGTTTTGATTAATATATGTTCACACTCCAGGCTATGATATTCCCTTGACGCATGCCCTGAAGTCCCTTTGACTCCAGGGAATCTGTGCCCATAAATTGAGAAAAGAATATGTGCAGCGATTGTGTTCATTACAATAGAGTTATTGTTCAGATCAAAAAACATCTCCCTGAGGCCTTGCCTGCTGGCTCAGCATTGACATCTTATTTGCCCTTTGACTACTGAACTTAAAGGAATATCCATTTGTTTCTAACTTTATATTTTGGCCTCTTCTTAAGTTAAGTTGCACTCTTGCTCCCCAGGAAGTAGATATGAACTGAAATATATATTGATTTTCTGAGGGTCAAATGAAATCTAGTCCTCACCTCCTCCTTGAAGCTCTTCCAGATTTCCACGAAGATGTATAATTTCAGTCTCTCTCCTTCCCTCATGTGAAAACAATGCTTTCCTTGCTCAACAAGGTTATGTGCCATTCTCTGGTATGTATTTTTATTTCCTATTCCAAAATTCCTGGCTCTCATCTTTGTTAGAAAAGCAGAGTACTTCCTCACGATTCGGAGAGCCGCTCTGGGGCAGCCTTTCTCAAACTGTTTGCTCCTAGGGGCCTTTACATGCTTAAAAATTATTGAGCACCCCAAATCACTTTAAAAAAAAAAAATTTGTTTGTTTTTGTTTATTTATGGCTGTGTTGGGTCTTCGTTTCTGTGCGAGGGCTTTCTCTAGTTGTGGCAAGCGGGGGCCACTCTTCATCACAGTGCGCGGGCCTCTCTTATTGCGGAGCACAGGCTCCAGACGCGCAGGCTCAGTAGTTGTGGCTCACGGGCCCCGTTGCTCCGCGGCATGTGCGATCTTCCCAGACCAGGGCTCGAACCCGTGTCCCGGCATCAGCAGGCAGACTCTCAACCACTGCGCCACCAGGGAAGCCCCCAAATCACTTTTGATGATAGAGTTACAGCTACCAATATTTAACCCATTAGAAATTGAAGCTGAGAAAAAATTTAAAGTATTCATTTGTTAATTCATTAAAAAATAAATATATTACCTATTCAAATCAATAATGAATTTCCAGGAAAATAATCATATTTTCTAAAGCAAAAATGCAGTGAGAAAATGTAGTGGTATTGTTTTACATTTTTGAAAAATCTCTTTAATGTCAAGCTAATAGTCAGTGTCTTGTATGTGTTTCTGCATTCAGTCTGCTGAACTATCCCATCTCATGTAGCCTCTGGGAAACCTCTCTCAATGTTAATGAGAGAAGGATAGTGAAAACATAAAAAAAGTCTTACTATAATTATGAAAATAGTTTTGACACTGCAAACCTCCTGGAACATATTGAGAGATTCCCACCCCTACCCAGAGAGTTTCCTGGATAAACTTTGAAAACTGCTGTTTTAGTCATTGCTGCAGTATGATGTATGTTTTATTAGCAAATACATACGTCCAATATAAATATAGTTAATGGAAAGTGGGATGTTTGGACTTTTTTCCTTTATCAAGTTTTATAATCAATTATAACTAATATAGCTAATTTATTGGTGACTGAATTTTTAATGGGCTCTACTGTTGGATATCTGGGTAAGTGAGACTCTAGGGATATAGATATAGCTATAGCTATGGATATGGATATAGATATAGATACAGATATATTCAACGAGGTGAGAAAACCTCTCTGTGCAAATTCCTATCTTAGAAATTAACATCGTATATTGTAATAGATGTTTTTATTGTCTTACTGGATTACGGTCTCTTTGAGGGCAGCTGCTGTGTCTGTTCATAAATGCTATCTCATTGCCCAATGCCATTCCTGGATCCCTGTTTATTACAACATGTGTTGAATAAGATAGACCAAGGATGCTCCCACAGACTTATTGGTGATGAATCTAACTACATGAGATGACTCTTAACATTTTACTGACAAAATTAGCTCCAAACTTAGAGGTGACAACTTAAAAATTGAAGTGCACAGGCATCCAAGTACACAGTGCTACCTGTCTCCATCTTGGCACTCAAGCACAAGTGGGAAGCCAGTACTGCCTGGGCTGGCAGGACCTCTCCTCAGGTGCCCTTGGGAGCACTTTTTTTTTTTTTTTTTTTTTTGGGGAGCACTTTTTAAGAGAACAGTTTCAGAGCACAGCCGCGGGTCAGTTTCAGCAAGGTCCTCCAAATGCAGCAAACCAGACAAAAGCAGACGTGGATGAGCTGAAACGGAAGTCAAGAAATGGCTACGTTGGAAAGGAATAGGGAAGAAGGGGAGGCCAAAAGATAGATCAGGGCATGTAAGGAGGGATGTGGTCAGAAACGGTGTATGAAGACATTGGAGTGAAGATGTGTTTTCCCTAGTGTTAGTCATCCACTGTGGTGTGCTTTTATGTATGGGTTAAGTGGCCCTGCCTTTGGAGAGTCTCAAATGGCTGGCATCTTATGATGGAATTATTGATGATTTGTGAATCTTTAACTTAATGACATTTGATGCCATATTATTACAGAACTATCCACTGTTCCTAGAGACTCAGTTGGCTTTTTTGATCCTTCTTTCTTGGTTTCTCCCTCCCTCTCTTCTTCCCTCCTTCCCTCCCCCTCCCTCCCTCCCTCCTTCCTTGCTTCCTTCCTCCTTTCTTCCTTCTTCTCAGTCTCTCTCTCTTTCCCCCTCTCTCTCTCTTTCTTTCTCTTTTTAGCTGCCTCTTATTCTATCCTGTACTGCTGGGTACGAGTTTCACATCAGCCCTTACATCTGTATGGCCCCTGAAATCTAGCCTCACATATGGGGTTTCCTAGAGCAAGTCCCTAGAGGACTCCAGATTTCTTCAGGCCTATTGTTAGCATAGCATAGTCCTGACTCTACAAAGTGCATCATAACTCGTCCTGTCTTTTCCTAGGTGTGCACTTTCAAAGCAGAGTCATACGTGCATGGAATTTCCTGAATGACTCTCAAGGGCTTACAATGACTGCAGCCAAATGTTGAGTTGGGAGAGTTTCCCAGAACAATATGAGAATATCTGTAGTACAAACTGTTGCAGAGCACAAAATGCTCATTTTTATTAGTCACACGTCATAGTTACTGCACCCCCCCTCGCTGAAAGAGACCTCAAACTTAAGTTCAAAATGAAACTTGCCATTTTTCCTCACACATGTTCTTCTTTCTGTGTTTCCACCTTCCAGTTAATTTCAGCACCAAACCCCCAGTCATAGAGATTAGCTCATCTGATTCACTCCATCCTCTCCCTTGTCCTCATATACAATGAGTGGCTACATCTGCTTCTCCCACATCTGCCCTCATCCTCTCAAGTGAAGCCCTCATTCCCTCCAATGCGGACTATTGCAGTGTTACGAACCCTGCTCAACTTCAGCTCCACGAAGGAGCAAACACTTGCACCGCTGCCAGGGTAATCTTCCAAAACACGTTTCAGATTATGCTGTTCTCTTATTTACGTTTTCATAGCTTTGCACTGTTTAAAGAAATAAATTCCTGATATCTGGTTTCAACGTACCTTTCAATCCTTTCTCTGGTAAAACTTCCTGTGGCACCTTCCCCAGCCCTGCCCAATCCCCATTTTCTCCTTCTTCCAAAGGAATACACTTTCATGATACATGAATGCCAAGCTAACCACTACATTTCCAGCCTTCCTTGCAGCTACAAATGGTCATCTGACTAGGTATTAGCCAATAATTTGGTAACAGAATGGATGGGTACCCTTCAAGGATTTACCCTTAAAATAAATGGATGTGTGCTCCTCTAGGCTCTTCTCCCTTTCCGGATGCCTGGGAAATGGTGCAACTAGAATGCAATCTCAGGTCTTCAAGTGGGGGCTTATAGAAGACAGCAGAGATACCGACCAGCCTTAGAATAGCCCTTAACTCTAGACTGTTAAACCACTATAGTTCAAGAGCGTTACATTATAGCACCTTAGACCGTACCCTAACTAATACATTCTCCTTTTTCCTTAAAAAATAATCATTTTTGTTCAGCATGATCATGTACTCAATTAAAATTCATTACCTCCTCAGACTTCCCTGCAATTATAAGTGACCATAAGATCCATTTTGGGCCATGAGATATGACAGCAATACTTCTGGGAGGAGCTTCCAGGAAATGTTATTTTCCTGATAAAAAGAAATAGACTAGACTAGCGTATGTCATCTCCCCCCCTTTCTTTTTGATAATTTTTTTCTTGCCCCAGAACCATTTATGATGCTGTTTTTGTTTCCGATTCCCTATTGAAAATTCATATCCCTCCTCTCACAATGGCTAAAATACTATTAGATTTTGCATTTCCTACCTAGGACTTTCAAGTTATCAATCTAATAAATGGGTGCACACTTAACTAAAACACTGGTTCATAAATTTGAATTAGACAAGGCTTTGCTTTTTAAGCAATCCTGGATTGACTACCTTGGGATTTCTAATCATTTAAGGAAAAGTAACACAAACAAATAAACTTGTAGTTGGATTTCTCTTACTTCCAGATGAACTATTCCTAAGTAGTTCAATGGAAAATAAAGATTTGGGAAATTGCATTAATAATTGGCTCAAAATGAGACAGCTATATAATGGGGTTACTGAAGAAAATAAATATAAATTTAGGATACACAAATAGACATATATTCTCCAAACCAAAGGAGACTAATTTCTATTGTACTTTCTTCAGGGCAAGGCACAAGTCATTACTGAAAAGATTACATTATGTTAACAATTTTCAAATTAATTTCAATTTCATTATCAATAAATCATCCAAGATTAGTAAATATGAATCAAACAAATAAGGAAGTGTTTTATAACAGCAGCCCCCAACCTTTTTGGCACCAGGGACTGGTTTTGTGGAAGACAATTTTTCCACGGACCGGGTTGGGGGGTGGGTGATGGTTTTGGGATGATTCAAGTGCATTACATTTATTGTGCACTTTATTTCTATTATTACTACACTGTAATATATAATGAAATAATTATACAACTCACCATAATGCAGAATCAGTGGCAGTCCTGAGCTTGTTTTCAGTTGCCACTCGCTGATAGGGTTTTGATAAGAGTCTGCAAGCAATTGATTTACTATGGTCTCTGTGCAGTCATACCTCTCTGCTAATGATAATCTGTATTTGCAGCCACTCTCCAGCGCTAGCATCGCCTCAGCTCCACCTCAGATCATCAGGCATTAGATTCTCATAAGGAGCGTGCAGCCTAGATCCCTCACACGCGCAATACACTGTAGGGTTCGCACACCTATGAGAAACTAATGCCGCCACTGATCTGACAGGAGGCGGAGCTCAGGAGGTAATGCGAGCGATGGGGAGCGGCTGTAAATACAGATGAAGCTTTGCCTGCTAGCCGGCTACTCACCTCCTGCTATACTGCCCGGTTCTTAATAGGCCACGGACCTTTACCAGTCCACGGCCCAGGGGTTGGGGACCCCTGTTTTATAAGACCTTTTCAGGGCATAACTGTTCCCTGTCACACCAGTAAAAAAAAATGAAAATTGTAGTCCTCTTTTGAGAAATAAAGCAAAAGTAAAACATTATACTGCTGACCCAGGACTCCTTACTTTCCTTCTCTCCCTTCAGTAGCTTCTGACGGGTCTAATTTCAAAAGGTACATCTTGAATTGGCCCACTTCTCTCCATATTCATGTCTACTCCGGAAACCAGTGAGCATAATTGCTTATCAAGACACCTGCAACAACCTCCTTGCTGGCCGCCCAGCTTCTATACTTGAGCCCTATGTTTATTACGCCCATGGTACCAGAGTCGTTGTTTAGAAATGTAAGTCACGTCATATCTGTATTAGTTGGGTTATGTGATTTGTTATAGCAAATAAATCCAATGATTTTGATGGTTTAAAACAAGAGGTTTATTTTTTGCTCATGTAAGTGTCTAGCACCTGTGTTCCTGGTTGATGAGAAGCTTTCTTTTGGGCTAATTTCGTCTTGTAGATCTGACATGCTTAGGGCTTCAGAGTCCTTTATTTCCAGCATAAGAGGGAAGACAGAGGGTGGAGAAGGCACGCTTTTTTACTACTTTGACCTGGAAGTGACACAGAGCATGTCTGTCCGCATGCCACTTGAGAGAACTGGTCACCAGGACCCACCCAGATGCTATAGAGCATAGCACTCAAGTCTTGCAGAAAGCATATGGTTTATGTTACAACTAGAAAACCTAATTTAATCATGGCCTATAAAGCTTTACATGATTCCAGTTCTACTTCTGTCTTCAACATCATTTTACATTACACTTCTCTGAGCACAATGACCTCAATCCTCATTGACTTTCTTTTTCTTTCTTTCTTTCTTTCTTCCTTCCTTCCTTCCTTCCTTCCTTCCTTCCTTCCTTCCTTCCTTCCTTCCTTTCTTTCTTTCTTTCTTTCTTTCTTTCTTTCTTTCTTTCTGTACTTCGAACATTTTCTGCCTCAGGACCTTTGCAGTTGCTAATCCTTATGCATACAGCACTCTCCCACCCATGTTTGCAAGGCTCTCTTCACATTCAGATCTCAGCTCAAATGTCACTTCATTATGGAAGCCTTTCCTCGTCATTTCATCTAAAGTAGCCACTCACCTGATCACCTTCAATGATATTATTCTGTTATATTTTTATCTTCACAGCATTTATCATTATATGAATTTATCTTATTTAGTTACTTGTTTATTTTCCCTTCCCTTTATGTGCTAGGAGTGCAGAGACATTTTATTCCTTGTACTCTACTGTATCTCCACTGCTGGTACACTATAAATGGCAGATCAAATCTGCTGAATGAATAAATAAATTAATAAAGAGAATTAGTTATGGAATATTTTCATTTTTCAACTCTTTAAGGAAATAATTGTTATGAATTAACATAATTGGGAACTGTTTTATGGTTGATGGATCAAATCCTTTAATGCTTATTCCAGGATATAATTAAAATATATTTGGAGTTTCTATGTAAAAAAAATTCTATTAAGCAACACATGGTGCATAGAGATAAGTAAATTCATCAGCAAGTGTGTACTCTATTTAGGCAAGAATTACAATGAGTATAATATAAAGAAAGGTAAAGGTTTAGGTAAGTTACCATAAACCCATTGAAATGAAATGCTATGGAGAAAAAAAGAAGAAGGACCATAAATGATTGAGGGATGTGACAGGGCTTTGGCATGGTCGTCAAGAATGGTTAGAATTTTTTTTTTTGTCTTATCATCTGTCTTTTCTGTTACAAGTAACAGAGAGTTCAGAGAATTATTTTAATCACAAGTTCTCCACACTCTATCTGCAATTCTGTATATTCATCAGACCTCATCCTCATCCTATGAAAAGTCAGCATACTGCCTGGAAAGAAGACAGGAACTTCTCAGACTGGTCAGTTACAATTAAACTAAATACGACCCAAACTGGTGGATCCCGGAGACCCAGGCCAGCTCCTTGTGACTGTGCACTCGGTATTTCCACAACTGTAAAATGAGCATGACGACAAATCTTGCTCCTTCCCGAAAAGGTCCTTTATGAAACATCATGAGAAAATATTGACAAAACATTTTGAATTTGTGGTTAAAATGTTCCTGGAATATCTCAGTGAATGTAGAATTTGGGGTTTAAAGATCAAAGAATGGAGTCTGATAAATGATGTATTTCAGTTTTTGGCATCTTTCATTCAGCTTCCACGATTCCTGGAATTATCCTGCATATTCAGTTTTTCTTTTAAACTATTTCATGGTATTTTTCTTAAGAAACCATATTACTGGTCTCTTAAATATCCTGTAAACTCTAATCTGTCTTCTGGTAAATCTGTCTTCAGCGGTGATTGGATTAGATCTGTATTTAACATCAGCCTACCCTTTATCAGTGGTAGCACAATGCAAGACAAGACAGAAGAGCCCTTATCACTGACTGCACAGCCAGGCCTTCTGCCCGGTACCACTGCACATCACTTCCGGAACACTGACCTGCTCGGGGCACCCTTACCTGGCTTTCGCCCTCTTCCAACTCATAGTACTGATAGCCTGCCTGATATATTCTTCTACTTCTACCTGCTTTCTCTTATCTCATATACTAGCCTCTGATTTGTCAACAATTTACTCAACCCTCCCTCCCAACAAAAGCAAACATCTGTCATTCTATGGTTTATAATAGTTGACATGAACGAAAATGAAATTAGAAACCTGGATGAAATAGAAACTCAACACATGCTTGGCCATCTCAGTCTCAGTATAATACTAGCTATTATATCTTAAAATTTAGAGGATCAGTGTATGGTTTCTTCCATCTGAATAACCTTCAGGGAACGACATAGGCTACAATCGTTTAGGAAAAGTCATTGTTCTACCAATAATGTTCAATCATTATTAAATGCCTAATAGGTTTTTAAGCATGGCTCTAGCCTTGCTGTTCAGTGAAGAATAAAAGGCTTGTGGCTGTGCTGAAAGGACAGCACAGGCCAGCGGAGGGGGGAGAAGGCACATCACGTTACATGAAGTTAGAGGTATGAACATGATCAACTGCTGGCACGGCCATTAAGTATCTGGTGTGTGTGTGTTTGCGGGGGGTGGGGGGGTTGGTTAGCTGAGAAAAGATTCCCAGGGGAAATGATATTTGAAGTAGGTTTCATAAGGTGAATATGATCTTGAGAAACCAGGAGGCTTGGGGCATAGAGCAGTTCAGGCAGGGACCAGCAAAAGCATGGACTTTGAATGTATTTGCTGACTTTCGAGGAGTGGTTTTGGACTGAAATTGTTTCTATCCTCGAGAAGACAGGAAGAGGAGAAACTTAATTGCCTTCTGACTGGCTTGTACCTATTTTGATTAAGGTATCTTGTCTTTCTCTACAGCGAAGCCAAGTATGCCATAGCTATATAATATAAACGTATATATCTTCATCCCATTTTATAGCTATTCAAGTGCTTTTGAAAAATTGCTCATGTCTGATCCTTACAACAAGCCTGTGAGTGAGGCAGGGATGGTATTATGTTTCACAGTCATTAAGAGCCTGGGCACTGAAGTCCAACAGACCAGCCTCAGATTCTCCCAATGTTGGGCCAGTTACTTCATTCCTCTGAGACACACTTTCTTCTATTGGCCCCTCACACATGCCTATAATGTCACACTTCCCTTGACAGATCAGATTTCCTTAGTATGGCTGACTTTCCATTTGACTGTAGGAAATCCAACCGTTGCCAATTTTAGAAGCAGTAGAGAATGGAGGTGAAGACTAAGGCCTTTGGAGTCCTATTGTCTGGCTTCAAATGGCAGCTCTGTTCCTCTCCACGTGGAAGGACCACTGCTCTTCTTTGGAAGGTAACATCTCACTGTCTTGCGACTGAGTGTCCCTCACGCCCCTGCTCTTTTTGCCTGGACCATACTCCCCAAGCATGGGCAGTGGGTCCTTCCAGAATTCACTGTAGCAGAGCTGAGGCACTCCTATAATATTAACAAGACCATGAAAAGCATGAGAAACGGAAAGCGACCCTAAAACTGCTATTAGCTTCAGTTGCTGTTAGAATCCACAGTCCTCGGCCCCCACAGAGGTACTTCTGGTGTTCTTCTCCATCTCCCACTGTGTGGAAGAGTCAGCTTACTGCCTGAGGAACCTGGCTCTGTAGCCAAGAAGCCCGGTCACTGAGAGCGATGGGAGAGGAGAGGAAGTTTTTCCTCTCACACCAGAATAACACATACTCTTAGGGGTTCCCCTCCCCCTCAGGAATTCAGTCTTTCCAGGATGATTGGCAGAGGACACTTTAATTTCTTTCAGACTGGAAAACTTTGCCCCTTCCAAAGCCCAGTGAAGCCAAGAAGGACCCCATGCAAGCTAAAATTTTGACTAGTCTTCTAACTGATTTTTTTAAATTTAATTAATTAATTTATTTATTTATTTTTGGCTGTGTTGGGTCTTCGTTTCTGTGCGAGGGCTTTCTCTAGTTGTGGCGAGCGGGGGCCACTCTTCATCGCGGTGCGCGGGCCTCTCACTGTCTCGGTCTCTCTTGTTGCGGAGCACAGGCTCCAGACGCGCAGGCTCAGTAGTTGTGGCTCACGGGCCCCGTTGCTCCGCGGCGTGTGGGATCTTCCCAGACCAGGGCTCGAACCCGTGTCCCCTGCATTGGCAGGCAGATTCTCAACCACTGTGCCACCAGGGAAACCCTGAACTTTTTTTCCTTAAAGATTTTTTGTTAGGCCTACTCTTATGATACTGAATTAGGTATTGTGGAGAAGTCTGTGCTCAGCCTTATATTTTTTCCCCTTTGTAAGTAATCTTGTTTGTTTGTCTGTTATCCAGGGAAGGCTTTATATTAAAAGTTTATTAATATATGAGAATATGTCTCACTGTTGACAACACTAAGTAAATTTTCCCTGGCATATAGTGCATGTTTTCTTATGTTAGATTCAAATTACTTTTTATTTCAGAAATTAAATTTTGATGTTTATTCTGTTGTATTGTTTTAGTTTTATGCTTTAATTAAAGGACTCCAGTGTCTACACTGCATTTCTTTGTTTTTTTTTCTTTTTTTTAAAGGAACCTTGATTTTCTTTTTTTTTTTTTTTTTAATTAATTAATTAATTAATTTTTGGCTGTGTTGGGTCTTCGTTTCTGTGCGAGGGCTTTCTCCAGTTGCGGTGAGTGGGGGCCACTCTTCATCACGGTGTGCAGGCCTCTCTTGTTGTGGGGCACAGGCTCCAGACGTGCAGGCCCAGTAGTTGTGGCTCACAGGCCTAGTTGCTCCACGGCATGTGGGATCTTCCCAGACCAGGGCTCGAACCCGTGTCCCCTGCATTGGCAGGCGGACTCTCAACCACTGAGCCACCAGGGAAGCCCTGCATTTCTTTTTAATGTTTTTGCTCATTTTAATCTTATTTTGTCACTTTAATCATTTCTACACTTTGTATGTCTACTGTATTTTTGGCACTATTTTCCCTGGTAATCTGTCTAATGTTGCCTTTATTTTTGAGATTTTTTCCCTGTCCTTTTCCTGAGCAATACCAGCTCATTTTTTATTTCTGCCTCATATCTCAACATTATTTCCCTTAATTTTTATATTTCTGCTTTGTGGTCTTGCTTCAGAGTGGCAATTACACCATTAAATTATTTTTTAAAATCAAGGTAAATTTACATATATTTCATAGTATCATTTTTAAAAAATTAACATCTATATTCAACTTATTCTGTCATCATTACTCTTCTAAGCATTTTATAAATGTTAGTTCATTTAATCATCATAATAACCCCATGCAGTATGTATTAACTTAAACTCCGTTTTACAAACTGAGGAAAATAAGGCACTAAAATATGAATTAACTTACTCCAGAGATTTGTATTGATAAATACGCAGTCTGTTTCCAGACTCCATTGTATTAATGCCTATGCTATGCTGCCTCCCAGATGAGTATTCTTGGTTATTTTTTTTCTTTCTTTCTTCTTTCTTTCTTTCTTTCTTTCTTTCTTTCTTTCTTTCTTTCTTTCTTTCTTTCTTTCTTTCTTTCTTTCTTTCTCTCTCTCTCTCTCTCTCTCTTTCTTTCTTTCTTTCTTTCTTTCTTTTTCTTTCTTCTTGTAGTATCTCATTTTTGTTTTTGCTTTTGTAATCATTATTGAAAAAGGTGCATTTTTCTGGACCAACTATTGCAGGAGTTTCAGATGTGGAGGAGGACCCAGTTCCAGGCTGTGGCATGTTGCACATTGGTTCACGTAGCTACCTCTTCTCACCAGTCCATGGATATAGGCATGTGTGAGACCGTGCAAAGACTATCTTGAACCTGGTTGTCACAAGACAAACTGCTTCCCTATACATATGGCAGTTTTATGAGTGATTCCTTATTTAGACCTCCTTTTCTGTGTCTCAAAATCAACGCAGGTCTGACATTGCTTCTTCTGCCAGCCAGTGCACCCCAATTCTGTGTTGCAAACAGCAGTCTAGTTTTAATGACTACACTGCACCCACTGCATCTGAGGGCTGTCATTTTGCTTCTTTCTGATATCTGCAGAAGCTGACCCCTTGCCTGCTGCCAGGGAATTCACTCTGTGGCATTTTCTCTCAGTTTTCTCCCACATGGCCCCTGCTCTGTCGTGCTCGGTCTCCACTGCTTTTGGCAGCCCTTACACCTATTTTGGGCTCTGGAGATTTGAGCTGTCTCTTACTTTTGCAGAAACTGAAGTTTGTATTTTTGTTTCCCATTCTCCTTGTTGCTTTTGGACGTCCTCCAGCAGGAAAAGGGGGCTATGCTAACTGCATGGGCCACATTCAGACCACTAGTGCCCCCTTTATATTTTTATACTTCCATTTCTTCCACAGTCAAAGACCCTGAAATTAAAGTTACTAGACCTCTGACAGGAATGGCTAATAAAATGATTATCAAGTTTTTCATGAATGATCTGTTATTAGTGAGAGAATGGGAGAGAGTATGAACACTGTTGGCCTCATTTGATTAGGCTCACGTAGCCAGACTCTATTGAAATCACTTTTTACCCTATTCTCATTGATGAATGTTACTAGCATGCTGTTTACTTCCTTTACTGGATTACAAATGAATGCAATTAAAATTCTAAAGTAAAAAACCAAACCCTCTTGCCCTCATTTAATGCACACCTAAAGGGTCTAGATTCATAAACAGTATCTATTCATCATGTGCAGTGATATAAAATAAAAATGCTATTCAGCTTAAAGGTTCTTTTGTGGTTATGACTGAATTATTGAAGGAAAAGTATGGTTCTCCCATGTCATTTTAATAAAACGTGTAACAAAATGGAAAGTAATAAAATAAAATATGCTCCCTATTAATAATCAGCTAAGGAAACATTTATTTTAAAGTCGTTCAATCCATTCTCAAGATATTCTAGTAAAGTGAGATTTTTAAAGTTATAGCTTTACTATATGAATGCTTGGATTAAAAATCAGTGTCATTTTCTACTCCAGATTTTAAAACTATCCAAAGTAAAACACTGTTCAGAGCAAAGATAGTCTCAGAAGTTTTCTTGCAGCACTCAAGTTGTAAAGGAGGAGAAAGAAATGTGTGCATTTACTGTTCTCTTGACTCTTAGGTTTGAAGCCTCCTTTCTAATTTCCAGGCAAAAATATTATCCATGTTTGCATATGAACATTATTTAAAACTTATGTAAGTTTCTTCCCATGTTTAATCCCATTGGGTTTATATATGTAGTTTCTAATATTCCATTTCCCTTTTCATTAAATATTTACTTCAGAAACTGAAAGAATTTGTAGCAGGAAAGAGCAATTTTAACAATGTTAAATGAAATTGATATTTAAGTTGAAACATGGCCTTCTTCACCTCTCAATTCCCCATAGTTCCTCTTATGACTTAATTATGGTTTGTCAGGCCTATGATTTGGCTATAATTTGCTCCTCTGAAAAAAGTTTAAGAAGTGAATCATTTGTTTTTAATCCTTATTAGTGAGATATTTTTTTTCCTCTCAATTTTCTCACCTTCTAATTTTCAATACAAATGATGAATCATGAAGTCACTGGGATTTTCCTAAGCATGTATGGCAACCTCTTCAAACTTCTTGCCTATAAAGAAGTCTAATTTGGGATTTTTATGACAGGAAGACATCATTTATTGCCTGAATAAAACATGTGTTAGTGAAACTAATTAAGTGAAGAACTGCTATATGATGTAAGTTGGAAAGTTTATACTGCTACATTTTTTTAAAAATTTTGAGTAATATCCTATTATTTTATGTTGACATTTACTGAAGCCTGTTCATGTTAAAGTTGTCCAAATTTTAAAAGTTAAAAGTAAAAATAGTGCCTTTTACAATTAGTTTTAAAATTACATGTTATATGATCATAAGATAATGCAGAGCATTGTAAATGTTTCGTTTTAATTTGAAACTTTGAGTGTTGATTCAATGTTAGTAGGTACTGAATGTTAAATGAACAGTTGGATGAATGAATGAATGAGATCTAGTAAAAGTAGGGTGACCAACTCATCCCAGTTTTCCCAGGATTGTCCTGCTTTTCAAACTGACAGTCCCTTGTTCTGGGAAACTTTCAGTCTCTGGCAACATTAATGGTAGGTCACCCTAGAGAATGTAAGTTTACTTCACATACCTTCTGCTTCGTTTTAGAACAGGGGTCAGCAAACCATGGCCCTTGGGCCAAAGCCAGCCTGCAACTTGTTTTTGTAGATAAAGTTCTGCTGGAATACAGCAATACCCGTTCACTTATGTATTGTCTGGGGCTGCTTTCCCACTACAATGATTAGTTGCAACAGACTGTATGGCTGCAAAGCTGAAAAATTTACTACTGTTTTCTTTACAGAAAACATATCTATATTCATACATTCCATATTTTAATTTATCTATTTTACACAATTAAAAGTATCATTTTAGAAAATAACTTTTGAAAATGTGTGATTACATTTGATTAAAGAGATTATTTATGATTTGGGGGTAAAATAAAATATATTCACTTATTTTAACCTCCCATTCTATGCCAGCTACTGTGCTAAGTTTTAGAAATAAATGTGAAAATAAAGAAGATACTTCTGTCCCCTTGGCGAACTCATTCTATAGTCAAGGAAATAAGCAGGTAATGTTGATAAAATGTAAGTAAAATATAAGTGAATGCAAATGCGTTCAGATGAAATATTTTAGATCAGGTGGGATAATGTTTTAAGATAGTGGTCATTGTTAAAAATTGTTAACTTTTGTTTTTTTCTCCACTAAATCTATCCTTTATTCACCACCTCGGCATAAGGATCAAGAAGAAAGGAGAAAAAAGCAGGCATCTTGGCTCCTTAATTTCTTGATTGAAGATTGTGACTTACACCTGCCACTTAACACTGCAGTGACTACACTTTCAGATTAAAGTTTTCTTCAGCATTCTCATGGGTTTTTAAGTTAGTGCTAGCATGATAAAAATGGAACAAGCAGGACCATTTAGGGGAAAGTTGAGATTTAAACCAAACTTAGAAAAGATGACACTTGTGAGTCAAAGTTGCTAAGATCTTACAGGACTTTCTTAGCAAAAATACAGATGCAGAAGGAAAAAAAGAGAGTCAGAAAGAGGGAGAAAAAATAAATTAATCCTGACTAGACAAATAAGGAATGAAAAAAATCTTCAAGTAAGGATAATAGGAGCTTAATAAAATCTTATCATATGGTAGCATTAGAATCCTGGATTCAGCTATGCCTGAATTCCACCCCTGTACACTTTAGCAATGGGAACTATTAAATCCCATTTTTCACTTATCCCTGATCCAGCTGATGTTTCTATCACTTATAATTGGTAAAATCACAGCTAATGCATAGTGATTCTTAAAATTTTCCTCTGAAATAGCAGAGGAAAATAAAAATGAATATGTGACAACTTGAAAGCATAGCCCAGAGAAGTTTAGAGTATGTATAAAACATCCATGTTTCAAATCTCACATTTTACCTTAAAATTCATGGGAATTTTCTGTCATTCCTCATAATATGGCTTTTTAAATAATAAAAAAGAATGTATGCTTCAGAAAGAAAGAAAAATAATAAAATCTTACATGTGCCCTGCATTGGCCTAAGTGGTCTACAAACCTCATTACATAAAATTTCACAAAAACAATTGGTATTATTATTCCTATTTTACCTATGAGAAACCTGAAGTTCAGTGCGATTAAGTAAGTTCCTCAAGGTCACAGAGCTATAGATTGAAAAGTCAGTATTTAAATCCAGATCCAGTTTAATGCCAAATCTTAGCTATTGTCCTGAGACTCTACAGAATCATGGACCAGAAAGGATACAGAGCTGAGGGGCATCAGAATCAAGATATGCTAAGAGATGTGTCAAGTTCACCTCAAGGACATGGAATATAGGTTTAGGTATAAGAATAACAACAAAAACAACCTTTTCAATGTGAGTAGCTCATATGCATCAGGCACTGTGAACTAAAAGGCAACTGGAAGGCCTTGGAAGGAGCTACCAAGCTAGCAGAGTAATATGACCTTGTGCAGGAAGTTAACTTCAGCTGTGCGTGTGTGTGGAGATCCAATGGGTCTTGACATTCTAGTAAGCATTGTTGTGCCACTGAACTGATGTGGTATGTTGAGCTACAGAAACAACATGGTGGAATGGGTAACACAAAAGAACTGCCAAAGGTATGGTGTGAAAAAAAGGGCGCCATCTTGGGAGAGTAGATCACCCTCTCCTCCCCTTCGGCACGGGTGGGCAATGGACCATCAGTGCCAGAGTGCCTGACTAGGAGGAGAACTTTTTGTTTATCTCACAGCTATTTCAACCTTGATTAGTCTTCTATCCTGGAACCTGTGACTCACTGCCTGAGGATAAGTAATAGCAATTATCAGTTATGTTTTTAATTAACATAGAAATATATTTTAAAAACTACCTTGAAAATCAATTTATTCCATAAGGATGGCACACAGTTTTTGACAGTTTCATCTAAGATAATATATTAGTATATTATGCACGTACACACAGATAAATGCCTTCTTATACACTGCTTTTCTTTCTTTTATTTTAAAGAATAAAATACTTTGTGTATCTACATGGCAAAAAGACACATGACAAGTGAATTATCACCCAGTTAATGATCCAGAATTGATGAAAGCTAGAAAACACACATTCTAAAGCAGATTTTTTTTTTTTACTTTGTGGAGGGGGAAAAGATAAGCAGAATTTTGTTTTGTTTATTCAGGTTACAACAGACATTTGCCTAGTGCTCTGCAGTTGCTAAAGCTTTTACCCAAGTCACCCCATTTAATTCTCAGAACAACCCTTAAGGTAGATGGGATCATACTCCTTTTGGAGAAAAGGAAATCAAGACCCCAGAGTTTAAGTGACCTACCGGAGGTCACATTGCCAGTAAAGGCTGGAGTTAACAACTAAAGCCTGTGTCTGAACCCAATTCCATTCCTTCTCCAGCCCATCATCACTTCACTTCACTTGATACAATGTAAAGTCTGCATGGATAGAATTTCTAAATAAACAAACCAACAAAACCCCAAAATGTTGCAATGAACTGGGAGTGCAGATATCTCTTTGAGGGCCTGAATTCAATCCTTTTGGATAAATACCCAGAAATGGGATTACTGAATCATATAGTAGTTCAATTTTTTAATTTTTTAAACTGTTCTCTACAGTCGCTGCACCATTTTACAGTCCTACTAACAGTGTGATAGTGTTCCAATTTCCCTACATCCTCACCAACACTTTTTATTATCATTTGTTGTTGTTGTTTTATAATGACCATCCTAACAGGTATGAGGTGGTATTTCATCGTGACTTTGAATTGCATTTTCCTCATGATTAGGTATGTTGAGCATCCTTTCCTATACTGTTGGCCATTTGTAAGTCTTCTTTGGAGAAGAAGGTCTATTTAAGACCTTTGCCCATTTTTTAAAATCAGGTTAGTTGTGTTTTTTTGCTATTGAGTTGTAGGAGTTCCCTGTATATTTTGGATATTAACCCCTTATCAGATTTATGATATTTGCACTCCCATGTCCATTGCAGCATTATTCAAAATAGGCAAAACCATCTAAATATCATAGACAGATGAATGGATAAATAAAATGTGAGCTATAATAGATACAACTGATATATATGCATATATATAAAATATTATTCAGCCATAAAAAGAAGGAAATTCTGTCATATGCCACAACATGGAAGAACTGCAGGACATTATGCTAAGTGAAATAAACCAGTCACAGAAGGACAAATACTGCATGATTCTACTTATATGAGGTACCAAGAACTGTCAGCTTCATTGAAGCAGAAAGTAGAAGGATGGTTGGCAGGGCCTGGCGGAGGGGAAGAGGGAGTTGCCTGCTGTTCAAGGGATACAAAGTTTCAGTCATCACGAGAGATCCGCTGTACAGCATGGTGCTTATAGTTAATAGTACTGTCCTGTATACTTAAAGATTTGTTAAGAGGGTAGCTCTCATGTGATTTTTACCACCATAAAATAACAAACAAAAACAGGATGAAGGAAAAGATGGGAGCACTAAAATATAAAAATCTATTCAACACAGTAGTTGACTGTTTCTGAATACAAATCCACTACAGATGACAATTCAGACCATCACTCAGGGCCAGTCTTTGTTCCACTGATAGGCAGTTGGGGCAGTGACACCAGGAGGCCACCTGCTGAGAACTGGGCCAAAGAGTGACCAGAGGTGGGATCCATCAATTAACCTTTGCCCCCCTCGCCATTCACCACCACGGTGGAGCAGATCTGCTTGGCTCTCTTCGTGTTCACCTTGCTTCACCCTCAGAGCGTAGCTGCCCTCGATTCAGCTCCTTTCTTGAGGGGTGGGTATGTAAGCCTGCTCACAATCTGACCTTCTGGAAATGAGTTAGGAGGTGAACTCTTTTCTTCTTTCTTTTTCTTTTCTGGTTGACAGTCAAGGAGATCTCTGGTTTATGAGAGCAAACTCAGATTTTTGGCTACAAATGACTGGCTCTCTGAGGAAATACAGATGGACAGTACTTGGAGTCGAGAAGTGTGGAAAATCTGATGAGGAAGGTGTGGGCCCGGCCAATGGAAAGCGTTTTGGTGGGTCTAATGATTTTGGGAAAATCTCTGCAAGGCTGGAACATTTTGCCACACATAAGTGGTTATTTCCTTAGCCTCTTCTACCTACACTGAGGGCTCTGTGTAGCAGATCGGAGAGTGAGAAAACTGAAAAACAGCCCCAACGGTGGGGAGAGAGATTTCAATTTAGGTTTTTCAAGTGTATTGCATGTAACAAAGCCTGTATTTCTTTTTCGTTTCAAATGAAATCTGCCTCATTCTGGCTCATTTAACTCTTGGAAACATAGTTTAATATGTTCCGAAAGCCCTTTGAGCCCTTTGAAGGAGGACTGTGAAGGCTTTCACCACCTTCTCCCTTCTGTAGAAGCAGGAAATCAAGTTTTGCCAAATGCAAATGAGCTCAGACTCCAAAAGGCCAAGTTTCAAAATGCAGAATGCTGTGGGATTTCAGACAGCACGCCCTGCACACATGATACTTGGGGGGTCTAAGAAACGACAGAAGGTTATCACGACATACGTAAAATTTGTGACTTCAGAAAGGCTACCCTGCACAGGATGTCTTAAGACTTCCGTTAAGGAGTTAGAATACCTCTCCTTCCTTTTCACGGTCGCCTCGGAAGCCCCTGCCCCTGAGAATTCTGTAGAACCCCCTGTTTCTACAGTTGTCTGTGTTCTGTTTTGGAAAAGAAAGGCCTCTCTTTGATCCCCATGTCACATTGGATGCACACTGACTGCCTGAAAAATGGCATTGGCTTTGGCGGAAGCAAATAGAAGCTGGTCCAATAAAAAACCCCTGCTGTCCCTCAAAGGGTTAATAGAGTCAGTTCCAAAGGAGTTAAGCAACCACTGAAATAGGATAATAAATGTGACACTCTCAGACTATCAGTAGCAAATATTTGAGCTTATCAAATAACGGAGGAAGTAGTTTAGTTACAAATCAACCAATCTCTCATAAAACAAGTTTTCACACAGGGTCATTTCATTGAGCTGGAGACAGCTAGAGGCCACTTGTAGGCAGAACTCCCACTCTGTGTGTACTGGGTACAGCCCCTGGTGATTAATGGACAGCCAGGGGGTTGGCTGCCCCCGCGGCTCTGCTGAGAAACCGAGCCGGGCAGCCTATCAGCGGCACAGCCGTAAACAGCATCTCAGGATTATTGCGAGGAAGTGAGTCATCTTCTGGGAACATAGCTGGGTCTGTGCTTCCTCTCTCTCACCACCCGCCTTCTTTCTCTCCCTTTTTCCCCCTGCATAGCAGAGACCATCGTGTCCTAGAAACTATAGTAGATGTCACTGCTTGGCACTTGCTGTGCAAAGAGAGGACAAGTATGTGGGTGTGAGGGGGAGGCGGAATTCTACTCTTAAAGTAACAGTGACTGTGGTGCCCAAAGGCTCTCTGGAGGCTGGTGTTCCACCGCCTTTGAAATTAGTTTGTTGAAGGCATCTAATTTGGATTCCAGAAAAAGCACAAACGCTGTGTTAGGGTGGAGGGGAAAAAATTAGAGCTCCTTGTTTCAAAGGAAAATTCTCATTGAGATTTTAGGGAAAAAAAAAAAAATCTTGGCATGATTTGATTAATTTAGCAAGTCAAAAGAAAAAGAGTGCTGCTAGAACCTTGGGATGTGAATGTCACCTCTAACGAAGCAGAAATATGCATATGATATTTCTATATTATGATATCATAGAACGTTTGTTTTCTCCCCCCAAGGATTGTAAAAATAAAACATGTAGATTATATGAAATACAGAAATAGAAATATAAAGTTGAAAAAATTCAACCATGATACCACCATTTGAAGGCAACCATCATGAACACTTTGTATGTTTTCTTCCAGCGTCTTTAAAAATAGATTGTTGAGACCTTAACCATATGTAGAATTTTGTTTCTTTCTATTTTCAGCCAACGTGTTAGCATAATGATGTCCCCATCATGTTATTCAGTCTCTCCTTATACATAATTTTAAAGCTGCGAAATACGTATTTTTGCAACTTTAATTAACATAGGGCAGTTTTGGAATAGGCGTAAGTTCATGCTAAAAGCAATATTTGCTCTATTTTTGAGGCGCATTTATTTATTAAAAATTGTACTTGAGCTGTTTCTAATAAAAATGCAAGAGAAAATTCTATGCTATTATTCTCATGGTTAACGCATTAACTTTTGCATTTAAAATAAATATTCTGGCAATTGAATTTTCCACAGAACTAGAAGAGAATCAGTCTTGATCCCCTAGCCTTATAATGTACTTAACCCGCTAATGCCCTTTCTAAATGCACGAGCCCTTATTGACCAACCACCTTTAGATGTCAAGATGAATTAAAAAGTGAAGGCATGACTTTCACATTCACCCCCTTTCCCCACCCCCCAGTACCTGCATTTAGATGCATTTTGTTTATGTGGGACATCTGGAATTACTTTTGATGACCATTATCTTTTCTGGGTCCAGGAACTGGCCACATTTTCTCCTAATCAGCCCCGGAGCCATTATACATTCTGAACAGTAACGCCACTGTGTCTCACCAACAATGCCTCTGCCTTTCTCTTACTTAATCCGGAATAAAAGTTATGTTGTGAGTGTTTGCATAGAAATATGGCACTGAATTCACTTAAAATATTCAACATGCCTTCTGGTATAAGGTATGCCCTTTCCCTTTTCCCAGAACAAAATTCTCACTAAGGGTTAAAATGCTGTGGTAGCCCCATCCATGGGGGCGGAAGAGACTACGGCCTCTTTCCAAAACATGGGATTCAGCTTGTTTCCAAATAGAGTTCCTCTAAATTGACTTTAGTATTGATTCCTATGAGACTTAAGTTAAAGGACAGAAAATAGCTTCCTTGTAGAATAAAATTCAGGCTTACCTAGATTTTTTTTCTTGCCCCAGAATAGATATAATTTAGAAGGAGAATTTAGGAGATAGTTTTGAAAGCTGTTTCTCTTTGCAGAATCCAAACTTTAATAGCCTTCCATACATTTAGTTAGTCAGAACTTACTGAGAAAGAAAATCTCAAATGCTGTGACAGATTATACTTGCAAAATACTAAATTTTAGTGTCGTGTCTCTCTTAGAGATTTTCTTTTAAGTTAATGGCAGTTCTCAGTTATAGGGATGTCTGCAAGATAAAGAAACCAACAATTTGGACTATGGATTTGAAGAAATATTAATACATCTCTACCTTTTTTTCTTCAAATCATTTGCAGTTAGTCAAAACACTGTATGAAGATGGAAGTGAATGAACATTTATTTAGCACATACTAAATATGTTCCAAGTGCACATTCCAAGCTTTATATACACTTAGATATTTAAGTAAACCTTACAACAATTTTGGGGGGTAAGTATTGTTATCCTAATTTTATCAAGTAACAAACCAAACATGTGTAATTAGTAAAGTGTGGAAGGTCAGTTATCTCTAATTTGACAATCACAAAGGAAAGTTATTCACTTTTTAAGAGACAAAGATGCTTCCAGTAGCATATCATACAATATTGAAACATAAAACTAGGAAGTAAAATCCAATCAGAGGGAGAATTCTAATAGAAATTCTAAAGGTAAACTTCTCTAAAGATACAATCTTGTTTTTCACTCCTGAAAATTCAAAATTGGAACTCCTTAAGAACTATGAAATGTTCTATCATAGAGTGAGCAGGGAAAGTCAAGGAATCCATGAAGATATTGTTTTCGTACTATAATCTGAGGTTCCCATCAACCCTCTTATTTTCCTTCTCCTAATGAATGAATACTCACTTTCCAGTTTCCCCAGTTATTGTTCTCATTCTTTCTGGGTCATTTGACCCAATCCTATTTCTGCATGGCCAAACCCCACTTCTGTTATCGGAGCAGAGGACCTGAGGAGCCTTGGAAGGGAGGTAAAAGAAGTAAAAACCTGCGGGCAAGAGAAGAATGCAGCGAGAATCACAGGAACAGCCACTAGTTTTTGAAGGCTGTCTCTGTGGCCGAGTTTGTGCCAGGTGCCCTGCCTGTGATTCTCACAGCAATGCTGGGTGGTAGGTGTCCAATTCTTCTTATTTCCTGTTGAGAAACTTGAGGTTCAGAGATGTGAAAGAATTTGCCAAAGATAACAGCGAGAAAGTGCCAGAATCATTATTTAAACTTCGATCTGTCTGACTCCAAAACGTTGCTTTTTTTTTTATTAATCGATTGTATTGTTCTCTTACAGGTAGAGTGATTTGCTAGTACTCTCATTTTTCATAGTTCACAGGCAGATATTGACAAATAAAAAATTAAAAGGACCCAGACACATCATGTCTAAAAGTCAAGAGACTGGGTTCTCAGAGGAGGATGTATGTTCCTTATTCTCTAGATTTTGAGAATAAGCTGAGACAATCACTTTTCTCTTCCTGATTTATGAGAACTGAGTCAAAGGTATGGACTAACACTTTCTCAGGTCACATTGGTCTCTGCAATTCTGTGTTCTGCGTTGACTGCCTCTTCTAACCAAACCTTCCATCATACGTAACTAGACTGGCATAGTTACTTGAAGGAATAAAAGTTCCTGATGACTTTTCAGGATGGATCTCGGATAGAACATGTGATAGAATTCTTCACACCATCCCATTCTTTTAAAGTTCCTGATGAGAATTGCTTTAAAACTAGCAGAGGCTATAATGGGAACAGAGTCAGCTGGCCTTGAGAGAACTTTTGTACTCATTGGTTTGATTCTTGGCTTCCTCAACTCTTAGTGTATCCTGAGATGACCGGACAGACTTGACACGGTGTCCTAAACGAAGAGCTACACTCTCTGGGGTTGTCAGGAGTCAGCAATATTTCTGACTCAGTATTGTTTCATATCAGATTTGCATATGTTACACTTTGCCCTTGGTATAGATCACCCTTCAAATAAAATAGCGATTATTAAATACTCTGGTGCTTTCCGGAATTAATATTGAACAACTATGCTTGCCTACAAGTTCTTGAGTTTGACCGACTCAACTTCAGTATATGTACATGTTTTTATTACAGGAATAATATTTCTGCAAATATTAAACCAGTTCATTTAAATGGTTTCCCTCAAGTAAAATTTCCTTTGTGTAGTTTCAAGCTTAGCACTTCAGGATAGGACAGAACAGGGGCCTGATCCTATGACAAAGTAATGGGCTTGAAAGGCAGCCTCTAGGGAGAGCAGCGCTGGGAATGTTTAAGTCCCTACTTCACCTGCTTCCTGCTACAGCACCCCTCCCTGCACACGGGCACACACTAGTCTTAACATTTCAACAAGAGCACCAGGAAGACCTCCATCATGGGGTCCTCCAAATTGGTAGAGACAGTCTCCACGTTTACTTGTTAAGGCTTAGCCTAGAGGCTGGCATTTGGAAGAAGGGAAATAGCGTACAGGGGAAAAAAACATTCTTTCCATTCCAGGGGATTATGGGAAGAGAAAGAGAAGAAACATTAGCCTTCGGAAATACATTTGCGGTCCCTCATATTTTGGTTTTAAAGAGCATCCCATTCTCACTGTTGAAAATGTATTATTTGAGATAGCGCCTAATAGGCAAGAGCTGAGCTGGTTCCGCCTGTACTTCATGCGGTACAAAAAGCGCAACGCGAAGAAAGGATAGACACACGTGGAAAGTTAGAGTAGTGTACACACCTCGCACTCATAGGTTGTGTTGCTTTTAGATTTGGAGAGTTTAGATTCTCTCTGGGCATCCTTCAGATGGACCTTAGCAGGTACTGATAGACCTTAGGGAAATCTTGGGGTTCACTCTTTAACCCCCAGCCATCTAGAGAAAACGGATAAGATTAGAACACCAAGCAAACTCCTGAAACTTTTATCTACCTAGTTCATTTCCAGTGAGCTGGACCCTCCAATGAATTTCTGAACTTGCTGGCATAGCAGCGGTGCCCACAGCTAGAATCAATGGCTCCCACCTCTGGCTGTGCATTACAATAACCTGACGAGCTCCAAAAGCCACCCCAGCCCAGGCCCAAACTGAGACCCATGAAACCGGCATCTTCTGGGGGTGGGGCCTTGGCACCAGTCCTTTTAAAAATCTCTCCAGGTAATTACAACATGCAACCTGGGCCAAGGATGACTTAGTTAGCTGCAAATTACTACTGTCCAACAGCGGCAAGCAATTTTCCTTCATGGGCCTCTTCCTGAATCAGCTATACGTAATTTTATTTGTTATCACTCAGGAAGATTTAAGCACAGAAGTATATTTCCTTTACAGAAGGATATATTGTCCATTTTATTTTATGTTAAAGGAGCGAAATTATGACAAGAGCATTTATTGTGGCAAAATAAATGCTGCTCTCAGTTGACACGCATGCTCTGATGTATAAGGTGGAATTAAAACAGGGCTACCCAATCTTGGCACTATTGATGTGCTGGGCCAGATGATTTTGTGTGTGTGGGAGGGACCTTCCTATACACTGTAAGATGTTTAGTATTATTCCTGACTTTCACTCACTAGATGCCCGTAGCACCCCCCCTCCCAGTTGTGACAAACAAAAATGTCTCCAGACAATAGAACAACATCACAGGGATCCAGACATTTGCTCAAAAGAGATGGAGGTAGAAGGAGGTGAAAGTAGGCAAACACTAATCCTGGGGGTTAATCCATTACAGTCAAAACCGCTGTCAAGATAAGTAAAATTTCCAGTCTAGCCATCCTTGACAGCTACTTCCTCTTGAGAACCTTTTCTCTTTCATTGTGACAGTCCCTGCTCTTAAGGAATGCAATTGTCTGTAACTCAAGAAAAGGAGGTGTCAGATTGGGGGCTGTTTAGAACTTCAGGTATGGCCTGCAAGGAAGACTTTAAAATGCAGTGAAATTAACAATAGCCTTGGGTTTTCATAATTTCACATGCCTTCTTTTCTCTCTCCCTTCAACCACTCTCTTTTCAGATGATAATCATGTACATAATTAAAACCAATCGGGCTCTAGTCAATTCTGTGACGCTACAAAACATATTTCATCGTTAGTGGTGTTAATATTGGTTAAGCTCAATTTATGTGAAATGAATCAGAAGGATGATAGGACTGTTGTGATAAAAAATTTATATGAATATGATGTATGTGAACACAGCAATCCTTTCTCTATCTTGAGATATTAAAATTCCAAACTGAAAATACAGTGGGGCAGTCTTTTAAAAAACATTTTATAGAGTAGCTGCTATGTAATATCACAAGGAAACACAGATGGGTTAGGGGAGACTTTAAGAGGTCAACTAATCCAAATTCAGTTCAAACAAGATCTAAATAATGATCTGAGATTCTCATTGTTATTTTCAAAATCACTCTCTACTTTTTGGGAGCATATGGGATGCCCTCCGCTGGCTGAAAAAACTCAAGTAAGCTTTGCAGCTATGTGAAAAGAAGAAGCCATTAGTGTATAATTTGATTTTGCATGTCCCAAAGCTTTAGGGATAAACAAACAAACCACCCCCAACAACAAAAACCTACTCTTTTCCAGTAGCCTGAACAGATCTCCAGGCTTTCTCCAACTGGAAAGCCCAGCAGAGAGCTGTCCCACTTTGACAAATAATTTAAATTTACTTCCCAGGTCTTGAGCCTACCTTTATTATTCCTTTTCTTTCTTCAAATAATATGAAGACACTTCCATTTTTCTCTCTATATGCTTCTACCTCCTTCCAACTCCATAAAGATGGACATCTATCCAGGCTCTTGATGAACTATTAAACCCATAAATTGGTTTATTTGGCACTTTCATAGTGTGAGGCAAAAAATTGCCTAAGTTCTTTTTAGGGAAGAGGGTGAGAGATCCCTCTTTTTTTCTCCTGACTCATGGGGACTCTTAGTTTAGGCAAGTATGTCCTGCAAATTTTTTTTTTTTTTCACTTTCTAAATTCAATATGTTGACATTTGCAGATGCTTGAAAGTTATTATTTTTCATGAGAAACTGACATTTCTCAGTTTACAGATTTGTTACTTGTTGCTATTAAAAAACATTGTGTAAGTGTCCCTTTGTAACATTAGTCTAGAGCCTCAACATAAAGCCGTAAAATTACTGAGCACAATGAAACAGTATGTTAACAAAGAAATCCATCTTAATATAATTTTGTCATGTCTCCAAAATTAAATTTTACATATTTAGTCTTAGAAAGATACTTGGATCTGATTTTTATATCATTTACTTTTTTTCTTTTTTAGTAAAACACTTCGAAGGTAGAATGAGTTAAAAAATGAGTATGTCTTAAGGCATTTTGGGTTTTCCACATATAAAGTCTTCCAAACTCTCAGTTAAAAGCTGTGGGTCTCAAATGGGAGGGAGGCACTCCAGATACACAGCATTCAAAGCTTGACTGATTGACTAATCAGATAAACCTGAGTGAGACTCTGGACATTCCAGGAATATGTCTGGAAACTATCTCAATTACCAAATTCCCAAGTACTGAAGTGTGTGGGCATGCTCCTTCCTGGATTTCTGCTGACTCACATTTTTATTCCCAGCCACACCTTTCTTCTGTCTCCCTTCACACCCCAATTGCAGCCTCCCTCCTAGCCTTCATCCAGTCGTGTCTGAGTTGATGGTCACTGCACAAAGGAAAAAAGGCTGTACAGGAATGAGATCTGGGGGATCCGAGAGCTGCTGTGAGGTAGAAACGAGGCGAGGCTGCCATGTCACTCGCTTGCTGCGTCCTGCCAGCACTGCCACAACACACGACTCAGGTGGGTCTAGGTCATTGCCGATGGTGGATTTTCAGTGTTGTTTGCAAAGAGCTAGGATGCTTTACTGCTAAATCTGTGAATGAAAAGGAACTTCCGGACAAAAAAAATTGCTTCAAGAAAGTTTTTCCTCTCCCTTTTCACCTTCCTCCCTTCCCCCCTCCCCTTTCCTTTTCAAAGAGGGAGGCGGTATAGATGGTGGGTAAGAACTTGGACTTTGGAGACGAGCTGCCTGACTCAAAACTCACTCTACCACTTACCAGCTGTTCATCTTAGGCAACCTATTTAACTTCTCTGTGACTCATTTTGTTCATCTGTAAAACCTATCTCTCAGGGGTTGTTGTAACAATTAAATGAGTTAGTATGTACAAAACTAGCAGTATCTAGCACCTAGTAAGTACTCACTGAAAAAAAAAAAAGGGAGTTCCCACTGCATAGCAGGTGGATCACGCAGGATAGTCTACGTACAGGGACAACACAAAACCCACCTTAGTAGACCCAAGTCCAAGCCCCACTAGAGATAGATGAGCACTTCTGATTCCCAGGCTCAATTTCACAGAAGAAAAAATATAATTGGCCCCAACTTGTATTGGGAATCCACCACAAATCTGAGCCTCTGTAACCACGAGGCCAAGATCCTTTAGTGCATATGTAGGTTTAGGGATCCACTCTGTTTAGGGATAGTTCTTAGCAAAAGGGGAGGCACGAACTGAACAAACTCTCCAAAAAGCGCCTGCTACATTATTGTATTAGTCTTCTAGGGCTCCCATAACAAAATTGTACAGACTGAGTGGCTTAAACAACAGAAATCTATTTTCACACAGTTCTGGAGGCTGGAAACCCAAGAAAAAGTGCTGGCAGAGTAGGTTTCTCCTGACTTGCAAATGGCCACTTTCCTGCAATGTCTTCATGGGGCCTTTTCTCTGGGCTTGAGCATCCCTGGGGTCTCTTTCTCTTCTTACAAGGACACCAGTCCTATCGGATTAGGGCTTCTCCCTTATGACCTCCTTTAACCTTAATTACTTCCTAAAGGCCCTATCTCTAAATGTAGTTACATTGGAGATTAGGGTTTCAACCTATGAATTTTGGGGGGCGGGGACACAGTTTAGATCATAACATTTATCTCAGATAACTTCTATGAGGTTTCTGTCTTAGAAACTGGTGAAGAACAGGTTTGTTTGTTTTCTAAGCCTTAACCTTTAAGCCTTAACCTTAAATCCTTAAATGACTGATGTACGAGGAGGTGGTGGGGCAGTGAATAACAATTCTTCTCTTCACGTTCTTTTTTTTTTTTTTTAATTAATTAATTTTTATTTTTATTTTTGGCTGTGTTGGGTCTTCGTTTCCGTGCGAGGGCTTTCTCTAGTTGCGGCGAGTGGGGGCCACTCTTCATCGCGGTGCGCGGGCCTCTCACTATCGCGGCCTCTCTTGTTGCGGAGCACAGGCTCCAGACGCGCAGGCTCAGTAGTTGTGGCTCACGGGCCTAGTTGCTCCGCGGCATGTGGGATCTTCCCAGACCAGGGCTCGAACCCGTGTTCCCTGCATTGGCAGGCAGATTCTCAACCACTGCGCCACCAGGGAAGCCCCTCTTCACGTTCTTTATCAAAGGTGACCTAGAGTTTTGATAGCATGGAGCACTTCTAATAACTATATCATAAAATTGTTGCTGAGAGCATATTTGTTTGGTAGAGGGCTTTGGTTGGATATTGTTTAAATATGTACATGACTAAATTAGTGATAAAATTATATGTCTCTATATTTCATATGATTAATTTGTGGAAATTTAAAAATGTTTATGAGCTTTAGTTCTTGATCCAAGCTGCAGAGCAGATGCAATTATAGAAATGCATTCCACAAAGATATATCCCTCTCCCAGGCTTTTATCTTACTGCTTAAAACTCTTCTTATAATTTTTCATTTACCTGAAATAAAAACCTATATGTCATTATTATGTTAGGAATGATGCCTACTTTCCAGGTCATTATACTAAAATTAGAAGGCTTTTCTTCAAGTAGAACAAAATCTCAATTAAGCAACAAATAAGAAAAGACAAATGTCATTAATTTAGGTAGAAAGTCCTGCAAAAAGAGACCAAATGAGTAAATTCTAAATCCCCATAAAAGTTCTTTCTAATTTGGAAATATTTTTTTCCTCAAACCATAACTGATACTGTCTCCTTGGAAACAATCCTAAGTGACTAGCTGGGTTACTGGAAACCATGTAGTTTAAACCTAAATTATAGTAATGTGTTGCCTCTTCCTATTAATGCCAGTCTTGCTAGTAAAGACAATTTGTGTACCTTTCTATCATGTTATCGGCTAAATATGATGAAAAAGTGCTCCGAGTCAGAATGTGAGCTGAGAGGGGTGAGTGCATATTTTTCAGTGCAAAGTAATACATTGACATTTGGATTTTACTCATTGGTTTCTGGGGCTAGATTAATGTGGCGGTGTGCCCACAAGACAAAGTCAGCTTCCTGAGCCTTCAAAGCTGTGTGGGACGTTCAGTAATCTCCTCCGGTGAGTTTTGGAGGCAGGGGTGGAGGAACCAACTATTCTCCCACAAGACATTGGCAGCTACTTAAAACACAGTTAATAGCAACTTAGTTGAATTTAACAAGCACCTCCCTCTCCTGTTAATTACAGTATGTCAGGCACTGTCCTAGGAATCTTGCGGATGAGAAAGCGAAATAGACTTGGCCCTCGAGAAAGACACAGTTCAGTAAAGGGAATCCAATAGACTTTACCACTCAATGCAGTGTACTACATTATACTGGAGACAGAGTTACCATCTGCAAGCGCAGAAAAGACAAACATGTAGAGAGAGAGAGCTACTGCTACGTGTCCATGGCTCTTCCCAACACAGGAACCTTACCAGCAGGGAACAGGGCTGGTGACTTTCCACCAAAGCCCATGAGTGACTTTGAGATGCACAAGTGTGAGGAAGGGAGAAAGACCTTCAGTCCTCTCTCCAGAAGTCAGTATTAACTGTGCTATTAATATAAAGATTTATTTTCTTTTATTTTTTTATCCTCTGCTACCTAGAGGCCAACAGTCTTGGAAGCAAAGAGACTTGGCTTCCCATTTGTGTTTTAGGATGGGAGCTTAAACCTGTGGAATGCGATAGCATTCTGGTCAACATTCTGGTCAATGAAATCCTTGATGCTAAAGTAAATTTATTAAATGTGAGTTCCCCTATTTCTCAAGTAATTAAATCATTACTTATGGCAAACAAGCTTATTTATTAGCATGTACTTACTTTGTGATATTGTGTTTTGTGTATATTATAATTGAATACACAAGGCCGAACTGTTTCTTTGGCATAGCCACTAGAAATTTGGAGTTTACATGCTCCTTTTTCTACTAACAAAGCCTATGCTTGGAGCTATTGTTTTCTGTGGAGCATGCTTTACTTAAAGTTGGAATTTAGATATAAAGTCTTCATCAATCTAATACTAATTTTATTTTTTTGTCAAGTGCCTCTGACGTAGCACATTCACTGGTCACTATGATTTGATTTGGAAGTAGAGGTGATACCTTTACAAAGTCATGGTAGGAGAATAACAGCTGGCTAAGCCTGGCTCTGATACTTGATGATCACTTATTATTTCTTGAAAAATGCTGAAGAGTGTGAAATTGAAATGGCACGGATGATGACAATTATTTATTACATGAATATTCGGTGGTAGGACTCTCTGGAATATATTTATTCAGAAACTAAAGGAAGATAGATTCAACATTGCAGCTTCTTCAAATTACTATGCCTGCTGGAGCAGCTTGAACCAGACAGCATGTGAAGAGACTCTAAGACCCCCTTTTTCTGAGCTGTCTTCTCAATCTATTCACTAACTGAAATTTTGGTCTTCTCATCATCTTCGGAATCGACCTCAAGGTTTTATCCTTCCATTTCCTTTCTTTGTCACCCAGTCTCAAAGCCCATTTCTCTATCATCTTGGTTCCTTTGGCAGTAATTCTACTTCTTTCCTATTCGATACCGCTTTAGAAAACACCTCAGTTTGCCCCAGTACAAAGAAATTAACCAAGGAACATGCTTCAGTAGTTTTAAGTTACACTAACTTAAGAGCTACACAACTTCTTAGCATGACAGCTTTTGAGCTTTTCAGTTTCTAATGCAATTTAGAGTAGGAAATTTGAAAACATAAATGGAGCTTATCTATTAATAACCAAATGGCATTAATAACCAAATATGATGAGGACACTGTGCCTGTAAGTTGAAACCAATATCAAAAAATTTTTAAATATTTAAATATTTACTATTGAAATATCTTAAAAATAGCTTTTATTGGTGTTTCAGATACATAAAGATAGGATTTGAAATGCAGGCATTTCCATTAAAAAATAGTAAAGAAAGTACATGCTATCTTTCAATCACTTTCAGTTTTGCCTGTAGTTATGATAAAGTATAGGAAGGAGTTGGATGATGGGATGATGATGGGATGACGATGATGATAATGATGACAAGTTAGTATCATGTAAACGTGTAAAATCTCAGGCTAGTTGTGCACATTCCATCGGCTGACTTTGACTAAAACCTTTTGACTGTGTCAAAAGATTTTCCAGAATATGCTGAAAAGAAAAATCAGCTGATTGTCTATGAATGTTAGACATCTGTGGCCACCTATTGCTCTTCTGAGCTCTCGTAACACTTTTATTTGTACCGTGATTACTATACTTATCACTTTATCCTTGTGTTATAGCTATTTGTATACCTCTGATCTCCCAGCAGCCTATAAACTCTATGAAGTCATGATATAGATCTAATTCATCTTTGAATGCTCCATAACACCTATCCCAGAAGTCAATAAATGCTTATGGAATGACTGAATGAATAAGAATAACAGATGGTGTTATTTTTATATCACCGCTCCATAATTAATATTGACAAGTTTATATGGTCATGTAACAGATTTTAACAGCAAAGCTTTGTGCATGTGGGAGTCGAGAAGAGTAATGCACATTCCTGAATGAGTGAAGGCTAGCTGATGACTTCAAAACCACCAGACAACCATTTACTTTATCTGGATCAAGGACTCTGCGTGGATAAAAAGCAAAGAAAGTCATCCTCCTTGAAAAAAAAAGCTGTCTTAAAATAGAGGTGTGCTATCTAAAGCTCCTTTAATTCCTTGGGTTCAGCCCTATGAAATCACTCTCCTTGATGTTTAATCATCCCAAATCCCATAATAATAACTTAGGAAAAGATAAACGGCCATAGAAAACATAGAGTATGGTAGAATTTTAAGTCTAGTATTAGGAAGATTTGACCTGGTTATAAAACTCATTCATGGAATCATCGTGGTTAGAATTGGTGCAAAACCACTCACCTCTACACTTGCTTAAAGGTACCAACAGGATACAGGGAGAGAGGCCTTCACACAAAGCAATGGACAACCATAATTCCTAAGTTACTTAAACTAAAGCAGATGTTTTCGTACGTGTGTTTGAAGTTGTAATTGCTTTTATGTTTGTTTGTATGTTTGTGCTAAGAAAAGAAATAGATATTGGAGGGAAATAGACAAAATGTTCTACACATACATTTCTTACAAAAAAGGAATTTGCAATACTGTTAAGGAGTAGAAATACTTAATGGTTGATCAATAAAATTCTTCCAGACTTTCTCATTACACTGACCTTGTCTCTCTCTCTTTCTCTATCTTTTTTTGCCTTGGATTTGGCAGCTGCTGCAGGGATTGTGGGTTTCATGAAAAAGTAGATCTTCTTCTTTTTAAATGTCCATGTATTACAAATGTAAAACTTTAGAATTTCAAAATATGATAAAAAATTTTTGTTACTTTATAGGTTTAGATTTAATTTATTTTAGAAGCTTCACCATTCTTTTGATAGTAGCTGACAGATCCAATCCTGTTCCCATATGCTTCCTGCTATTTTAAAAGAAACAGTACACAATTGCCTCAGAGAAGCACCATGTGTTTCAGAAGTGTGAATCTGAAAACCATCCATCTGGTCATGCTGGCATCTTTCTGAATTGTATGTGATTGAAAGAAATGTATTCAACATTTTGCAATTCTTTGGCTAGATGGGGAAGATAATAAGATAAAGGAGATCTTTTTCTCATTTCCATTTATTGAAAATCAACCTTTCAGCCTGGAATACCTTGCTTACCCTTCCACCTGGTTGACCCTAATCATCCATCAAGACCCAAATCCCATGCCTTCTCCTCAGTGAATTCCTCTGTAACCCTAGCTCTGTTTTGTTTGCACAACTCTAGTCATACTTGTATGAAAATGCTTATTTACTTTGATTAAAATTATTTTTAAAAACATTGCCTCTCCTATAATCTGTGAACTCCTAAAATGGAAAGCAGATGGTCTTCAACACAGTTTAATTTGACAAAATATAATACAATATTCCAGATTCTAGTTCTAGGGGCTGCAGAGATAGTACTGAATAAGCAGAGATCATTTTTCCCTATAGAGATTACAATCAATCTGAGAAGAAAAAAATTGAGCAACTAATTATACTTAAAGGTGAAGCTCAGTGAGGATATAGCTACATCTGAAACCTCATATAGACAAAAATAAATCTGAAAGTTCAGTCTCTTTAAGGTTGCTTCTATTATTAATAACTTTTGTATGACATAAATATTCAGTTTGATTTTCTAGATTGGTGGAAACGTTGGATGGATCAATACTACACTTCAATGTCAATAATACTTCAATGTCTCATGAAGGTAATGAACAGTCTCTGAATCATGAGCTAAGCATAATGCTGGGTTTTATATATATATTATTTTATGATGCATTTGTAAGCCCTCTATGCTAAAGTTACTTTATATTTTTGAAACTTAATCCTAAAAGTAAGGGTTTTCTCAAATTCTTTAAGAAGCAGGTAAGTTGTATTAAATCATTATAGTTTCAAATATATGGTATTAAAATATGTCCACATATCAATCAAAGAGAACTTATTACTTTATGGTAAACTAAGAAACTAGGACAAAACACTAAGGGTAGGGTAACTTCCTGTATTTTTACTGCATCGAAATACATAATTGGATCAATTGTAAAAAGAACAGTAAAAAGACTCAGTAAAAAAGACTCAGTCCATCAAATTTTAGCTAAATTGATAGTCACAGAATTTGGTTCATTAATGAAATAATCTGTTTCTGCCCTAAATGGGGACACCTTGATTGTGGGTCCTACTAGAGACCAAATTCCTCAAGGGCAGTCATCATCTCTACTTCTTTTGAATTTTGTCAGCGTCTTTGGACTAGAATTCTGCACCATGTGAAACTTACTGAAGGTTGAATAAATCAACTTTGACCCTCTTTTCATACTATTAAAATGCAATAAATTTAATCAATACACATTCTTTTATCCCTACAAGCATCCTCTGCTATCTGCACTCTTTCTTATAATGAGAGCTCTTCTGCTCTGCAAACTCTGGAACTGTGTTGAAGCACTTAAACTTTAGAGTAGAAAACTACTGAATAAGATGGGTTTCAGGCACTCTTTGGAAAGCTAGTGATCTGTGCACTGTTGGTAGGAAAAACTGCCTACTCATTGGCAGAGAAAAGGAAAAAAAGGGGTGTTGTGACAAAGTAATATGGGAGAAGTGTAAAAGATGGCCTGGACAGGAGAGGAAAGAGAGATGGGAACACCAGCTAGGAAGCAATGATATTGAAAAAGTTAAGTTTTAACTTCTTGTAAAAGGAAGCGTTTACTTTTCAATTTTCAAAAGTTGTAAGGTATAAATTTCAAATCCAAATTATTGTCCAACAATGCTGAGTATATTTGCCACTCTGTTCTGTTTTGAGAAAGCTCCACTGAAAGTTGTGTGATTTTAGAGTTAGAGTAATGAAGGAAAAAAAAAAAAAACCTTGAAAAATCTCTTACTTTGTCATGACTGGGCTGAGGGCAGATGACTCACAGTGTGAATTCAAGTAAAATCATTTAACCTTTTTCTCTTATTCAACCCATCTGGGAAGCTGAATACAAGCACTTTACCGTGAAACAGATGGTGCACCAAAGCTAAATTTTCCCAGATTAAAAAAGAAGAAAAAATGTGTTATAAGCACTAAAAGAACCAAACGTAGAAAAAGACCAAGGATTAAAAGAAAAAGAGCTATAAGCTGGATCAAACCTTTTCCTCTGTAAAAAATAATGTAATACTTAAAAAATAAGTCCTGTGAGATGCTTTGGGGACAAAGTAAAACGTTTCCTCAGCACCATATGTGTAAAGGTGGTCATGATCGGTGGTATGTATGGAAAGTAAAATGTTCTTTGTTGGCACAGAATTGTGTGTTCATTTACCTATATGTCTCAGAAAACAGGTATGATTACTTTAGAGCATTTTAGGTTATTTATTTGATATCTGTAAAGTTAAATACTAATAAAAATATTTCTTGAGAAAATGTATGGGACCTATCTGATTACAGCTCTGATGAAATTTAGCACTAGATGACATATTTAAAATATTTCTAGTGTGTTCTAGAATAATTATGTTTTCTAATCTAGTCTCTCTCTATAAATATATATATATATATTGCTTATATATATGTGTATATGTATATATTGATATATATTGCTTTGAAGAAAGGCAAGCTATTGCCCTTTGGTAACTTTGGATGATTCTAATTTTATTTTATATAAAAGACTATTAAGTTCAAATGTGTTTATATGCCAGTATTAACATCTGTCATATTTTATGGGAGAGGTGTCCTGTTGCAGTGAAAGCAAAGATATATTGATGAATAAAGTAGAACATAATAGAAAGTATCTGTACTTTCTTATTTCCTGGCTGGTTGTGATAAACTTGGGGGAAGTTAGCTTACTACTTAAATGACATAGTTCATAGATAAAGCTAAATGGGAAACCCGGGAAATTCACATTGTAGACATCCAGATGCCACAGTATAAAAACCCAGATTGGACTTTGGGCCCAGGACTGCTTCCAAGGGGAGGTTCTACTGTGGATGAGGCAAATGGGCTCTCACTAACCCAACGCAACCTTTCTTTGGTTAATTCTCAAAATCCTGTTTATAAAGCAAAAGAAAAACATGTACATATTTTTTCTTTGACGAATCACTTTTTTATCAAATTTGGGTCATACTCCTATTACTGAGAAATACAGATGAGGCAAGGCTAAATGGCTAAGAAGCAGTGATAACTGAAAGGCAAACATAGCCTGTTTTAAGAAAGTAAAGTTTCTTACGTCTCTTGTTCTAATTTCCTATGGAGAAAAGATAAAAGCCTTGACTATCATTATGACTTTTAATGTGCGCAATAATCAATATCCAGATAAAGATAAATTCTCCAGTTTAGCATAGCCCTTGTTCAAGGCAGCAAATGCACTTTGGGAATATTTGCATAAATAATCTAAAATGAGCCAATACAATCTCTTGAGACTTCCAAACCAATCTGTAGATCCCTCCATTATTCTTTTTGCGTTATATATGTTCAATTATATTTATCAAATATATATTCCAAATATATATTCAATTATATTTGCATATTATTTGTTATATGCATCCATATATATATATATATTCAAAGTACATTTGCACAATTCTTTTAACAGCAAAAATAATGAGAGGGAATTTGAAAAATTAAAAAACGAAGGATAAATCATTTATGTGAAGAATTAAAATTCCCAAATAAGATTGAATTTGTGATTAAGTGTTATTTGGAGAAAAAGGGGCTTATGTGCCAATTTCAAAGGGATTCTTTGCAAAGTGCCTGTCACTGTACACAGACCTCCCAAGACTTGTACTGGCTCCTTGGCCTGTAAGAGTTTCTCATAGAAGCACTCCAGCTATACTTTTAGGCGGTTTATAAAGGGAAATGTCTGGAATGTGTACGACCACCGTGCTGACTTCTGGTATATCACATCCAGCAAGTTCCCAAGGCTTTGGGTAGTACAAGACAATGTTGCCTTTGATGGAGAGACTTGGCTCTCTTAGATGATGCGTATTGATTTTTCCATCATTATCTCTAAGGTATCTTCTTACACTCTCCCTTCTAATCGAAATACTGAACATAAATTCCTTAGTATCTAGTACTGAATTTTTCTCCCTTCTTTTCCCTAAACTAATCCTGAGACGTGACATGGTATTTGGGCTCCATGTAAGTTAAGAATCATTTCTAATCCTTCACCATACCCAGAAGTAAGTCATGACTGACAGTGGGTAAGTAGTCAGGCTCACTTAAGAACAGTGCATTTACATTTATTTATTGATAGTCCATAACGGAATTTGCAGAGTGTAAGCTCATATAAACACTTTCAAATCATTTCTACTCTCTCCATAAATCTAGCATAAAAGCATCTGGTGCTGTGTCTATAATTAATGTTAAAAATGACTAGTGTTGTTTCATAGAGCCATTGTTATCATTTCTCTCTGAGCGTCAATTCTCTATATATGCAAATTACACAAACTATTCCCCTTCCTCACCTCACAGCAAGAACTGCAACCAAAAATGGATGTAATTTGAACACATCACAAAACTCTAATTAGTGGCTTCAAGTTTTATGTGCTCCATAGTTGCACTAACCTTGTAACTCTCCAAATAGGTAACAGATTTAGAAGAAAGATGTGAAGCACATTTGCTTAATGAGAATCCTCTAGATTATTGTCTAACCTGAATTTTTATTTCAATTCTGCTATAGTATAATGTCATTTAAGTTACAACATTTTAGGATAGATAACCAAACTTATGGACACTCAGATGACTGGTGGTTCTATCAAATGAGAAAGCATGAATCTTCATGGTTATTCAGGTAATTGCTTATAGCATGCTCTTAGCACACTATGAAGAAAGAGAAAGGAAACAAACACTTTTTGTATACCTTCTATTTCCTAGGCACCATGTTAATAGCTTTTATTTTACTTTAATCTTCCAAACTCCTTCTTGGGTAGATGTTATTATACCTATTTTACAGATGAGTAAATTGAGGCACAGTAAGTTTAAATCAGCCCAACTTTAGTCTTTATAGATCTAAAGTCCAACCTCTTTCCACTATATTGTAACACCTGCCCAAGAAGGAGAAACTTATATTTATATACTCGTTAATGCTTTTAGACCTCTTAAACCCAAGTATTTTTATCTTAACTTACAAACATCCCTACTGCTCCAAGGACTTCAACAGTCCTGTTCAATTCCATATGGTTTATTAGGGAGAGTTAGGATTCCCCAGAATGAGTGCTTGCAAATTCTGGATTTCCACTCAAGAGTGTAGAGAAATAGCACGGATTTCCTTGTCCTTCTTTCTAAAATAAAATGAAACTTCTATTTTGCATTGTGTTGATATTTTTAACATGTGTGCTGATATTAACTTAAAAATCTCTAATATTATTCTTTTTTAAAAATTTATTTAATTAATTAATTTATTTATTTTTGGCTGTGTTGGGTCTTCACTGCTGCACGCGGGTTTTCTCTAGTTGTGGTGAGCAGAGGCCACTCTTCGTTGCGGTGCGCGCATTGGCAGGCGGATTCTTAACCACTGCGCCACCAGGGAAGCCCATCTAATATTATTCTTAAAGCACTATCTTGTTTGAGATTTTGAGTGCAGCTTTGTGATTAAATTAACCCTCTTAATTATTATGTGTGAAAAGACTATGCAGACTTCCATCAACATGGCTCTTTTGCTTCTGCTTCTTAGCCTTTTCTCTTCTTGGAGTTTGTTTTTCCCAAAGGCACAATGCTAAGAGAACTTTAACTTGTCTTGAAAATTGCAACAAAATAGCTAAAAATATTGTAGCATTATTTATTTTCTTATTGTGGCTTTCATAAACAATATTTCTCAACATTTAGGCCAAACAACAATTATTGAATCATAAAGGACGTGAACAGTCTGATCTGAACTGGATTTCTTTAGGAGTTGGACATATCAAAAAGACACATGTATGAATAAGAGCGTCTCTGATGGCTTCCTCTCCAACTACAATTTAAATGTTATACAAATAATTCATGTATTAATCACACTTTCAATCAATATCATCGAGGGTTTTCTAATGTAGTCCTTGAGCTGGTCAGTATAATAAAGGATTCTGTGGACAAATACGTTTCAGGGAAGTTCTCAATACTCCATTGACCTCTTGGAGTGTCATATTGTACATCCATTCATCTATTTAATAGTGACTTTGAGGAGATTTGCTGTAAAGGAGCTATTTAACCTTTTTTGGTCATGGAACTCTTTGGTTTCTTGACATTCCAAGGAACTACCGCTTCTTAGAACAGATGTTGGGAAATTTTGGTGTAATCATTTGCAAGTGGAAAGATTTCTATAGGCTGTAATGTTTTAAGTAGCTGAAGTGTTCATTAAGTAATTTAGTAGATAAAAGAAAAAGAAATAGGACATTTATAGTTATATGTGATTAAAAGAGACATAATACCTAAAAATTTATAACCTTTGACTTTTAGTGCATTAATCTAGTTAAACTTCCCTTAATAGAGAAGATTGATAGTATTTGAATGTATTTTCCAATAGCTATTTTTATTTTGTTGGTAAATAAAGTAACACTGAGTTACACCAAGAAGACTCCCTAGATCTTATTGTTCTCTAATGCAAACATGTGGAACTCTTTGGAAAGGCTTCCAAAGACTGCTTATCATTTAAACATTGAGAATCAGATCATCAAGGTAGACAGCAAACCATGACTTCCATTCTGCTCTCCCATGAAACTGTCCACAAAGATTCCAAAAGGGAGTTTGTTACAAATAACAGGGCTTTGTGGTTATCGATGGTCTTAAATTTTCATGCTTTTGTGTTCATTTTCACTTGCAGATATGGAGAGCTAATATCTAACCTCCTGTCCTTTTACCTCTTACCTAAAAAACACCGTGTTCATGTATGGGAGTAGGAAATTGTGTTCACTTTGGAGAGCTCATTCAAGTGTCTAATAGTTTCAAAAATACCATTAACAATCCATCTGTTTTTTACTACACACCTATTAGAATAGCTAAAATAAAAATACTGACATTACCAGATGCTGGCAGGGATACGGAGAAACTGGATCTCATAAATTGCTGGTGGGAATGTAAAATGGTACAGCCACTCTAGAAGTTTGGCAGTTTCTTTTAAAATTAAACATATACTTACCATATGACCCAACAATCAGACTCTTGTACTTATATTCTAGAGAAATGAAAATGTATGTTCATGCAAAAAACCTATAGATAATGTCTACAGCAATTTTAATTGTCCTAGCCTAAAACTGGAACCAACCCATATGTCCTTCAGTGGGTGAAGGATAAACCTGTGATAATCCATCCCAGGGAATACTACTCAGCAATAAAAAGGAACAAACTATTTTTATATGCAGAAACACAAATTAATCTCAAGAAAATTATGTTAAATTTTTTAAAAGCCAACACCAAAATGTTGCATACTGTGTGATTTCATTTATATAACATTCTTGAAATGATAAAACTATAGGAATGGAGAACAGATCAATGGTTGCCATGTGTTGGTGAAACTACAAAGGGTACCACAAGGGAGCCCTTTGTGGTGAGTTCTGTATCTTGATTGTGGTGGAGCTCATATGACCAACATGTAATAAAATTTCATAGAATTACATTCACACATATGCCAAAAAGAAAAAAAAAACACATACTAAAACCTCTAAAACCTGAGTAATGACTGTGGTCTAGTTAATTGTATTGTGTCAATGTCAATTTCCTAGTTTTGAAAAATGTGCTATAGTTATGTAAAATACTACCATTAGGAAAAGCTAAGTGATGGGTACAGAGGACCTCTCTATACTATTTTTGCCACTTTCTGGAGTTTATAATTATTTCAAAATAAAAATTTTTTTAAACTTTTCAAAATTTCATCTGTTTTTCAGGGGGTGGAAGTGGGAGAGGTGAGTGAAGGTACAAATTTCCAGCTGTAAAATGAATAAGTCCTGGGGATGTAATGTACAGCATGGGGACTAGAGTTAATAATACTATATTGTATTATTGAAAGTTAAGAGAGTAGACCCAAAAAGTTCTCATCATAAGAAAAAAATTTTCTAAACTATGTATGGTAATGGTTGTTACCTAGATTTATTGTAGTGATCATTTTGCAATACATACAAATATTGAATGTTGTACATCTGCAACTAATGTTATGTCAGTTATACCTCAATTTTTTTTTTTCTCTTTTTTTATACCTCAATTTTTAAAAGAAAGTAAAAAATTTCACCTGTTTTTAAGAAGTCTTGTGTCTTGGGTCATCTCTCCAAATTCAACTACGCAAAGGAAATGATCTGACCAATCAGAAGTGCTGTCTCTGCCTGAGACCTCCTCATCATTTTGCCCTCAGTACAACTCCTTACAGTGAAACTCAGAGGTAAGACTTATGTTGATGTTTTTGGCTATACAAAGCTAAGTTAGGCCTCACAGAGAGCAAATGAAAATAATTTTCAACTTTAAGTTTAGAAAAAAGATGTTATCTAAAGACACTTTCTAAGAACAATGGAATTTAACATGGTAGGTGAGGCTTCAACTGCAGTTTTGTGGACAATACCCTTTAAGCCACAGAGGAATTACTAACATTTTCCTTGGTATGAGTGCATAAGGGAAAAACTGAAATAGGGTAATCATGTCATGTGAACAATTATCTTATAAAACGCTTACGTGATTCAAAAACAGTGTCAGATGTGTGATTCTGGGAGTGGCACATGGTGAGGTTATCAATGGAATTCTGTGAAAAGTTTTAAACTTCTTACAGATGATTTGAAGGTCTAAAAATACAATGTTGATTAAAAAAATAAAAATGTCAGGCCATGTCTAAGATATGGCATGAAACTGAACAGGTTTCTTGAGTGAACCCTAGAAAGTCATTTATGTATTTCCAAAGTTGTCTTTGGCCATATTTTCATTATGTAAAGTTGTAGACGATTGGTTTAGTGGTGAAAAAAAGTATACGTAAGTTGTTTAAAGTATTTTTTCATGACCCAAATCATGACTAGATCTATAGTTATGTTTCTCTTTGCATTGTCTTATCTACTTCCAATGCATTTATGGTCTCTGCTTTCCTTTAGGTACTCATTTCCAAAGACTTGTAAATTTGTTTTCCTGAATGTCCCAGAGGCCTTTAATACCTCAACCTTAATATATCAATACTGAGTTCATGATTTGAATACAATTTCATGCAAACTTGTTTCTCTTCCTGGAGTTTCAGTCTTGGTTAATGATGTGGCCATCCACCCATTCCCAAGCTGAAATACCCCTTCTCCTTCACCTGCATCCCATCACCAAATGCTGCCGACTTGCATGAATGTTTTCAAACTCAGACTCCACTGGCCATTGGAATTGCCATCTCCATCTGAGCATGTCATCACTCTGTGTTAAAACCTCCATTGGTTCCTTAAGAGACTAGAGCTTAATTGTTCTCAGCACAAACAAGAAATGACAACTATGTGATAAAGGCATTAGCTAATGCCTCTGTAGTAACCGTATCACAAAATATAAATGTATCAAGCCAACACACTGTACACTTCGAACGTACACAATGTTACATGCCTATTATATCTCAATTTAAAAATAACAAACAAACAAGCAAAAAATTAAAAAAAAAACCCTCCACTGGCAACTTGTGACATTGTATTAGTTTTCTGTGGTTGCCATAACAAATTACCACAAACTGAATGGATTAAAATAATGCAAATGATTGATTACCTCACAGTTTTATAGGTCAGAAGTCTGACACGGGTCTCACTGGACTAAAATCAAGGTGTTAGCTAGGCTCTGTTTCTTCCTTTAGACTCTAAGGGAGAATTGATTTCCTGCTCATCTGGGTTGTTGGCAAAATTCAGTGCCCTGTAGTTGGAGGACCAAAGTCTCATTTCCTTGCTGGCTGTTGGCAGGGAGTTTATTCTCAGCATCTAGAAGCTGCCCACATTCTTTGGTTTGTGGCTTCCATCCTCCATCTTCAAAGCCAGCAATGTCTGGTCAAATCCCTCTCAGGCTGCATCTCATCTCTCTGACCCTTCTTCCATCGTCGCATCTCTCTCTGACCCAGCTGGAAAGACTCAGCTTTTAAGGACTCATGTGATTAGATTGGCATAATCTAGGATAATCTAGGATAATCTCCCCATCTCCAGGTCCTTAACCTTAATCACATCTGCATAGTCCCCTTTGCCACATAAGGTAACATATTCAGGTTCAGAGGATGAGGATGGAGACATCTTTGAGGACTATTATTTTGCATTCCACAGATGTGTTGTAGTTTTGAGAAAACCAATAAGTAAATTCATTCTTCTTCCAAATCAGAAAACAATTGAGAGAGAAAATGCAGAAGTCTGACAGACTGCAGGGCATAGACATATCAGCTTTATTCGTGATAAAGCCGATTGGGGGATGTTGACTTTAGATCCATGGCGAAGGGTCTTTCTAATACTTCACCCCTGAATTAGACAGGTTTCCCCCTCCAGTTCAGTCACCTCCAGTAGGGACAGACACAAGCTCCCGTGAGCGTCCCTGTGGAAGGGCAGTGTGTTTGAACTGCGCATGTTCAGTCCCTCCCCACACTCATTTTCCAACCTACTCTTCCTCTTCCAGAGTGCGAAAGGGGTGTGCGAAGTGGGTGTGGAAGTTCTCCATGAAAATATGGCGGAAGGAGACTAAAAGTGTGCCGCATCGCGGTCCACTGACTGAATGCATACGTTCAATACCCTATTTTTCAGAGTTGAGCCCTACCCACTACTTTATCTCCAGCCAGGGCCCTTCTTGCACTCTGCGTCCCAGCAGCTGGGTCTTGTCACTGTTCCTCTGAAACATACCAATTCCCTGCTTGCCTCTTTGCCAGCTTCTCTACTTAGACCATCCTTCCAGGCTTTGTGTGGTAAACTCGTACTCCTCCTTTAAGACAGCATCGTATCTCTGGAGACAGCTTCTCTGTCTTCTCTGGAGACAGCTCTGTAGCTTCTCTCCAGACTCCCTTCTCTGGAGGTCATACCTCCTCATGTATTTTCAATGTCTCACACCAGCGGTTGGATTAGGGCATAATAGGATCTCATTAAATGTTGTTGAATGAATGTCATTGATTTTGAATGAAATTTGTGAGTGAATTTCTCTGTTTACGTTTCTGCCTTCCTCTTGAGGGAAGGAAATATGTCTTATTCATTGTTTTAGCCCCAGCACCAAATCCGTGGCTGATAGATACAAAGTTCTGCGTAAACTTTTCCAAAAGAATATGTAATGATTTAATTAATTCTGGAAAAAGCAGAATATGTTATTGGAGTTGTCTGTACGTGTATACCTAGATTCTGTGGTTAAATGATTCCTATTCTTTAAAGGGAACTTATGATATATAAATCAAGAGCCCTTCTCATGGCCCAAAAAATCTTCAACAGTCCGTCCTCAGGACACTTCTCTGATCTGATTACCAAACACTCTTTCCTAGCTCGTTACCCTGTTTTGTTTTTATTTTATAGCAGGTATATCGACATACCTAATATTATACTATGTTATGTTATATATTGGTTTATTTCCTTTCTGTCCAACTAAACTATCAGCCCTGTAAGAAGTGACTTTGTTTTATTCAATAGCTCAAACAGTGCCTCCTATATAATAGGATTTAAATTAATTCTTGTGCAGTGAATGAAAGGATGAATGAGATAGCGTGGAATGGGAGAAAAAAAACAGGACTTTGTAATCAGAGAGGACTGGATTAAAATCAAGGTTCTCCAATTTTGCTAGCTATCTGGCCTCAAGCAAATCATTTAATATTTAATAATATCTATCTTGCATGGTTGGTGGGATATTGACAATAGTGTACGTAAAATCTCTGGCACATACTGAGTGTTCTTGCACTGTTGGTGGGAATGTAAATTGATACAGCCACTGTGGAGAACAGTATGGAGGTTCCTTAAAAAATTAAAAATAGAACTACCATACGACCCAGCAATCCCACTACTGGGCATATACCCTGAGAAAACCATAATTCAAAAAGAGTCATGTACCACAACCTTCATTGCAGCAATATTTACAATAGCCAGGACATGGAAGCAACCTAAGTGTCCTTCGACAGATGAATGGATAAAGAAGATGTGGCACATATATACAGTGGAATATTACTCAGCCATACAAAGAAACGAAATTGAGTTATTTGTAGTGAGCTGGATGGACCTAGAGTCTGTCATACAGAGGGAAGTAAGTCAGAAAGAGAAAAACAAATACCATATGCTAACACATATATATGGAATCTAAAAAAAAAAAAAAAGGTTCTGAAGAACCTAGGGGCAGGACAGGAATAAAGACACAGACGTAGAGAATGGACTTGAGGACACAGGGAGGGGGAAGGGTAAGCTGAGATGAAGTGAGAGAGTGGTATGCACATATATACACTATCAAATGTAAAACAGATAGCTAGTGGGAAGCAGCTGCATAGCACAGGGAGATCAGCTCGGTGCTTTGTGTCCACCTAGAGGGGTGGGATAGGGAGGGTGGGAGGGAGGCTCAAGAGGGAAGGGATATGGGGATATATGTATACGTATGGCAGATTCACTTTGCTATACAGAAAGTAACAGAAAGTAACACAACATTGTAAAGCAATTATACTCCTATAAAGATGTTAAAAATAAATAAATAAATAAAATTAAAAAAAAATGGTGGATATAATTTTGTCACTTTTATAGTTAAAGGCTTTATGTTAAAATTATTAAGGAAGATCGGTTTTCCTTGTGCTGGCAGAATATATTTTTGCATACATCTTCACAAGGAATGAAGTGAAATTCTAGGGTACATACTCCATTGCTATCAGCAGAGTCGAGTATCTTTTATGGAGTATCATAATATCCACTAAACTTATTAAGAATGTTATAAAAGGATTTTAAACATTCCTAAGCCAGAAATATTTCAAAGGCATCCAAAAAGCTCTCCAAATTTAGTGCTTCTCATTCAACCCCAGAACGCTGGGCCAGAATGGCAGTTGTAAGACGCCCAATGGCCTCTGCAAGGCTAAAAGGCCTTTGTGTGCATATACCACAGGCAGGTTCATAAAACAAAAACCAGCCTTTCCATCATTCCCAAGATGTTTTGTTGCATCTGCATTTATCCTAGATTTTACAATCAATTCAATTACAGTTTCAAGTTAGATGATGATAGAGGACCTTTTGTATTAAATTATACTGATTATTTTTAAAGTAATCATTATTTTCTATCTGGTATCTTATGGATTTCAAAGACATGTATCCATCGTGTCTGCAGGATAGGGAAACATAAACTGTAAACTGCAGGCACATTATCTTGATTAAGTTTGAACCACCCTGTAAAACAAGGTTAGTTTTCATTCTTAATGAGGAAGCTGTGGTCCAAAGCCATCTTGCCTTCCCCACGGCTACGGGAATCAAAATCTGGTTGGTGTACGGTGTAATGGAAAGAATAGAGCTTTTAGAAGAGTTTGAATCAGTTCTCAGCTCTGCAATTGGTTTTGTGTACTTGGCAAATTTTCTCTAAGCCTTAGTTTCCTTTTCTGTAAAATGGGGTTATTAGTCTCACACAAGGCTAATTACTACATTTAAATGGAAAACCTATATATAGGGTAATCTTTGAATGTAGTCACTTCTTACAGTTTTTAATGTGATGGTATTAAAGCATAAGTCTCTGACAGAGTTTAGTGTCTTAATACCCTCCCATATTTTCCACGTGGAAAAAAAAAAAAAGAAACATGCAATATGCCATTTCTCTGCTTTGTTTTCTACCCTTGTGGTTGAGTCTTAGAGTGTTCCTGAACCACTTTTAAAGGACGTGCTCTACCTGCTTTACTGAATCATGGTCAATTCATTCATTTAACAGATATTTATTAAACAACTATTATAGGCCAGACGCTATACTAGGCATTGGACTTGCAGCGCTGAATGAGACAAGCAAGGCTTATATTCCCCTGGGACGGCTAAAAAATATAAAATTAAATAATGAAACAAAACAAAATATTAGGTCTTTGGATTATGATTTGAGCTATAATGAAAATAAAATAGGGTGAAGTTACAGAGTAACGTGGGGCAAACATATAGACTGGTGTCTTAGGGACACTAGTCTCTGCGAAGACTTAGAGAAGACATCTCTGAGAGACTGACAAATTAAAACCATGATAAGGAGTCAGCTGAGTAAAGACCACAGCAAGAGTTTTGGCGTTTGTTCTTTAGTTAGTGGGAGCTCAACCTGGAAGCTTGGAGGACAATGTTAGTAAGGGGACAAAAGTGGAAACCATGAGATGAATTTGGAACCGGCTGATTAAGAAAAAGTAATAAATGTCATAGTGTAACAGGGAAGAGCCAATCCTGACTCCATGTTGGATCTGTTTCTTTTTCTTTAACCTTTGCTTCCCGTTGCTTTTGTTCACTAAAAGGATACTGTCTGTACATAATGGCCTGCCTCAGGGAACACTGCCCCTCTGCCTGAATGTGAAACCAAAGGGCCTTTGTTCAGGGAAGTATCCTGACCCTGTTCACCTGTGAATGGCTGCAAGAAAGAAGAAATTAACACATCCCCTCCCCCAGGATGGCCATTCCAGGAGATATTTGCAAGACTTATGGCCTTTTTACTTTACTTCCCCACCTCCTCCCCCTCTCTGTTCTATAAAAGAAACTGGCATCCAAACCCCAGTAAGTTGGTTTTTTGGAGACATTAGTCTGCCATCGTCTCAGTCTGCCGGCTTTCCGAATAAAGCCCTATTCCTTACCTCAATACCTCGTCTCCTGATTTATTGGCCTGTCGTGCTGCGAGCAGAGCTTGGACTGGGTAACAGTAGAAAGTAATAAGGGCATAGAAAAAGGTGGAAGGTGGGTGCTACTCCAGAAAGGGTGGCCAGGGAGGGCACCTCTGTGGAAGATTCTATATTTGAGAAGAGATCTGAGTGATGTGAGGGAGGAAGAATATTTCAGGTTGCTGGATGAGGCAGTAACAGTGGGCATGGGGGGAAGCAGATGGATGTAGGATGCAGAGATGACATTATCTGCAGGTGGATTGGATGTGGGGTGTCAGGGAGGAGAGAGACCCTAAGGCTTGTATAGTTTCACAGACTGATACAGAAATCTAGGAGAGGAGGAGATTTTCAAAAGGCTTGGTGAATCAAGAATGTGTTTTGCTTATCAATGACCATTTTAATTATCTGTGAGACATAAACTAGGAAAGCAGCAAACCTTTACGTACAAAACCAACTGCAGTTTCCTCATCTGGCATGGCTCTGTTTTCCAAAGGTGGTCAAACTTTGGTTAATTCCTTTGCTCCTCTGCCCCCCTGGGGTGAGAAAGCTGGCTTTTTTTATTGAAGACTGCTGAGCAAGAGCCCAGCCAGGAGACTTCTGCCCCAGGTTGTGTGAAGGTGGAAGGCAAGGCCACAGCATAAAGTAGGAGCAGTCTCCTTGAGAATCAACTTTACTCAAAGTTTGAGGGAAAAACAGCATTTTCACAGAGACACAAATACAGATAAGTTATGGAGTAGAGTGAAATATTTATGGATTTTAAAGATGAAATAAACCCAGAAAACGTTAAACTGCAAATACAAATGCTTGTGCGTGTAACAGCTAAGGGAAACAACTTATACACAGAGGAAAGATTTTATAATTTTGAAATGTAGAAAATGAGAATTATTGATCTTTTCTTTTAGTTTTGCTGCTTAAAAAAAGAAAAATTAGGGGAAATATGAAAAATTTTGTAAACTAGAAGCAGAACTTGTATGGCAAACTATATTGATACGGACACATCCTCAGAAATCAGGTAAGAAACAAGATTGCTTTTCTGTCACAGTTTTTATATGCATAATTACCTGTTCAAGTACTTCATTGTATTTCCTCTTTACTTTTCTTATCTCGAGAATTATAATTCTGAGACCAATTGTATTCTGCTTCTACAGTTTGGCCAACAACCTGCTAATCAATTAACCAACCCATCAATTTTATGGGAGAAAAGTAATCCAGGCATTTATATACAAAGGGAGTTGATCACCTTTAATTGTTTGATTTTTATTTAATTTGATCATCTGCAACTGAAATACTTGGGAGGCTTGGATTTTAATCTAGTAAATTCTCTGGGCAAATGTCACTGCCTGTTCCTAGGTCTGATTCCATTGTGCCAGGCTTCCCGGTGGCAATAATCTGTTATTCAGATATATCTGTGGTGCCAAGTTTCTATTTAAGCAGGAAAGGAAGTGATTATGTATTTGTCCCCCTTAGAAGAAAAGCCTGAGGGACAGATTATGGTCAGAGTAGCAATGTTTAAGTTATTGAGGCAGAAATAACTTGTGCAGAAAAAAATATAAAGTGGTCCCAAGAGGATTAACACATTACTTAAATGCCTCCACATCAACCTCATTAGACAGTTCAAGGATAATTTTTCCATTGTAAGTACATGGCACTTTTATTCACAATAGTGTTAAGAAAAAAAAAAAGAATAATTATCTTTTCTTGCATTTTAACAAAAGATTTCACAAAGACAAAATAGTTTACTGAAAATAGCAGTTGTGGGGTCTGTTATAATTCTATTGTTACTTTCAGAGCAGATGCCATGTCACATGCAAAATGCCAAGACCACAGAAAAATATTTTTAGCTGGGTAAAAATATGTGACATTTAAGAAAGAAATGGTAGTGCCTTGATTCATTTGTTAATTGAGCACGCCAACATTTTCTACACACAATTGTTGGAAGGTTATAGAATGTAAAAAAGATGCAATCCTTGCCCCCATGGGATATATATTTTTAGACAATTAAGATACAGTGTTCTTTATAATTTATAACACGTAAGAGGAAAAAAGAGAAAGGCAGATAGATCAAATGTATTCTTGGTCTCATCAAGGAGAGGTCCCAGTATTGATTTCAATATGACAAAAGCTTGGGCTGGACTTTCACGGGAAAAAATGTCTTAAATGGGCAAAAGGAATTTGCTGGAGTAGGAGCTGGAAATGGGAGAGAAACACTGTAGGGTGTGGGAGAAACTTACATAAACTTCAGATGGGATTAGATAGGGGTTTAGAGGAGACAAAGGGCAGAAGTTACGTTAACTCACTGGCAAGTTCTTTTAGCAGTATTTACGGTAAAGAAATGTTAAGGTAGGGTAGAAATAGGTGACACTTATTGCTTGAAGTCTGGACATAGACAACAAAAGCAAACATCTTAAAATTTAGGAAGTCTTGAAAAATCTATCACATGGGCATCAAAGCTATAGGTGGTGAGACTATTTTGTGTATTGGGCACACTGTAAATAGGACCTCAATAATTTTTAAACAAAAAACACTCTCATTTATATGTTGCATATTGTTTTTCGTCTCTAAAATGAAGACCTAAATTTAACTCTGGGACAGACTTTTGCATTGTTCCATAAAAAAGTTAACATTGGAAGTGGACATACACACACACACACACACACACACACACACACACACACACTCATATATATATATATATATGGAGAGAAAGAGATTGAGAGAGAGAAAAACAGAGAGGCCATTTATGTCCTGAGGGATGAGCTAGATGCAAGGAATTAAATCGAACATAAATACTACAAACAAAATCGTTGGTTGAGCAGTTTAGAGTTGTAAATTGGGTGTGTTGTTAGGAATTACAAGTCTCTGCAAATCTTATTTCTGATAGAGACACATTTCCTTTCCTAAGAGTGGGTCCAGACTGTTTCTACATGTATACTGTATCTTGTTCTTAGGAGGCATGTATTGTACATTCTGTTGCCTAAAGCAGCTGCCTACAGGGGATGGGTGAGGAGACCCTGGAATATGAGAGAAAGACATAAAGACCTGATGTTCCCCTCATATTATGGCCATATGCTATAGGAGGTGGACCCACATTTATGTAGCACATCCTGGACAGAGTGAGGGATGTCTCATCCGTAAAGATATTTAAGACAAATATCGTGGAATTTGGTGAATGTATGGATACTAAACTGTTATATTCTGATGCCTTTTTAGAGCCATTTTGTAATCCTGGGCATAAAGCAGGGTTTGTCTCTGTGGTAGGCAGACGGCAGACTAATGGCTCCCAAAGGTGTCCATGTCTAACTCCCTAGAACCCATGGACATGTTATATTACATAATGAGGGGGGATTAAAGTTGCTAATCAGATGACCTTAAAATAAGGAAATTATCCTGGATTGTCAGGGTGGATCTAATGAAATCACAAGGGTCCTTTAAATGTAGAAGAGAGAGGCAGAAGAACCAGAGAAGGAGTTGTGACAACAGAAGCAGAATCAGAGTGATGTGATGTGAGACTCAACAGACCATTGCTGGCTTTGAAGATGAGATTCCTCAAGCCAAGGAATGCAGGCAGCATCTAGAAGCTGGAAAAGGCAAGGAAACGAATTATCTGCTAGAGCCTCCAGAAGGAATGCAGTCCTGCCAGCACTTTGATTTTAACCTACTGAGACCTGTTTTGGATTTCTGACCTTCAGAACTGTAACATAATATATTTGTGTTGTTTTAAGCCACTAAGTTTTTGGTAATTTGTTACAACAGCAATGGGAAACGAATACAATTTCAAATGCAGTGGATTACTGAAGATCAGTCATCCCAGAGAAGAGTCAGCTAATAAGCAGAAAGACAGGACTCAGGAGAAAAGCCTGAGACTGCAAATTTCTCCTCCTCCTGGTGGGGGGTAGGGTCAGAGCTCCTGTTTAAGACTCCATGCCATGGAGATAAACAGAACACCTCTGTCGTGGAGAGTAAGGCAGCTCTTGCCTCATAGAGTTAGACCCAGAGTGAGGTAAGGAAGTGGCCTGAAAAGAGAGCCAAAGGCATGGTCACAGACTGGTGAAGGTCTCTTTCCTTCTCTTAGAACCTTCAGCAGAGTACCACTGACCGTGACCTATTAGTCTTGGCTGAGAAACTGAGCCGGCTCAGGAAAGAGAGGGCAGTGTGTTTGGTCCCTTCTCCCAGAAAGAGAGTGGTGAGGGCCGTGGCCTTCTTTCATCAGCAGAAAACAGCATAGCAAAGCGCCGATGCCACAAGAGGAATGAGTAGAAGTAAGATGGGGGGCTGGGTGGGAGGACATTTCTGTGCTTTTTTAAGCTGTTTTTGCAGAAAAAGCTGGGGTCAATATATGACAGTACTTATCTGGCATCAGCCTCAAGTGATCGTAATTTGGGTTCTAGCAATAAATACAAGATTTCTGACTCACAGCAATAAACAAAAATATGAAAGAAAAAAATTAAGTAAATTTAACTGAGCTCAAAAATAAAATGGACAAAATGAACCAGAAACAGAATAAGCTGGAATTGAGAAACACGTGAAGAGGTCAGTGCCAAGCAATATCTGAGTCAACAATCTGAAAATCAACAATCTAAAAAAAAATTAATGATTAATTCCCTGACATATCAAGGACCTAAGCTGATAGTCTGATAGTAGTTACCTTCTGAATACTCAGAAACAGATCCATACAGATAGCTATATATGCAACTTGGTACATAGCAGACATGGCATGAATAGTCATTGGGAACTTTTAAATAAATCATGCTGGGATGATACTTTTCTATGTGGGAAAATGTAAATTAAAACACTACTTCACACAGTATTAAAAAAATAATTTACAAGTGAATCTAACCTATAAATATGAAAAGCTAAACTTTAAATCTTTTGGAAGAAAATGCAGGATAATGACAACATGATAATGGGTTAGGGAAAGATTTCTTAGACCCAAACCCCACAAAAACATAAAGATTAAGGTACAATATTGATAACTTTGATAGCATTGAAATAAAAATAATGTGAACAGAAAAATAAACTACCAGTAAATTGCAAAAAAATGTGAAAAAATAACTGCATAAAATAATTGCAAAAATAGTTGCATAAAAGCATAAAAATGACAAAGGATTCATATATTGAATATATAAGAAATATATAAAACATTGAGAAAAAATGAGCAAAGTTTTGAATAGTTGTAATTCATATAAATAAAGCTTGGATTTCTAATATATATATATATAATGATTATACACATAATGATGACATATGTAAAATGATTGCAAAGTCATAAGTAATCAGGTCAGTGCCTATGAAAATGCTAGTCTTCAAATTGGCAAAATTTTAAATCTACCAGTATCAAATGTTGTCAAGCATATTTGGAAATAGTAATTCTCAAAAGTTGCTGCTTGTGATGGAAATTGTTAAAATTACTTTGGAAAGAACTTGACAATATTTAATATAGATGAAGATACATATAGATATAGACATATGTACCTATATATCCTAAGTCCTCAAATTCCACTTCTAGGGATAAAACTCTCCACTGTGCTTCCCCCCACAAAAGAAACCCACTCTAATATGTGCAAAGCAGACATGTACCAATAATCTTTGTAATTGTGCTGATTTAATAATAAATTATAAATTACCTAAATGTCCATCTGCAGAAGAACATATTAAGTAATCTGTACTATATGTATAAATGCAATATTATAAAATGGAATGAATAAATTAGAGTTACATCTATTAAATGGACATTTTAAAAAATCTGGTCATATTATATATAGAGAGAGTATGAATCTATTTATGCGAAGTTTTAAAACTTGTAAAACTATAGTACATATTGCTTTTAATAGTTATATAGCTACATAGAAAAACACAAAAAATACATGAGAATTCAGACACATGGTCTGAAGAAAATATTTTTAAATGTTAAGATTTGTTAGAGGGACTTCCCTGGTGGCACAGTGGTTAAGACTCCATGCTCCCAATGCAGGGGGCCCGGGTTTGATCCCTTGTTGGGGAACTCTATCCCACGTTCATGCCACAATAAGGAGCCCACCTGCCTCAACTAAAGACCCAGCACAACCAAATAAATAAATATTAAAAAAAAAAAAAGATTTGTTAGAGCTAAGAGGTGATTTTACAAATATTGATTTTTATTTCTATAATTAATTTTTTCCTGGAATTTCATAATTTAAAAATTCAATAGGGAAAGCAAAAAAAGGGTGACTTTGGTTGGTCGAGTAACATATTTTAGACACATGAGATGTGATGAAATGAGCTATTTCATATGTATGAGACAGGAAGAATACTTGGAGGGGACTATACCTCATAAACAGGACAGCACTGTGTCAATTACTCATGCTGTTAAGAATATTAAGAAGCCAAATAAGTGAAATATCAATCATGTGACAAGTTTTCCATTCAAAAGGACATGAATTTTGAAAAGTCTTTGGGAAAACTCAAGCTCACTAAAATCATAGTTTTATAAACTGAATGAATATAACCTGCTATAAATCACCATTGAGAGAGTGCTCACTACATAAGATCGAATTCTATTATAGCTCCATGCTTCAAGGGCTATAAGAAAAGCTTTTATTTCCAGTTTCCATGTTCCAATCCTTTAAAAGCAAAACAATTTCAAGTCTTTGTTACAATTTCTAATGCCAGAATGTCAAGGGGACTGATTCAGAGAAAATAAGGTTTAACCCCAGATGAGCCAATATATTAAAATTAATCATGAAATCTATATGTTAGTTTTTTAAAAAATTTTATGCTTTTTGAAAAACAACTGTTTAAAAGTGCACATTTTCTTCTGCTTTATCTTCTGATTTCCCAATAAAAGGAAACATTTCTTCTAGAATTACTGTCTAAATAATAATTAAAATGTCCAGGTAAATAAATTGTACCACTTAATCACTCTGCTTTTTAACACTTAACATGGCATTTATACAAATTTATTCACAAACAAAATTTTAAATTCTAGTTTTAGATTATTCTTGCTGATAGTACTTCTATTTTAATCTTATTTGAAACTTTGAATATACGAGAAATTTTAAATTACATTTCATAGGTAAAACATATTAAGATGCTAAGATGACATACATTTGACATAGAGTGAACGTACTGGTGATTGTTTAAGAAGGAATACATACATTTATAAAATTGAATCTCAATTAACAAATATTTACAGGTGCCTACTACCTACCCAGAATTAAAAAAAATAATAAAAGATTTGTAATATAACTCTGAGAGTATTAGCCAGTTAGTGTTCAGTGTGCTAAGACCAAGTTGTAAAGCTTGGAGCTTTGTCAACTGCTAATCAACAGAATGCCTGATTTATTTGAAAAAAGAAGAAAAAAAAAAGCCTACAACCTTCTTGTCTAATCATTGCCATCCCACTCACAGACCTGTAGTTGTGCTGGGCATAAGTTAACGACGTACTGCAGCCGTATATTAAGGCAAGAGCAGGCATAGCAGTTAGGGGAGAGGAAAGGGCAGCAGGAGCTGTTGAGGATGACCTGTCAAAGAACCAAAGGCAGCAAGGAAGGTTCCATGTAAGGCCACAAAGGAAGGCCTTCTGTAGGTACTGGAGGCAGAAATGTTTGTTGTGGAATGAACTTCATGCTAGCCGTTTCCACCTCAAATATTGTGTAACAAAGCGGGATTATACTTGAGTCAGTATTAGAAAACCCTCATGATTCACCCTAAGAACTGAAGATAACTGTTGATGGCCAGTCCTGACTCTATGAGACATAATCGCCTCATCCGTCTTCACCAGCACCACCGACTCCCTCCCGGTAAACTCATCACTCTCTATTTAAAAGACACAATTTATCATTGGCAGAATTATTGATGTCCAAAAAAAAAAAAAAAAAGTACAACTCATAGAAAAGCCCAAACAGACTGGCCACTCATTTGGTCCAGCAGCAACACTAAATGACGCTCTGGTCACCGACACAGATGGAGAGATTTTGGAGATGGCCCAAAGTCAATGGAGAACACAACTCAACTCTCATGCTCTGGAGAACTCAAATATAGAGAAAAGTGAAGAATATAACAGGCACGTAGATTTAATTGATATATTTTGCCATATTTGAGTCAGAGCTCTCTCATTAAAAAATAAATAAACATACAGAGTGCAAGCCCCACCTCTAACCCTTCACTCCCATTAATGTCTAATATTCTAATATTGGTCTCTATCTTACTCATGCATTTAAGAGTTTTAATTTTTCTCTTCATGTTTTTTAATTACATATTAGAACTAGTAACAGAAATACCAATTGTCTGAAAGAAGAAACATGGGTTCTTAGAAAACAAACAAACCAACCAAAAAACTCATTTAAAAGAAGAATGAGGAACAAGAGGACAAGAATGAGGGAGGAAGAAAACAAAATTGGACCACGGACACATTAGTAGGTGGTTTCTTGGTGTAATTAAAAATGTATTCACCTGGGAGATCTGCTAAAACATCTACACTTCAGAATTTCTCTCCCTACAAACTATTTTAGGGTCTCCAAACTGAGAGGATACATTGAAAGAGAAGAAATACAGATTTTTTTTTTTTTTGAGAAGAAAGGTGGACAAAAGGAATCTGTGAAATTTCAAGGTTTGAAAGGACAAAATATTTAGGTACAAGTTTGAAGTTTAGTTATGCTGTTCTTTTAAAATAACTGCAAACTATGGGAAAGAGGAAGGTTAAGTTCTAGGTATCGGTGTAAACTTGATGACAGCCATTCTAGTAAGTCAAAGGTTGTTCAGAATGTGTTGAGTTTATACCACAGTATTCAGTCCAGTCCAGGCTCCAGCCCTAGGGACTGAAGAGCAGAGAGAAAAGGGGAGAAGACCCCCCTCTAAGAAAAATATCTACACTGCAAAGGGCTAATTGCCATAGGAATGAGGTCCTGGTGCAGACTGTTTCTCAGTAAATCCCTATTACCATCTTAGAGACACCTCACATGACCACCTTATTTAAATATGTTAAGGTGAATAAATCACTGAATACACTGAACCAAAATATCTCATTGTGACACTAGAGTTGCTTAGATCCTTGGAAATGATATGATACTGTTCATGTTGATAGGATTCCATTGCATTTACTAGGGTACCACTGCCAGAGAATCAATTACTTGAGTGAGGAGGACAAATATGAGCAAAAAATTTGAATTAATGAACAGATATTTGTATTTCACATCAAGGTGTATGATATATTTCTTTTTCACTGGAGAGGTTGCTATCCCAAGTGGTAGAATTTAGGCATGGCTTATTGGGTGTTCTTTTTTGAGCCATACATATCTGTGGACAGAGATTTTCTTGAACATTTTAGTAGGTATTATGGGCTGAATTGTGTCCCCCTCAAATCCGTTTGTTGAAGTCCTAACCTCCAGTATGTTCAGAATGTGACTTGCACTTGGAGACAGGGTCATTAAAGAGTAATTAAGACTAAATGTCATTGCGGTGGGTCTTGATCCAATATGACCGGTGTCCTCATAAGAAGAGAAGAACAGGACAGAGACATGCACAGAGGAAAGCCCATGTGAAGACACAGGGAGGTGGTCATCGACAACAAGGGGTCCCCAACCCCCGGGCCTCGGACCGGTACCTGTTAGGAACCAGGACACACGGCAGGAGGTGAGAGGCAGGCGAGCAAGAGAAGCTTCATCTGCCTCTCCCCATCGCTCGCATTACGGCCTGCACCATTTCCCTTCACACCTCCCACCCCTGGTCCGTGGAAAAATTGTCTTCCGTGAAACCGGTCCCTGGTGCCAAAAAGGTTCGGGACTGCTGATCTACAAGGTCAGGAGAGGCCTCATAAGAAATCATCCCTGTGGACACCTTGATCTCAGAGTTCCAGCCTCCAGAACTGGGAGAAAAGATATTTCTGTTATTTAAGCCACCTGGTCTGTGTCACCTTGTTATGACAGCCCGAGCAAGCTGACACAGTTATCGTCTGTCACCTTTAGATTTCATGGTTTGTGGCCACTTAACCATCTACAAGTTAGTAACAGACGGACCACATGAATATTCTTCCATGAGTGTCTTAGCAACAATGTCAAGAATCTAGAAAAGTTGCCATCTCCATGGTTATGGAGGAATAAAACAATATTTTTATTAGAAGATTTCCCCAGATAGCCAGAAATAAATTTTAACACAAAGTTCTGGTTCCTCCTTCAATCCTAAAATCAGGGTGATTGGAATAAGTGAAAAAAATTCTATACCTAATATTAACCCTGTTTTACTTGATCATTGGTAAGAAGTAAAATAGAACCACTCTAGGCAATGGCTTTTACTTAATGACTGCCTTACTTTCTTATCCATGGTTTGTTTCTGTGTTTGTTGTTTGTTTTAACCAAGATCAGGGTTACCTGCAAAATAATTTTTAACTGACTGATAAAGGAGGAACTCAGTATGAATCATATTATCTACAAAGATATTCATAGAAGAAAACATTCTTAGGAAGGTTCAGTAATTTGACATCCCATTATTTAGTATTTACCGTATGCTCCGGTATTCTCTTGGTGTTGGAGATACTACACCGAGTAATATAAGCTTGGCCCATGAAGCTTAAACTTCAGTAGAGAAGACACATTTAGCCATCGCAGTGCTATGGCCACTTAAGGGCATCAGTTTACTTGATTAAGAAGTTTAGGGTAAGGGCCGGCAAACTTTTTCTTTTTGTGAAGGTCCAGATGGTAAATATTTTAGGCTTTGGTGCCACACAGAATATTACAACCAATGGTATGTTTTAAGAAGACTTTATTTATGGACACTGAACTTTGAATTTCTTATATTTTCATACGTCATGAAATGTTTATCTTTTGATCTTTTTTCCAACTCTTTAAAAATGTAAAACTCATTCTTTGCTAATGGTCACAGCTAGGGCATTAGAGAAGACCTCGTGAGGAGGGAGCATCTAAAATGAGAGTTGGAGGCAAATACAATCAGACAAAAGTAAATTGCGTTGGATGGGGTGGGGTGGGTGATGGAGCTCTCTACTAGTTGATGAGCAATGAGGAGTAACCGAAAAAATTGCATGAGGATAGTTCACCTTGTTGAAGCTGTCTAACCTTAATAAAAGCAGCTTAGGGGATTCATAGCAGGGAGAAATTTTCTGTATCTCTACAATCACACAACATATGTGAGCACCTACTCTCCCTACCAGGAAACTCGACAGACTCCTTATATAAGCTGTGTGTAATTCTCACTTTACTCCATTCGCCTGAAGGCCTGTGAAAGTAGCAAATGATTCCCTTATTCTCTTGCTACTCTGGCAAAGCAATTGTATGAGTTCAGAAAAAAAATGAGATCACAAATGTATGTTTACTCAACAATGCTTTAGCAATAAGTTTGGTGATCTTTAACTCCATTGGTGTAACTCTTTATGACACTGAATAACTCACTTCACTTCCTCTGCACATCCATTTCCTTCCTGCTAAGTAAAAATAATATCTACCATCAAACCTACCAGAGTTATTCTTAGAGTACACAGAATATTTTGGCATGCACATCACAAGAAAATCCCCAGTTTTAGAGGAATTAGATGAATATGGATCTAAGATCAAACATTAATATTTTCCAAAGACTAAGTAATCCAAATTCTGATTTTAAAAAATTTGACTGGGTGTGCTATTACATATTTGAAAATAAGATACAGTTTTCACTATTTGGCTGCTGCCAAAACAAATGTATTTAGATAATTTAGAAAGGAAGCTACAGGCTTGTTGTTTTTTTTTTTTTAACTGATCTGGAAAATAAAGTAGATTTATTGACTTTAAAGTGACATTCAGTTTTAATCAGTATCATATTTGTTCAATGTACTAAAATGTAATGATAATCTGGCAAAAATAGAGAGCATGTGTTTGGCCCTGGGCTCAATACTTGAGTGGGGATGAGGCAAAAAGTTTTTTCTAGTAACCAAGCCAATACCGAGTGCCTGCAGTCCCAATATAACCGCAGTCACTAAGGTTTTAAAGGGCTATCAAGAGCTTGAGTCCACACCGGTTGGTAAATAAATAAATACAACAGCCCTTCTGCTCATTAGGAAATCATCCAAAGCCAGGGAGAGAGAATCAAGTTCCTAATTTATGAGTCAGCCACTTAAAAAAAAAAAAAGGCAGTGCTAACATAGTCGTTCATGCAGCCTTTCCTCACGCTGATCTTTCTGGAAAAATCAATTCCTGCAGGACTGCTCGGAGTCACTACCAGTAAGATCTATTATACTGCCAGACTTAGAAAATAAAAAAAGTTTCCCTGGGACTTCAAACAGGAGATTGAAGAAATGATTATGGCAAATTGTTGTCCCGAATTAATTCAAATGATTAACGTGACATGCTGTGTAACTGAAAAATGCAAAGTGAAAACAAAGGTCCCCATGGTAAAGTAGATGCATATTCAAGATAAATGGAATAAAACTGGAAGAATAAGTCTCCATTAGTGTGTTCTCCAAGTAAGCCTTCAATTTAGTCTTCACTGTTGGCAGCATATTGACCAGTGGATAGAGATTTACCAGAAAATTGTCGACCACAATTATTAAATTCTACAACAAAAAATTCTCAGATTGAACCTCATGCTGTGGACCGCGAGACAATTGAGAAGACGCAATCTATTTTGCTTCTAATTCTCAAAATCAAGAGTTTGTTTTACGCGTTTAAAACTCCCCATTAAAATAGCTTTTCATTCTATTCTCATTGTCTCTTTTGCTCCTGGTTCCCTCCCTTCACTTCCCCTGCTGCACCCTCCAATTCTGACCCACTCCGCTCTCCTGGCATTGTTCTGACATTTGCCTGGCAGAACATAAAACAACAAATATGTTCAATTTGAGTGGTTTCCTGCAATGTTATTCTATCAAACTGGCAATTTCCGAAAGGATTTAGAAAGGAGTGTACAATTCCTTAGACACCCGGGAGGTCCGACAGTGACTGCCAAAGCAGGCCATGCTTCCAGCGGGTCCTAGATCTCAGCATAGAAAAACAACCCTTTTTCTCAGGTTTATTTTTTATGCTGAATATCGAGCAGACTTCAGACACCATCTAAGTAGCCTGAAAGCACTATATTTAGCACCTTAAAACTCAAAGGAATTTAGGATATTTTGATACGGGTGGTGCATGGACACACAATTTTTTTTTCCAGCAGTCATGTAAAGTAATGAAATGTTAATCAAGACATTTAAATGATATCTAATGGCCTCATATAAGGACCAGATGCAAAATCCATTAAAATGGGCTCTATTTATTCCCTTTATAGTCATTTCCTGCTCCCCCACCCGGCTTTTGACATTTCCAAGATGGTGGCAGCTTTGGAAATTTTATGATTTGATTGTGGCTTGGCTTGAACTCAAATTATAGGGTCTGATTTTGATCAAATTAGACATCTAATGCCTCAGGCAGAACAGTGCATGCCAATGTCAATGGTGGCAAGAAGTACTATAGCACTAGCTGGAGACAGAATCCTGCAGACTCTCAGGGTTCACGATAGTACAATTCATGTCCTCAAAGTATCCCGGCCCTAAAAACCATAACAGGTTACTGTGGCCCGTCATGTATTACTATTTCAGCTCTTGGAGGGCTGAAATCTTCTGATCCAGCAACGTGGACTTCTTGTGCGCCAATTCGTTTGTTCACCAATGCCTATAGCAACTGAGTCCCTTACCCTCAACCCTCTGCAAAGGTAGCAATAGCATCCAGTAGGTGTGGCACGCCTGTGTGACTCTCTCACACTCTGCTGCAGTTATGCCTTCACTTTTCCATTTCATGTCAAATTTTGGCACTGGGTTGAAAGATGTTCTTGAGTACTTTTTGCTTTAAAAGCAGAGAAATGAGCTTATGGATTCCTGTTCAGAAGATAATTAAATAAACAAGTCCTTACATTTTTACCTTTGATAAAAACTCATCTCATTATTTCCCCCTTACACAGACTGTCTTCTATCCTGTAATTCAGCAAGCACGGGGACTTGCAAAACAACCTTTGGGCTTTGTGCAGTGTGACAACATGGCCTTTTAGCAAAACATCCTGGCACCAGGCACTATCCTAAAAAATGCATCGTCAATGGTGGTAAGCCCTCGGCTCTGAAAGGGCGCCCATAAGATTGCCCTTTCCCAAACTTCCAAAGCCCTGGTGGCTCCTGGATCAGAGAAAGAGATACTGTGCCTTACAGCATCTACCTCCAATCGTCCTCTCCTGCAGGACTTGGGAGTCCAGCATTTCTTAGGGCTAAGAGGAAGTCTCTGAACAAAATGTGGTACCATGAGAGAAAGTCGCAAGACTGAACTCATCTACCTGGTATCCGCTTGGCAAATAACTGCATGCCCATGAGCAAGTCACTCAACCTCCCAAGGCTTCAATCCATTCAACTATTCAAGTAAGAGGCTACAACCTATGATTTAATAACAGGAACAGTGACTGGATTCTTTTTTTAAAAAATTAATTAATTTTATTTATTTATTATTTTTGGCTCTGTTGGGTCTTCGTTGCTGCGCAGGCTTTCTCTAGTTGCGGCAAGCGGGGGCTGCTCTTTGTTGCGGTGGGCCGGCTTCTCATTGCGGTGGCTTCTCTTGTGGTGGAGCACAGGCTCTAGGTGCGTGGGCTTCAGTAGTTGTGGCGCACGGGCTCAGTAGTTGTGGCTCCCGGGCTCTAGAGCGGAGGCTCAGTAGTTGTGGCGCACGGGCTTAGTTGCTCTGCCGCATGTGGGATCTTCCCGGACCAGGGTTCGAACCCATGTCCCCTGCATTGGCAGGCGGATTCTTAACCACTGCACCACCAGGGAAGCCCAGTAACTGGATTCTTAAGCTGGAAACTAAAAAAAATACAGCATGAGTAAGCAGCATGAGTATTGTTAAAATGCAGAGGGGGATTCAACTCAAGCTGTTGAATCATCCCCTCATTTATGAATAACATTCTCCTTGTCTTTTTGATAATTTTCTAGCAATCATTTTATTGTGTGCATGTTATCAAAAGGTGACATTGGGAGTTTGGAACTTCACCTCTGGTTTTATCTGAACTAGACCTTAAAGAGCTGTGCATCTTGGATGACTTGCTTAACCACTCTGGACCTCGCTTTTTCTCTACCTGAAAAACAAGGAGGGGAGAACAATTTTATGATCTTGAAGCTCTCTTCCAATCTATTCCATAAATGATTCCTGTTCCTAGCCTGGTGTCTTTGGGAAAGTCAAGGAAAGCAGACATAAGATGATTAGGAGCTGAGCTTTCTCTTTGGCCTCCAACCTAGAAACAGGACACCTCAGGATCAGAAAACAGGAAGACAGGTTATTGTACATCTGATTTTTCCTTAAGGTGTGCATTTTCATTTACCAGGTACCATGTCCAAAGCCATCTCTGTACTGGGGTCTTTAGTTGTCAAATGTACAGCTTCTCACCTCTTAGTCTATTCGCAAGTCTCTGGCCTTTAAATACATCTCTCTGCTGCTTTTAGGATCTAACTACCAACTTGACTCAGCACTATTGGATCTGCCTTGGTTGCTGTCAGAACCTTCGTCATGGATAGGGTGATTCCCTAGTTGAAGAAAAAGATAAAATAGCAAAACTAGTTTCCTACAATATACTGTTTCATCTGGTATATTCTGTGCTGTCTCCACTAATCCCCAGCCCCACATATATTTAAAAATGAGAAGTGAGGTAGAGGTTGGTCTTTTCTCGGTCCGATGCAGAGATAGATGACTAATCAGACTCACAGCCACACTTAGGAGTTCGGATAACATCCCTGAAGCAAGAGATGGAGGCTTGTGGTCTGCAGTTTTATTAGGTCCCCAAAGTGTGTGCTGTCCCAGTTCAAATATTCCTGGTTTGTGCTTTATGCATCTTAAATCCATCCCAAAACTTTAATAAGAAAAACATGCTTTAATTAAAACAATATTGAAATTGCCTTTTTACCTTTTCATATGTTTATTTTTTCAGAGTCTCTGAGTTTGGTGTTTGTAAAAAAAAAAAAAAAGATTTTGTTTCATTTTTTACAAGGAATACAAGAAATATTATATATACAAATCCTGCAATATAAAATAATTCACTTTTTTAATAAATTCATTTTCAGAAAAGATGTAAAACAGTGCATTTGTAACTAAGAATTTTCAGAGGAAATAGCTTTCAAATATTGGAAGTATTTCTTATATATATTTGTATATATATATATATATGTATGTATTTGTATATGTTTGTTTGTCTTGTTCTCAGAAGAAAAAAAATGGCTGAATACTTCTAAGAACTCAAATCAATAAACTTGAGAAATCAGGATTACAATTGTGACTTTATCATAAAACTGCCCTCTTATCTAGGGAAAAATTAAACTTTTTTCCCTTTTCTTCCTTTTTTTTTTTAACTTTTCTATTTGTCAAGAGGCTTGTTTTAAAATTGAGCATGTGTAGTTCAATGATTAAAGTATGTTCTATCTTAAAATGCATCGCCACTGTAAAAAGATAGTGAAAAAAATGAATGAATAAAATGTACAATATTTGCTGAATCCTATACATTTTCAAATGTCTGTGATATATTTGCAAGTGATGTTTGTTCAGTGACCCTGCCTATAAAATAGACATTTTGTCAACAATGCCTCCAATTAGATTGTATACTTAGGAGTTTATAGTTCACAGATATCAATCTTGATTAACCTACTAATGTTAAAGAAATGATTTCTCAATAGGGCAAAAAACCATTAGTTAGTGAGCAAGATGTCATTTCTTTGAAAAATTTCATTATGATAAGAGCCATATGATTCAGAAATGCCAACTAACCTTGTGATTCATGTATGATATTTAATGCTTGTGCAATCCTTGCCAATTAACCTTTGTCCTGGAATCAAATTTAAATTATTAGACTTCCTATGAACCTTCCTAGAGAGCAAGAAAATGTGAGTGCTTAGACATGCAGGAGAAATGGGATAAATACATACTTTTATGCCAATGTGAGTGAAAGTGAAAAGCATGTGTAGACATCATAATTATTGGATAATAAAAATCTAGATATGAAGGTCTAAGAATCATTTATACCTCTGATTATTAACCCAGTTTCATTCATTTAGGCAAACCTATTTACTGAATACCTTCTATTTTTGCTAAGTCCAATGCCAGATACCATGGATTCACAGAAGAATAGATCAGGACTTTTCCTCTTGGAGAGCTTACAAAAATTGTAATACTGTGGGTCAGGGCTAAAGGAGAGCTATGTAGAGGCTAAAATAGCGGTGTTAAGGGAAAAATGGCGGCAACCAAGCATAGTGTTTGAGAATGTGACTTCTGGAGCCCAGCTGTATGGGTTCATGTCCCAGCTCTGTCATTTACTACCTGTGTTCCTAACTGCTCTATGGCTTATCTACAAAACAGAGCATGATGATAACAGCTCTGGCCTCCTCGGGTAGTGACGATGAGAAGATGACTTCATATTTATAAAGTTCTTCAAATCATACCTGTCACATCACGAGCAGGATGCAAGTGTTTGCTGAATAAATAAAGCCCTATGGCTTGGGAAAATGATTAGAGAAGAAGAAACTATTTTGAGGTATGTGGTTCATTTTTCATGGTGAAGAAAGAAACATGTTATCCATACCAGGTACTTAGTCCTGGAACTTAGAAGTCGACACATAAAATAAGAATTCTCCCATTTAGCACAGAAATCACACACGTGGCAATCCCAGATGGGATTTTGTTGTTGAAAGTCAGATTGCCTTAAGTTTCATAACTTTATAAATGTTCCTTCCATGAGCAACTTTTGAAATTCTTCGGCTCTAATTTTAAAAATAGACATGGGGAAAAAAAAAAAAAAAAGACATGGGGGGGTGGTTAGAAAGTGTTAATCAATGCTTATGTAAGTGTATAGAAAACGGATTCTGTCTACATGCTTCATAGAACCAGTTACTCATGAATTACTACAGTATCAGATCAGCTCCTTTAAGGTAAGTTACTATTGCACTATATAAAAAAGGCAACACCCATCTCCCAAGATCGGTTAAGTCTCCCACCCCAAAATAGTCTCTGTGTAGATCAAAGCAATAAAACTAAATGAGAAATTCTGAGTACTAGGCAAAGGACCTTCTCTCCAATCTCACCTCTTATTCGCAATGCATCCTGGTTACAATTGCATCTCTTTGTTCTTAGGACCCATCTGTAGGCATTAGAGAATTTCTCTGCAGGGAGCAGTACTGGAAGAACATTATAACCCTTTAGAATTGAAGACTATTACATTAATCTTTACCTTCCCTTTTTGTTCTCATGTTTCCACCACAACTTTAGAAGAAAGGAATCTGTTTTATCTTGTCTTCAGCTGTAACATCCGGACGTTAGTATTTCCATACTTAAAACCTAAACTGGTTCTAACACTGCCCACCAGATAAATTTTGAACATGATCGAATGTCATACAAGGCCCTCCTGAATATAGGCAGCCTCCTATCCCCCACGTCTACAGCTCTGCCTCTCATCACCCCTTGAAGCAGATTCAAAATGGCCACACACTCTTTGACTCTTCTCCAATCAAAGACTTCCCCGGTGGCGCAGTGGTTAAGAATCCGCCTGCCAATGCACGGGACAGGGGTTCGAGCCCTGGCCCGGGAAGATCCCACATGCCTTGGAGCAACTAAGCCCATGCACCACAACTACTGAGCCTGCGCTCTAGAGCCCACAAACCGCAAGTACTGAGCCCGCATGCTGCAACTACTGAAGCCCGCGTGCTTAGAGCCCGTGCTCCACAACAAGAGAAGCCACCGCAATGAGAAGCCCGTGCACCGCAACGAATACCCAACACAGCCAAAAATAAACATAAATAAATAGATAAATTAAAAGAAAAACAAACAAAAAAAAACCAGTCCCCTGAATCTGGACTGGTCTGTGTCTCCTTTAACCAACAAAGTACGGTGGAAATCTCATCGTGTCAGTTCCAAATACAGGCCTTAGGAAACTAGCAGCTTTCGCTTCCTGTCTCTTGGAACTGTTCCTCTAGGGGAAACTGCCAAGTTAAAGGTATGACTGCCCTGAGACCGCCATTCTGTGAGAGAGCCCAAGCTAGCCACGAGGAAGGGCCCCATGGACAGGGAGACACCTAACTAACATCTAGCTGTTCCAGCCATTGCAGCCCAGGAGCCAGACCTCTAGGTAAGAAGTCTCCAGATGAATCCAGACTCATATACCATCTTACCGCAGTTTCACAAGATCCCCCAGGTGAGCCCATCAAGCTCCACAATCAAGAGAGATAATAACAAGTTATTTTAAGCACTCAGTCTTGGGATAGTTTGTCATATAGCGACAGGTAACCAGAAGATTGACTTGGAACACCCCTGTGCCCCTATCTATTCCAAATTACTTAAGTACCCAAGCAGCCTAAGTTGTTTTTGAACAGCTTTTCTATCTACTCTTGCCTCTGCTTCAAGAGTTTCTGCTCCAAACCTCAAGATTCAGCATAACAATTACACTCTTAAAAACGTTTCTTTACTACTTGTCGCCAAGTGCAACCCCAGGCTGAAGCTGACTGTATGTATGTATGTATGTATATATTTAACAAACACAAATAGCACTTTATTCAAGTATTTAATACATTCAGTCCCCTTATTATCTCCAGTTTATAGATGAGGAAACTGAGGCACACAAAAGCTAAGGAATTTGTCTAAGACCAAACAGCTGGTAATTGGAAATCATGATTCAAACCTACAGAGTCTGGCTCTGATTTTGTGCCTGTAACCAGCACAGGATGCCTCCATCTGGAGCATTTCCCCCACTCCTTCTAGAACTTCTCGTGGCTGCCTTTGCTTTCCTGCCAGGTCTCAGCTCAAATGACAGTTCCTTGGAGAACTGATCATCTAAATCAAGTAGCACTCCTCCCTCTGCCCCTCTCCCCAGGTGGGTCAGGTTATAACTACCCTGCTTTATTTTCTGCCTAACATTTACTATAGTGAAAACAATTTGTTTTTGAACAGAGATATTGTCCTTCCTATTCCCCATTATATCCCCAGAATCTAGAGCATTGCCTGATGCATAGTAGGGCTTAATAAATACTTCCTGAAAGAATGAATACATGTACTTGCTGTCTTCTGCATCCTAACTGTGGACACAGGACCCACTCAAACTGATCATTATCACTAGCAATTTGCTTCATGACCACTCACTACTGTTATAGCAACAGTGTAACACGAGTTTAGTTCATATCAGTATAACTCAGCCACTTTTGTTTATTTATTGGTGCCTGAGTATATCTGAGTTCCTAAAAACATCCTGTAGCTAATGAAGGACACTGCTCCCTGATAACTGACTGCATCTTAATAACTTTCTCAGGAAAAAAAAAAAAAACTGGTAGAGGGCTGTAGGGTCTAAATTATATTAAGACTGATACTATAATGCCTGAGACCAATATTACCTAGAATTATAGTGGTGGTTGTCTGGGTATTACAGAGGTCATTCAGAGTTGGCTAAGATAAAAATAGAAAAGTTTAGGAAAACCAAGGATTCTTGGTAAGCAAGGTTGTTGTTTTTTTTGCCTAAAAATTTAATTATGTACTTTCTCTTTCTCTTCTATCAGCTTGCCTTTCTTCCTACCTCCTTTCTCCCTTATACGACCTCATCACATCCACACTCTCTTCCCACGCAATATCCTCCTCCTTCCTTTGCTACTCCATTGCATGCCATATTTGAGACAGGTCAGCATATACCTTTGTTCTCTTGCTAGTGATCTTATCGCTTAATTTCATGCCATCTTCTTTATCCTTCCTAACACTGCTTCAGGTAAGGCCCCTATTCTATCTTACCTAACCCAGCAGTAACCTCATACCTCTGTCTCCAATCTCTCCCTATCCTAATCCTACACTGAGCCTGTCACCAAAGCAGTGTCTCCACGGAAAAAGAGCTGATCTCATTATATGCTAGCAGCAGGGATCCAGGTTCCTACATAGTGCTTGCTCAGTCGATAATGGATTTATGAATAAATGTTCTGTAGTCGTTTCTTTGAATTGTTTAACAATGCAAATAATTGTTGGTTTGCGTTGTAGTCACTATCACTGGAATCTATAAAGTATGAAGCGTTCCATTTATAAAATATCACATAGTTGAGGAAGGAATTACCTGACCTGTTTGTATGAAAGCCTAACTATGTCTATGGAATGAAATATCTGCTTCAAACTAAGGTCTTCCACAGTTGATAAAAGGGATTTCTTATCAGAAGGGTTTGAATGCTGTTTGTTTTGCTTTTCCTGGTCAATAGCATTGCCTCAGCTCCGAGTTTTTAGCGTCACAATCATCTTGTCCTCAGGGGAGAACTATATCATGTGGACTCCGTAAATGCCCTCCAATTTTCTGTGCTTGCAAGATACTGTCTCCATGAGGTCTTAGAAGAGTCAGCCCACGTGTGTCCAAATGTCTGTAGTGAGTGATCTGGGAACGAATAAAAATCTGCTGAAGCCTCCTCTATGATTAATGCAGATTATTTCTCAGCTAAACAAAACAAACTTAAAAAACAATTTTAGACTTAACAGGGAAGTTGCAAACATAGTACAAGTGTTCCTTTATACCCTCACTTCACTTCCCCTTGTGTAAAGATCTTACATAGTCATAGTATAATTGTCAAGAACAAGATATTAACATCAGTACAATATTACTAAATGAGCAACAGTTCTTATTTGAACTTCACCGGTTTGCACTGATGTTCTTTTTTCTGTTCCGAGATCCATGACATGACATGTAAAAGGCTTCCATTTAAATTCTGCCCTTTGCCAAAAGTAAATTAACCTGGAGCACATTTGCAGTGACAGAGAGAGGTTTGCAGGTATTCATAAAGCAAACGATAGAGTAGAAGCCAGACCCTGCCTGGTGATTTCTGAGTGGATAGGAAGAGCAGGTGGCCTAAGGCACATCTTCTAACTTAAGGCTTCCTAATTGTGCCTCTGCCTTTTTGGAACTTTCTTTTAAATTATGATATGACGATAACATCTTTGATAAGCTGAAGCCAAAGTTTTTTCTTACCCTGCTAGTACCAACTGCTAATTTTTACTGAATTTTTTCTCTGGAAGAAGCACTTCTAAGCATTGTACATTAATGGTCTCATTTAATCCCCCAGATGCTATTAGTATCCCCATTTTTCAGTAAGGAGAATGATGCTTAGATATTAAGTCAGTTCTCAAAGTCACATAACTTGTAGGTGTTGGAGCCATCTTTGGAGCCCAGGCCTTCTGACTCTAAGATAACACAATTCATCTTCCTCTGGTCCTTCTTTCCCTCCTCCACTTTCTTCTCTTCTTACCCAACTCAGGATAAATTTCTGAACTCTAATTCAAAAAGATACATGCACCCCAATGTTCATAGCAGCACTATTTACAATAGCCAAGACATGGAAGCAACCTAAATGTCCATCAACAGATGAATGGATAAAGAAGATGTGGTATATACATACACACTAGTTTTTTTATGGCTGAATACTAATCAGCCATAAAAAAGAATGAAATACTGCCATTTGCAGCAACATGAATGGACCTAGAGATCTCATACTAAGTGAAGTAAGTCAGAGAGAGAAAGACAAATTCTATGATATTGCTTATATGTGGAATCTAAAAAAAAAAAAAAATACAAATGAACTTCTTTACAAAACAGAAATAGAGTCACAGACATAGAGAACAAATCTATGGATACCAAAGAGGAAGGGAATGGGGAGGAATAAATTAGGAGTTTGGGCTTAAAATATACACAGTACTATATATAAAACAGATAACCAACAAGGACCTACTGTATAGCACAGGGAACTATACTCAATATCTTATAATAGTCTGTAAGGGAAAAGAATCTGAAAAAGAATACACATATAACCAAATCACTTTGCCGTACACCTGAAACTAACACAACATTGTAAATCAACTAACTATACTTCAATTTAAAAATTGATTAAAAAAAAAAGATAAACTTCTGAGCTCTAAGTCAAGGCCAAACTGACATAATTTCAATATGAAGTATATATTATTGTACCTTCAGGATTTCCTAGGAGGTGACGAACGTGATTGACAATCCATTAATACATTAAAAAATCCAAACACTTAACAGGGATTTGCCGAGATGGAAATGCAGGTGTAAGCACTGGCAACCTGGGAATACAGCCTGGCTCTGTCCTAGGAAACTCACACATAGGAAAGGAGATGATAGCTAAGTAAATAACTGCCATGCAGAATTACAGGTGCAATAGTAGAGGTGAGCACAGGGTACAGAGGAGGGATAAACTCTGCCTTTACAATGGCTGACAGAAAGCTAAAAGGGCCTAAACATAAGAAACAAAGCTGAACTAATTTATAATATATAATGCTTTCACAGGTAAAATATTTCTGAACAAAACCCATACTATGCGTTATCCATCGCACTTACATTATTCCCAGCTATATGGAATATTAAGAAAACATAAAATGTCAGTCAACCCACTATAGGGACATTGAGGTTATGGATACCCCTCCCCTTAAGAAATACCCCACAATCACTGTGCCTATGGTCATTGGTCATATGGTCAAAAGTTGCTTCCTTTATGATACCGATATCACAACTCCTCTAAAAGATTTCATCTCTATTTGAGCTGCCCTTAGTAGTTAGGGTTATTTGAAAGAGACCTTCCTTGTCAGAACAGGACCCAAACTTTGAGGCCCAATAGGCAGGAAATTGATCTCTTGTGTCTGTCACAGAAGTATGAAGCTCTGCATGGTACAGTGTCGTGTTACGGGTGCAGGTGCATTGCTGAAATGACGTGCTGATGGCCAGGGGGTGAGGTAGCCCTGTTCTCTTTCATAGCTGAAAACAGAAATGTTGCAAATACAAGGAGGACAACTGGCATGCTTCACATTCTTCAGTGTTGAAAACAATCAGAGGTGGGGGAATGGGAGAAAAATCAAATTTCTACGAAGAGATGTCAGCAGTAAATTTAATGCAGGTGCAATATTCTCCAGACAAAGAACATTTTGTTTCTACCTTCTGTGGCTTCATGAAAACCGGCCCCTGCTGCCTCCCTGCTGTGTGTTTTTCTTTTTATCAGTGTAAGGTAGATTAAAGTGTTGATACCCTTCCTGGGCAAAAGTATTTTTAATGTTCTTAGTACAACTGTTGAAGAAGTATTAACTTCCTTCAAAGCTAAGCTTCTGGGTGTAACAGAGCTTTCTCTACCCTAAGGTTCAATTAGTTTGTTAAGCTTTGTACTTTCCTGATTGCTTCCGTGTATTACTGTGACATGGTTTTTACCGTTTGTTTGCCTTTGAATCTATAATAAAGAAAATAAAATTTTAGAAAGAAAAAGAAAAGAAGAAATTAAAAAAAATTAAAAGCCAAACATTTACCTAGCTAAGGTAGCAAATTTATAACTTAAAAAATAACAAAAATCCCTATCAAATAAAGGAGATTTTATGAGACATACGCAAAATTGCAAGTTATTCATCCTCCCTTATTTAAAGGCTGTCATAAGCAGAGTGATTGCAGAGCAATCAAGAGGTGTGACTTTCTGATTAGTTTTACTTGGTGATTGCCTAGTGATTTGTTAGACTCTACTCTGATAATAGTTTACCAGAGAAGGATTTCCTGTGCCACTAATGGAGCTTAACTTCAGGCCTTACCCAACTGTGTGAGAGGCCTTAGCAAGCCATTAGAATGCATTTCAGGTTTTTTTGTGTAGAGACATTTAATTGGGGTTACATAAGAGATATATCATGAATGTCATAATGTTATTACTCTAAGTGAACCAGCACGGAAGGCTGTAGGAGTGTTCCTTTACCAGGACAGCTAGCAATAACTGAACTATACTGGACGTGACTGCAAATGATGCGCTATGTGCATAAGGTTTCTAAAATTTGCAAAATTAAGACATTTCAATCCCAGTTGTCTGCCATTTCTTATTCCAACATCTCCTGTGAAGTTCACAACACTTACCCTTCCCCGCTTCCCCTCCCAAGTGGGAGTTAACATTTTGGGGGTTGGGCAAGTTGGGGGATATGGCGTTATGGCTTGCAGTCACTTCTGTGTACAGTTAGGTCATTGCTAGCCGTCCTGGTGTAAACACTCCCACTGTCTACGGTGCCAGTGCACCCAGAGTAATAACGTGATCACATCCACAGCCTGTCACTTAGTGAGTGTCTCCAGCTAAATGAATCACTACACAAGAACACTTGAAATGCCCTCTAAGTCTACAGTTCGTAGGCGACAGAAATTTGATAGTTTCCAAACTTGATACAAACCTAAATGTTTAAGCAGTAGTATCAACACCATGTTGTGCAACTGAAAAAAAACTTATCTAAAGCGTATATAATAATAAATTTAAAAAAAAATCAACACTGCAGGAGAAAAAGACTGAATTATCTTCTTGGTGTTTCTATAGAAAATATTACAAAATGATCATAACAAAACATTTTATTCAACTGTTACCACATGGGGTATTGGCCATGTGCAAACCAAGGGTGTTATGTTAGGGAAAATGGTGGGAACAATTAAGAATGGTGGGATCTACGCTTTCTTTTTTCCTCTTTGAGCCAAGTCCTACAAGAGCTAAATGAGCTCAGACTATGATTAGACCATCTGCAAGCAGAGATGGATTAACTAACTTGGCTGTGAGACGCACTTCCTGCAAATGACCTGGAAACGAAGTTGAGTGAAGCTCTCATGGTTTGAACCTTCCAAGATAGAACAAGCTAAGTTCTTCTCCATCTTAAACAGAGGACGGCTTAGAAGAGGCAGCTTTAAATTGGTACCTTGGGCCTTGCCCACAACCCTTCTACAAAAATTCTCTGCCAAATACAGGGAGGAAGTATTAGAAGAAAAAATTGTTACTCTAAATGTTTGTATCCCCATCCAAGGTTGTTTCTAATTACCTCAAGGCAGTGACCAGGAGGACTTTAGGAAAATGGTCAGGTCACAGAAACCAGTAGATAAAAGACTTAATGCATAAAGCTACGTCCACCTAAGATCCTTGGCTATTGTTAGTCAGAGAATTGACTGGAGCAAATAGCCTGAAAGCCTACTAAGTTTTGAGAGACCTATCTCATCTAAACAAAAATCCTGGGACAGGACAATATCTGCTTGTGACTATTCTACCCCCAAAGCAATCCTTGGATTCTGAACTGCACTAAAAGCACATGTAGCCCTGAAGGTGCACTCCTACCCCAGGGCTGAATATTGCAGTGAAGGATGACAGACCAGAGACATCTCCCAAAGTACCCAAACTGGGGCGACCAGCTGAGTCAAACAAGAGCTGCAGTTCTTCTTATCGGCAGGATCTGATATACGTCCTGAGTCATTGACTTCATTTTTTTTCCACGTGTAAATTTTTATTGCAGCTAATGCTGTTCCTACCCCACCATTGTATACGGGAGGTTTTGCAAGTGGATAACTAGATTACTGGTTAATGAGATGTTACATTTAGTAAAAGTTACACAATCCCAGAAAGACTTTTATTTGACCTAGAAGAAGAATAATTATGAATTCAGGATATAATCCCCTTTCAGGAGAGTAGCATTCCTACATTTGAAAGTGTTTCCCAATGGGAGTCAATACTGGGATTCTGGGTGAGATAATTCTCTGTTATTCAGGATATCCCACAGGTTACAGGACAATTAACAACAGTCCTAGATGCCAAATACTACTTGAACATACTGCCCTTCCCCAGTCGTCTTGACAAGTAAAAATGTCTTCACACATTTTACAATGTTCCCTAAGGGGCAGGATACTACAATAAATGCATATATGGATGTTGGATATCCATAGGAGTAGACTTTGGCAGATATAACTAGTTGTCCACCAAATGTATATACTTTCATCTTCTTTTTTACTGTAAGAACCACCGTGTCAAGATAAGATGCTTATCCTTCCAGATTCCTCTGTACTTACCTGAAGTCCAAAAGAAGTATGCAGAAATCACTAGAAGGGGCTTCCAGGAAAATCTTTTAAAGTAAGACAGACTTTGCTGGCATAAGGCTTTTGTCTGTTTCCTTTCCTTTGTTCCTTCCTGGAACATAGATGGGGTGAGTGAAGTTTCTAGAATTGTTCTATATCCATGAGGTTGAAGGCTATCCATTAGGTTTGGCGGGTAAGAAAAAAGGAAAGCCTGGGTCCCATGTGGTGCTCTTGGCTGCTGTATCAGCTTAGTCTACTCCTCCCCAGACTTCCATGAGCAGTATAAGCCACTTAAACCTCTGTTGGAGTTTCTGTTACTTGCAATCAAACTCAGTTCTAACTGATACAAAGTAAAAGCAACTGTTTCTGCCCTAGTCTCAATAAAGATTTCATGGTCTAAGGAGGCATAAAAAGGAGTGGAAGAGAAGAGCAATAAAGTAAGTTACAACTGTGTACTTTTGAGAAGGGAATTGAACTCTGTCCCCAGAGTTCAGGCTGAACCCCAGGATGGACCTCTAGAAACCCAAGGTAAATGTGGGGATCCAAGGGAAGAGGGAAGCTCTTGCTGGATTTCTCTTACCTCCCAATGAATCAGAGACTGTTTTATCAATATCATACATATAACTTGTAGGAATGCTCAAGGTAAATATTACAGGGGGAAAGTGGGAACTATTACCGTTACAAACTTTTACTCCATTCAAGGTAAAAATACATCCAGGTGGGGGGATAAATTAGGAGTTTGGGATTAACATATATACACTCCTATATATGAAATAGATAACCAACAAGGACCTACTGTGTAGCACAGGAAACTATACTCAATATTTTGTAATAACCTATGAGGGAAAAGAATCTGAAAAAGAGTGTGTGAGTGTGTGTGCGCGCGTACACACGTATAACTGAATCGCTGTGCTATACACCTGAAACTAACACAACACTGTAAATCAACTATACTTCAATTAAAAAAATACATCCTGTGTTGTGATAGAGGACTTTTCTCCTTGTTACAGGTGTATTTTACATTTGTTCAAATGAATTGGTTGAGACCTGCCAACTATGAGTAGCTCATTGTAGGCACAAGTACAACTAAAGCACTCAATCCCAAGGGGGAAAAAAGTAGGAATGAAATAAACTTTCCCCTTTTTGATGAAGAACATATATAGTTTAAAGAGGTATTACACAGGAAATTTAAAGTGAAATCAATTAGTGGTGTCACATGCCTGTAATGTCTCACTCGGCAAATGTCCCTTAAGAGTTAAATGAAGCTGGAACCACATTCTGAAAGCCCAGTTGCAACAGCTGCTCTCTGAGCCCCTTCTGCAGAGAGGAAAGAAAATAAGTTTTAATTAAATTGTATTAATTGGTTTAGCTGATCTGGAAATAGAGTAAGGGCTCTGCTCTAATTTTGTTTGTTGGCTCAAGTCCACTTATCCTTGACATGAGAATAAAGGAATGAAGCAATAAAATGCCTAGAAATGCCCCGGTAGAGACTTTTAAACTGTCCAAGGTTAAAGAGTGATGCTATCTCGGAGATGAACTTAAAATTCTCTTGCCAACTCAGAGAAGTCAGAAGTGCAAGCAAGAAAAGAGTGTGATTAAAAACCCTGCTTCCTTAAAGCTCTGCAAAGCTGCAAAGAAAAGGCAGGCATTCTTCCCATAATAGTGAGCACTTGTTATAAAGAAAAGGAGAAGGTTGTGAAAGCATCAGGGTATAATGACCTTATTTCAGGCCACTCGGCGTAAATGTTCGTATATAAGGTAACTGGGATTTTTAAGAGAGTGTAGCTTTACAGTTTGATGTTGCTCTGTGCAAAATACATTTTATTAACCCTTAAAACTATATCTGAATCCATGATCCCTGCCTGCATTGCAGCACTTTTTAGCAGTATTTTTTAAAGATATTATTTTAAAGGTTTAATGCTATACAATCTACTTTTTTTTTTTTTTTGCTTCTGCGTTCCTACAAACTAAAAGTTTGAATGCAATCACAACTACCAGAAATCATTCTTTAAATGTCAAAATTCTGTGACACATAAGAGATACTCTACAAAGAATAGCTTGAACTTTGCTTTCTAGAAAACAGGTACTTAAAAGTTGGTATGGAAAAAATACAGAGGGGACGATAAGTCTGCTATGGACTGAATGTTTTTGTCCTCCCAAAATTCATGTGATGAAGCCTTAACCCCCAGCGATGGTATTTGGTAATGGGGCCTTTGGGTGGTAATTAGAGTTGGATGAGGTTATGAGGGTGGGGCCCTCATAATGGGATTAGTGCCTTTATCAGAAGAGACAGCAGAGAGCTTGCCCCCTCCCACAAGCCCCCCAACCTTCCTCCCCCCCCAACTCTCTCTCTCTCTCCCTCTCCACTATGTGAGGACACAGTGAGAAGGTGGCCAGAAAGAGAGTTCTCAAGCTCTCAACAGAAACCAACCATACTGGTACTCTGATCTAAAACTTCCAGCCTCCAAAATTGTAAGAAAATAAATATCTATTATTTAAACAACCCAGTCTATAGTATTTTGTTATGGTAGCCTAAGCTGACTACTACAAAGTCAACCAGAGGGGGGAAAAAATTAACACATCATTTATAAGCAATGTTTGTAGAAATGAGATTTTATCTCTGATTTTTGGTTTTAATCCATGGTGGGGCTCTGAGAGTGTCTGATTATTAATCCTAGACTGCTCCTCACACACTCCTGCATCGTGATGCATTTTTGCTATAGTGTGACAACTGCTGAGAGCAAATATCTAAATGTCGGTGACTCAGGCAGGCACTAAGTATGTATTTCCCATCTGTCTTGTATGTTAGAACAAACTGTGTCTCCAGAATGCAAATCATATCTCTAGAAAGAGGTATATTTGCTGTTTCCCTTCTACTGGAAGGTCCATGTGTTTGTGCTTCAAGAGTTGTAGCCAAATGATGGTATGATTGAGAATGAGTTCTCCACTAGGAAGAGGAGTGGTGATGGACATTGGAGTGGATACAGCTCCAGTGAGGGGCCAATGCTCTGCTGGAAGGAGAAGCTTACGCAGGGTAGGGCCAGGAATGGGAGGAAGAAGGAGGAGAATTAATACACAGAAGGACAAGAGCCCCATCCCCCTTTCCGTGTTTAGGTCCACTCAGCCACTTATGAGTTTTCTCCCTCCTCTTTGAATGCCTGCTCAACCTTAACACATACCTAATTACACATATAGTTTCAAAAGCTGAGAATGCCTGGCTTTGGAAAATTCTGACATACAGAGCCATACAGAATACTCACCTGGATGCAATTTCTTACTCCTTCCCCTGCTATAATATCTTCTCTCCTGGCTAAAGTAGTCAGTGGTCAAGGATGAACATTCCTTGCCCCTTCCACCACTATTACCTTCAGGGAATCGTTCCTGAAGGTAGTTCTCAGGTGGTCCTCCAGGGGTGAGGCCCCAGAGGTAGAGAGTAGAACGTCACCACTCCTGACAAGCTGCTCTGTACAGCCTCCTCAGATAATATCACATGGTCAGCATTAAAGCCTTTTAATTCCATTACGTCTTATGAGGTGGAGGAAAGAAACCCTCAGTGTCACAGTACCTCCTTTTTCTTCTTTCCTGGGGGGTAAACCGTTACAGAAAATTGAAGATTTCTCGCAAATATATTCAAAGTAACTACTTTTATAAGCAAGTTTCTAATTCCAGGATGAATGCTCTTCTTTCCAGACCACTCAGTCTTCTAGGAATGCAGAGGATAAAAACCCAAATGCCGAAGTTTTCACAATGACCCTTCCTCCTGTGAGCTTGTGCAAATATTCTGTGCTATGCAGTGATGACACCTGCACCCTTTCCATTTCCCTCTTGCCTAGGGCAAAGGGTCAGCTTCTAAGGGTAATTGTACAGGAAACATTCACAAAGTCCTTTAGCATCTCAAATTCATTTTTTATTTGAATGTCCTTTTTAAAAAGACATTCACTGCTATGTTTATCAAAATAATACCTTCATGTGCTAGTCGTTTATTACTATGCAGCAAATTATTTCAAAACTTAGCAGCTTAAAATAACACACATTTATTTTCTCAGTTTTGGGGGGGTGGGGTGGGAATCTGGACACAGCCTAGCTGGGTCCCCTGTTTCATGTCCTCTAACAAGGCTCCAATCAAAGCCTCAGCCCAGGGTCTCATCTGAAGGCTTGACTGAGGGAGGATCCACTGTGAACCTCAGTCAGTGGTGTGGTAGCCTTTGTTTCCTTACAATATTTGGCCTGAGGGCCCCTGTCCCTCACGGGCTGCTGGAAGCTGTTCTCAGTTCCTGGCACAATGGGCTTCTCCCACGTAGTATCTTGCTCAGCAAAGCATGAAAGTCAACAAGGTGACAGAGAAAGTCTGCTAGCAAGACAGAAGTCACAATCTTTTGTGATCTTATGAAAGTGACAACTCATCATCTTGGCTATATTCTATTGCTTAGAGCCAAGTCCTGCCCACATTCAGGAAGAGGGGATTATAGAAAGCTGTGCATTCCAGAGGTAGGAATGATCGAGGTCATCTTAGAGGCTGCTTTTCACACCAATCATTAGAGAAAATCTAGAAGATGCAGAAAAATTAAAAGAAGATTATTAGTGTGACAGAAAGTCAACCACCCATGTTTATATTATTGCTTCTTTTTGTTCTAGTCTTGGCTTCCATGTATAAGTTAAAAAAAAAAAACTTAACGATCATCATATTCTACACAATAAATTCTGCTTTTTTTTAAAAGTTACCATTAAGTTATAGTAAATTAATTTTATTTAAATTAGATAATTTAATTTAGTGTAAAGATGTTTCCATATTATTACAGCACTCTCTCTTTTGCATTAATGTCCACCAGACAATTTATTATTCTTTTTTTAAACATTCCTTTGTTGCTGGAATTCTCTAATTATTTTCCTATTATAAATAAGGACACTGAGCATCGTTATGAACTTACTTCTTCCTCTGTAGTTTGGCTTTCCCTTCTAACGGACTCTTAGAAGTAGTCCATCAAAATTAGGGTTATGTTAAAAACATTTGATAAATATTCAGAGTAGTTTCCAACATTCCTACTAGTGAAATAGTATGGTGGCAGGTAATAGATGACACTTCAGACAGATCCTCGCTGTAAGGGAGGCGCTAAAGGGGGTAAACAAGTGATATCTCAGGAGAAAGTCAGTGAGAAATGATAATGGAGAAAATGGAGGCAGGTGAGGGGCAGAGAGTTGGGCAGGATGACAGTTTGCCTTAGGAAGACTGAGTAGACAGGGAGAAACAACCATTGAACTAATGAAGAGAGAGTAGATGGGATGCCAACACAGTTATCCTTTGGTACTGGGTCCAGGACCCCCGTCGATACCATCTGCGGATGCTCAAGTCCCTTACATAAAATGGCATAGTACAGTCAGCCCTCTGTATCTGTGAGTTCTGCATCGGATTCAACCAACCACCGATATGGAGGGCTGACTGTACATAAGAGAATGGACAAGTGAAATGATGATAATTGGGAAGGAGGGGTAGGTTATATCCAGGTAAATACTCGGGGATGGGTCAATATGTCTGATATTCAGCTATTGGTGACAAAGGGGGGGCACTTTGTCACTGGGACAGGTCAGGGGCCAAGTCAAGACAAGGGTAAATGAGGTTCATTTAATGTTGATTAATCAGAACTACTAAAATAGTGCTCCTTCAATTTCCCTCAATAACAAAAGGGTTGTTCCAACGTTTATAATTCAGCTGAATCTATTGATGGATTTAATTGGAGGGTAGAGGAATGGGGTTTAGGAAGCAATCTGAGACTTTAGCATCATTTAGGATCATTTTGTATGATGGGAACAAAGAAGCTGTGAAGTGGAAAAAAAAGAGTGTTCCAAGGAGTGTGAAAAATTTTATGAATTAGGAGACAGTTATCTAATTTTTAAGAAATGTAATTTCAATCATGTTCTTGTGCAGATTTTAAAAAAATCCTTCATCTTACTTTGAGGAATGAAAAAGGAAAAGAAAATGTCCACCTGTATATGTGGATTTTGCACAAAATATTATTATGAAGTCTGTCCCAGGGCCAAAGAAAGAGAAACATCCTACTTAGTGTTGTTTAAAACATCCTACTTAGTGTTGTTTAGAGTTCATACAGCAAGGATGTTTTGACCTAAAATACGGCAAGGATCAAAAATAACTTTATATATTGGCCAGTAAGATCTAGCTAGAAGAATAATTCAATTTATTAAATTTTCTTCTCCTAAATGAGATAAAACAGTTGTGGCAATAATAATTAGAATTTCACTTCCCTACAACTAGATCTTTGGTAGAGAAAATAAAGCTCTAAGAGAAAAGCCCCCATACCTCGTGGGACAAGGTTAAGAGAGAGGGATCAGTGATGAGCCCAGTTTGCTGGGAGGAGCGGGGCAGCGTGATAAAAGGACTGAGGCTAAGAGTTTGGGATTCCAGCCACAGCGTTTGGATGTGCTGCACGGAGACTCAATGCTACTCTTTCATCTCTCCCTGGGACAGGAAATGGGGGGAACTGCAAAACTGAGCTCTGGGCCAAGAAAGGCCAATAATATCACATTCAGAATTCTCCCATCCATCCCACGGAGGAGAATGCCAACACATGGGGGTATCCTCCCTTGGACTCTGGAAGGGAGAATGAAGGGTAGGTATTTGGTTCTATTTCTTTTCTCGTCCCCAAACCCAAATAAATAAACCTGTTATTATTGTTTGTAGGGACCTGTCCTAAGGACTGTTCAGTCTGCCAGAAATCTGTTTGTAGAAGCCTGCTGTAAAGACTGTTTAAATGGTGGAAGCCTGCGTGTGGGTGGACCAGGAAGAATTAAATAGAGCATCTATAAAATACTCTTCCTAGTTCAGAGGTCAAATACACAGCAGTCCATACGAGGAACCTGGACTTTATGACAAAGACTAAAGAAACGGCTACACAAACAGATCTGCTTATGTAAGCTAGCTGAATACTGAGAGCAAAACTTGAAGCGTAGGCTGATTATTATTTTGGAATTTTAATAGGATCACCTAATAAAAATTATTATTATAGAGCATTTATTACAGAATACTGACAGCACTAAATAGTAAAAACATTATTTGGAATGTGGACAAAATGCTGCCCAGAGACAAATTCATGTTCTTTAATATTTTTATTTCTACATATGAACGAATAAAAAAGAAATTAAACATTAAACTCACAAGTGTAGAAAAAGAATAACTAAGTAAGGTAAGTTATACTGTAGAAAAACATATTTAAGATAAATGTAAACCCTTTAGATAAATGTAAACTATTAAGGTGAATGCTCTCTGAAGCTCCTAACCAGTGCTTTAAGAATCACTAGTTTTGATGACATTAATGTGAAAAATATCCCAAATACCACCACATTTACATGTGCCATTACCCAGAGTCATTTACTGTCTTATTTCCAGTATGTGGTCTTTTTAGGAGAGGTTCTGTGTCATAAGGTATCCCTAATGTCTAATTTAGTGCCAGGATGCTTGATAAAATTTTATTAAATGAACATTTTTTTTTAAAGTTGATTGATTGATTGATTGCTTGCTTGATTGCTGTGTTGGGTCTTCGTTTCTGTGCGAGGGCTTTCTCTAGTTGCGGCAAGCGGGGGCCACTTTTCATCGCGGTGCGCGGGCCTCTCACTATCGTGGCCTCTCTTGTTGCGGAGCACAGGCTCCAGACGCGCAGGCTCAGTAATTGTGGCTCACGGGCCTAGTTGCTCCGTGGCGTGTGGGATCTTCCCAGACCAGGGCTCGAACCCGTGTCCACTGCATCGGCAGGCAGATTCTCAACCACTGCGCCACCAGGGAAGCCCCTAAATGAACATTTTAATAAGTAAGTTCTAATGCCATATGTTATTCAAATCACATATATTCTTGATCCAGTTTGTCACATAAATATTTTGTCATATTTAATCCATATTAGGATCTTTTCTCATTCTTCATTTTTCAGCACAGAGAATTCTCAAAGTCTAAGCGATAGAAGCATCATCATTGTGGCTTGAGAACAACCGCATTGTACTTTTCCTAATATCTAACCTTGACTAATTCTCACATGTATTTCAGAAATATGAATAACATCTTCATGCAATTCATATAAGGCACAGAAAATAGGTATCATTATTTCTGTTTTAATGACAGATTTTGAGGTTAAGGTGACTCATGAACAGCTGAACAGTCAGTCAGCAGGAGAAACCAGAATAGAAGGGAAACGCCTCCACTGCCACCCCCGCGCTCAAACCTCCTGCACACCCTCCCCGGGGACTGCAGCGTGATGCGCCTGGGAGGGAAGCGTGCAGCCTTCCTGCAGGTTCATGCGCTGCAGAGGATCAAGGGTCGGCTATCCCCATCAGTGAGCACGACTCACTCTCCTTCTAGCGGATAAAAATGGAAGACAAAGGGAACTCTGAGAAGCAAGCCCGTAAAACACGGAGCTTGTTTTGTTTGGAGGCGGATGACTCATTTACCTTTAACTGAGTAATTTTCAAAAATCACCATCTAAGTCACCTAAACAATAATTTTTACATCCCAGAGAATGTCGCCTTAAAAGGCAAACTACCTTGTGTGTTAGATGGACACTGCCCAGCCTTTTACTCTCTGTGAGGGGAAACAATATTTTATCAAATGGGTTTCTCTGATTCTTTTTATGTACCCAAGAAAAGAGTAGCAGGGCATGCTTCCATCGCAGGCTATGTATACTTAATTTACTTTAAAAAAAATAATCGATGGAATTAGCAGGTGTCAGTCTTTGACTTGCAAACAAATTATTCTTGGAATTCTTAAGGAGCTTAAGAATGTTCTTAGAATACTTAAGGAGCTTAAAGGTAATTTTAAAAACGTGTTTAAAAAATATTACCAGTCATCCTGTATCCACAAACAAAATGGCCCTGAGCAGATGAATTAAAAATTACATCTGTAATGTGTTTGATAAAGTTAAGATGCACCTCTCCCTGCACCATCCAATTCAAATAATCGTGTTGTCCAATGCAAATATGATTTTCCAGTAACTGAAGTCACTCCTTTCCCTACACCTCTGTAACTGGAGGCACGCACGTCTATCTTACTTACTGAGGCTGCTTTCATAATTCCAGTGGGCTGGGTTCTAAGAAAAATTTTAAAACTGTTTTGCTCTCCACCAAGTTTTTTTGCCACAGTACTATAGCTTACAGCAACCTACATCTCACAAAGAGGAGAAAAAGACAGTTACCAAAACCTTTGCTAATTCACCAGAAAATTTCAGATACTATTACTGCCCATCCCATACTCACATTATTGTTGCATCATCTCCCACAGCCTTACATTATTGATCCTACTTGTTTGATTTTCTCTGCTGAACACTAGTGCCTGTGATTCTCTTTATTATCATTAATTTCTACTCTGAAGTTAAACTTCTAGGATTTATGTTCTCCGGTGTCCAACTATCCCACCTCCTCTGAAAAACAAGCATGAATACAAAGCAGTCAAGTCATTGGATATGAGGAGAAGAGCCTGTGAATGAGACAAGCACTTATAGAAAGTAAATCAGACACGTTAAACTCACACTTGGCTGTAAAGAACAGCCTGAGTCTGATAGAAGGACTTCAGCCAAAACAGAAGGTTCTTGTAGTGAGACGGCTGATACGGTCAGGCTGGAAAAACCTCTCCACTCCTTCCTGTGGGCACCTGAATTCCACAGGCTTGCAAATGGCAAGAGTCACTGAGTAACGATTCCTTAGAGTTTTCTGTGTGCCAGTCGGAGGCCTTGCACATGGCATGTGGCTCAGGACATGATGATTTCAGTTCCTTGAGCAAACTCAGATAAAATAGGGGGGGAAATACTTCCCTGCTTATCCTGGACACTGTCCCATGAAAGCGAGGCAGTACAGTCAAGTAAAGTTCTCTAGGGAGTCTTAGTAAAATGTGACACTATTCCAGTGTAATCTAGCTGGTAGGAGGTTCGATGGCTGCCAATGGCTTCACACACTACATATTTGCTGTGTACAAGCTAAGTGGCTATGAAGACACACTTTTCCTTACTTTTTGGATGAATCCAATGGAAAAATTGCATTTGGCCAATGGATCCCTTTTAAAGACCCTGTATCCCCACAGAATTTGATAGTAATTTACTTCTCCCTGGAAGCTATGAACACAGTGTGGATCCTGAGAAATTTCAGTAACTTTAGTTAAGATTAAGGCTAGATCTTAGAGAAGTTGGCTATATCTGGAGTAACTCCACTGCAGAAAAAGGATTCTTGGGGCAATTCTTTGGCTTTGTATTTTGCCCTGCATGGCTTTGCCTAACCTAAAATCTTGCACAGCTAACACAGTACCAACTGTGTAGTCTCACTTCTGCCCATTGTAATGGGGAGTTTGATGCAATTGTTGAAGTATCAAAAAAGTGGCAATATTAGATGGAAGTTGACCTTCAGAATGAAATGTTCTCTGGGAAGATAAGGCTATCACTGATCAACCTCTAGAAATTTTTACTCAGGCCTCCATGACACCCTCTGATAGCAACTTGGTTGAGATTCAGAGTATCTAGAGAATACCTTGAAATTATATGCCAAGTGATACCATAATATTCACAAAAGGGTGCATAACCCAAACCTGTTAAAACTTAGCATCTAGAATGAATCTTCTTATTTCATTTTTACCTTTTTTCGTTTGGTTTTTCCCTTCACCAATTCTTTTCCAAGGATATGCTATTACTTCCCCCACTGCCATTGCTTCTCTCATTCAGTTCAGCCTACTCCCCAAGATGCTCATTTTCCATCCATTCATTCACTCATCCATTCAACAAGTATTCGCTAGGGTGCAGGGCCTGTTCTGAGTGCTAGGGTAAGAATAGTGAAAAGAAAACAAGATCCATTGCCTCAAGAAGCTGTTGGTCTAGTGACGGGAGATGGTCAAAAACTAGAAAACAAGTAAATAAATAATTTCAGATAGTGATCATAACTAAAATAAATACTCTAATGGATCTCAGGTATGTCTTTTAAGTACACAGAATGATAAATGGATTCTAGGTATGTCTTTTAAGAGCTGACTTACAGTTTAGACATGGGCATGGTAGAAAGACAGGTAGCAAGGATTTTATCTTGAGCACTTAGAAGGATGGTAATACCATTTTCTGAAATGGAGCAAACGCCTTTGGAGAGATAGAGGAAAGAGAGAACCAACGATTCTCTTAACTTTGAGATGTTACCATAGGTGCTTAGGAGTGAAACCAGGGATAGGGTTCCAGTCCGGTGAGTCATCAGCCTACAGGTAGTCTTCAAGTCAGTGGGCCTGGGAACTACCAGCTGCGGAGAAGACCAAGGACAGAGAGTTTCGAGGGCAAATAGATTAAGACAAAGGGTCAACATACTTTCTTAAGACATAAACTGCTATGTAGATTGCAAACATAAGTGATTAATATGTGTCAGACATTTAAATACATACATTCCCGGACTTGAGAAACTTGTTATTCAATAGTGGAAATAGAAATAAATGGATAATTTCAGTATAGCATGTTAAGTATTTTTTTGTTGTTTGTTTTAGGGAATGGGTTGTCTCTTGTCCTCATGTATTAATCTAATACACATGTATATATAACTGCCTTAGATGGAGGTATAGATACAGATCGATATAGCAGTTCTGATCATATCCTGCTCTCCATTTATTCACAAATATATATTAGAGTATAATCTATTCCAGGCACTGTTCTAGGTTCTAGAAATACAATTGTGAAATTATGTGATTACCAGCATTACGTTTTAGTGGGGGAAATAGATATTTAACAAATAATCATAGAAATAATTGAAATTACAACTGTGCTAAGAGAGATAAAGGGTGAACACAAGGCTTTCCTAAAGGCTGAAGCTGGCCTAGTCAGACTAAGAAGTACCATTTTAAGCCTAGACTTGCAGGATGGCTGGTGGAAATTCAGGAAGTCAGAGCCAAGAAGAGTAAGGAAGGGGAACAGCATATGCAAAGGCACATAGCTGAGAAGAAACTTAAGAAAACAGCATGACCAGAAAGCCATGAAGGAAGCAGGAAGACACTCCCCATCTCCATCACAAGACCCAAAAGAATATTGTGAGACTGCAAACAAAAAAGAATTCCAGGGATCAGTATCTGAGGAAATCAGAAACTGTTTGGAATTCCAGTGAATGGTTCCGGAAGTTGACCATAACTAGGAACCCATGTCTGGGTTAGTTCCTGGTGAACATTGGCTTTTAGAGGTGAGGATGGCGCCTGCCAGCTTTGGAGAGCAACACATTTCAGGATCCCTTGTGTACTGCTCTCATAACATCGATCACTTCTTTTTAGAATAATTCCCATAACTAGGCTGAAAATTCACCTTTGAAACTTGTGCATGCCTAACATAATGCTTTGCTCCCATTAGACAATCAAATGATGAATTGTTTCATTCAAGTGAGCAGTTTTATGGTCACCTGGGGCAAGAGTCCTGACTAAGAGTAACATAGTGGGCAATTCGTATTTGAGGTCTCATTTGGAGCAGACAAGTCCATAGAGACAAAAAGTAGATTGGTCTACTCCCTCGGGCTTTGGGAGGGGTGGGGGGGAAATGGGGAGTGACTGCCAGTGGGTACCGGGTTTCTTTCTGGGCTGATGAAAAATTTAGAAAATTGATTGTGGTGATGGTTGTAGCTCTGAATAGCACTGAACACTTTATATGGATAAATGGTGTGGTATGTGAATTATATCTCAATAAAGCTGCTTTAAAAAGGAATGGGAAAGGCCGGAGGATTTGCCAGGGGAATTTCTATGATGTATTGTTATTTTATATCTGAAGCTCTTAAAAAGCTTTGAGAGTCACTTAAGAATCAGGAGGGCCCAGAATCCTGAACCCTACCAGGTTCTCCTTTGAGCTGTTCTCCTTAAACCTTGTTACTTGCCCAGACAGGATATGTTACCAAAAAATTGAGAAGAATAAATGGTCTCAGTTCCCATTGCCTGCAAATCTTGGTTGGATACGTTACTGGGACGGTTAGAGCAGTGGTGTAACTTGACATCGTTGGCGTGGGAAGGAGGGAAGAGGCATGATGGAAGGCTCCATAGATGACCTCAGACTGCAGCCCTCCAAAAGGTGTATGTCAGTTGTGAATATGTGGTTATGAATTATTCTGGAAGGAGGTTCTTTTATCACAGTCTCAGAGAAATCTTTTGCACCCCTCCCCAAAGAAAAAAGAGGTAAGCTTTAAAATTTTGAAATAGAAAATGCAGACTTTAAAAAAAATACCACTTCCTAATTTAAAATAATTTTGTTTCACTGGTTGGGAAAGGAGGAGTGGAGAGAGGACAGGAAAAGGAAAGAGAGAGAGAGAGAACACTAATTCCTGATTTCTGAAAGGAAGAAGCAGCATTTCCTAAGGTGTAATCTAAATTAGACTCAGTAGAGCAGGAAGGACTGATTGAATCTGCTTGTTCTCTCTTCCTGTAATCATTTTAGGAAAGGGTATGGTTTATAAGAATAAGCGTCAACTCTGATGAAGCAAATGAGATGAATGAGAAAGCCATACTTCATCTAAACACTGCAAATCAATGTTATCCCTCCTCACCCTCTCATTGAAGACGCCTGCCACATGAATGATTCATGGTGAGCCATCAACTCAGCACAGTCACTCTGCTAGAACACCAAGGGTTTGCTTACACATAATTACTCAGAACTGAGTAGGAGGAAATCCCTGTCTTGGATCATGGGAGATAATGGAATTCCAACTAAGGATGCCCTTGGCAAAGTAGAAGGACTTTCCCTTGGACCTTTGAAATCCTTAATGAGTTGAATCATGTCAAGTAACAAAATAAACAAGGATGGGAAACATCAGTTGGGTTTGGTCCAAAGTCTAGCCTGCTTAAGGCTGGGCTTCCCCCATCACTGCTTAAACATAATACAGTTTTCTATCAGCCAAGCCTGCGGTTTCATTTCATTTTTTTTTTTTTTCCTAAATCAGATTTCAAAAGCCAGATACTAGCTGATGGTAATTAGTAGGCTGAATTAGTAGGTTGAAGTTTATTCTTACCATTCTTTCCAGGCATGCATAATTTTTGTGAAGAGAAAAGAAAATCCAATTATCCCCAAATCCAGCCAGTGTGGCTCATCTGCTCTTGTGTTAGATCTTTAGAAATGGTTCTTAACAATTGAAAGGAAGACCTATGATATTTGAGAACAGTGTCTTGTAACCTCATTTATAATATTAAGGAAAAGAAAGCTCAGTCTTGCGATCATTTCCATCCCTCTTCACGAAAATCTGACACAAGAAATATCGATTCTGTAAAACGTGTGACATAGAGGCTTGTTCATATCGTAAGGAATTTACTGGTGATTTTATTTCTAAGTTCCCTCTTACATTTTAAACAATTCCCTTAAAAATGCTTGACTTGAAATTTTCCAGGACCACTTACACAATGCAAACTAGAAACATCTGATATAATGTTGAAGGACAGATTTTTCACATCAGGGAAGGTAGGAATTTATACTCAACTTTGCAAAGGTTGGGTCTATGACAAAAGATTCAGTCAATCAAATAATCTCACTAATGAAATTCCTTCTTGAAATGCTGGTTAATTTTGGAAACTTCACTGATCTTTGAGTTCCTGCAAAGACTTTAGTATTACAAAAGTAAATATTAAATAAAATTTTGGTAATAAAATATACCCTTTATCGTTTGGATTAATATTGTTTAGGTCATATTTTTCTTCTACCCATATTTATATCTAAGGAATAAATATGGCATGGAAGGCAAACCGTATCCAAGCTGCTTTTTTTTTCTTTTATCATTTTTTGCTCAAGAAAATTTTCTTATTCCAAACAGTGAAAACTAATTGAAAAAAATTCCAGTTTACATTTTTAAATGAGTCTGTATCGAACCTTGTGACAAAACCATTAGTTCAAGGACAATTTGCGTATATAATTGATCTTCATCACCCACCTTGTTTCTGAACAGATATATTGTTGGGTTCAAATAACTTCATGTCACAGACAAGCAGAAGGACAATCCCAAGATGGCAAGACCCTCTTTAGCTTCAGGGAATTTTTTTTTTTATTTTACTAAATTTGTGGCAAGACATTGATTATGGACAGAATTTTACAGTCATAAAAGCTTTTTTCTTGTCTGGATAACAGTTTGATCATACTATGTTTCTACTAAAGGACTTCTAAAAGACTCTGTGGGAGCAGAAATGGGAATAAGACACAACCTCTGTTTTTAGGAAATCACAGTTTAGGGTAGAACGTGGACATGTTAACATACGTGTGAAATAACACATTGTAGTAAGGGCATTCGAGATTTAATTAAGGAAGAGATTTATTTAAGGGAAAAACATAACCAGAAGAGATAATAGTTGATTGGAACCTTGAAGGATAGGCAAGAGGCTACCATAAGAATTTGAATTTTGTCTGGTAAGTTTATTAATGTATATTACAAGCCTTCAAACATAATTATTAAATGAAGAGCTAAGAAGATGCTGTGCAGCTTTTCTCCCCCCGACTCATTTGTCTTCCCTAGTTTTTTTTTACAACAGCCTTATGAAGTTCCTAAGGCTACTAGTGCTTTACAAATAAAATACAGACCCGAACGAAGCTGATCCAGTAAGCAGAAGATATGAAACTGTATTCATTCTTCTGATTCTAAGGTCTTTGTTCTTTCTACTCTGCCTTCCTACTCCCTCACCCTTCTTTTGAACTTCCTGACCGTTCCTATCACAAGGTGAACTCAGAACAGATACCCAGCAACAATTACTTATTGATAAACAGAGGCATATAGTTTTGATGCCAAAAAAATTCTTTTTATTGGAGTAGAGTTGCTTTACTCTGCTGTGTCAGTTTCTGCTGTACGGCAAACTGAATCATCCATACATAAATATATATCCCCTCTTTTTTGGATTTCCTTCCCATTTAAGTCACCACAGAGCACTGAGTAGAGTTCCCTGTGCTATACAATAGGTTCTCATTAGTTATCTATTTTATACATATGATGCCAAATTTTTAAAAAATTTATTTATTTATTTTTGGCTGCGTTGGGTCTTTGTTCCTGCATGCAGGCTTTCTCTAGCTGCGGTGAGCGGGGGCTACTCTTTGTTGTGGCGCGCAGGCTTCTCATTGCGGTGGCTTCTCTTGTTGCGGAGCACGGGCTCTAGGCACTCGGGCTTCAATAGTTGTGGCTCGCGGGCTCTAGAGCGCAGTCTCAGTAGTTGTGGCGCATGGGCTTAGTTGCTCTGCGGATGTGGGATCTTCCTGGACCAAGGCTCAAACCCATGTCCCCTGCATTGACAGGCTGATTCTTAACCACTGTGCCATCAGGGAAGCCCTGATGCCAAAATTTTAATACAGATTTTCCAAACACTCCAGAGCCTCTAAACTGGGCCTTTATCCCTCTTAAATACTTCCTCAATCAGGGCTAAATTGCTTGCTTGTATGAAAACAGAAGTATGTAAACTTTAAGCAGCCAACAGTGGCCCTTGTTGAAGAATCTCGCCCTGAGCTCTTGTCAGAGGAACGTTAGAAGCTGGAAGGAGAGGAGTGTCCACAGCCCTGTAGGAATTTCTCAGATGTCACTTATCTCAATGACGAATACTCTCAATGACTCTGTAAGTTTTCTCTGCAGCCCTAGCTCAGGGTGTGGGAACTTCTGGTTGCCCACGTGCTTACTTTCCAAGGTTCCAGGTCACAGCAGGGATTCTAATTTCCATGACTGCATTCATGCGTCCGTTGAATTACTCCTTTCCAGAAGGAACTGAAAATTTTTGATTCATTGTCAAGGTTTCCCAGGTGTTTGTATTTGAGCACACACCTACGGTTAGTCGACTGGCAAGAAGTGGGGTGGTGACTGGGGAGAAATTCTCTGCCTTGAATTCTTGCTTCTCTTTCAAAGATATTCCTAGAACACTCCATTGACCCTTTGTGCTTGGGACGATGAAAGACATTCCTGGGTGGGCTGGTGTATTTTACACGATGTTCTCAGATGCTTTCCATGAATGACTCAGGCAAGTGTAAGCTGCACAGAATTCCGGTGCAGAGGAAGGGAGAGAGCGGTACTCTGCTCAACCACGGGTGTTCTCCTTCTGAGCAAGCTGAGTAATGCTGTGCTGAAGATGACTTGTCCAAGGAGAAGCCAGGGAGTAGGAGTCAGGCTCTCTGACTTTAAACGTCAACATAAATGGAACAAATATGGGCAGGTGATTTAACTTCTTTGGGGCTCATTTTCTAATCTGTGAAGCAAGGAAATGAATACCTATTTGCTCATTTGTTGTGATGGGAAAGGTTAGGTGCAAAACCAGGTTGACCAGTATTTATTGACTGTTTGGTGAAAGAAGAGTGGCTGAAAATACTTGCAGTCATTAGAAAAGGTGCCTGAAGGAAAAAGAGATTGTTCAACCCATGTTTAGTGTCTGGTACTAGGGATATGGTAGTACCATACTACACTACGGTAGTACCAGACACACAAAAATATGGCAAGATGTGCTCTTGCCCTCAAGGGCTCACATGGTAATTTAAGAGATAGACATTGAATAATTAACTGTGCATTTAATTATACAATTAAAATTGTGATAAGTACCACAAAGAGGATTATGGTATTAATATATGAGAATAGAAGAAAACTTAGTCTAGTCTCAAGAAGCTGTTCTATATGGGAGCGACATTTAAGTTGAATTATGAAAGATGAAAGGTAAAGAGGGAAGTGGCAAAGATGTGGGAGATGTTTTTAGGAAGAAGAGGCACTGCATATGCAAAGGTTTGTGAGGCAGGAAGGCACATGGCAGGAATGTGGAATTGAAAGCAGGCCTTTGGGGCAAGAACAAAAAGAACGAGGGATGGGAGAGTGGTACCAGATAAGGCTGAGAGCTAGGTGGGAACCAGTCCAAACATGGCCTTGTGGGACAAGGTAAGGATTTGGAATGTTTATCTTTAGAAAAATGGGAAGCCTTTACAACCTACAGATCAGAGAAAACAATTGCAAACCATATCTTTGATAAAGGGTTCATTTCCAAATATATAAGGAACTCCTACAACTCAGTAGTAAAAAAATGAATAACCTAATTAAAAAATAGACTTGAACAGATCTTTCCCCAACGAAGACAAACACATAGCCAACAGGTATATGAAAAGCTGCTCGGTGCCACTGATCATCAGGGAAATGCAAATCAATACCACAGTGAGGTATTATTTCACACGTTAGGGTGGCCATTATGAAAAAAAAAAAAAGACAAGTGACGGTGAGGATGTGGAGAAATTGGAACGCCTGTACTCTGCTGGTGGGAATGCAAAATAGAGCAGCCACTATGCAAAACAGAATTGAGGTTCCTCAAAAAATTAAAAATAGAATTACCATATGATCCAGCAATCCCACTTCTGGGCATTAATCCAAAAGAAATGAAATTAGGATCTCCAGGAGATATTAGCACTCTCACATTCATTGCAGCACTATTCACGGTAGTCAAGATGTAGAAACAACCTAAATGTCCAACTACAGATGAATGGATAAAGAAAATGTGGTATGTACATACAGTGGAATATTATTCAGCCTTATAAAAGGAAGTCTTGTAATATGTGGCAACTTGGACAAATCTTGATGACATTATGCTAAGTGACATAAGCCTGTCACAGAAGGACAAACACTGTATGATTCCACTTATATGAGGAATCTAAGACAGTCAAACATACAGGAGTAGAGAGCAGAATGGTGGTTGCCAAGGGGTAGGGAGAGGAGAAAAGGGAAGTTGTCGTTCAATAGGTATAAAGCTCAGTTATGCAAGATGAGTAAAGCTTAGAGATCTACTGTACAGCATTGTGCCTGTAACTAACAACACCATGCTGTACACTTAAAAATCTGGTAAGAGTAAATCTCATGTTAAATGTTCTTACCACAGTAAAATTTAAAAGAAAGAAAAAAAATAAAGAAAAATGGGAAGTCTTTAAAGGGTTTTAGTGAGAATGACACAATCAGATGTTTTTTATCACACTGAATTCATGCTGGAGAATGAATTACTGAGGTGTGAGTGCATGAAGGGAAGCCAGAAAGGATATTTTGAAAAAGAGACTTTCAGTTCCTTCCTGCTATGGAACAGGAATCCAGTGTCCCCATTCTGGTGTCTTTTTTCAGGCTTGACCTCTTGAGTAGATTCTGAAATTTTTGTTCTCCTCTTTCACACCCATAAGACTTAATTTTCTTATATTCTATTCTTTCCAAACCTCTGTATGGTAAAGAAAATATGATTGCTTCTTGATATGATCTTGATGGGAGATACACTAACCTTCCAAGTAATGTAGCTGAATTCTAACAGTGCTGTTACTATCTTTCCTGATCATCGCACATTTATGAAGCAAATATAACCTATAAAGAAAAGTCAAGGATAGATAAATAGATGATAGATAGATCGATCATATCAATTAATATGCTTTTAGCTGCAAGAAACAGAAATCCCACATAATAAGAAGGCTTAGGGCAGGGTAGTTCTAGGTTGGTTCATTTGAAGACTCATCATTATTTTAGGGATCTAATTGTTTTTCTTTTTGTATTCTACTGTTCTCAAGCTCTCTTGATGGTGCAGAGCTAGACGTAGCACTATTACTAGCATACCCTATCATTCCAGATCCAGAAAAAGGGTTCATCTCTTCCAGATGTATCTTTCTGAGAGAAAAGAAATCTTCCTCAGAAGCCTCCGCTGACTTTATTCATGTCTTATACTAAGTCATTCACAGGGGAATGGGATTATTATGCATTTCAACTATTAACTAAATTATCTTAAACTTATTAAAATTCTCATCCTAGGACTGGAATTGAAGGCAGGTTTTCCTGAAGCAAGAGGCTTTCGTGGTCCCTCGATACAATTAGGATCTCTTATTAAGGGAAAATGGTTGTTGGTGTCTAGAACATCAATAGTGACAGCCTCACACATAAAAATTAAAGGTAAATCACAGAACAATTGAGCAAATGAAGGATCTCAAAGTGTTGTCTTCAGAACTGCAGCATTAGCAACCCCCGTGAGCTTGTTAGAAACGCAACTTCTCCAACCTATTCAGGGCCTGCTGAAGCAGAATGGATGGCCATGGGCCCAGCAGTCTGTGTTTTAAAAAGCTTACAAGGATGGACTTCCCTGGTGGCGCAGTGGTTAGGAATCCGCCTGCCAATGCAGGGGACGTGGGTTCGAGCCCTGGTCCAGGAAGATCCCACATACTGCGGAGCAACTAAGCCTGTGTACCACAACTACTGAGCCTGTGCTCTAGAACCTGCGAGCCACAACTACTGAGCCTGCATGCCACAACTACTGAAGCCCGTGCGCCTAGAGCCCGTGCTCTGCAGCAAGAGAAGCCACCGCAATGAGAAGCCTGCACACCACAATGAAGAGTAGCCCCCTCTCGCTGCAACTAGAGAAAGCCCGCGCGCAGCATGGAAGACTCAACGCAGCCAAAAATAATTAAATAAATAAATTTAAAAAAAAACTATTAAAAAAAAGAAGCTTACAAGGGATGCACAGAAAAGTTTGAGAAGCACTGCTATAGAATTAGAGAACATGTTAGAAGGTTGTGTCACCCACAACTTGGCACTTGCCATTGGCACTTGCCATCTACCTCTACAAGGTTTAAATTATGAGCCACTGCAGCTGCTGACCTTCAACGCCCCCTGAAAGGAGTTCAGGGTGGAGACCAGACATGAGGCACTCCGTTCTGGAAAAAACTGGCAGAACAGGTCTTCAGATAGATATTTTCAGGACATGATTTTATGAGCCCAATTCTTGCATCTCCTCATATCTAGAAAAGCGCTAAACTCCTTCATGGTGACGACTGCTCCTTGTGACTAGCAGAGACCTTCTGCAAAAAATGTGTGTTTGATTGCATGTACTCCCCCTTCAGCATCACATATATACGAACCTTCCCCCCTTCTTCTTTGGAGCAGTTTCTGAGAGCTATCTGAAATGCCGTCTCTCGGGCTATAGCCCTCATGTTGTCCCAAATAAAACTTAACAGTAGTACAGGTCTGAATCATCAGAACCTTGGCAACACCTTAATATTTCAAAGTTGTTAACAACTATCTCTAGGGGCAAGTCTGTGTTTACTGAGTTATGACAAATTTATTATAAAGAAGGAAAACAAGTGTAGCCAGCCATCTTAAAAAATGTCCCAACCACTGCTTCTCAATATAGAAAGACTAAAGCTACATACATTTGTCATACAACAAATCTCATCTCTGTCCCCTGAAATTCCCCTAATTTCATTCATTAGAAGGGGATTTAAAAAAAAGACTTAAAGAGCACCTTACAGCAGCATTCAGTTTTCCTATGAAGTAACTCAGCATCTTAAATATTATGTACACTTCGTTTTTTCTTTTAGTAAGCTAGATACTGGCTTCAGAGTTTGTGGAAGTGGAGGGAAAACAACACACTCAAAACTACTCTAGGAATCTTCCTTTGGCAGAATAGTAGGTATCCAAGTTAAAAAATAGGAGGGTCATTTTGTTGCTTTGTTTTCCAAAATTTAAATCGTTTTTTGTTCCCCTTCTACATAAACCTCAGTCACCACTCCTGAGTGGAGATGGGCAGAGGCTCTGGCCGCTGCTCCACCGGCTTTCCCAGCAGCTGCTTTCTTATTGCTGCAGCAAGGCTTGAATAGATGTATGTCAACAAGGACTTCCCCAAAACGGCCTTTATAGATAGTGCCACAGTGTATTTTCTGTCTTTTCTAGTATGTGAGATGTAAAAAGGAAAACACTGGCGTTCTGTTAGAGCCAGAAGCCATCTCTGTATCTGAGCCGTCATCTGCCTGGTCACTATGACAAGGAGATTGAGCTGGAGAGGCACCTAAGGTGGTACTGTGAACATCAGAATGGTGACACTTAAATTCCTTCTGCAGTTTACTGATCTGGTTGCTTTTTATCTTGTTTCCAGATAGAGTTTTCACTTTCTTTGGTTTCCGTGTAGTCTTTAGACTGGGTCCTGCCCTTGCATCTACCACATGATTCCAGTTTTTTTTTTTTGATCCAGCTGGCAATTTCTTCCATCTTTTCACAAGCAGGACACCGGCATTACAGATGTCTCCTGAACGAGTCTCATGTAACCCAAAACAGCTCTGTAAGTCCTTTTCATAGCGTTAACTGTCAGCGAATCGAGAACTGGAGGATTTAGCTCTGCAAGTATAGCAGCCCTCTATACTTCCCTACACCTTTGGCTTGCGAAAACCAAACATCATTTCTTCTGGGCAATAGTCTTAGTATGCTTTGAAGGACACCAATAGTCCCTCCAATGTAATAACTTCCCCAATTCCACTTTCTAGATTCCTTCTGGGTAGTAAAGTGTTTCTTATAATCAAAAATACCTTTCAAAACTCAAAATGCCACTGGATGGACCCCTGGGCACGCGACGACCGAGACAGAGGCACCCAGGCAGCAAAGAGAACAGCTCCCGGCGGCTCGGGGGGTAAACGCAGCATCTGGGGTGGGAGGGAGAGTTCCGGCGGAGAGCTGCCCGCCGGGGCGGGCCGGGGCGGGGTGGCCGGAGGGAAGGGCGTCCCGAGCCGCCGCCTCCCTGCCCTGCGCCTGGCCCTCTTCTTAAGCTGCGGTTCTCAGATTTGAGTGTGCATCACCGGGAGGGTCTAAACAAAAGCCCAGCTTCCGATCCAAGTAGGTCCACAGAGGTGCCTGAGAATTTCATTCTTAACAAGTTAGGCTATTGGTTCAGAACCACACATAGAAAACCACTGAAATACTATTTAAGATTCTTGAAGTTAAACTATTTTTTTGGTTTTTTGTATTTTCCACTTCTCCTTTGATATCCCATCATACACACACACACACACACACACACACACACACACACACACACACACCCTGTAAGACCTAGAAATTTTTCCGTAGTATAGTCCAGGAATCTTGTGATAATTGATGGCTGAAGATAGCTAGTGTAACACCAGCTCTGTTACCCCTCATGCCGACCACCCAGTATACTTATAACATTAGAAGGGCAAAGAAGGAAGGCCTACAGGTGTGATGATTCTTTTTTGTTTACCAAACAAAGGAATGGGAGCGTCTTAAAATTCAAGCTACAACATAGGTATTCTACTAGGAAGCAAATAAGGAAAGAAAGACAAGCCATAACCAAAAATTAGTTTTTTTGGTAGTTTTAGAGAATAGCATGCAACTCTAACAGAGAAATTGGATACATGATGTCCTGGAAATAAAACTGACTAATAATACATAAGAATTGGAACAAGCTGTGAGACCTACGTTTATCAATATTTCAAAAAGGATAATCAATTTTACCAAAGACAGCTGAAGCTGGACCAACTGAAAAAAGGGGGACTAGGGTATGAGGTTAGAGTCATTTTCTAATGTTTTGATTCTATAGGTTTTCATTTGGAAGAAAAACATAGTTCACGAACTATGTGTGTGAAGATTAGTATTGCAGAGTAATTTTAAGTTTTAAAATATATATACATTTTTGAAAATAAAATTTATTTTATTCCAAGTATAAAAGAATAAAAAGATGAATACAGCATTTTTGGAAAATTTTTGGAAAATTTAAAACTAAAATTTTAAAATGTTTACCCATATTCTCACCTTACAAATACAAGTTTTACTATCTGGCTGTATTTTAGTCTTTTTTCTAAGCATCACTTTTACATAATTTTGGTACAAAATTGACACGTAATTTTTACAGTGTTTCTTTTTCTAAATATTATAACGAATGTTTACCATTATTCAAATATTTCATTAGCATATTTAATGTCTAAATACACATTCATAAAGTATCACAATTTATTTAAATTTCCTTTATTGTCAAACACTTTGTCCCCCCCCCCCTTTTTTCGCTATTGTAAATAGTACTACAATGAGTACATTTGTACATAAAACTCTCTCTGTATTTAAGATGATTTTTTTTTTTTTTTTTAAGATGATTTTTTTTTGGATAGATTCCCAGGTTTAGGATTACTTGTCTCAGCCTTGGACATTTAAAAGACCCTTTCTACATGTTGTCAAATTATTTCCCAAAGAGGCTATAACACCTTTTTTCTCTTTCTCACTAGCAATACTCTATGTCCAGTATTGAGCACTCTGAAATTTTTTATCTCTGCCAGTTTGACAGGAAAAAATTATGTCTTGTTTTGTTTTTATTTGCATTTCATTGTTTACTAATGAACTGAATCTTTTTCATGTTTGCTGATGAGAGACATTTTCTCTTGTATGCATTTCCTAACATTTAATTCAGTTAATTTTCAATTATATAAATATTTTCATATTTATTTATGAGAAAAAATGAGTATGGATTTTAAGAATTTTTAAGAATATAGATTTTTAAGAATTTAATAAAATAAAACCTGAAAATACATAAAACAATTTAGTTGGTGTTAGAGAACCGAGTATTATACACAGAAGAGCTTGTGGTTCCAATTTTCATCTTTGGAGCTCAGATTTCAGTACTGTGTTTGAGGAAAATAATTTCAAAGAAAACAATCGTCACATTAGGATAACTATATGCCAGTGCACTTGAAATCTTCCCAGCCTAAGCACAACATGAAAGACGTGGCCGATTTAGAGACTGTCACCCTCAAATGGAAGAAGTTTGCTCCACATTAAATGGTTTATGTTCTTTCCTTATGATCAAACTATTAGGGGGAGAGGGTCTAAGTGTTCAGTGCAAACATCCTAAGTAACTGCCCCACCGTTTCCCAAACCCTTCACTGACCACAAGAATGAAAACATCTATCAATCCATTGCTTACTAAACACTGCCTGGAAGAAAGCAAGCTTGTTGATTTTGGTCGGTTTTCAAATTTCCTTTGCCTGTGGAAAGGTGACAGAAAGGGTGTCAAAAAGGCCAATGCAACACCTGGATATGAACTGCATCAAGATTCACCCTTTGGAAGAAATACTTGGCCTTGGTCAATGGGGCAATTGATCTCTGGGGCTATTGACAAAAGCCATAAATGTATGCTCATTATTCTTGTTCTGTCAACAGCCTTTGACATTTCTATTTGGCCCATCATAGATCAGTCATGGGGAAATACAAGGTAAGTGACTTGCTTTCCCTTAAGTTCAGAAATTTAAAGTATCTTAGAAATCGAATTCTTTACAATTTAGTACTTTTGCTTTAGGTCTTTCTCAAGAGGTGAAGCATAGTTAATGCTCTACATACATGTCTTTATGTAAATAGTAAATAAATATATAAATATATATTTATTTTTTATTTTACAAATAAATATATGTCTATATTTAGTGGAATTTTTTTCTATTTAAGACAGTGCTGTGATGATGTTCTATATAACATTCTGTTTATTAACCTTTATTAGAAGAAATTTATAAATTTTAGAAGAATAAAAATTTTGAACAACCAATCATGTGCAACTTTAATGTCCATGCTTCTGAAATCTATTTTATTTGTATCAGTTCGCATCAATGATATTAAGTTTCCTTTAGAAAATGAGAGCAGTGCTGATAAGGAGAAAACAATTACTTCATAAAAAATACAAAGATGAAACTCTTCTAACATTTAAGTATCTATGTTCAGTATGGAAGTGTTTGTGTGTAGCTATCCTAACTTTCCTGTCTCCTTTTCCTGCATGTCCAGTAGAGCATATACAAAAAATTTAAAATACGAATTCCCAATTTCCCACATCTCCTTTGGGTGCCCCTTTTGCCAGCACTCCTCTTCGATGTGGATCGTCTCCAGGGAATCTTAATGGCTTTTGTTTCCAAAAGTCTATGCCCCTAAGGCAGTAGTTCTCCATAAAGGGCAAATGCACCAGGGCCATTTTGGCAAGGTCTGGAGATAATTCTCAGTTTCCACAATTGTGGGTGCTACTGGCATCTCGTGAGTAGAGGCCAGGGATGCCACTGAACATCCTACAGCGAACAGGACAGCTCTCCATACCCCCCAACAAAATATCCAGCCCCCAAAGTCAATAGTGCACCAGTTGAGAAACCCAGTGCTTGAGCAACAGTCAGGACTCTGTGCAAGGACAAAACAAATGTGAGGAATATTATAAGACAGTTGATCTCTCCCCTGCTACAGAAAATGATTCATTTGGATGAGAAAGGAGACAGGATGGATGGGAGGAAGCAAGATGAACAGAGATAACCTTGGGGTCCCAGAAAGACATGTACTTCCTCCACCTCCATTCCCTGCCTCTGAGGTTGGGTCTCAGGAAGATAGGGGATGGCTGTGTGTTTGGTGTAGGCAGATGGGACCATAAGGAAATGACAATTCCTATGCCTCAGCACAGAAGCAGCAGAAAGTGTGGTTCCCTTGGCCCGGCTTGGAAGAAGCATAGAGAATGCCACTTCTGAAGGAGACTTGAGCATGGGAACAAGAGACGCCTCAGCGGCTACCACGTGGGCCAATGACTGAGGCCCAGATGCGCTGATGGATATCTTAGCAGAGGCCAGTCTTGTACCCCTCTAAAGTCCCTGGAACATAGATACGACCCTGGAAAAGTGGGGTAACCCAAACTGACTAGCCCCTCACCCCAATAAGAGAAGCTGAAAAATGAAACGGATTTAAATTTTTATGTTACGTGTACAAGTTGCACGTCAGACATTGTGGCCCATGATCAGTACATGCTGCAAGTGGAAGTTCCGTTCCAAATTACTCAGATGATTGGAGATATATAAGTTTAACTCAACTAATTTAACTGAAAACAATCCTCCTTTTCATTTTGTTGTATTGAGTCAGAATAGGTATTACTAACCATTCAACATGATATTGGTGTTTGATTCTGAGATCCCCACCTCTTCCATTACCAAAAGTGTTTTAGAATTTTACTCTGTGTTTGTGTATCAGGCCCAGTGACACAACTGAAGACAGTCTGGCAGGTTTAAAACCAGGGCTAGCTTAGTATAACTACCTGGTTCAAACCCATTTCACATATTGAATTGCTATAATTTTAAGGAGAGTTTAATTTTTTTTTAAAAAAAATCATTATCTGGTATGACAAATATAGTTTTGTGGTATTTGATCTGGCTCATTTTTTTAAAATGTAAGATTATGTAACAAGCTGTCACTGACACCTCTGTTAACTAAAGCCAGTATTATCTTTCAAGGGTGTCACTGTTCTATTGATATGAGTCTCCACCCAGAAACCTAGGAAATTTACCCAACTATTCATCAAGAATTCTGGACACCATTATCAAAGGAACAGGACACGTGTTGGCAGAGGACACAACACCCTCTGCTGCCAGTTCCGGCAACGATCCAATGTTTGTGCACCAACCCCCAGCCAGAGGAAGGCTTTTTTCCTATAGCACATCTACTACATTGTCCCCTTTGGATGCAAGCTGGTCTTCTCCCTCTGTTAGTAAGCAATCTGTTTATTTGCTTTTGCCAAATCATTTGGTGTCCTTACCTCTCATTGGAAACTAGATGTTAAGATGAGAACCTGGGAATTCGCCTTCCTCAGTGAAGACAATTATTTATTAGACAATCCTTGACAGCATACTCTTCTGCCACAGCAGCAAGTTGACTTGGGGATAACTGACACTGATACGCACCCTACTTTCCTTCCAGCAAATCTACATCTGCGTTGGGTATCCTTTCCCAAAGCATCACCGCTTAAGGCTATCTATTTATTTACATTGATAATGCCTCCGTTTATTTTTTGAGGCTCTGGGACATATTATACAAATTCAATAATAAAAACACTGCCCTGATATAAAGACATTTCTTGGAGTCCAGAAATAACAAGTTCAATCAGCGCTCAAAGTTACATAAAAGCATTTCTAATCTAAAGTCAATCTCCTCTCCTCTACACAGTCTGGAACTACTGGAAATGTGCCATGGTTTCTTCTCCTCTTGGGTTATACAGAAGTTGCTTTACTGTTTATTCTGGAACTGTTTATGGGAACATCTCTGACATGTCAAAGTGAAAGAGATTAGAGTGATTCCTGATCTGCCTAGAACTTTATCTAGCATTACCCTTGGCACTTACTGAAATCTTATACCAGTTGGAATCACCATAATTTTACAAAAGTGATATCACTGCAAAATGTCATTTGTAGAAGAAAAGAAAGTCAGAAGGGTCTTAAATAGATTCTCAGGAGAAATGTTATGGTATAGAGGAGGAGATGTATTGAGCAGAGGCTTCATAATTGTCTTCATATTTATGGAAAGTTATCATAGTTAAAGTACTTATATTATCCTTCATCTATGAAGAAAACACCAGGGAGGGGAAAGCCAGAATTTATGAGTAAGAAAAAACGGTACCAGTAGTAAAGATGGTTGGCAGCATGACATCATGGAAAGACTGTGGATTTTAATGTTAACACACCAATAAATTAGAATCCCTAGTATGTCAATATTATTAAGTATTAGATCTTGGGTGAGAAATTTACTTCACTTTTCTCATAAAATAGGAAGTAGTGATGCAGAATTTTTGGATGGCTTAAATGAGACAAGCATATTAATGCACTGAGCACAATACCTGACAAGGAGTAAAACCTCAACTATGATGGTTTTTTATCTGACCTTTCTGGTCTTTGATTGATTTTAAAAGTTAATGACTTTCTGATTTTTTGACCCAGAGGTGTTGATAGTCACATGAGTCTGACAATAGTCCCAGACCCACAGAATAATTTAGGTGGTTGAGATGAAAAAAACCCACAACTTTTCAGTAATCTGCAGCTCTCTGAGTAGATAGTTCTCAAACTTACCCCCGGCAGAAAGGGCTGGAGAGCTTAGCACTTCCTACAGTAATGTCACCCCACAAACTACTTTGCTTAGCTCTCTCCATCTATGCTTCAACTCTTCTTGCCGAAGATCCAGCACTTAAATCCTTCTCTATTGTACCCGAACTTGCATTGCTCACACCTCCCCTCCCTGCAACTTTCACTCCATTCTCGTCTTTCTTCAGCCCCCAATTACTCTTTTCCTAACGACCTTCAAAAGAACTGTCCCAGAGAAAGACAAATATCATATGATATCACTTATATGTGGAATCTAAAAAATAGTACAAATGAACTTATTTACAAAACAGAAACAGACTCACAGACATAGAAAAATTTATGGTTACCAAAGGGCAAGGGGGGGGGTGGGATAAATTGGGAGAAGGGGATTATCAGAGGCATGCTGTTAACAGATGCTACGTAAGATAGATAACCAACAAGGAATGGAAAAAAATCAGAAAGGAGTATAGATATATACATATATATGTATAACCAAATCACTTTGCAGTACACCTGAAATTAACACAATATTGTAAATCAACTATACTTCAGTTAAAAGAAAAGAACCGTCCCATGGTTCACATCATATGGAAATAAAATTCTCATGGTGACTGAAAAGTTATATGGGAAAAGCTTCACATAAGCTAAAATTTTGTATGGAACAAACTTTTGGTAAGAATGGATCACTATACAACTTCAACCTGACCTTCCAAACTGCCTTCTATTAGTGGTCTCAAAATCTCTATTAGTTCTTTTCTTGGTTCCTTAATAGGCCTATCTCACCCTTAACAGCCAATGTTAGTTTCCCATTATTAAACTCTTACATTGTGGCAGGCACTCTACAACAGCCTAATCTCATTGAATGGTTATTGCAATCCTGCAAAGTTGTCCCATTTTTACCTACAAGGAAATTGAGGCTTATAGAGATTACGTAACTTGCTCCAGATGGTCAACCTTGGCTCTGAAATGGAAGCAAAGTTTATGGTAAAAAACAAACAGGATGGACAGTTGATGAGAACATCTCCAGTGAACAGAGGAAAATTCTGGTAAAGACTGATTTATTTTCCACCATGTTTCAATGTGTCCAAGAACCTCCAAGATTTCTGTTTTCCATGAAGCATGTGATTATGCTTATTCTAACACCACTGAAACCATTTCTCTGACTTATAAAATCTTTTTACTAAAAATATCATTTCCACAAGTCTTGAGTCCAGTCATGGAAATAAGTGGTACCAAGCTCAGACGAAAAGGTTTTCCTTACCTATTTCCTATTACTATATGAAAAAAGTAATACTGAATTTTATTCTTAGGGTAGATAGACATCCATATATATATATATTTATGGCTTAGTTATATTTTGGCTTGGAGGTAGAGAGTTAAATGACATAATTCCTGGTTGTTTTTAGGATTGGCTAGTTATAACAGAAACTCCAAATAATTATGATTGAAAGAAGACAGATGTTTATTACTTTCTTTACCTTCAGTGTAAAAACTGAAGGAAGGAAGCTCAGGGCTGTTTTGGTGGCTCCATAGTTATTTGGGAACTTAGTGACTTCCAAATTTCCACTCCATGTTTCCCATAGTGTAGTTTTCATTCTCCTGGTCTAAGGTGGATGGATTCATTTCCTGGGGCTGCTGTAACAAGTAACCACAAACTTGGTGGCTTAAAGCAACAGAAATTTATTCTCTCACAGTTATAGAGGCTCGAAGTCTGGAATCTGGGATCAAACCAGGAAGGCTTTCTCTGGAGGCATCTTGGGGACAATCCATTCCTTGCCTCTTCCAGCTCCTGGTGGCCGTGGCATTTCTTAGCTTGTGGCCACACCACTCTAATCTCTGTCTCCATAGTCACATGGTCTTCTCTTTTTTCTGTGGCAAATCTCCCCTAGTCTCTCTCATAAAGATGGGTATATGATTGCATTTAGAGCCCACATGGATAATCCAATGTGATCGCCCTTTCTCGAGATTTTTAATTTAATCACAACCACAGAGTTCTTGTTTGTAATATTAGGTAACATTCACAGGTTCCAGGGACTAGGATGTGTATCTCTTTTGGGAACAGGAGGGGAGAGACAGCATCCAGATTACCACAATAGATCTCTAGCCATTTTATCCCTGTTTCGAGAAAGAGGACTGAGGAAGGGGAAGAGAAGGGACGCACCCACTCCCTTTAAGAACGTGTTTCAAAAATTGCAGGCATCATTTCCTCTCACTTTCCACTAGCCACATCTCAGTCACATGGTCACAGTTAGCTTCAAGTTAGGCTGGGAATTAAAGTCTTTTATTCCAATTGATTATGATCTCAGTTTTACATAGGAGGGCAGAAGAGATATTACAGGACAAATAACATCGGTTATCACCTGCCACTTTGGCCACCCAGCTATTCATATACACCTTTCTTTCCAGAAACCCTTCCTCCTCAGTCTCTCTCCAAGGGAGAGATTTCCAAAGTGCATCAAGTCTGGGATATCTGCATTGATGGGCGGTTATCTCATCTCTAACAGACACATACATGGCTCCACATAGTCCAGTGATCTGCCCCCAACAAAAATATACCTCAGTGCTCCAAAAACGTGGCATCCACAATTAAAAACTCCCATTTAGAAAATGGAGAATGGGAAGCAGAACCATCTTGGAAGTGATCGTATCTTGTTGGGCAGGAATAATGATGACTCCCTTCTTGTTAGTAGGGTAAGTTCCCAGTTTATTGCATCTGAAAGCGCCTTTGAGTGGACTTCCTTGATTACTGTTCTCCATGGCTCATCTGAGGTGGGCATTGGAGAGGGCACCCTTTAAAAATCTGTATGGCTTTTGTAGCCTGCCCCTCACTGGTACTGGTTCAGAGGTCAAATGTTTGGTTTCAGTCCCAAGCTTTTGGGATTGAACAGGATTTGGGTTTTTCTGGTAATATCATTTCTTCAAAAATCGAGTGGACTTCCAGTTTATTTGCTTCTGGTCAGTTCTATGTGTTAATAATGACAGATAAATATCTTGTAGAGTCAGAGTTTTTAAGAGTGAAGAGACACAGGTCTTTTACTTATTGCTTCTGGGCTCTCTGCCCATTCCCCTTTTTTCATGCTTCAGCCTGGTTTTCTTAAAGCCATATGAAACAAAGAACCAGGGTGGGAGACAAGACTCTTCATCTGATCTTTGCCACTGAGCTGGCTCCCATTGTCTGGCAGAGAAAGATTAACTACAGGTGCTTGGGAAAGTCTCAGAGGCACCATCTTATCTTTTGAGATGTCTGCACCTTTGCAGCCTTTACTTAAAACTGCTCCAGTCTGAGGTAGAAAAGCAGTTAGCTTTTTCAATCTTATAAGGTCCAAACTGCTGACTGTTAGGAATATGGACTTTGGACCCAAATTGCCTAGTTCAAACCAGGTTCCTCACTTATCAGATGTGCAACTGGCAAGTTACTTAACATCTTTGGTTCTCATCTGCAAAATGGGGCTAAAAACAGTATCTATTTCATTGTGTTGCTTGAAGATTAAGTCACTTAAGACATATAAAGCACTACAATGGTGCCTGGCACAGAATCAGCAGCGTGTATCCGTAGTTAGTATTAACTTACTAATATAATAGTACTGGACTCTTGGTCAACTTGTATTGCAGGATGTAGTCTCTTACCAGACTGATTAGTTCCCAAATGAGTTCACCTCTTTTGTAGACTCTCCTAAAGCAGCAAGAAGTAACAAACATAAGACCTCTTGAATTTTTCCTACGATTTCCCCTAATGCTAGAGCCATAGCCTGTGGTCTGCTTTCTAAGATGCCATAGGCATCATTTCATCAAATATTTTGCTGTAACATAACAAGAGTATTTAGCTTTTCACCTTCCATTATCTGAGGCATCAGTATCTACATTTTAGACTTTGTCACGACCAACTCTCTACTTTCAGGCATCCAATTCTGTATCCATTAGGGTTTATATTTGTCAGCTCCTAATAGAGATCTTAAATACAGGAAACATAAACAAGATGAATCTTCATTTCCTTTTGCAGAAAAGTCTGGATTGAGGTAGTTTAGATGATTCCACAGTGATTCAATAGTCAGATCTGGGGCACACGATGCTTCCAGTTTTCACATCACCATTGCAAGGATGCTTCCTTACCCTCACAGTTCAAGATAATAGCCAGCCATCACACCCATGTCCAAGCAGCAGGAAGGAGGGAGGGGAGAAGGAGGAAATGTTTCAGAAGTTGAGCACAACATATCCAGGACTTGTCACAGGGTCACACCTAGTCAGGGAGATTGAAAAATGTGGTGTTGCCTCCAGTGTGTTTGCCAAACCCCAAAGCAGACTTTCTGTTATCATAGGAGACAGTGAAAACAAGCCCTATGAGATGAACAGAAACCTCTGCCACATTCACTGAAAATGGTTGATTCTCTAGTTTAACATAATGTCTTTAAAAAATGCCTAACCCATGACCTTTCATTCTATCTTTATTCCCTACTACACAATAATGTAAAACCAGTGGGTGCTATGTATTCAATAAAAAATAAAACCCAATATCTTTTATCAAATGACAATTCTATCCTGAAATTGTTATGGTTTTCCCTTAGGATATAACCGCATTTCCTAAAATTGAAATTAACTTGCATTTGTATTTTAAAAATAAAGACCAAACTATTTGCATGTTTGTGTAACATACGGTTGGTAGAGGTTTATTTTATTTACACTAAAAAAAATACCTATTTTAACCCCTATGCTTCCTAAACTTGCATACAGCAAAATTATATTCTTAGAAGGTATAATGACCAAAATATCTGAGCTAAAAGGAAAATCAGGATATTCCAGTATACTGAATATTTAGAGGAGATGTGAAAGACTGAACAGCTTCCATTAAATTTTTTTCTTTTCCTTTTTCAGATTATCTTCATGAGAAAAACAAAATTGAATTAGCAAAAAACTAATATTTGGAGTTTTTAACTGCCATAAAACTTCAAATTAAAAAAAAAATTACAATTAGGTAAAGAAGACTAAGCAAAATATAAATGGCTTGTTTTGTTTCTTCATCAACCAACATTGCTGTATCTACGCCTAAGCTTTTTTATTTATTTTTTCTTTTTTTGGTTGGTTGGTTTTGTTTGGTTTTGTTTTGGGTGATGTTCAGCATTTTGTGTCCTGAAAGGAATTTTAATGAATGTAAAACAAAAGCACTGGTACCAAGCTGAGCCCAGTGGATGAATCAGGTATGCGTGTGTATTCACAGCACTCATTACTGACAATTTTCTTGTGCCCAAATGTCTGTCAATCAGACATGTCACCAGAGAGGCATATTTTTAAAAGATCTGGACACGTTTTAAAAAATAGGTAGACTTCAGAGATGGAATTAAAAGGAAATTTACAAGACCACTATGCAAGTCTGAAACGTTCTGCACAGTTTCCCTGTTTCAGACACAATGGAAGTAGAAGCAGGACCCGGCCTGAGAAAGCGTCTGCTTTGGACATAACTCTTCGACATGTCACTGAGATAAAGTGCTTCCTCGGAGCCAGGAGGCATTAACCATTTCCTTTTGCAGTCAGTCCAGTTCTTAAATAGAGTAACAGCTAATTTATTTTTTTCCTTCATCTTTAGAATACTAATGTGGGCCACAGGTATTCAGAGTTTATTGGTGTAACACATTTTACAACAAAAAAAGGAATTTCTATAAGTTTCAACAGGGTACAAAAGAGATATGACCCATTTCCACTGGTTAACACTTAGTTATATTTTACTTAACCAGAAAGGATTATATTTTACTTGTCCAGAAAGGATTCAAAGCAACCTATTGGTATTTTCAGTTTAACTCACTGCCCTTACCCTCATCTGAAGGTGACTTCAATACCTGAGTAACTCTTTCCAGGCCTCAGTTTTGCATGGTCTAAAACGAGGATGGACCTTCCTCAGCTTCTGCTTTAAAACTCTTCAAAGGTTCTTCATCCTCCATGGTCAAGTTCTTTAACATGGCGTACAAGCCCTTCATGCCCTCACCTCCTCCTGCCACCAAAGTTTCATGTTTTCCCTGATAGCGTATGGCTTAGCCAGAACGTTAAACAAAATATTTTAAAGAACATTCTAATGGAAAGAAAGCAGACCCACATGAAAATGAAGTTTAAATGATGACCAAATGGTTTGTTTAAGGTATTGGCCAATTGTGCGTTATTTTGTTACTCTTTGTGTGTATTAAAGTATTTGTGTCAAATTTTAGAATGATTAGTGCTTTTTTAATTTATAATTCATTTTTTTGTTTTGCACTGCCATATAGCAAAAACTTTGAATAGCGTAAATGTCCATCAAATTGTGGTTTGCTTAAATTAACTATAGTAGGTTATAATGTAGTGCATATATGGTATGATTTCATTTTACAAAAAAAAAATCAGTAATATATAAGAATATATAGAAATCATATAAAAGGGCTTGGAAAATATTTGGCAAGATAGTAATAGCAGTTATCTTTGAATGGGTGGGATTACTGTATTCTTTATTTTACCCTATTTTTGTTTTTTTCCTGCAGTACTAATTCATTGCTTTTTTTTTAATGAGGAAAAAGTAATAGAAAAAACTAATGAGGAAAGAAGCTACCTTTTAATGAATGAGAGGTTACTGTGTGCTGGGCCCTGTGGGAGCTTTTAGTTTTAATTGTCTGTTTTAATCCTCAATAATTCTGTGAAGTAGAGATGATGAATGTCATTTTATCAATGTGAAAATAGGATGCCAAGTTCAGGTTCAAGGCCATATTGTCGCTATGTCCAGACATGGGATTTGCACACAGACCAACCATGCTTCTAAATAGTCATTATATTTCCTGCTACTGATGGATATTTAGGTTGTGCTTTCAACTATTACAAATAGCCCAAGGAAGAAATAAATGCTAAGCAAGTAGTTCAAAATTTTAAAAAGCAAAATTAAAATTAAAAAGCCATTTTACAAATCAATAATGCTTCAAGCCATATGGACGATTTATTTCATAGTGCACCAAAATGAGCAAACTTTGAGGGGAAAAAAGTAACTAGCGACACTCATTTCAACAACAAAAAAATTTTTTAAGGAAATTGTTATGTTGATCATCTGTTCAAAAAAATTTAGAATCAAATTGCTTTAGAGACAAATTATCTAGAGTCCCCTGGCCCCCATAGGCAGTTACTTGGCACCCACTGTAGCCATTTTGGACTACTTCATACTTCCACATGTAGCGAAGAATGGTTGGAATCTTGACCTTCACACATGCCCTGGAATTCTCTTTCTACTACTTAGTAGCTCTTTTTTTTTTTTTTTTTTTTCTTAGTAGCTCTGATTAATTCTTCAGGGTTCTGACTCTACTCTCCCAACAGGCTTCCATTTCCAACTGAAGGTGAGTTAAGCTCAATTTCACTGTCCTCCCACCTCTGAAACACATAACAGCTAACATGGCAGATCAAGTGGCTAAGCCAATATGGCCTTGGCTAACCAAAACAGATCCAGCCACACAGAAGTCCCACTACAAACCTGCCGGAAAGATCATGTGTATTATCTCTCCAATAGGTACCTAAGCTCCTTGAGGACAGAGGGCACCTGATATTTAATTTTATGTCACAGGGCATATTAGCTATACTGGAGTTGAATTAGGATGGCAAATGGAGCAGTTCTCAAGCATATACACCTCTTTCTTTGGTCTAGAATGCTCAGGGAACTTCTTACCCATCACAGAATATGTGGTATTCACAGAAACAGTGGTTTGGTTACCCGTCTGATTTCCCTGGAACTCCAAAATGTCATGGGAAAGCGCATGGAACCTGCCCACCACTGGTGTTCGACATATGCAGATATACCTAGTAAAGGGACGGAGGTGGGGAGAAGAAGCCAGACTTCATTAGAAGACTGTGGGGCCCTTAAAGGAAAAAGCCTCAAGTCAAATCTGACAGGCAGGGCCTGACTCCTCAGTGGGCACTATGTGTGAAAGGGGAGCGAAGCGTATTAAAAAAATAAAATTAGAATATCACCAGTGGCCCAAGCATTTCTCAGTTAGATCCACCCCTCTGTACTAAAAGGCATTGAGGTGAGAAAGGTAGACATGTCCTCTGGTCTGTGGAGAGAGAGTCATCAAAATTCAAAGTCAGAAATAAAAGGAATCCAAATAGAAAAGAAGTAAAGCTGTCACTGTTTGCAGATGACATGATACTATACATAGAGAATCCTAAAGATACTACCAGAAAACTACTAGAACTAATCAATGAATTTGGTAAAGTAGCAGGATACAAAATTAATGCACAGAAATTACTTGCATTCCTATACACTAACGATGAAATATCTGAAAGAGAAATTAAGGAAACGCTCCCATTTACCATGGCAACAAAAAGAATAAAATACCTAGGAATAAACCTACCTAAGGAGACAAAAGACCTGTATGCAGAAAACTATAAGACACTGATGAAAGAAATTAAAGATGATACAAACAGATGGAGAGATATACCATGTTCTTGGATTGGAAGAATGAACATTGTGAAAATGACTATACTACCCAAAGCAATCTACAGATTCAATGCAATCTCTATCAAACTACCAATGGCATTTTTCACAGAACTAGAACAAAAAATTTCACAATGTGTATGGAAACACAAAAGACCCCAAAAGCCAAAGCAATCTTGAGAAAGAAAAACGGACCTGGAGGAATCAGGCTCCCGGGCTTCAGACTATACTACAAAGCTACAGTAATCACGACAGTATGGTACTGGCACAAAAACAGAAATATAGATCAATGGAACAGGATAGAAAGCCCAGAGATAAACCCACACACATATGGTCACCTTATTTTTGATAAAGGAGGCAAGAATATACAATGGAGAAAAGACAGCCTCTTCAATAAGTGGTGCTGGGAAAACAGGACAGCTACATGTAAAAGAATAAAATTAGAACACTCCCTAACACCATACACAAAAATAACTCAAAATGGATTCAAGACCTAAATGTAAGGCCAGACACTATAAAACTCTTAGAGGAAAACATAGGCAGAACACTCTATGACATAAATCACAGCAAGATCCTTTTTGACCCACCTCCTAGAGAAATGGAAATAAAACCAAAAATAAACCAAGGGGACCTAATAAAACTTAGAAGCTTTTGCACAGGAAAGGAAACTATAAACAAGACGAAAAGAGAACCCTCAGAATGGGAGAAAATATTTGCAAACGAAGCAACTGACAAAGAATTAATCTCCAAAATTTACAAGCAGCTCATGCAGCTCAATATCAAGAAAACAAACAGCCCAATCCAAAAATGGGCAGAAGACCTAAACAGACATTTCTCCAAAGAAGATATACAGATTGCCAACAAACATATGAAACATCACTAATCATCAGAGAAATGTAAATCAAAACTACAATGACTTATCACCTCACACCGTTCAGAATGGCCATCATCAAAAAATCTACAAACAATAAATTCTGGAGAGGGTGTGGAGAAAAGGGAACCCTCTTGCACTGTTGGTGGGAATGTAAATTGATACAGCCACTATGGAGAACAGTATGGAGGTTCCTTAAGAAACTAAAAATAGAACTACCATATGACCCAGCAATCCCACTACTGGGCATATACCCTGAGAAAACCATAATTCAGAAAGAGTTATGTACCACAATGTTCATTGCAGCTCTGTTTACAATAGCCAGGACATGGAAGCAACCTAAGTGTCCATCGACAGATAAATGGATAAAGAAGGTGTGGCGCATATATACAATGGAATATTACTCAGTCATAAAAAGAAACAAAATTGAGTTATTTGTAGTGAGGTGGATGGACTTAGAGTCTGTCATACAGAGTGAAGTAAGTCAGAAAGAGAAAAACAAATACTGTATGCTAATACATATATATGGAATCTAAAAAAAAATGGTTCTGAAGAACCTAGGGACAGGACAGGAATAAAGACGCAGATGTAGAGAATGGACTTGAGGACACGGGGAGGGGGAAGGGTAAGCTGGGATGAAGTGAGAGAGTGGCATGGACATATATACACTACCAAATATAAAATAGATAGCTAGTGGGAAGCAGCCACATAGCACAGGGAGATCAGCTAGGTGCTTTGTGTCCACCTAGAGGGGTGGGATAGGGAGGGTGGGAGGGAGATGCAAGAGGGTGGAGATATGGGGATATATGTATATGTATAGCTGATTCACTTTGTTATACAGCAGAAACTAACACACCATTGTAAAGCAATTATACTCCAATAAAGATGTTAAAAAAAAAAACAAACCTTAGGCAAGGGACTTCCCTGGTTGTCTAGTTGGTAAGACTCCATGCTCCCAATGCAGGGGGCCTGGGTTCGATCTCTGGTTGGGGAGCTAGATTTCTCCATTGGAAGGTTGCCACTTTTCGTTTATTGTTAATAAGTGATATATGAGCTAATACTTTGAAACTATGTGAATAGCCTTTTCCCCACCCCAATGATTTTAGATCCATTGATGATCCTTATTTTAATAAATTAATACACTGAAAAAAAAATTTCAAAGTCAGTTACATGAGCGCTCTAGGAGAGTGTGGGGATCCTGTGTCCCAAGGGTGTGGACAGACAGGACGTCTCCATCATAAAGATGCTTCATTATATTACTACAGCTGCCATAACAAACTACCACAAACTTGGTGGCTTAAAATAACACAAATTTATGATTTTGTAGTTCAGAAGTCTGAGATGAGTTTCACTGGCCTAAAATCAAGGTGTTAGTGGGTCTGGGCTCCTGTTGAAGGCTCTGGTGGAGCATCTGTTACCTTGCCTTTTCCAGCTTCTAGAGGCCACTCACATTCCTCGGATGGTGACCCCTTCAAAAGCCAGCAATGGTGGGTCAAGTCCTTCTTATTTTGCATCAGTCTGACCTCCCCTTTTGTCAACCTCTTGCATCTAAGGATCTTTGTGATTACATTAGGCCTACCTGGATAATCCAGAATAGTCTCCTTATTTTAAGGTCAATTGATTAGTGACCTTAATGCAACCTGTAACCTGAATTCCTTTTTGCCATGTAACATAACATTTTCATGCGTTCTGGGGAATTAGATCCTGGACATCTTTTGGGGGGGCCATTATTCTGCCTACCACACATGACTAAACAGATTATACCTAGGAAGACAAGAGCAGTAGCAGCACTGAGTGAAGGATGATGCCTGGATGGGCCTGGCTGTGACAAAGGAACAAAGAAAGACCTCAGAGGAGCATCAGACAAGGAGGCAGAGGGAGAGCTACAATCAGGCAGTGAGAGCAGGAGCCGCTGGAGCAGTGGACAGATGATGTGGTTACATGTAGGCAGCTCATCCATATCCCCACCCCACAGGATTCCTAGAGAGTTAAGAAAGGAAGGGCCGACACACTGTCTCTTAGTATTTAGGAACTAATCGGTGAACCTATAGACAAACTGGAAAATATTATTACCAAGAACATACATATTGGTGGATTCTGGGCTACTTCTTGGCTCCACTTACAGAACACTCGAGATTCTCTACTATTCAAGAAGGCACGGGCTTGGAGAATCAACAAGTAGAATTGCTGAATGACATCAAATTTGTTCTCACTGACTGATCCATCATGGACATTACTCTTTAACATACATCTTCAAGGTAGAATAACATATGGCTTAAAGCAGTTTTTCAGTAATTACGTGCTAAATGAACACACGAGTGAATGCTCTTATCTCAGGTAGCATTTGGCAGAGTGGACAGATTGCTTCTGAGCAGTTTAAAAAGAATTCTTAAATTACATTTCTATAAAGACCAAAGTATATTTCCTCCTTTTCATTAAGCTAATCTTCTCTGGCATACTCAGCCCTTCAAAATTTGTTATTTATTTTGTTTTTTAATGGGAAAACCAAACAAAGTTTAATAACATGTATACATGGGAGAGACCCAGGAAAACTGAGTAACTCCTGTTATTTATTTTAGAATTGGAATTCAAATACATTTACAATTACATACTGGTTGGCCAGAGGGTGGACATTTGAAAAAAAAAAATCAGTGTTTGTAGTAGCTATGTGAGCTATAAAATCAATTTGAAAAAAATCGGTTATTATACACACAGAAAAGTTGTAAAACAATGGCTGATTCTATGACTTCATATAGACATATAAATCCAATGTGATTGTGGCTCTTAAATAAAAGATAAACTGCCATAATTATTATAATACACCTACCACATGATTTTCAACCTTAAAGTCATTTCTCCAAGAAAATTCTCTTAATTGAACATTAAAGGATGGGTTGTAGATCGGGGTGGAAGATGTTTTCTATGCTTTACTTGAGGATGACAAAAGGAGACAATTTATTTTACTCCAGACACTGAAATGTCTAATACCCCTCAGTGCTGTGCCTTGCCCTTACATCTCCCACTGCTAATCTTTGTCTAGGTGAATTGGTAGACAGAGCGCTTAGCAGCAGGGCAGTGAGATGCATAGCTAAGTACAGCTACTCTATTTTCAGACAGATAAGTGATCACTTGTTCTGAGATATTGCATATAGATGAACACAGTAGACAGCAATATCTATAAACAGAAATTTGTAGGATTCAATTCATGGATCCAAAAGTTATTTTTATATTAATACCTTTCCTGGCTCATGTAGAATATTTATTTCCTGTCTTTTCTCATGACACACTCAGGGTTCAAGGAAGAAAACTCTTGATTTAGGTTACTTTATACAAAACCAAATGCATTTAGTTTATAGCACACCGTCTACGGTGATTCATGATCACACAAGTTACATGTCTGACTTCTAATTAGCTTTGCTTTACCAACTGCTAATTTTATAAGTAGCTCCACGAGAGCCAAAAGCTGGATGAATGATTTGCCAGTGATCAAAGTCATGAAAAGGGAAGCAGTTTCTTGGGTTCATTGTAAGATTTTGACCAAGCCACCTTTCTACAAACAAGTTTATAATCGCCTGCTCTTTTTCTCACAGGAATGTTGCAAAGAGAAATTGCAAACAATATGGTTGCTTCTAATTATAATAATATATTGAAGTTAATGTTAATTGAGATGAAGGCACCATTAAATGTTTTTATGGGGCTAAATTTCCCTTTTCAGTTTTAAAAGAACCCAGTCCTCTATATTTAGGTTTAAATATATTGCCTTAATTCAACCCAAACCAACAAGATTGCCTGGTAGTCAATTTTGGGGAATCTGCTTGAGAACATTCAAATTAATGTCAATATATAATATGGTACAGCAACTATACTTCAATAAAAAATAATAAAATAAAAATAAAATTTAAATAAGCATATATCCCCATACACACACCCATTACAAATAAAAATAAACAAATGAGTTAGATAAATACAAAAATAAATAAATAAAATAAAACTGATAAGTAACAAGGATATACTGTATAACACAGGGAATTATACATATTATCTTATAATAACGTTTAATGGAGTATAATCTGTAAAAATACTGAATCACAATGCTTCATCTGAAACTAATATGATATTGTAAATCAAATATTCTTCAATAAAAAAATAAATTGACATTCAAATATTTCTATATAAATGAGTGGTACTTAAATTTGCGATCAAAAGAATTTTGAATATTGCTTCTAGGGCTCAGAGAAAGGGGCGGGGGGCAGACAGGAGCAATAGTGGTGGGGTCAGTGATGCATCAGAGGGAGAATATCATTGGGGTCTAGAGCATGAGCTTTAGGCTCAAGAAGACAAAGATAGTTTGAAATCCTGTCTGCCAAGTCACGATCTCTCTCCAAGCCTCAGTGTCCTTCTCTTTTAAAATAGGGGCAGCAGTAGTAACTCCTCATGGATTTATTGTAAGGAACACTGATCTAATGCATGGACACGGCTTAGCACGATGCCGGACACTAGCAACTCTTCTGTGACAATTGGCTGCCTTTTAAAAACACTGTTAATATAGGAGAAGGAGAGAGAAGAGGGAGAGGAAGAAGAGAAGGAAGGAAAGCAGAGGATGGGGAAGGAGGAAGGAGACGGGGAGGAGGTTCAAGGGCATATCTCCTGGACGAGATAGCTCAGGGTATGCTGCAGGGCTGTGGTTCCCGAGCAAAGCTTCAGATGTTAGAAAAAAGTGAACCAAGGAGGAAGGAAAGTGCCAGCCTCATGTGGAGACTTGAGTTGATACTGAGAGGAAAACCAAGGACACTGCATCCATTTAAAGCTCTAAAATGAATCAAGCCACAAAATGCCAGGGAGACCAGTGACCGGAGGAACCTCCAACATGCCTGGGAGACCCAGGCAAATGTCAGGCAGTCGTCAAGGGGAATTCAGGGAGTAACTCATGAACCCAGATGAGTCCCCCAGAGCACAAACCCTTCATCCAGAAGAGGGACAACCTGGGGGACTGTGGATGCTTAAATATTTTGTTTGTATTGTGCCCAGTTTGGTTTGGGAATCTGAGTGAGATCTACTTTGCAGAAGGCAATCACAGGGAAATGGTAATAACGGTCCTAGGAAAATGAGATAGTACCTCAAGGAGCTCACAGTAGAATGTGGAAAAGATGAATACATGAAAACTATATACAATGGTGCCAGCCATTAGATGCACACACAAACAGAAGCTGTATACAGTGGTGCAAGCGTATACCAAGTGTTTGGGGAGCCGAGGGAAGAGTGCAGTCAGTCAGCCTGGATGGAGACAGGAAAGGCCTGGAAGAGTATGCAACTCTGGAGTCAGAGGACACGTTCACCAGGAGAGCAGAAGAAAGGGACATTCTGAGTGAGGGAACAGCAAGAGCAGTCATGCAGGTGTGAAAGGGGATGGCAAATTTGGGACACCGGGTATGGTGGTGTCCCAACGTCAAGGGTATGTGTACCAGTGACTTTAACATCAAGGGTATGTGTACCAGTGACTCAGTGACGGGAGGAAGGAAAGCAAAGGAGACGGGAGTGAAAGGAAAGCCTTGGCTGTTTTGGGAAGTGTCCCCATGTGTCATGTGTATTGATAAATCCGTTCTTAGAAGTACATTGTTCTGTGTGTAATGGGTCACAATAATTACATGACCCTATGTATAATATATTTATGTGAGTATATTGATTTATTGTTTACAGAATATGTCTGCGTCTTATTTAATTTTTATAGCAGCACAGGAGGATAGGTCGTGCCATCCCTGGATTTGCAAATGAGGACAAAGTCTGAAAAAACATTAGTAGGTTGCATGCCTGGGGTTGCTGCGCGTTGACCAAGACTGGCTGCCTCGGTATTCATTCATATTCAGCAAACATGTACTGAGTTCCTACTCTACTGCCAAGCGCTCTGATAGACGCTGGGAATACAAAGAATGCTCAAATGAATACGCAGAAAGGAGGGGAAACTATTATATAAAGGATGAATTAAAATATAATGAAGTAAAAACTACTATAAGGATGTGCATGAGACTGCAACTCAGAATATGCACAGAGAGACATAGGAAGAGCTGCCCAGAACCGGTGCCACCCGAACTATGAGTGGGTGTTCAGGGGTGGAAGAGAGAAAGGTTGGTCCAGGCCTGGGACCTGCATATGTAAAGCCATGGAAACACGAGCGAGTATCACATGAGGCCAGACCGTGAGCAGTTCAGGGAAGATAGTCTTGGGTTGCAGATGAAAGACATAGGAGCTAGATCAAAAAAAGTCTTTGCAGGCTACACTCGAAGGTTTGAATTTTCATGCTGTAAGTGGCTGGGATCTACTGGAGTATTTTAATAGTGTGAGTGTCAAGATCAGATTTGTTATTCAGAAAGCACACTCTGACAGCAGTTCAGTGGGTGGAAAGGAAAGTGGTTACCCTGGAGACGGGCAGACCCAGTAGAAAGCTATGACAATAATCCAGGAGAGAGAAAATGAGGATAGTGGTTGGAGGAATGAGCAGATTCAAAGACATTTTGGAAAATTCACTGGCTATAAATGCTGAATGAAAGGAAGACTCAAGAATGATGGTCAGGTTTCTGGCTTGGACATCTAGGAAAATCATTAATCAAGATGTAGAGTTCCAAAAAAAAAAAAAAAAAAAAAAGATGTAGAATTCCAAAGGAACAGAAGATTTGGAGGAAAATATTATGAGTATATATGGGATGAGTTGATTTTGAGGTGCCTCTGGGACTTCTGGAGGACATGGTTAATATAATATATTTAAAATTCAGAAGATTATGACTAAAGACATAGATTTAAGAGTAATCATCAAATAGTTTGTTGTTGAAATTTTGACAGTCTCCAAAACTACAAGATCTGGGTACCATTGCTTCTACCCAATTCATTTGCACCATCTCTGAAGTAAGTACTAGATCAAGCTTTGTTCCAAAGTACAAATTAGCATAGCAGCTCAGTAAACAATGTCTCTGAGTTTCTGGAAAGAAAGATGTTCAGTCACCATAAGGCCCAGAATTAATGAAAATCATGGAAATAATAGCTCTATTCTCCAGTTGCTTTTGAACCTCAAATCACTCTTTGGCAACAAGGTAAGAATTTACAGAAACTGCTGAAAAGACCTTCTGGTAAATAGGGCAGCAAAAAGAGTTTGTTTTTAGTATTCATTCTAAACCATATATGTGGTTGTATTTTGAAACTCTAGTTCACATACTTGACCTGAATTCCTTTTCTAATTGGGAAGTCAATTTTGATTTTGATTATAGGATAAAATTTCTTTAGAAAAAAATCTCCCATGAAAGTTAGTTCCTTCTCATTATATTTTTTACTAGATAAAATTACAAGAATTGAATGATATGTGCATATGTAATGGATGTAGTATGCCTATATTTTATTAGAAGGCAATTCTTAGAGGAAAAATATTTTTGCTCAGCTGCGGATAAACATCAACAACATAACTTCAAATGAAAGTTGTTATTTCTTTCAGGTCGGGTAGAGATGACCATAATGTTAGAGCAGAGTGTTATAGTCATTAATGCTTGGGAAAAACACTAAAAATCAATATTTTGTCTCCAAATTGTCACAGATATGAAACAATCAATCCCACTACTTTTCCGTTCTTATCCCCACACTTCCGAATTTGGATCGTAGTGGAAAGAGGAGAAGATTAATTTGTCACTGCATATATTTTGTCACCAGAATGAATATCAAGAAGGAAGGAAGGAAATTACAACAGAAGCTTTACACATTTACTCTCCTCACATTAGTTTTCACAATAGTCACAGAGCTATACATTTAAAACTATTAAAACAATAATAGTAAAATGATTAAAGCAGTAACAATTACATGATAAATGCTCCATAAGTATTCAATAGTCTTATTACTAACTAGATATATCTCCACTCTTTACCTGAGGAATCCCATACTCAGGGGGTTAAATATCTCTCCAAAGTGACATAGCTAGTAAGGGATGGGTCCAGGATGGGAACCCAGGTTTGCTTGCCTCCAGAGCTTATGCTTTTTCTATTATTCTATACTGCCACTTAGTGACAAGTAAATTTAGTCCCTACTGAAAACAGTATTCCCTTACAGAATATTCTCATGGAGAGACTACTAAAATAGGTGTATAAAAAATAATCCAACTTCTATCCTTTGATAGCTGATTCCAAGTAATCTTTCGATTTACCTGTGTCTTAGTTTTCTCATTTGGAAAATAGAGATGTCATTACTTTCCTTCTTTGCCAATATACTATTCAAATATTTAATATACTGTAATAGATTACAGTTTCTATGTTACAACTTTGGTATACAGTATCTCTTTTGATCTTCAGAATAGACCTAATTTGATCTAATGGAAAGCACATCAAATTTCCAGTTCCACAAACTTGGGCACATTGCTTAAGTTAATGAAGTTTTTTGAGTCTCTGTTTTCTCACTTATACAAAGGCTAGAGGATGAATTAGATGTTCTCACTGGTCCTTTAACAATTTTATAAAATGGGGCTGTGTAGGAATTATTCCAAAGTTTAGATGTGGGAAAAGGCTCAGAGCAGATCAATGGTTTTCCCAGAGGGTGTTCAGAAAATAAATGATGAAATCCTAGGACCTGGGATTTTTGACTCCTAATGCAAGTTCCTTTCTATTCTACTGAGCTACACTTTATTCTGATGGGCAAAGACACATTAATTATGCTTGATATGAGTGATAATTCGACTCAACAGATGATTGCTTTGCCTTTAGGTAGACTGATAAACTTCAAAGTAATTAGCATCTACAATTGCTAAAGTGAGATCTGAATGACTTGGTGACCTGCCAAAAGAAAACAGTTGGCACCAGGCTTTGTGAGTTGCCCTTCATCAGCAAGCTTCATTTCAACACAGCAAAGTTCACCCTGCCTCTACCTGAATTGCCCTCTTGAAACAAGTAACCAGTGTCATCTTTCTCTTGAATTGGCTGGCACTGCTGTGATATCAGTTATCACATGATATTCCAAAAGGCAATTGTGATCTTTAGCTTCAAGGTGTTGGCAATCCACTTGGAGAAAATGAAGTTCGATGTTAAGCACCTGGCAGTTTCTATCACAGCTGGATTGAACAAAAGGGTCCTTACATCACCTGGAATATCACTGAGTACTGTATAAATGTGACTCAATATTTAAACTGGGTGAGAAGTCATAAAACCTCAGGTTTCACAAAAGTAGAGCTTCAACTAACACAGCTATCAGGATCTTGGGAATTATTTAGTTTGGTCACCTTATTTTGTAAATGAAGAATTTACCACGTTTATACGGGCAGGGGAAGAAGGAATTGGAGCTGGAGTTTCATTAGCTAACTCGTTTTAGGGAACTACAGAAGTAAATGGGTGCTTGGCGAACACCAACTACACGAGAGGCACCAGGCGTTTCCTAAATGCGTGTTGACGTTCCTCTGTATAAATCCAAACTATTCCAGCATTGCTTCGGAAGCAAGCATCGCAACCCTTAGAAATGCTGGAACCCAAGAGAGGTAATAAAATGCAGCAGCTCCTCCTCCTTTCTTGCTCTAACCATTATCCACCAGCTTCTCTGGTCCATTTTTCACATGGTCATTACTGACTATGACCTTCCTAAGGCACTGTTTCCCTTCCAAAAACAGTCCGACAAGGCAACTCATACCTTACCTGCTATAGACGGAATGGTTGTGCCTCCCCAAAACTCATATATTGAAATTTGAACCCCCATTGTGATGGTATTAGGAGATGGGGCTTCTGGGAGGTGAGAATAGCTTCCTCAGGAATGGGATTAATGCCCTTATAAAACAGATCCCAAAGAGCTCTCTCACCCCTTCCACCAGGTGAGAACACAACGAGAAGACGGTTATCTATGAAACAGGAAGTGGGGCTCTCACCAGACACTGAGCATGCTGGCACCTTGATCTTGGACTTTACAGCCTCCAGAACTGTGAGAAATAAATTTCTGTTTTAGCCCCCCAGTCTATGGGATTCTGTTATAGCAGCCCAAATGGACTAAGACACTGCCCGTGTTTTTCTAATAATGTGTTCTCCCCTCTCTCCATCTCTCTCAGTTGCCCTGTATCACTGTCACCGGTTCTGTTTCTGGCTTGGAGAGTGGCAAGAATGCAAGGGCTCGCTATTGGATCTGTTTCACATAAAAGCTAACAATTATTCTGGAGAACAAAATGGTATACTCATCCAAGTAATGCAGTGGAGGCTTTTCTCTAGGTCACGACTATCTTCAGTTCCCAAGCCTTCTCCGTCCAGCTGTGCTTAATAAGCCCAGGGTGCACACAATGATCTTCCACTTACATCTTCAACTGGATGAAAGATGATGGGGAGGCACATAGGTGGTCCAAAGGGTCAGTCTTCCAGAATGAAGAAAAAGAAAGTGGCTCTGATATCACTACCCAGGAAAGACCTAAAGCTGTTTGGCGTGGCCAGAAGAATATGATTTTCCAGAGTGACCTGCCAAAGAAGTCTCATTACTCTGTAGCACCTCCCTCTCTCTCTCTCACCATATGTGTGTGTGTGTGTGTGTGTGTATATATATATATATATATATATATATATATATATTCAGAGCATAGTTTCTTTCCCAGCCCTGGAAAAGATGGCGGAACAGCCCGACTTTCTCTCCCTCCTTCTACCTTCAAACTGCAAGATATTAATTTTGTGTGTCTTTTCTTTTTCAAGGCTGTCTTGATGTTCACCATAACCTGAGCTCATCTGGATAAAAGCATGATTTAGGACAAGGTACTCAGAGAATCACAATCCTGAGTCCAGAGCCTCCAGGGAGGAGCCAGGCTCCAAAGCTTACCGAGGAAAGAGCCGTCTGATATAATTTGAGAGACAGAATTCTCACCGGCCTGGATGGAAAGTGAAAGCGTGATCAAGCTGCTGCTCACTGAGAACATAAAACATTGGCACCAAAAGTCTTGTTTTCTGTTTAATAAATTAAAGAAATCATCACGAATGGAACCTAGAGCTGAATGACCACATCATAATACATTCGTTGCATATGATGAATAAATCACCTGTTTTTGATGGAGACATTCCCCAGAGTAACACTAAAGTAATGAAAATCATTAGGGATTGTTCTTTCTAGAGAAAGATGATTCCACTGACCTACCGACAGAGGCAGAATTGTTTTCAGCAGTGAGAAAGGATTTGCAACATAACAAATGAGAACTGATTGAAAGTGCTGACCCATAGCTGTGAAGCAGAGAACATCCCGCAGAAATTTTAGCCGCATTGGTAGGCGATCCCGCATCATCGCTGCCGCAGCAATTCCGATTCTGATACACTGAAAAAGGAGGACACAGGTTTGATGAAACCTCAAAATGATTAGTGCTTGATGCCTGTCCCCCATACACACAAAAACAATTTTGGCCATGGCAGTCTTTCCCCCAAAATTACAATTGTGTAAGTGATAAAATCCGATATTGAAATAATATATACACACACACAATTGTATTAAAACACGCAAAGAAAAGGGAAATAGGGAAATGACTAATTGTGAAACTAAACATTTTCAAAAATAACATCCATATTCCTAGATTGCCATTCTCTCGATAGTAAGTTGAACAAATATGTATTGTAACATAAGCAGAGGTGAAAGGTATTTTACTGGTAGCATTTGAATATGGCGGGGGGACTTCTGTTTTTGGCTACGAGGAAGTCATTTGTATCAGACTCATTCTCTGATAGAACAACTATAAAATCTGTGTGTGTTTTATTTTAAAGAAAATACGATTTGAATATTACAGAAAGAAACCAACGCAGCCAAGAGTTGAGGACTCTAGATCCTGAATCCTTGAAAGTTTTGCCAGGATTCCAGAGAAAAAGAAGATACTTCGACGTGCGCCTCACAAGCCCTTGGGGAACAGTCTGATTTGGGGCACAGAGCATGGAAGCAAAACAGAGAACAGTGGTGTAGGGTTTGTAGCATTCTCACTACACTGCAGAGATAAAAATCAAAGTTTTAAGTGAGGAAACAAGAAAATATTTGGAAATGAGTGACATGTGCAACGTAGAAAGAGTAGTGCTTAAGGTGAAAAATTTTAAGCTTTAAGTAAATTTACTAGAAGAGGGAGAAAAAAAGCTAAAAATCAGTGATCTAAGTATCCAACTCAAAATCTAGAAGAAAGAACAATTAAACATATTAAATAAAAAGGATGGGAAGGAAATAACAATTAAAAAAAAAGAGATCAGTACTCAATGTAATAAAAAACAAATATTCAATTGGAAAAATTAAAGGGGTAAAAGTTGGTTATTTGAAAATATTAATATAATTTATAAATATCCAGAAATACAGATCAAAAAATGGAGAGAAGGGAAATATTAGAAACAAATGATTAATTTCAGGAATAAAAAGGGAACACTACTACACATATTAAAATATAGTAAACGGAGGTCATAAATTTACATCAATTAATTTCATAAATTAGATAAATACATTTCTTGAAAAGAACACAACTTATCAAAACTGATTTAAATAAAGAAATAGAAAGTCCAAATAATGTTATTAGCTATCAAAAAGATTGACTTTAAACCTTTCCAGAGAGAAAACTCTGGGCCCAGATGCTTCAAAAGAGAAACATTCTAAATACTTTATGAAGAAATAATCTCAATCTTTCACAAACTTTTTAAAGTCTAGATACAGGGGGAATATTTCCCAACTCATGTTATAAGGCTATCACAATCTTGACAGCAACACCAGACAAAGACATAAAAAAAGAAAAATTACAGATCAATCTTTCTTGTGAACAGAGGCACAAAGCATAATATATACCCAGAAAATTGGGTTTAAATCAGGAATGCAAGGTTGATTTATTGTTCAAAAATCAATTCCTGTAATTCATTACACCAATTCATTACAATTAAGGAAAAAAGCATGTAACCATTTCAATAAATGCAAAAAAAACACAAGTAAATAAAAACATTACAAACATTCATGATTGAAACAAAACAAAGTAACAACAAATTCCTTTTAGAAAAATAGACATAGGAGGAAATTTCTTTATATGATAAAGACTTTCTTCAAAGAAAATTTATAGCAAACATCATACTTGATGAAATATTGGAAAATTTCTTCCTGAGATAAGGATATCTCAGGAGATAATACAGCCCATTGCCATTTCCATTTAACAGTGTCCTGGAAGTCTTTCCAAGAGGAGATATGAGAATGTATATAGAAACTCCAAAAGCTAAATGATTAGAATCAATAAGAGAATTTATCAGTCAGTAGATATAAAGTGAATATACAAAATAAACTGTATGCACAAAATACTAACGAATAACTAGAAAACAAAATTAACATCAAAAAATTAAGTATCTAGTATTATATTTAACAGTAATGTGTAAAAAGGAAAACTATAAAATATTATGGAAAGAAATTAAAGAAGAACTAAATCAATATAGCATGCACTGTGTCCATGAGTTAGAATAGTTTTATACATATATTTTCCTACAATAGTGTAGGAAAGCCATTTCTCTCCAGATTGACTTATAAATTGTATGCACTCCTAATCAAAATCTCAACAGGTATTTTTGTGAAGTTTAAAAAGCTGATTTAAAACAATATGGAAATGTTAAAGGCCAAGAATAGCCATGATGGCCTTGAAGGAAAACAAAGTTGAAGACCTATAGCACCAGACATTGAAACTTATAGATATTGTAAGTTTACTGTTGGTTAAAGGATAGACAATAGATGCATTGAACAAAATATTCCAGAAACACACCAACATATCTACAGATTCTTCACTGATGATGAAAGTGTCATCACAAGCAGTGAAAATGAGTTTCTTTTGCATTCTGCTCCCAATAAATTGTGCTGTATGAATTGGATGTCCACAAACAGAAACAAAAATGAGCCTTGAATATCACCTCACTATCTTATATCATATACAAAATTTAACTCCAGATGGAACAGATTTCAATATAAAAAGTAAAACAATACATTTTCTGTAAAATAATACAAGAGAATATATTCATGAGCTTAGGAAAGGCAAAGATCTTTAAAACAGGACACAAAAACACTATTTATAGGAAAACGATAGATAGGTTGGACATCACTAATTTAAGAACAGATGGATCACTGATGCTAGACCCTTCCATGTTTTAAAAGAAGCTAGAATATCCAACTTTTAAAATTTATAACTATTTAAACTTTTCAAAAACTAACATATGGGTGAATTAGCTATATCTAATTAGCAGAAATCTTGTGGTCTAAAAAAGAACTTAAAACATTTATTGAGGGACATGGAGTTTCTCAATAGAGATGCAAGAGACAATTACTTGATTGTAATTTAGTTAATCCTATTTCAAGTGATGTAGTAGGGAGCTAAGTCTGTTCTTCAGAAAGCTTTTCAAAATTCAAAAGTGGTTTAAAAGGGAAAAATTAATCAAAATGTTTGTGAACATCTGGCTTCACTCTTCTTTAGTTAGGCTTTTCTGAAGCACAGTTTTGACAGAACTAACCCATTGAGTTGCACCTTAAAAGTGGAACCAAGTAAACATTGAAAGACTATCAGGGAAAAAGCAAGTGAGTGTATGAAACATGCACAGAGATTCTTATCTCAGAGAAATAAGGCCAGAAGAATGTATTCAATATTTATCATGGAAGTTAGACTTTAGAGTTCTATCTTATATCATTACCTATAATTAATAGATCATGTTGTTAAACTGTGTGTGTGTATTGGTTGAAGGGAGACCTAATTCCAAGAATAGAAATAGAATACGAACAATACCCTGTCATCCGGAAGCCATGAGTGTAAATAAATCAGCCCCCAAAATGAGGCTATGCAATTTTTAAAAAGAAAAGAAAAACAAACAAAAAAAAGGCCTTCGTGCATTATAAAGCAAAAAGATAGATCTGCAAGATAATAGATCCAGCAGGCAGGACTGGCTACATAATTTGTAGGGCCCAGTACAAAGTGAAAATGCAGGGCTCCTTGTTCAAAAATGAGAAAGAGTTTCAATGGTTGGTGATAGCAGAGCATTAAACCAAGTGCAGGGCCCTTCTGGGCACTGGGCCCTGAGTGAGTGCCCCATGAGGCTGACCCTGTTTGCAGGCAAAGATTACACACAAAAATCAAGCTTTTCTTCCACACTTGCCTACAGGGAGAATCACACCATCAGCAGTGTTGTCTCTAAGTATAGAAAACTACAAAGTGAAGGTTTGGATTTGCTAAGTTTTTCGTATGAGGTTAAACAGGGAATAGGATCCTCACAGTGAGTCTTAACTGTGCTTTTACTTCTGAAAATCATAGCTTGCTGATTCAAGGCTGTGATTTTCGGAATGCATTCCCATTTCTGTTTCCAGTCTTGTGTTACTTAGACTGCACTGGGCCAATCAGAAATGACACACGTGCAGGGCTTCCCTGGTGGTGCAGTGGTTAAGAATCCACCTGCCAACGCAGGGGACATGACTTCGAGCCCTGGTCCGGGAAGATCCCACATGAGGCGGAGCAACTAAAACCTGTGTGCCACATACTACTGAACCTGCGCTGGAGACCCCGTGAGCCACAACCACTGAGCCCACGCACCCAGAGCCTGTGCTCCGCAACGAGAAGCCACTGCAATGAGAAGCCCGCGCACCGCAGTGAAGAGTAGCCCCGGCTCACTGCAACTAGAGGAAGCCCGTGCACAACAACGAAGACCCAACGCAGCCAAAAATAAATAAAATAAATAAATTTTTTAAAAAAGAAGAAATGACACAGGTGCACATAATATCTAGCTTGCTTTAATTCCATCAATTAATATAGAGAGTGAGACTATTTAGAATATTTAATACAAAGAACAAACCAATGCCATTACATGAAAAATGTAAGAACTAGTTTCAACTGTGTGCTATTCCATCCTGCTCTATCTAGCCACTTTATCTGCATGGACTTATTCCAGGAGATAAATCTTTCAATTGGAAGTTTTTTGTGACTGTAGTCCATGTCCTGTCAGGTTGTCTATCAAAATTGCAGGTGAGGGGCTTCCCTGGTGGCGCAGTGGTTGAGAATCTGCCTGCCAATGCAGGGGACACAGGTTCGAGCCCTGGTCTGGGAAGATCCCACATGCCACGGAGCAACTGGGCCCGTGAGCCACAATTACTGAGCCTGTGCATCTGGAGCCTGTGCTCCGCAACAAGAGAGGCCGCGATAGTGAGAGGCCCGCGCACCGCAATGAAGAGTGGCCCCCGCTTGCCACAACTGGAGAAAGCCCTCGCACAGAAACGAAGACCCAACACAGCCATAAAAAAAAAAAAAAAGAAAAAAAAAATTGCAGGTGAATTTTCCCCTCTTGATTCTGCTAAACTGGAAAAGGGCTTACAAAGCAAGAAATCTTAGACGCTTCATTCATTCTAGGCACTGAAAAAATGGTAAACATATTTTTCTCCTACTAAACACAAAATACCCATCTCCTGATATGTTCTCCTAGAGATACGACAAAGCACAGATATTTGCTTTATCTGAAGGACATAAAATGTACATTTAAAGTTACATTTCAGGGTTTAATTTGCTATTTCTTACCATTAAGAAACACATTTCCAAAATCAATATCTACTTCTATTTAGATTTCTTGGAAGGGAAGAATGAAATTGAATATGAGAAAATGTGACTGGTAATGAACAGTAAGAAAGGGGTATTTATACTTTATCTTCTGCAGTCCATCCTGTGAAATAATAATGAAGCCAGGGGATTGATGATAACAATCACTTGCTTTTGTGCTAGGGAACCACCATCTCTGATGGTAGAAACCACTAAGGCAGAGTGACTGCTACGGGCGGAAGCAGAGCCCTCATGCGTTATTTAGGGATCGTGTGTTACAGGAGAGACTTCATCAAGATGCGTACAAAGTGAAGAACTAGTGCTCTGTGATGTCAAATAATTACTTGTCTTAGTTGAGGTTTTAAGGAGAGCAGGAAGAGGCATCAGCAAACTCCTTACATTTTGGATTATTCTACTTCTTACCACGATCTTTCACTTACTTTAAAATCTTTGCAACATTGGGTATTAGGTTTACTGCATTCTTATCTTACACAATTTTCTTCCATGCCATTTGATAAGCTCAGAAAATAAAAGTCCCTGTTTACCTGCTTGGGAAAACTTCCCACTGCATCTTGAGAGTCATTTTCCATCATTATTCCTTTAACCAGCTCTCTTCCCTTGTGCCGATCTTCTTGGCCTCTCAACTGGAATATTTAATGACCTTGATTGCCCTGGCTCCAGCCTTCTCCCCTTCTGATCTGTCACTCAGATGACTTCTAGGTTCTCTTTTGAAAATGCATATATCACCATGTCACTCTTCTGGCTCACAGGATGAAATCTTGGCTCCGATGTAGATTCAAAGGAAGCTGGAAGAGTCCAGGTGAGCAAGGCAGGGGAGAGAAGTCTTGGCCAAATCCACGTACATCTAGCTTCCCACCCCACCCTGGAGCACCAAAGGTTATAGCCCCAGTGCTCATTGACACTTAAATTGGATTTCAAGGTTCTTAGCTAACTCTAACTAATCAAACTCTAATCTGGAGATTGCTCAGTGTTTTGGGGTCATGCCTGGCTTACCACTATCACTTTTCTATTCCAGGGAAACACACTTTTCAGGAAAAATATTCAGAGCTGAGCCAGAGACACAGATGGAGTTTTTACTGATGAATACCAGGTGGTCCTCAGGGGAAGGAGATAAAGCAGTCTGTTTGGACTAGCTCACATTCTAGGTGTAAACTAAGGCACAATAGAAGTTCAAAGGTTCACATGCGGTCCAGGCCATATCAACAGGTTCAGGATTTCATTGGGATTTGGAATCAAAGCCCATAGTAATCAATTCTGTGTTTGAAATGCCCCCTTTCTGTGTATACCACTGGAGACTCCTCTTGATGAATTTGGAAATTCAGAATCCTGACATATCTCTTTCCATCAAGGTTCACTAACAAAGACTATCTACATCACATCAACCTACAGTAGGAATTTGAATGGTTTTCCCAATGACATTAAATGAATTCAGTAAACAACAAAAGGGTACAACCCCAAAATGGAAATCACATTACCTACAACTGAATTTTATAAGCTTTTTTTTCAAAATCATATATTTATACAGTACTTGCCTTAAGACTGAGGAGAAAGATATCGAATCTCTGAAAGATCTTAACAAATTACATAAAGCTCACTTTCTTTGCAGTGTAGAGCCAAATGTTTCCTATTAATGAAAGATTTCTTTACTAAATTCCCATAATAAAGCCGTTTATGGTATTTTCTAAATGAACAGAACCACGTCCGTCCTCAGTGCCACACTGTCGCCTTGTAGCCTTAGAAGATTTTTCATATTCCACAAGGGATTTCATTTAAGAACTAGGCTTTTAACAATTATGTCTTTCTTAATACTTTAACAACTTTAGAGACTTCTTGGGGTGTGGTGTTACGCTGAAGTCTCTTCAAGCTTCACAAAAATGAATATAAAAACTCTCAGAACTATGCCCAGAACCAGATGCATCCTTCATGGGAGAAACTTCGATCATGGGATCACAGAAAACATCACTTTCTTGGTGGCACGTTAGGATTTCTGTACAAACCAATGTCTTCTGTTATTATCTTTACTTTCTTTTAATAGAAGAAATTTAATAACAAAAAAAAAAACAAAAACCTCTCAACCTGTAGTCCCTGGTATCAAGCGAATAGCTGACAAGAAGAGGACTTCATAACCACAGAGCTACTCATTTTGACATGAAAATACTCCATCAGAATGTGCACTCTGCTTCAATGCATGGACAGATACTGTTTTCCTGATGCTTTTTGGTGAGACTTCACAAGGAACTTGTCTTCATCATTTCAGTCACTTAAAACTGAACAAAAAGCTAAAGCTGTTGAGGCAGCAGAGCTCACAGTTTTGACAAATGGATAAAATGTTCCTTTGCTAGATTTGTAAAAACCTGGAAAACTGTTTCTGACATCCTTCTATGTCAGTGTGCATGCACTCCCACCAGGAAATCCATCTCCAACTTGTTGCTCCTAGAACTCCTCTAATCTCTCCTCCCTCTTTCTGGCATCAGCATGTTTTCCATGACGGCAGTGTGAGTTCTTATAAATGAAGGTGCTGACATCTGCATTCGCTTCAGGGCCTTCGTCCTGATGTCTCAATATTTCTGGAAAGCATGACTGCCAACCCCCCTGACCACAGAAATCACAAGATGGACTTGGACTTTAAAAGTCTGACCAAAAGTAATTTTAGGCCATGATTAAAGGACTCAGTCCAATCACAGCTCCCTTTCAGTGTGTTTGCTAAGATCCTATGTAGGCAGCATTTGGTATCATAAAGGTGTATAAAAAAGGCAACAGAGAACAAAATGCACAATGTCAATGGCTATGTTTTGAACCACTAATTCTGTTGGGTTTAAGAGTCAGTCAATGCACATGGTCCAAGAATAAAATTCCAGCCAGCACCAATATGAAAATAAAAGTAATTAACTTAAAAATTAGATAGGAAAGGATAGGTGTGAGATATATTCTGGGTGTCCACCTTGACCAGACTGAGATGTCAGGTCAAGTCCTCACGTGTCTTGTTTGCATTCAGGCTCCAGAAGTTTCTGGACAATATGATGAGGAAAATTTATAGAAATGATAATTACTGTCATCTCCAAGAACATAAATGTCACTGAGATTAACACCCTTGAACAGAAAGGTGAGGTGAGGTCCATCCACCAACATGTGCCATGGCCTGCAAGGAACTTGCTCTGAGATGAGAAGAATCAAGTTTCCTGAGTTCTCTCCTGGGCATGGTGGTGTAGCACTTTGCAAATACACTCTGCCCCAGGCCCTAGGGAATATTCCCTAAATGGTTTTAGGTAATGTTTTAAAAATTGAAAGAACAGGGTGGCTTTGATGATAAGAAGAGACTCAAGAAAGAGCCATATTCTCTTCATGGCAAAGACATGTATGAAGAGAAGTGTTATGTCCAGAGTGAAGTGACAGGGGTACAAAAAACATGGGTGATGACCTCAACGTCCCTGGTATCTCCAGCACTCCTGTGCTTCATCAGTGGCATAGAAACCACTCCACAAGGCCGTTGAGTGGCACTCTCTGGATATAGGCAAAGGGAATCCTGGGGACAAATGTCTGCATTATGGTTCTAGGGGCCATTGGAGAATAGGTCAATGGCAGATGGATCCCGGGGCCAGAATGGTTTTGGAGAAGGGATGAGTGTGGAGAAGAACAATTAACCACATCTGAGTGTGAAAGTAATCTCCCTGCCTCTGGTGCTTACATGGCATGAGTAAATTTGTTTTACTTCACTTCAGGGCCAAAATAGTGAAGTTAGGCAAGAAGCATTATGATGGGAGAAAATATTTAGCATTCTAAGATCACATAATTGGAATTTTTAACTTTCCTTAGAAAAAAATTTTTTTCCTTAGAAAAAAATAATAAAATGCAAATTTTAGATTTCTCTAGCTATCATAACAACTTGAAATTATTCTTGGTTTTAATTTATAAATATCCAATATTATTTTAAAAGACTCTTTTCAAGGAGGGTTTCCATTTATAAACATTTTTATCCCACTTAGCAGAATTAACAATTGAAGCATCGAACAGCTGAACTATTGAGTCTATATGTATTGTAAATAGGTGTCTCAGGCATCTCAAGACCATTCCTGAACTCTCCACCTTTTTCCTAAGACCATCTTTTCTTCGTATGTCCGCATCCCAGAGGCTGTCACCGCTATTAACTGAACGGCTGAAGCCAACAACTGGAGGTCATTCTCAATTCCTGTTTCTCTTTCCATTCACTTATTTAATCATTCATGTATTCACTTACTTTTTCCACTCAACAAATATTTTGGAATACCACATATGTGCAGGGCACTTTAATAGGTGCTAAGATAAATGACTCAGACCACATTCCTGTAAGTACGGCACCTTCTACATCAAGTCAGTTACCAAGCCCCTTTGATTCAGCTTTATACACATTGCTTCAATCTGTCCACTTCATCCCATCTTCACTCTCACACCTTAGCTTAGGACAGAGTTTATCAGCTTTGGCACTCCTGGTGTATTGGAACGGATACTTCTTTTTGTTGGGGGCTGTTCTGTGTATTGTATTGTGTGTATAACACACATACAATTCTGTGTATCGTAGCATGTTCAGCAGCATCCCTGGACTCTACACACCGGATGCCAATGACACCCACCCCAGTTGTGACAACCAAAAGTGCCCCTAGACATTGCCGAATGTCCCCTCACTCCCGCCGACTGAGAATCACCCTCATCTCACTGCTGAGGTATTGAAATAAACACTTAACTAGTATCCTTTCTTTCTGTCTCCTCCTCCGATTTGTCATACACATTATGGGCACCTCCATTTGCTGAGCCATTTCTAAACTTGATCCAACCTCATCCCTTTCTACAAACAGGGCAGTGAAGGTCCAGTGGAGTGATTTTCCCACGGTCACAGAATAAGTAGGAGCCAGTATTCAAAACCAAGATCTGATTGAATTTAAAAAACCCCACAAAAAACAAAGAAAAAAAATTTTTAACTGTGCTTTTAACCAACAAGTAATACTTTCCAGATTGTTTATTCTAATATTAAGAACCAAATACATTTTTCTCAGATTAAACTCGTTTCCCGGCTCCCCATGGACATTTTCCCCTCTTCTTAAGTTTTATGTCTTTGCTCCCTCTTCTCTGTGAGTAGTTTTTCCATGGCTCCCCGAACAGTTCAGAGTCATTAAGTATCAGTCAGAACAATTTTATTTTTAAACCTGATTATTACTATCAAACAATTTGCTTCCCCAAACTCAAAGAAAATTATGAGAAAGTTACTAAAGACAAAACATCAAACTACTCATCAAATTACTTGGAGCAGAAATTGGTTTGGGGTTACAAATTCACTCAGCAGAAAAAAATAAATGTTTTCCTATTTATCGTCGAGTAAAAAATTTCTACATTTATCATTAAAGACCAATTGTATGCATACTTTTACAGTCAGTGTTATTTTCCATCCTTTATTAAATTCTCCACTGGAAAAGGTATAGATAAGTTTTAAGAAACGATGCCATTTAAATGCAAATCAAAGCCCCTAAATCTTACCTAGATCCATTCCTTCCCATAATAATTTATTGAGTTGCTTGATGTTCCAAATAAAAGGTCACATTGTGCTGTGTTAAAAGAGCTTCTTTTGAAAACAGAATTGTACACTAGGGAGATGGATTATGATTTCCTTGGGAATGGTGATTGTGAATTTTCAAACTTTGGCGTAATTGAAGTCTTATTCCTAACCTCATATTAACATAGTTTAGGGCATTAAAAGTATATTTTATTATTGGGAGATTTGGATTGACATATATACACTAATATGTATAGAATGGATAACTAATAAGTTATCCTGTATAAAAAAATAAAGTAAAAGTCAAAAAAAAAGTATATTTTATTATTTATTAAGCATTTGGTCAAAATTTTTCATACCAAAATGATTTATTTATTTATTTTTTAAGCAAATGCTTTCAAGCTTGAAGTTAAACAAATGCACTTCATTGCTCATGATTAGAGATAGTCTTGGTTTGATTTAGAAAAATGTAGAACATATTGACCACAATGATTTCACAAGTAATTCTTCTTCTTTCGTCACATAAGAAAGTGTAGGATCAACATGAGAACTATGTTAGGCTCTTTCTAGCTAGTAGTTTAATAACCACAAAATTATGTATTTTTTCTGCTGCTGTAAACTTATGAAGTTGGGTTAAAAGGAAATTATATATAAAATGTATGTATACACATGAATATGTATATAGATATAGGCACACGTTTTATATATAATTTATACACACACACATTTTCTTGAATTAGAAACAATTTGTTTTGTTTTTGTGTTTATTTGTAAAGCATTCTTGACCTATACTGAGTAGTGACTTTGTTATTACTGTGTTCCTTTGAAGCACTACAAATGAGTTAATTTGATAACAAACAATATCTGTATACATAAAACATAGCTGCTTTTTGTGATTGAGGATCATGCTGTGACAGCAGCTACTATTGTTATTAATGTTAATTTTAACCAGTTAGGAAATTGCAAGTAAAACTGGGCATGGGACCTCAGTGATGAGAAGAATATAAATGCCTTAGTCTTTACCTAGCTTCATATACCTTAGACATACATAAACGAGGATCTGTTCCTTCTTTAAACAAATATTTATAGGCACTAAACTAAGCATTGAGGATAAAAACAATAAGACAGACTCTTCTCCTGCCCCTCACATAACTTGCAATTTCTCAGGAAAGACAGGTGATTACACAAATAGAGTGTGGTGTGGGCTTTAAGATTTTTTTTTTCTTTTTTTTTTTAAACATCTTTATTGGAGTATAATTGCTTTACATTGTTGTGTGAATTTCTGCTGTAGAACAAAGCGAATCAGCTATATGTATACATATATTCCCATATCCCCTCCCTCTTGCATCTCCCTCCCACCCTCCCTATCCCACCCCTCTGGGTGGTCACAAAGCACCAAGCTGATCTCCCTGTGCTATGCAGCTGCTTCCCACTAGCTATCTATTTCACATTTGGTAGTGTATATATGTCCATGCCATTCTCTCACTTTGTCCCAGCTTACCCTTCCCCCTCCCCATGTCTTCAAGTCCATTCTCTACGTCTACATCTTTATTCCTGTCCTGCCCCTAGGTTCTTCAGAACCTTTTTTTTTTTTTTTGATTCCATATATATATATTAGCATACAGTATTTGTTTTTCTCTTTCTGACTTACTTCACTCTGTATGACAGGCTCTAGGTCCATCCACCTTGCTACAAATAACTCAGTTTTGTTTCTTTTTATGGCTGAGTAATATTCCATTGTATATATGTGCCACATCTTCTTTATCCATTCATCTGTTGATGGACACTTAGGTTGCTTCCATGTCCTGGCTATTGTAAATAGTGCTGCAATGAGCTACATGTAAAAGAATGAAATTAGAACACTCCCTAACACCATAAACAAAATAAACTCAAAATGGATTAAAGACCTACATGTAAGGCCAGACACTATCAAACTCTTAGAGGAAAACATAGGCAGAACACTCTATGACATAAATCACAGCAAGATCCTTTTTGACCCACCTCCTAGAGAAATGGAAATAAAAACACAAATAAACAAATGGGACCTAATGAAACTTAAAACCTTTTGCACAACAAAGGAAACCATAAACAAGATGAAAAGACAACCCTCAGAATGGGAGAAGATATTTGCAAACTAAGCTACTAACAAAGGATTAATCTCCAAAATATACAAGCAGCTCATGCAACTCAATACCAAAAAACCAAACAACTCAGTCCAAAAATGGGCAGAAGACCTAAATAGACATTTCTCCAAAGAAGATATACAGATTGCCAACAAACACATGAAAGGATGCTCAACATCACTAATCATTAGAGAAATGCAAATCAAAACTACAATGAGGTATCACCTCACACCAGTCAGAATGGCCATCATCAAAAAATCTACAAACAGTAAATGCTGGAGAGGGTGTGGAGAAAAGGGAACTCTCTTGCACCGTTGGTGGGAATGTAAATTGATACAGCCACTATGGAGAACAGTATGGAGGTTCCTTAAAAAACTAAAAATAGAACTACCATATGACCCAGCAATCCCACTATTGGGCATATACTCTGGGCTTTAAGTTTTTATGGGCTACCAGGGAATGTTTCTCAGAGAAAATGCCTTTGAGCTGATGTCTGAAAGATAAATTAAGACTTGACTGGTAAAGTTTGAGGGGAGAGGGAGAAGGAACCAGGGCAGGGGAATAGGATGTATCAAGATCCAAAAGCAAGAGACACCATGGAGACTTAAAGACCCTGGAAAGAGTTTGGTGTGACAGTAGGACAGAGTTGTGTGGGGAGGGGTTGGAGGTGAAGAGCCTTGGAAGCCGTGGTAAGTTTTAACTTTGTCTTAAGAATACTGGGAAAACTTTAAACTGTTTGAACTGGGGAATGGCACAAATTGGGGAACTGGCATTTACAGAAGATTGTGGGGATTAAGAATGGATCCAAATTGTGAGGCGTTTTCAGTGCTCTAGGTGAGTGACGGTGATGGCATGGATTAAGGATGGTGGCAGTCATGCTGGAGAGTTGAACAAAATTGAAACATAATTCTTTTATTCACTATTGACCTCGTGCTTGATTAAGGAGTGAGAGAGAAGTCACAGATGGCCCCCATGTTTCTGACTTGGGTAATAGTGCTACCATTCAGCGACATAAAAACACTGGAGACACAGCATTGAGAAGATGATGGATTTAATTTCTGAAATGTTGAGTTCAAGGTTCTTAGATGCCTCTAACCAGAGCTATCCAGTCTGAAGTTGGCTATGTGGCTCCAGTTGTCTGCAAATAGGTCTGACTTAGAAATAAGATTTGGGAGACATTTCACAAAATCCACATTTTCTCTTTCATCATGGGGACATAAGTGGACTATATTTCCTTGTATCCTTTGCAGTTGGATGCTGCTGTGTGACTAAATCTGGCCAGTGGAATATGAGAAGAAAAATACTTCACCTGTGAACTAGACCTATAAAAACTTCTCCCATGCTCTGGTCCATGGTCTTTTTCCCATGCTCTCTTTCTTTTTAGCAGATGCTGGAGATGGCAGGACCTCTGTCAGCCTGCGTTACTAAACAACTGAGGAGGGGTCCTTCTGCTAACCTTTCCACTGACCCATTCCTGCTACAGGACAAACATCTAACCTGTATTATGACTGAGGAATCATATATTTAGGGGGTGAGTTTGTTACAGCAACAAAGTTACCATAATTAATTCAGGAACCTTCTGATGGGTAAAGAAAAAATGACCTGAAGCCTCAGATGAGATTGTACAGGGAGAGGGTTGTCTTAGTTTCTGATTGCTGCTGTAACAAATTATCACAAACTCAGCAGCTTGAAACAACACAAATGTATTCTAGTTCTGGAAGTCAGAAGTTTGTAGTAGGTCTTAGAGTGTCAAGGTGTCAGCAAAGCTGCATCCCTTCTGGAGGCTCTGGAAGAGAATATATGTCCTTACCTTTTCCAGCTTCTAGAGGCGCAACCTGTGCGTCCATCACCACGTCTCCTTCACTGACTCTCCAGCCTTCCTCTTTCCCTTATAAGGACTCTTGTGATTACAATGGCTCACTTTCCATCTCAAAGTCCTTATGTTAATCATATCTGCACAGTCCCTTTTGCCATGTAAGGTAACATAGTCACAGGTTCTGGCAATTAGGATGTGGCCATCTCTGGGGGGAGGGGTATTATTCTGCCTACCGCAAGGTATGGAATGGCAGAGGAAAAGCATCAAGACTACACTTTGAGTAGCATCAAGTTAAAAGGTATGGGCTGAGGAAGAGGAGACAGCAAGGTAACCATGAATGAACGTGTACAGACACGGGGGGGAACTAGGCAGTGCTGTAACATGGAAAATATGAAAGAAAGTATTTTAAGAAGGAGGGAGGTTGGGATTGACATTTATACACTACTATGTATGAAATAGATAACTAATGAGAACCTGCTGTATAGCTCAGGGAACTCTACTCAGTGCTCTGTGGTGACCTAAATGGGAAGGAAATCTAAAAAAGAGGGGATATATGTATACTTATAACTAATTCACTTTGCTGCACAGCAGAAACTAACACAACATTGTAAAGCAACTATACTCCAATAAAAATTAATAAAAAAAAAAAAAGAAGGAGGGAGCAATCAGTTGTATTTTTATCAGTGAGAAATCCAGGAAGATAAAGACTTACAAAAGTTCTTTGAAGTTAGCTACAAGGAAATCGTTAGTGGCCTTTTAAAAATCTGCTCTGTGGGGCTTCCCTCGTGGCGTAGTGGTTAAGAATCCGCCTGCCAATGCAGGGGACACAGGTTCGAGCCCTGGTCCGGGAAGATCCCACATGCCACGGAGCAACTTAAACCCGTGACCCACAACTACTGAGCCTGTGCTCTAGGGCCCGTGCGCCACAGCTCCCGAAGCCCACTCACCTAGAACCCGTGCTCTGCAATAATAGAAGCCACCGCAATGAGAAGCCCGCGCACCTCAACGAAGAGTAGCCCCCGCTCGCCGCAACTAGAGAAAGCCCGTGCGCAGCAACAAAGACCCAACACAGCCAAAAAAAAGAAAAAATTAATTAATTAATTAATTTTTTAAAAACCTGCTCTGAGTAGAGCAGTAAGAATGGAGCACCAAGTTGAGTCATCGTTGGGCAGGGGCGCTGTGGATATATCAGTAGACTGTTCTTTCAAAAAGATGGACTCTAAGTAGGGAAAAAAAAACAACAACTAAGGAGAGAGCAGTGGGCAGAAATTAGAAACAAGGGAGTGTTCCCCCCACCACTGGGAATATATATGTGCATTTAAATTGCCTGTGAAGAAGGAATTATTAAATATACAGAGTGAGATGAAATAATCAGAGTTAAGCCCCTAAGAAAAAGGAAGAGAATCTCTTTCATTTTAATGGGGGAGAGAAGAAAAAGGTAGGGTTGTATATAAGTAAATTGAAGGAATTACTGTTTAATTTCATACTTGTTTTCTCTGTGAAACAGAAGACAAGATTAGAGGTTGATGGGGAAGGGGATCTGGGGAGGGAGCGGTCATACCTTTGAGAGATGTAGGTATTGTCTGAAATGCCACATGGAATAGGAGCATGTTGACCAGGAAAAATAATATAATATAATATAATATAATATAATATATAAAAATATAATACATTTTTTTTTTATCAGGGAGCTACAGGTGCCCCGTCAAGATTAGAGACACAAAGCTGTGGTGGACCAATCCTGACTATTGTGTGACTTTTCCCTTGAAATGTCAATGAGTTGAATACAAAAGTAGAGAGGGTAGCAATTACCTTTAGTAAGGTTTAAGGAGTTTTCTTCCATCCGGTGTGATGGGGAAACAATAGAATAAGAGGTTTCAGAATAATGGTAAACCAAGGGATGAAGTGATGGCATGGGTAAGGAGCTAAGTGAAGAGAAGAGGGACCTAATGGGAAAAGGGACAAGGGACTCCAAATAAAGACACAGAAAAGTCAAAGAACTGGTGTGTTGGGATCAATAATGTGAAAGAGAGAGAGAGAGTGAGGGGGCGGTGTCCGGAACACATGGTTAAGAATGAAAGTGATGCTTTATTTGAGTTGCAGTGTGATCTGGCTGTGACGAGGTCTAGGGCGTGGCCATGGGGTGGGGCCTGAGAGGGGGACTGATGTCCTTGAAGGTGAGGTAGGCAAGGGAGCACCAGGCGAGGCTGTCATACTGAGTCACCTAGAATGACGTCAGGCTGAGGGTGGAGAAGATGACTGTTGGTCAGGTGTCGAGGTCTTCCAAGGACTTACTGACCATATCATCAACAAACAGGCAAGGAGAAAAAAACTCCAAAGTTGCCCACAGAGGCAAAACACATTTAAGCAATTATCTGAATAACTCAATTGAAAATCCTTCTTATGGCTTTTTAGCAAGAGGAGACTTTGCCTGTGTTAGCCTAAATGAATTCACCTGACAGTTTACAATATCCCCCATCATTTTTCCTGTCTGAATAGTTAGGAACTCACCGGCCACCTCTGGTCCCATCTGGCCCTCAGGCCTGAGAATGGATTAACACTGGACCTACTGCCAATGAATGTACACAAGAGAATGCTGGTAACTCTCTCCTTTTTTTTGGATTAGTCAAGTCACAAAGAGAGGGCTGTGGTGGAAAGTTTGGACTGGAGAAGGTGCAACGACACTGAGAGTATCCCTACCCTAATCTGTGTTTTGCTCTCTGAGCTGCAAAGGAATTGCTTGCTCACACCAGTTCCCCAGGCCCATGATTCAGCCTTGTCATAAAAGAGTATTTTTAAAAAGAGCTATAAGACCTTGCACTGTTTAATGTACTCTGTAATGCGGGACAAACTGTCACTTTCCTTACCCTCCAGGAGTGAACAATTGTGTGCCTATTTTTAGTTGCCTAAAATCATAGATTAAACCATTTAGTTTACACTTCTACTTGATATGAGTGATGTGCAAGCAAATTAGTGCCTTTAAGTGATGATAAACAGGGATTCTTAAGAAAAGGCCCATCAAGAATATCACCATCTGTCTTCTTCCAATTCAGGAAACTATAGCATACACTTACTGACCGCTTGCCATGTACCCAGAACTGAAGCAAGCACAAAAAGAAGGTACACACACATGCTTGCTGAGAACACTTATAGGCTTGTTTGGAACATACATAACATTCATAAAACATAAGACTTTAATCAACTACCAAAATCATCTGAAATAAATAAATGGCATTTATTATAGGATGGATGAGCTCTGTTCACTTGAAGATGAGTGAAATATGGTTCCCGTTCTTGTGTAGCTCACAGTGTATGGGATGGGGACGAGGGGAAGCAGCATGTACACAGGGAAACCACAGAACCACAGAACGTTTCTAGAAGTCATATTAGAGACTTGGGAGGCAGAAAAGAGGAGTCGCTACAGGAAAAGTTAGGAACATTCTCTCAGGCGAGATGAAATTGGAACCAGGTCTGGAAGGCACTGCAGAAATTTGCTGGAGAAGGGGGTGGTGAAGGAAAGGTGAGAGACCAGCCCTCCAGGTATGAGCCTTCTCAGTAGCTTTCTCTGAATAACATCACTCTAACGGGTCCCTTGCTCAATAATCCATAGTTTGTTAAATACTTTTGGAACTAGAAAGAAGAAATGTTAGGGATTCCATGATTCAGAAATTCAGTTGTGAACACTGAAATCCAGAATTGTATAAGCCCTTATCAGAGTTCATCAGGGGACAAACTGGGACTAGACAAATCAATAAATGTCTGTGGAATAAATAACCACACAGGCTAACCAGTGCTGGTACAAAATGTGTAGAAGAAGAGAATAAAAAAGGCAAAAGTTCAACATTGAACAGTATTTCTAATGGTTATGACAATGCTTATTTTTGTTGCTCTTAGGATTCTGCTCAATGCCATTCAATGCCATAGTAATTAAACCTGACATAACTTGGTTAAAGGAGGGTTTATTGTCCTGTTCCCTTGCACAAATGTTCTGTGCTTGCTTATGATATTTTTGAAATTGCAACTGAGTCTTTTAACTTGGGTGGGGACCCCAGGCCCACAGTGAGCAATTGTTTATTGGGAGGGACAGGCAAGGCAGACTCATGTTCCACAGTGAAACTTCCACTGCCTCAGAGGCTGACAATGAAAGTTTTACCTTTTTAGCTTATTGGACAAAGTGAGAACCAGATATACCAGAACTTCACAGTAATGTTCCTGATGACCCAAATATTGCAGAATGGGAAGATCCAAGCCTAGCCTACTGTAAGCCAACAATAACCAAAATTGATGGGGCTCCAAGGATGTTGTACATAAATGTGAGTATTTAGAAGAGGTCAGAGTGACTTTTGGTTTCCGGTCCGACATATCAAGAGCTTAGAAGTCACTCTTCCATCCTAACCAGTAAAAAGCTGTATGAACTGAAAAACCAACAACTCTTCTTAGACATGTCAGACAAGTCAGGTCAAAGGGAAAACCACTGCCCCCAACATTGGAGAGACAGACAGATGGATACAGAGAATCACAACTTACTGGAACATAAACCCACAAGCAGAAACTTCCATGGTACCAGTGCCTGGGTAGGAAAACCTGAACTGTAATTGACAAATTGCTGGAGGCTCAGTGTGGACAAGTCTGAGAGTTAAAAATTCTCAGGGAGCCAAGTCACAGGGGATCCCCTGCACTTTTGTACAGACACCAAGCAGGGTAAGTGTTAAACAAAACAAAACTCTACACCTAGATATATATCATTTTCAAACTACAGAAAATCAAAGATAATTTTACCTCCAGAAGCTCTACCAGGTCCCCACAGTGAATATTGGAGGAAAATCCCCTCATGCTTCTGGAAGAGGAAGGAAAAAAGGAACTGTTTTGAAATATGTCAGAGCATTCTGTTCTTCTTAATAAGACCTGCCCTCAGGAGAAACTATTTTTACCAGAGCCTAAACCTGATGGGGTTTTATCAGAGCCTAACCTACAAGGGGGAAGGGAAATATCTGAGTCCAGCTCCCTCTACCCATCCTGCCCCACCTAAGGGAGGGTGATGGGACTGAGAAGCACTGGCAAAATTCACGGTCCAGGGGTACAAGCTCAGCAAAAGACTGAGACTTAATCATAGGACCACAGAACATTCTCTCTCCCTCACACACTAACACTACATTATAAAGCCCTGTTTATTGCAGTTCCTTTTACCCGCTATATCTTGCCCACCTATCAACAAAAAAAAAATCATGAGGTACTTTAAAAGGCAAAGAACACAGTTTAAAGAGACTGAACCAGCATCAGAACCAGAGTCAGATATGGCAGAAATGTTGGAATTATCAGACCAGAATTTTAAAAAACAAACTATGATTAATATGCTGAGGGGCTTTAATGGAAAAAGCAGACAACATGCAACAGATGCATAATGTAAGCAGAGAGATGGAAATTCTAAGAAAGAATTTAAAAGTAACGCTTGAGGGCTTCCCTGGTGGCGCAGTGGTTAAGAATCTGCCTGCCAGTGCAGGGGACACAGTTTTAAGCCCTGGTCTGGGAAGAACCCACATGCTGCAGAGCAACTAAGCCCATGCACCACAACTACTGAGTCTGCGTTCTAGAGCCCGCAAGCCACAACCACTGAAACCTGTGCGCCTAGAGCCCATGCTCCACAACAAGAGAAGCCACCGCAGTGAGAAGCCTGCACACCACAATGAAGAATAGACCCCGCTCGGCGCAACCAGAGAAAAGCCCACACGCAGCTATGAAGACCCAACACAGCCAAGATAAATAAATAAATAAAATAAAGTAATAAAATAAATAAATTTACTTTAAAAAATAATTTTATTTATTTTATTTTATTTTATTTTTTTTTGTTTTTTTTAAAGATTTATTGATGGATTGATTGATTGATTGCTATGTTGGGTCTTCGTTTCTGTGCTAGGGCTCTCTGTAGTTGCGGCAAGCGGGGGCCACTCTTCATCACGGTGCGCGGGCCTCTCACTATTGTGGCCTCTCTTGTTGCGGAGCACAGGCTCCAGACGCGCAGGCTCAGTAGTTGTGGCTCACGGGCCTAGTTGCTCCGCGGCATGTGGGATCTTCCCAGACCAGGGCGCGAACCCGTGTCCCCGGCATTGGCAGGCAGATTCTCAACAACTGCGCCACCAGGGAAGGCCCCTAAAAAATAATTTTAAAAAAGTAATGCTAGAGATCAAAAATATTATAACAGAAATGAAGAGTGTCTTTGATGAGCTCATTAGGGCATGACATGGCTGAGGAAAGAATCTCTGAGCTTGATGATATGACAACAGAAACTTCCCAAAAAATGAACAAGGAAAGTACTGAAAAAAAAAAAAAAAAAAAGAACAGAGTATCCAAGAACTGTGAGACAACTACAAAAGGTATAACATACATGTAATGGGAATTCCAGAAGAAGAAGAAACAGAGAAAGGAACAAAAGCAATATTGGAAGTAATAATGATTGAGAGTTTTTTCCAAATTAATGTCAAACACAAAACTATAGATCCAGGAAGCTCAGAGAACACCAAGCAGGATAAATGAAAACAAATAAATCTACACTAAGCATGTAATATTCAAGCTTTAGAATATCAAAGATAAAGACAAAAAAAAAATTGAAAGAAAACAAGAGGAAAAAAATCTTACCTTTAGAAAAGGAAAGATAAGAATTGCACTTGATATCTCCTCAGAAACCATGCAATCAAGAAGAGAGTTAAGTGAAATATTTGGTTCATTAAAAAAAACACACACACACACACAAAAATACCCCCAAAAACAAAAAATACAACAACCTAGAATTCTGTACCCTGCAAAATTATACTTCAAAAGTGAAGAAGAAATAAAGACTTTCTCAGGAAAACAAAAATTGAGGGAATTTGTTACCAGTAAACCTGCCTTGCAAAAATAATGTCAAAAGAAGTTCTTGGGCTTCCCTGGTGGCGCAGTGGTTGAGAGTCTGCCTGCCGGTGCGGGGGACGGGGGTTCGAGCCCTGGTCTGGGAAGATCCCACATGCCGCGGAGCAGCTGGTCCCGTGAGCCACAATTGCTGAGCCTGCGTGTCTGGAGCCTGTGGTCCACAATAGGAGAGGCCGCGACAGTGAGAGGCCCGCTCACCGTGATGAAGAGTGGCCCCCACTTGCCGCAACTGGAGAAAGCCCTCGCACAGAAACGAAGACCCAACACAGCCAAAAATAAAAATAAATAAATAAATAAGCAAATATGGTTAAGAAAAAAAAAAAAAAGTTCTTCAGAGAGAAGGAAAATGATATAGGTAAGAAACTTGGATCTACATAAAGAAAGAAAGAACATCAGGGAATGAATAAGCGAAGGTAAAATAAAAACTTATTTTCTTATTCTTAATTGATCTAACAGAAAATAGTTTACATGAAATAATAGCAAAAATATATTTGATTAAGTATGCTTATGCATATGTATATACTTATGTGTAAGTGTAATGAATGACTGCAATGGTAAAAGGGATGGGAGGTGTAGGTATTGTTATTATAAGATATTTATACTGCTTGTGAGATGGTTTAGAGTTATTTTAAAGTGGGCTTGGATTAGTTTTAAATGTGTATTGAAAACTTTAGGGCAATCATCAAAACTTTTTTTAAAAAGAGGTATAATTGATATGCAAAGAAAGCAGAGAAAACAGAGATTGGAGTGAGGGGGTGAGTGGGTAAATGGGAACTCTATACATTTTCCAGGCAATTTTGCTGTTAATTTTAAACTGCTCTAAAAAATATTTTATTTAAGAAAAAAAAGAAGGGGTGGGTGACAGAATATTTAATACTTGGGTTCTTAGAGAATGATGTCTAATAATTTGACCAGGAATTTGGTTCAAAAAAAGATGGGCACTGGATCTAAAATGTTAAATTACCTGAAGATGGTTTGAAACTGGAATATTGGGGAATTAATCTATTGATCTTCTTCTTGGAAATATTGATGTTGCCTTACAATCCTCATCATTAGTATATTTATCATAAAGTACAAGAAATAAACCAGCCTTGGATTAGACATGTATTTTCAAATGTATAAGCATCCATTTATCCAACCTGGATGTCAGGACTAGATGGAAACAGGTGTGGCATAAACCAAATGGATAGAAAAGGCAGAGATAGGACAGCTCTCCACTCTATGACAATAGTCTTGAACAGAAAGAAGTGATACAGAGAGCACCATTCTCTGGGCTCTGAGAGATACCACAGTCTTAACTTAAAAATTAAATGCCCAAGACTCTTTTGAGAGTCATCCCTCATTATTTAGATCATTATAATCATGCTAAATTGTTATTATAATAATAACTGATATTTAAGTACTTGCCATATACCAGGCACTGGTCTAAATAAACACTTTACTATATTACAGATGAGGAAACTGTGACACAGAGGAAACTTCATCACAGATGGAGTGATAAGCCCTAGGCCACACAGCTAGCAAGCGACAGTGAGGATTCTAAGCCAGACTTGCATCCAGAGCCCATGCCCTGAAGCCTCGTGCTAGACCGCCTCTCACTACACAGAAAGAGCCCAGAGTCAGCCAGTTTGGCTCATGCTTTGTGTGGCCTTGGTCACATTGTGTTGCTTTTCTGACAGTGAGACCACTCACAGGTACATCAAGCAGCCTCTGGTTGTTCTATCAGGTAAGATGGAAGGCATCAAGAAGCCTTGAATTCTTATCTTTGTTCACTTCGACTTACTTAACCCTTCCTAAATCCTAAATCCCTTTGGGAAGAAATAAAGTTATGTTTGGGAACTGATTTCTGCATAAGGTCCTGAGGGTCCAAGGGATACACCATGATTCAACACATAGTAGGCAGTCAAGAAATGCTTGAATGAATAAGTGACTGTATCAATGAACCAGTCAATTCAATTAAGTATCTAGATAGCTACGGATTTAATGACCTCCTTATCTCATTTTACAACCATTCTTCCCTGCATCATCACCATATTACCTTTAACATATATTATCTCAAACTACTTGTGTTCAAACACTTCAATCAAGTTTAACTCTTTGCTGCATTCGCCAAAGCTTTCTTCCTTTGTGTTATGCTGTCATCGCTCGGGGTCTTAACCGTACCCAGAATGCCCTACTTTGCCAAAGCTGAACGTTCAAATGCAACTTATGGTTAAGATCCAACTCAAACACAGCTTATCTCTACTAGAGAAAAGTAATTCATCCCACCTCTGATACCCTACATTATCATTACTCTATACCATATTCGGATCTGAATATGCCTTATCTCCCCACAGTAAGTTGTTTGACAAGAGATTACTGCTTTATTTTCTCTGTCCCTCTTAGTGTTTTTTGTGGTATAAGTGGCATCCAAAGGAGATAGTACTGGGTTTGAGTTGTTAGCATTTATGAATAAACCCTATATTCCATACGTTATATTCCTTATCAACTTTTGATTTATAATTCATCTTTTATCAACAGAGTATTAGTTAACTCTGATAGGAGTATTTCAAATTGTTTTGTCCTGTGTTCGTAATTGTATGTGCCTTTTGTGAATTAATTGCTGCAATGATGAAATCTCTTCAAAATTTATTAGAAATGAGATCCATTTTGTTTTATTATCCTAGAAAATTTGGGGTTACTAATGAGAAAAATACATTTGTAAGTGTATATTAAAATTTACATTTAGTACAAGATTTATTTTTAAATAAGAGGTATGCAATAAATGCAAAATTTAAAATCATATTTACTGTGATTCTTTTATCAGAAAGAAGACTCAATCAGTGTTGCATGTAGACCTTTGAATTTTCTGAATTTAGTTCCTAGGACATATATATATCACATGTAAGGAAATTAGAAAAGAGACAGTCTATCCTGATTATTCAAAGAAACTCTGAAAGAAAATAGTAATGACTATGATACCTAAATGTATTTTTCAAAATAAGTTCCCATTATTACACTATTCTATTTTGCAATAGAACTATACCTATAATATATTTATATCTGAGAATACTTTTGAACTATATGTAGCATTTTATTTTTTGACAAGATATTATTGTTGTAATCCATATTGTAATGAATTGTTTCCTTTTTTAAAACTGCTTTTAAAAACAGAAATATATACATATAACTGCAAAGCTTATATGTACATAACACACATCATCCCATCCCAGAGGGCATTGTAGTCTCTACTCCTACATCTCTTTCAATCCTTTAGGAAGTTAATTTTTAAAAATCTTCATTTCTTCAGGTCTCTGAAATTCCTGGGAAACACTCACGCTCCTTCACCTAAAAAGCTTCATATCTTCTCCTTACTATTCTGATCTCTCACATCTTCTCTGTGCTGCCTTTTACAACAGAACATCTTAGGTTGGTCTCTTCTAATACCCCAACACAGAGACACAGACGTATACAGTACGCACGCACGCATGCACGCATGCACGCCATCCCCACCATGAACAGGTCCCAGCTCTGAATTCCTCTGTAGTGAGAATCTGCCTGCATAACTTTTATCCTTTCCCTTTCTCCTCCATGGAGTGTTGGGTGTGGCGAGGGAGAAAAATGGAGAAGTCTATGAATACATGCATTATTAATTTTTTTCCTGTTATATTTATCCAAACTAAAAAAGAATAATAATAAATGACCTTTATAATGCCTTGTGTTAAACTAATGCCAGTAGGGTCTGTAAGTAGTACCAATTTTCCCTGCTGAATGTAAGGGATATATTATATTTTTAAGTCTTGGTAAACTATGTTGTTAATGTTTCAGAGCAGTTCTAGGTTTACAGAAATACTGAGAAGATAGTACAGAGAGTTCCTATATACCCTGCACTCAGTTTCCCTTATTATAAACATCTCACACTAGAATGACACCTTTGTTATAATTAATGAGCCAAAATTGATACATTATTATTAACTAAAATCCACATTTTCTTTCAACGTCCTTAGAAAAGAAAACATAATGTCCGTTTTCTGTTCCAGGATCTCATCCAGGATACATTATTATATTTTGTTGTTATGTGTCCTAAGTCCTCTCTTGGCTGTAAGAGTTTCTCTGACTTAGCGTCTGATTATCCTGACACTTTAAAAAAGTATCAGGCAGGTATTTTGTAGAACTTCCTTCAACTGAGATTTTCTAAATTTTTTCATGGTTAAACTAGGGCTGTGTGTCTGGGGAGAAAGAACGCAGGGGTAAAGTGTCATATTCATCCCATCATATCAAGGGCAAGTACTATCAACATTCCTTGTCGCTGTTGATGCTGATTTGATCATCTGCCTGAGGTATTGCTTGTCAGGTTTCTCCACTGTGATGTTACTCTTCCCTCCCCCACTTTCCACAGGTGAACTTTTTGGATTAGATTTTCTTCAGTGCAAACATGGATTATATTGCAGGCTTCAGAGTATAAGATTAGTTGATACTACTGAAAAAAAAAAAATCCCCAGCTAAAATGTTAAACAACAGGGAATTGGCATAATTTTTCCCAATTACACTTTTGTTTGTTTGCCACAATTTTAGGGATAAATATGTATTTAACTCCATTTTCTGGAGAAAATAGTATACAGAGTCTTTCTCAAGTAAGGTCAAGTCACTTTAGTAAAAGTTTATTAGATCATATATAGACTATTTGGTAACAGGAAAAAATCAGATTTCATTTGTAACAAAGCAAATGGACTATATTTAACATATACACACATACACACATGAAGTACACATAAGTAAAAGGAGAAAGAATCTATCTAAAACTTAAGGGAAAATCTCTGGTCATAACAGCTGGATAAAGGCTTTTTTTTTCCTATAATAAGATGATTTTTCATTATTATTATTATTATCATAAACGGTACTTATAACAAGAACCATTAAACTAAAACAAAATTAAACCGGGACTTCCCTGGTGACACAGTGGTTAAGAATCCGCCTGCCAATGCAGGGGACGTGGGTTCGATCCCTCGTCCGGGAAGATCCCACATGCCGTGGAGCAACGAAGCCCGTGCGCCACAACTACTGAAGCCCGCGTGCCCTAGAGCCCGTGCTCTGCAACAAGAGAAGGCATCACAATAAGAAGCCCACGCACCGCAATGAAGAGTAGCCCCCACTTGCCACAACTAGAGAAAGCCCGTGTGCAGCAACGAAGACCCAACGCAGCCAAAAACAACAAAAAATTAAATAAATAAAATGAAATTAAACCAAAACTATGAAGATATGAAGAAACAACCCTGTATTCTTCCTCTCACAATTTCTCTTAACATCTTTTATGCTCTTTCCTTGCTTGCTTGCTTTTCAATATATGTCATGTTTAAGAAGACATTTTAAATGGTCACCTCTTACAATGGATTTAAAAAGAGTTGGTGTCTTCAGTAAAGAGATCCCCAAAGTTGAAACATCTGTTTGGGTTAAAATTGAAATGAGGTTTTAGATTCTCTGTTATTTTATTTTCTACTAAGTTTTAAGTAATACAACATTAGCAAAACTCTCACATTGATGTGAAACCACAGAAGGATTAAGAAGCAACTTAGATGGGCAGGGTCCCAGAGCTCCAGACTGAAAGGTCAATAAAACATACTGGAATAAGTCAGAAATATGGTGCCAGTTAATTCAGGTTTCCTCATTCAACTTCTTAAATAACCAGAGAAATAAAAAGACATTGACTGGAAACAGATTTTTTTTTAGGTCCTCACTGATACACCCTCTCTATAAAGAGCACCATAATCTCTGAAGTCAGCTTGCACGTAGTTCTACAAAGTTAGCCATCTCAGCAGAATTTCTGAAAGCTAATAATGTCAACCTAGTCCATTTTGCTAAAAAGTTATTTGATAACCTAAATTTTAGGAGTTACAATGCCTCCCAAGAAGATGTATGATATGAGAAATAGCATGTAATAAAAATATGTAATAAATTCCTGATTTTGCTTTATTTATAAGATTTGTGAATTATTAAAGAGAATCAATACACATGAGGTGGAAAGACACTCCATGGTGTACAGTGAGAAGTCCCCATTTTTCCCCTGCCCCCCAGCTACCAGCTCATTCCTCAGAGACAGCCATTTTCAGTTCCTTGGATAAACCTCATGCATTTATAAATTTATCTACAGAAATATTTTTTATATGGTAATATGTGATATATATGTTGTTCAATACTTTGTATTTTTTCAATTAAAACATCTTGGAGAACGTTTCATATCATAAATATAGAACTTTATATTTTTAAAATGGCTCACATGGTACTCTATTGTGTGGTTGATCCATAATTATTTTATAAACCCCTACTGATGGACATTTAGTTGTTTATACACTTTGGCTATTATATTATAACTGATGCTCCAATTAATCTTTATTATGTATTATTTCTCATATATTCCATCTTACCTGTGGAAAATTCCCTATTGTAGGTAATTTTTGTTCATTGGAAACCAGTTTCTCTTTAGACTCCAAATAAATATTAAACTAATATTTATGGAATATCAGTTTGAAGGGAGATGTGAGCAGTGAACCCACTGAGGGTTTGTGTACCTGAAACACAAATCAAGATACTGGGTCAGAAAAAAAGGGGTTTTAAAAAAGATTTATAAATGTATTTATATGAAGATTTTTAAACACTAGGGAAATTAAGTCCTATTTACTTATACATTTGAAAAACGATCAGTTTCTTGAAATTGGAACTCTACTGGAAAGTCCATGGCTTATGGTTACCACCCACATAAATATGAAATGGGGAAGGTCGATGGCAGCATTTGGTGTGCTGAGGTATGAGAAAGCTTTCCCCACTCCATCCAGGCAGGCTTAGACTGACAGAGACCAGGTGTCGGACATCAATGACCTCTAGTTACTATAGGTCAATAGGCTTCTGTCAATAGTAAGGTAAGAAAATTTCCTGCCAGAGAAGAGGAGATACTGTTTGAGAAAAAAAAAAAATATCAAAACATCTTTCTCATTAACTCTGAGTTCTTAAAGTGTTGACAGGGGAATAGACAAATGAAAATCTGAGAAAATGTCTCATAACTAGAGCAACAATTTACAAGGGAAAAATGTGGCAATTAAATAGAATATTTTTGGAGATGATATTCATCGTGACATACGGATCCAAGTTGTAATGTAGGAGACCTTGAAGAACACTAAACAGGAGGACATAGGTGACCAGCAAAGTTTAATCATTATTATTTAAAGTTTTTTGTTGTTGTTGTTGAATGATCTATATAATAACCTGTTTTTTTTTTTTAAGGAGTTCTAATGTCAGGTATTATTATTCTTTTTAATCCAGTGAGTTTCCTAAGGATATTGTTAAATATGATATACACATAAAGTTGTTAGGTTTTATACAAAAATTTATGAATTAGAAATCATTTTAAAAAATCTGCCTTTACCCCAAGTGAAAAATGGGCAAGCAATCTGAACAAACATTTCTTCAAGTAATATATACAAATGGTCAATAAGCACAAGAAAAGATACTCGACATTCATCATCAGGGAAATGTAAATCAAAACTACGAGATACCACTTCACAACCAGTAGGATGGTTGGAATCAAATGGTCTGATAATAACAAGGGTTGGCAAGGATGTAGAGAAATAGGGACAGCCCCCCACACACACACTGTTGATGAGAATGAAAATGGTACAGTCGCTCTGGAAAATAGTCTGGCAGTTTTTCAAATGATCAAACATAGAGTTACAATAAGACCCAGCAATTCCACTCCTAGGTATATTCCCAAGAAAAATAAAAACATGTTCCACACAAAAGCCCATGCATGAATGCTTATAGCAGCACCATCCATAATAGCCAAAATGTGGAAACAACCCAAATGTCCACAAGCTGATGAATAGATTAAAAAAATGGGGTATATCCATATAATGGGGTATTATCGGCCATAAACAGAAATGAACTACTAATACATGCTGCAACATGGATGAACCTTGGTAACACCTTGCTAAGTAAAAGATGCCAGTCACAAAAGGCCACGTACTATATGATTCTACTCGTACGAAAATCCAGAAAAAACTATAGAGATAGAAAGTAGATTAGTGGTTGTTTAAGGGATGGGAGGAGGGGATTGGAGGAAGAAAAAGATTGCTAAGGGTACAGGGCTTCTTTTTGAGGTGCTAAAAATGTTTTAAAAATTGACTGTGGTGATGTGATGGCATCTAAAACTGAAAACATACTGACTTGAATATCCTAAAAACCATTGTGTTGTATGGTTTACATGTGTGCCTTGCATGGTATGGAAATTATATCTCAATAAGGCTGTTTTAAAAAAGTCACCCACCCCCTGGGGGAAAAAAAAAAAAGAAAAGAGCAGAACCTGCCGTTGTTACATAATACTTATTCTGCTCTAGGTTATTTAGATAATCTCTGGTTTCTGGAAGAATTAGCAGTTTTGTAATAAGACAAGGACAGTTTTACAAAGAAGGAAATAATCACAGTGGTCTTTTAACCTTCCGTATAATCAAGCACCATTGAACACCCAGCAGCCTACTGTCAGAAGCAGCTTCTGCCAGCATATTCCAAAGCATTTATGAAGAACAAATTACTCTGATTTCTGAATTGTCAGAATGAGAAAAGGCACAGCTGCTTTCAATGGAAAGAAAATTAGATTGAAAAGAAAAGTGGCAAAGAAATATCTCTATTGTTTGTGAAATTCTCTTCCTCTCTAGATTCACTCATTCCACGGGCTCTCAGGAAATGAAGCCCTTAACCTGATATTTCTATATACCAATTTATAGCTACTTCTGCCCTGCACATACAGAAAAACCAGTGAGTTATTCCTCTCAGCGAAATCATTAGCAAAATTGAATGTTTATTGTGCACTCAGTCTGCAGTACAATGTAAGATGGGTATTTTTAGGAAATAGAAGAAATACTTGTAACTAAAATGATATGTCCAAAGCTGTTTCTTCTTTCAGCACGGTATTTTTTCAAGCCCCCATATCTGCATATACTTCAGGCAGGAAGCTAAGTGCTGTTTATAAATTCTCATTTAATTTCACACTAATACTATGAAGCAAGTGAGTTAGTACAGATCCTTAAAATGCAGGACAAAGATGCTAAAATAGTGTACAAAATTCCCATAGACTCAAGGCTAGGAAGGAGCTTATACGCGTGGTTCATTCATTTATTTACCTGTTCGTTCAACAGTTCTATACTATGTCTCAGTGACTAGTTGTGCAGTGGTGAGTGAAACAAAGTGCCCTCATATAGCTTGATGAGGTGATGGGCAATGAATAGCCAATCGAACAAATGTTGACAAAATATGAAACTGCAATAATAGAAGAAAAGTGTGCTGCAAGGGAGAAGATCATGGGACTGTATTTAGATGGGATGATTAACGAAGGCTTCACTGAGGAGGGGGCAGTGATGGAGGGCAGGAATGTATGAGAAGGAGCCGAAAATCCAGGGAGGGGAAGACCATCTTTGCAGAAGGAAGGTCGTATGCTCAAACCTCATTCAGGAAAGGGAGGAGCGGAATGAAGGGCCTGTGACTAGCATGTAGTAAGTGAACGGGAAGGGATGTGAAATCAAGTTGGAGACATTAGCAGGGACCAGACCACATAGGGCCATGATAGCCAAGGTCAGAGGCTACTTCATTCCCTGTGCCTTGAGAAGCTTAGCCTAAGAAAGCAGAAGTGCCTGGAGGCAGCCTTGACCTGCCATTGATCCAAAACTTGGGTCAATTGAGCACCACACTTCTATTATGCTACAGAAATTGTGAGGGTAAATTAAATGACATTCTTTAAAAAGCATGCAATTATCATGGTTTTCATAGATTTAAGATAGCTGAAAAATATGATACATTTAAACTTCCAGGAAAAATGTATTTAATATCCCTATCAAACTTATCATCCTTTAAGTGCTGAAGCCAGAACTTGAATCAGATATTCTAAATCATGTTCTTTGCATGACATCACAAAAGACATCTATTCCTTGGACCCAATCGCGATACTCCAGTGTTTCATTTAACATGAGGTTCACCAGAGCATCGCACGCTTAAATGGATGTACTGAGACCTTTATAGGAATCCTCTCACTCGGTAAAACATCCCTGCAGTCTGACAGCATTATTTGCACTTCAGTCATTTTGATTACAATATCATCCTGCTTCATCTGCTTTTAGATGTTCTTACAGTTACAGGAAACCATGTCTCCCTCTGAGTTCTCCACTCCTGTTTGATCCTCACAATAAGCATGAAACTTTGGCCAAGTAAGTATTTTGTCTCCATGTTATAGATGAGGTGCAAGGCAACCTCACTAAGCTTCAGATTTCTCACCTATTAAACAGAGGCAATAATGCTCACCTGCCACCCTCTCATACCAAGAGGAGCAGATAAAATAATGGATGGGAGAGTATCTGAAAAACTAGAAATAAAAGGTAAGCTGTTATTATATTATCATAAAAGAGGACACATCTGTACCATATACTTTGCAATACAGACGTGCAAAAAAATGTACGTAGTATCCATATCAGATCTGCATCTTGTTCTGAGGTCCCACGGCAATGGACTTGGGGGCGGGAGAAGACCTAAGCCTGCCAATTCAGAGTGATTCGATATCTTCCAGCTTAAAACAATCCCTTTTTAGGTTAATTTGGTCCATTCTTAGCAAAGAGTCAAAGTAAAGCTGAAACTTCCCATCATGACTGTCTCCCTGATTCACAGATTCCCCCGCTCTGTTCCCAGATAACACATGAGCACAAGGGGAAGCGTACAGATCTTTACGGCCATACCACAGGAACCCTGGTGTTAACCTGGCCCTGTGCTTCTCTTCTGGCCCCCGTTGGCCTTAGGCTGAGGTAAACTCATCTTACCCATCTCCATTTTGGTCTCTATCCTCTCTGCATCTGCTCATGAAGTTCTATAGCTGATGTAATGCTAGTTTCTTCTCTCAGTCCAGCCACGGTCCAGCAGTTCACACTCTGCACCTCAGCCTGACCTCATTTTCCTCTGCCCTTCGGATCTTCTGAATCTTGGCCTTGGACTCCATCTGATCCCTGGCGAGGCTGTCCTGTCTTCAGCCTCTGCTAGGTGCTCCCCTCGTCCCCACTGCTGCAGCCCCCTGGCAGGCCTGCTGCCTCTCAGCCTTACTCATCGCTGGCGACATGTGGGAAATGCTGGATTGCCCCAGTGCGACCATCAGGTGCTAGGGAACAAGAGGTTCTCTCTCTCTCTCCCTCATGCTATGCCACCATTTCTACACTCGTTGTGGCTGTTCCTTGTTGGCAGAGAACAATTTCCCTCCATTCAGAGTCCCAAATCAGAAATGGGACACAAGCCCATTCCGGTTTTGGTTTTTCAACTAACCTATTCTTTTTACTCTACCTCCATTCCTCACCTTGAGTTTCAATGAAAAAATTGGAGAAGAACAAAGGACCCTTGCTGCTTCTCTCTCTCTTTCTCTCTCTCTCTCCCCCTCAACTCTTTCCCCCTTCCAGGAATTGTCATGAGCTACTTTACAACATATTTTCCTTCCTCTTTCCACATGGTGAGTAAAAGGGTAGCAGACCTGCTGATCAAAAAGGGACTATATCTGTAGGTATTATGCCCATTCCAGTCTTTGACACATCTGCCCGTGTAATAGACCCTCAAAAGCCAGAGACTCTGTTATGCATTTTTGCATCAGCTGCATATAACCCAGTGCTTTGCCTAGGATTGACTCTCACTGAGAGTGTGTTGAGCGAATCAGTGATTGAATCCCCTTAATTTATTGGTAAAGAAACTGAGGTGAAATATTTTGCCCAAGTTAAACATTGAGTTAGAGGCTTAACTGGGACTAGGTCAAGTACTCTTTTCAACATGACCTGCTGCTTTTTATTTAGTCTTCCTCAATGGCTGGCAATACAGAGCCTAGAATATAAGACCTAAATATGAGGAAAGGAGTCAGGAAGGAACAATAAATCAAAAGTTCTCCCCCCAAAGAAGAACCAAGCTTTGGGATTGACATGTACACACTGCTATATTTAAAATAGATAACCAACAAGGACCTACCATATAGCGGCAGGGAGCTCTACTCAGTATTCTGTAATAATCTATTGGGAAAAGAATTTGAAAAAGAATAGATACATGTATATTTATAACTGAATCACTTTGCTGTACACTTGAAACTAACATAGCACTGTTAATCAGCTATACTCCAACATAAAATAAAAATTAAAAAATAAAATGAAAAGCTTAACACACTAAAAGAAAAAAAAAGAAAGAAAGAAATCCAAAGGCAAGTATCTGAAGGTAAAATATTGTGATTTTTCTCTTTGTCTCTGCAACATCAAATCAGCTCAAATCTGTACTACTAAAATCTCTGAATAGGGATCTTACAGAAGGCTGCGTTTCTGCTGTGATCAACTATTTGTTCTTGGGGGATGGGTTACAGCAGAAATTCTTCCAGCCATTTTCCCCTACAGATATATATATATGAAATTAGGAGCATCTCCTCCTAATAATAATATATGAAAGGTTTAAAAGAAATTAAATTCCCTTGAAACTGGAATTCTCCCATTTTGCTGATTTAAAATTCATTAGTTGTTGAAAATAGTAACTGGCCGTTTCTCCCTCTAACAGATTGACCACATTCAGAAATCCTTTTGGAGAAATGGCTAACTACTACACACAGAGTAGTAACAAGATTTGAAATTGCAGCATATGCTCAAATACAGCATCTTGATAAACACACACCTAAGAAATTTGGGCAGCTTAAGGTTTATGAGTTTGAAAGGTTATTTTCTTAATGAACAACAGTAGCACTATTCTCAGGAAGCATACCACAGGGGGAGGTGGGATTTTCGATCTATTTGTTGATGTTTCCAAAGGGGATTTAAGCAATCCGCTTTCGTACAGTATGTGCCCTAGCAGACCAAGGCAGCAACTAGGATATTAGTGGGGCATGTTTATACCAAAGGTTATGATCCTTTTGAAGAATGCAATGGTGGACAAGCAGGGGGAAATCCATTTGCCCCGCTTAGCTTCTGCTTCCTTAGTTCATCATCTTCTCTTTGCCCCTACATTGTTCATTTCTCCTTTTGGGGGGACTCCAAGATGGGGTGACGTGTGTTGCTGAGGGTTTGGGGGCTCTAATCTCTTAAGACAGTCACACACAAGGGCCCTAAGCAACAGAGTATGTGTATACAATGACATCAGTCTGAAGTATTAAACTTTGTCACCAGAATTGTTTTCCTATGCGGATAATGTAACACGACTACAGATAGTGACATAGTGTGTATGTGTGTGTGTGTCCCGTTAGGGAGAAAAAAACCCTTGTAAAATTCTTAGAAACTGAAAATGCATCAGTGAATAGGGCTTTATGTTAGATATTTATGGGGAATTTGGTTTGTTTTCTGATTCTGTTTCAACTTTTAAGGAGCACCGTTAATGTGATTAATTAGCAAGAATTTATTGACTTGAAAAATCTCGACAGCCAAACGTATATGATTTTTTTTTAATGTATTTTTTCAGGTGAAACTATAAACTGGAGGCCTAATTAAGACCTGCTGTTTCCTGAAATTTCGTGTGCACAGCTCTGGGAAGGAAAGTTGCATGGAACTTTACTTGAAGGGGTATGTGTAATCTTAGGAAAAAATCCCAGCATTCTATTCACTTCTTTCAGACGTAGTCCTTACTTAAGAGCCCCAGTGAATTTATGTCCATGGTGAACATGAAAGCCTGCTATGGAGTCAGCTTAGGGAAAACTCAAATCAGATCAAACGTCACGAGTTGAGGACTTTGGCTGTTCCTAGCCAATATTTCCAAATTTATGCTTAAACACCATGATGGATCATGCAGTTTTAGTCTTTTGACATTTTCTTACATGTTTCCTTCCCATTACTTTGCTGAGGATGAAAGTCTCTCTAACAAGAGAGAGTGAATCAGCCTGCAAGAAACATAATAATTATACAAGAGTATTCAGTGTAACAAAAAAATTTTCACTTCTGACTGAGGTTGCAAAAGGCCTTAGTTGACTGATTTCTGACTGCCACCCACTTTACCTGCTTTCATTAGAAAAATCTATTTTCCTTTCCTAAGGTTGCGTTTTTATTAAATCGTTCTGATGTAGACTTTAAGCTGCAAGAATAAAAGAAATCTCTAATACATAATTCTAAAAACTGTCAAAGTTTTCTTAGCTCAGCAACATATTTATATGACTTATCCCCAGATGTCACTATCCGGAGGTGATAAACTTTTGAAATCAGAATTGCCTCAAAATAATAAGCGAATATTTTTTTACTCACTTAAAGGAAGCTCTCCTCTAATGCCTCAGGTAGAAAATATGAACTACTTAGAACTTGAGAACAGAAACCGATCTCATAGTTATCATTCAGCTATACATTTGAAACAGGTGGTTTTGCAAATTTATTAAGAACGGTAAGGAGTTGGGGGAAAAGAGTCACAGAATTTTAAATTTTTAAAAAATATTTCTAAAAAACCATATTGTGAAAAGAAAATTGTCCAGCTTGCAAATCTCAACCAAGAAACAAGTTATTTCCTTTAGATAATTCACTAAATATCAGATAATGGATACACTAACGATTCGCCGTCCCAGTGCATAATTCCGTTGCCTGTAAGCTTGACAGAGCCAAACTACTTACTCACAGATAATACACAACACAAAGCCCCCTTTTCCACTTCATGGGTAAAGCCTTGTTATGTGCCTTCTTAAATGTGGAGGAGAATACGGGCTCTTCCTTCTCTTTACAATGCTGTATACAGTGCATTTTTCCAATAGCTCTTGCCCCAGAAAAGGTCTTGGTCATTTCCTATGAGACATTCTCCAGTGCCCTCAAAGACCTGGAGATAGAAACATCCGTGCTTGCCTCTTCAGACAAACAATTCGGCTTCCCTGGCTCCACCTTGCTGTCTGCCTGCCTCATCCCAGATCCAGCCAAGCCCTTGCTCAGGAGCTCAAAGCCCCAGGCCACACAAGGGTAGAGCAGGCACGTCAGAGCTGCTCCTGGCACCAAGGAAAATTATTTGCCCCGAGAGGCAAACACAGCTCGAGCAGTGTCCAGAGTATCAATTCCTCTCTTCTGTGTTATAAAAGGCCCTATTGTAGAAATACAAATCACTCGGAGATGGCATGTACGATGTCTAATCACTTGAAAGCTACTGGGCACCCACTGGGTACGGGGCCCAAACTAGACAGTGTCTGTAACCTATTCACTGGAGGAAGGCAGGGGAGAACATGACACAGATTTGTATTCATCTCCTGTTCTAGCCCTTCACACCATGGCAAACACACATCCTTTCAAACCAGTAGACAATTACAACCATAATAGACATGAAGACCGTTTTGACCTGTGAGTAGCAAGGTAAAGGACAGATCACAAGCTTGATATTCATCCTGACCTAGTTTTGAATCCTGCTTCTATAATTAATCAACTGTGTAAATTTGGGGAGTTTGCTGAATCTCTCTGGGATTTTCTCTCCTCATTTGCAAAATGAAAAAAATAATATCTACATCATAAGTGCTGTGAAGAATACTTTCTCTAGTATGTAGAAGTGCCAAAAGCTCTATATGGCATATAATAGGCAGTCAATAATTTGAGTTCCCTTCCCCATCTCTAGAACTCTAAAGGCTTGTCAAGATATTTTACATACATTATCTGATTTGATCCTTACATAAATCCTACTCACAAATATTTTAATCTTAGAGACAGAATTTTAGGTCTTTGCATTTCTTCTGTTTCCTTTTAGGAAACACTATTGAAAAGATACACTTGTTTTCTCCTATTACCTTAGCTTTATTCTTGGGCAAATTTTACAACGTACCTGAAGTAATAAAAAGGGTTAATTTTATTCCAATGTTGCAGATGTCTTCAGCACCTTGACTTTAGTAATACACTAAGAACAGTAAGTCTTTTTAATGAAAGTGAAAGGTATGCATTGTACTTAAATCTGGAACTTTTTCCTCCTGAAGAAACTCTGCCACTGGGACTGCCATCCCGCCATTTTAGACAGAATGAGATATGTTTTTGCTCAGGCTTACCCTTTTTCAGCACATTTCCAACCAACGGCAGTTGGTATCCAAGCAGTTAAAACTACATCAGCACTAATAGCTATGAGCTCATCTTGTATAAAGACATTTTTAGTTAAACACCACAATCTTGGGGGGAGAAAAAAGTTAGCATGCTTAACCAGGCTGGCTTGGAATAGCTCACAATATGACGCATACCACAGGAAATAGAGTGGTATGAGGCACCTACAAAATATTTTTCAAACAAGTCATTGACGCTGTAAGCCCCATGCCTCAGCTTTAGGAAGTCACTTATTAAGAATCAACACCGGCCGTGCCAAGCTAAGCTTTTGCTCTTGGTGATTTTCCAATTGAATATTCAGGGCCCTGTTTCAGTCTTGTTTTCAGGGGAGTACATGCCTGGAATGCTAGCAAGCTATTTGCTGGAAAAAATGCCCACAACAGGCCCAATGTTGATCACATTAATGCGTTTGAGTGAGTATGGAGTGCAAATGATTGAAAATGCTTCCAGATCCCCGTTGCAAGGGACAAAGCAGGCTCTGTTCTCTGATCTGATGGTCATTTTTTTTCCAGCGGAGGATGTGGTGCAGGAAGAGGGAAGAGGGCCAATCTCTGTCTAATGGTTCCAAACAGGGCCTGGGCCTAGCTCTCTGGATGCTGACGAGTGGGAAATGAAACACAGATGGGTCAGATGGGTAAGGAGAGGGGGATTACAGGTCAGGCCAAAGAGTTGGAATAAATTAAGTGCTTATGAGGTACAGAATGGCACATTGTTTAAGTGAATGGACGGGAAAAAACATTCCAGCATTGTTCAGTCCACTGAGTGAACCCAAAGCTCCTCTTCCCAGGCGAGCGCAGGCCACAGAGAGCCTCATCGTCGGGATGTATGTGACCCACAGACGAAAACGTGGCCAAGTGGTGCCTGAAACATTCTTCTAGACTCCAGAGAAGCCAATTTTGCTCTATTACACATGAGATGTAATTTATTGGGAGAAATGTTTGGGTTCATGTGTCAGATCATGGAGAGTCAGATTTGGAGTTCCCCAGGGATCTCTGAGGAGAAGGTGAGTAACCACAAATTAATACAGCAGGGAAATAAAGTGACAAAAGAAATGTTTCATTGTGTCTGAAATATTGAACCAATTTCCCCCTTTTTAGCCTTTTAAACCTTTGCTCACAAATCAAAGAGTAGTGCAACTGAGAAAACTTAGCAGAGGCCTGTAATTCCCGATAACAAAAAAAGGGGTGGGGTTGAGTCCAATATTCTTCCTTACTTGTAAGTGCCTTCATAAAGTAGGGAAAAACAGCAAAAGGGACTTTTTCAGAGTGTTAGAAAATAATCCAAAAAACTAGATAACTGAAAAAAAAAAGGAAGCACCAGTAACCATAATAGATCTGTCCATTGTGTGTTCCAGGTGTGTTAGAGAAATCATGAAATCCCAGAAGGTACACAAGCCTGATTATTTGATAGCAAGTCATCATAAGACAGGCTGGAGAAAGTGTGTTTTCCTGAAGGAACCAAACCAATAGAATGTGAGGGCAGAAAGTGTCACCTCAAAGGAGAGAGCTAAAGTTGCCGCTGCCAACGGAATTAGAAAAGTTCTAAAGCTTGGAATTAATGGTTTCTTTTTTAGAGTGGCAGAAATTATTTTCAGAAGTTTATTTTCATACCAGCCAGGTTTCCATTTTATGGGCTTGACCTTTAACAGAATATCCCACAGGCAAAGCTGGAGACAGTGGTTGTCGGCAGTCATCAGGGCGCTCATGCTGTGAGTATGAAAAGCTTCTCAGTTTATCGATTGGGGCACTGCAATTCCAGAGACTCAGGGAGATGATTCCAGACAACCAGTGTGGAAAGTCTGGATGCAGCCCATCTTTAAAAGGCCGGTGATTTACATTGTTATTATTTTAGTAAGTTGGTTCAGTGAGTGATACCAATGATATGGACATGTCATCTTTTCTACCGTATAACTGTACTAGTTAGAATGTAAATATTTTAACTTTTCCCCCCAATCTTCTCCCCTCCAAAGCTTTTATTAGTCCTGTGCTCTGAATCTTGGAAAGGAACCCCGAGAATAAATAACCAGTTCCTAAAGCAAATTTGAAAAGCGATCATGACACCGGCATCAGTATTAAGAGTTGGAGAGACAAAAAATGACTGCGGAGAAATTTCTAGCTTATGCTGAGCAAAATCATAAAACTATTATTCACGGAAAGAAGGACAGACCCATAAGAAACTAATGTCTGGTTTTGGTTGTTTGCTTTTTCCTTTCCAATAAAATCGATGAATTAAAAAAAAAAATTTTTTTAGTATCCTTTTCTCTCTTGAATAAAAAAAAATGACAGTGGGAAATGTTTGTGGAAGAATCTGAAGGCAGAAGTTATTTTGATAATGCTGACATGGCTACATGTTATAAAATTAAACTTCATTCTTTTCAGGAAGAAAGTATATGTAACAGAACAAGGCTCCCAGGAGACTGCTGGTTCATCCGGAACACACGTCCAGCATCCAGCGGGGTGTCTGAGGGTCAGGCGGAGGCCACCACAGAGCTCTTAACTCAACTTTCTGGGTTAGACCCTGAAGTATTAACCAAGGGGGTTGAGTAGCAGAGAGGTTTCTCATGTACCTAAGAGGATACTTAGGGCACCTGGCCTCACGCCCGGGATTACCAGAGGATGGAAAATGTACTTGCAAGCTAGCAACAGAGCCAGCCAAATCTCTGTGACTAGGGCATAAGCCTAATACAGGACGCAGAAGCTTCCATGACAAACACCCTTAAGCAGGGAAGTAATGATGAAGCTGTTGTCACCTCCAGCCACGGCTACCGAGCTGCAGCCATGCCTGACTATCCTCTCACGCCTGGGGACATCTTCTGAGGGCCGTGGTCCGCTGGCTTACCGGGCTGGAGAAAACACTACAAAAGCACAGCTCTCTAGAGCAGTGGGATAAATCTAACATCTATGTCATCCCTGTAGTCAGCATGGTACAGTAGACAGCAATTTCAAGTGAATCTCTTAAAAGCATCCCCAAATTTTATAAGCTCCAGATCCCACAAAACCTGAATCCACACCTGGGATTACCATTTATGAGGTGGCACTATAGAGAAAGTTTTTGGAGAGGGAAGGGAAGTAGACTTGCTTTCTTGATATGTCTGGCTTGAGGCCCTGTAGAATTCACACAAAGCCATCTGGTTGGTAAATACATGATCTGGAGAATAGGGCTGAAATCCAATTTTTCTAATCCCCACTACATGACTGTCATGGTACATCCTACAACTTTCATTTAACAAAGGATCTGGGCAGAAGCCTTTCGCCTAATCTAGGCATTCTCCTAGGAGTAAGTTAACAATCCCTAAGTACTTACTACTTCTTTTTTTCTTTTTGTCTTTAAAAACATATAATGCAAACAGAAAGGTGAGGACTTGGGGCCACACTGTCGGAATTTTATTTTCCACCAACCAGCTTCCGAAATAAGGAAGGAAATACAATCGTCGCTTCTTATCCACAGTTTCACTTTCCGTGGTTTCAGTTACCTGCAGTCAATCATGGTCTGAAAATATTACACTGAAAATTCCAGAAATAAACGATTCACAAGTGTAAAATCACATGCCGTTCTGAGTAACGTGACAAAACATCGTGCCGTCCTGCTTCACCCTGCCTCATTCAGCCAGGGATGTGAACCGTCTCTTTTCCCAGAGTATCAAGCCTGCTGGTCACTTAGCAGCAGCTGGGTTCAGGTCACCCTTATTTTACTTAATAATGGCCCCGAAGCTCAAGAGTAGTGATGTTGGCAACTCAGATGTGCCAAAGAGAAGCCATAACGTGTTTTCTTTAAGAGAAAGGTGAAAGTTCCCGACTTAAGAAAAAAAATCATATGCTGAGGCTGCTAAGCTCTACGGTCAGAACAGATCTTCTATCCATGAAATTGTGAAGAAAGAAAAAGAAATTTGTGCTAGTTTTGCTGTCCCACTTCCAACTGCAAAAGTTACAGCCACAGTGCATGGTAAGTGCTTAGTTAAGGTGGAAAAGGCATTACATTTGTACAATAAGATACTTTGAGAGAGAGAGGGAAGGAGAGAGAGACCACCTCTGCATAAATTTTATTATAGTATATTGTTATAATTATTCTATTTTGTTATTAGTTTTTGCTGTTAATCTCTTACTGTGCCTCATTTATAAGTTAAACTTTATTGTAGGTATGTATGTATAGGAAAAAACATAGTACATACAGAGTTTGGTACTATCTGCGGTTTAAGGCATCCACTGTGGGTCTTGGAATGTATCCCCCTTGGATAAGTAGGGGTCTGCTGTATTGACCAACTATCTGCAAAGCACAGGCTTCATACTGTTCTCAAACTGTGGGGACAGATTCATACTTTTCTCCCTGGACTCTTATAAACAAAAGCAAGTGTTCACAAAGCAACCAACTAGGGCAGGATGTGTCCTACAAAGCTATCTGTATGATACAGAGGCAAACACACCCCAGACTCCATCCTTCTTAGGAGAGGTTCAAGGTGCTCTACATTGTGATGAAGAATGCTCTGTCCTCTCAGAGGCTAGAAGGGAAGATATAGTGTTCTTCCTTCAAGGGGAGGCCCTGATATTACTATTCTTACAATGATTCTTTGGTAATAAATACAAGGAAAATACCATCACCCTGAAGATAAAAATTAATGCACAAGGGACTTCCCTGGTGGTGCGGTGGTTGAGAATCCGCCTGCCAATGCAGGGGACACAGGTTCGAGCCCTGGTCTGGGAAGATCCCAGATGCCGCGGAGCAACTAAGCCCGTGCGCCACAACTCCCGAGCCCGCGCGCCTAGAGCCCGTGCTCCGCAATAAGAGAAGCCACCGCAATAAGAAGACCGCGCACCGCGACGAGGAGCAGCCCCCGCTCACAGCAACTAGAGAAAGCCTGCGTGCAGCAACGAAGACCCAATGCAGCCAAAAATAAAAATTAAAAAAAAAAAAATTAATACACGAGAGGTACATAGTAGAGATTGCATTCAAATCAGGGACTTCTGTAACCCTGCCTGCCAGGCCAATATCACCTGCATCCAGTCACTTTACAGCACTTGGGTGTTTGCTGTGCGCTCAATTAAAATCCTACTCTGGTGGGAAAAACCAGATTTCCAAATGGTAAGTTTATTGATTCAATAACATTTAAGAAATTCTGCTTATGGAAAAACTCATTAACCAAAACTAATAAATAAGAGTTTACCCGGCAGTCTGGTTCCTCTTTATTTGACAGAATTGAAAATCACTCTGGAACAACTTAGTTCATTTTTCACTTGTTAATTGAGCTTAATAGTTTAGTAAAATTCGCTTTCTGTTGTAAGCTCGTGAACTCTTCATTCTTTCTGGCACAACTGGCATTCTCTTGCTGTTAACTTTACAGAGCATACAGTTACAAAGAAGTTTCACATAAGTGAAGAGCATGGAGGAAGGGGGAAGAAAGGAAAACTTTTACTTGGACCACTGTAATGACTTAAGGCTCAGACCAGCCTTGAGGTATGGTGTCAATTTACACCGCACTGTTAAGATTCTACAGCATAGTTTCAAGTGCAATGTCCATGTGAGGGACAGTGTTATTATCGAATACTTGTCACAGCAAATTTCCACTTCTGTTCAACATCCTCTATAAGAAATTGCAAAAAACCAAAATTGTGCATGCACTGGACAAAAACTTTCAATCTCTTTTACCCTCTGGCACAGAGTTTTCCTTTGGGAGGCTACTACTGTACAAATGTTTGTTTGTTTATTCCAGTACAAAATATTATGCCTGCTTTTTTTAAAGCAGGAATTTGTTAAAAGTAGCTTTGACGGGAATATGGATATGTTATGATCTTTGGGATAAAGTGCAAAGCTTGAGGGGCAATATCAGAGTTTGTCAAAATACTTTTGCCCCTCTTCCGTTTTCCCTTCAACCTCTGGATAGATGCCCCAACCTCATCTGTTCTAGCTATATAAGTCAGACCCCAACCAACCTAGATCCTCTGGACCAACCACTACCCACTAAACTGTGACCACTAGTCAACTCTTACTGTGTAAACCTTAAAAGTTAGTAGTTGTAGTAAGTCAGCTGGAGTTGTAGAGTCTTTGAAATATATCATATGGTTTAATTTTATATCTCTCTATGATCCTTTTTTCCCCCTTAAGCTATATTGAATTAGGGAAAAATGATTTTTTAGGCAGGCAGGAACATTCAAACTAGTTCAATCATACAGATAAAAGTAAATAATTGTTTTGTCTCTGGATGCAAATTAAGTACTACTACTTAATAAAAAAAAGTGAAAGATGCACCCGAATGCAGCACTATTTACAATAGCCAAGACATGGAAGCAGCCTAAATGTCCATCAACAGATGAATGGATAAAGAAGATGTGGTATATATATAGTGGATTATTACTCAGCCGTAAAAAAGAATGAAATAATACCATTTGCACCAACATGGATGGACCTAGAGATTATCATACTAAGTGAAGTAAGTCAGACAGAGAAAGACAAATATTATATGATATCACTTACATATGGAGTACAAAAAACGTATTTACAAAACAGAATCAGACTCACAGACATAGAAAACAAACTTACGGTTACCAAAGGGGAAGGGGGGAGGGATGAATTGGGAGCATGGAATTAACAGATCCGCACTACTATATGTAAAATAGATAAACAGCGAGAACCTACCACATAGCACAGGGAACTATACTCAATATCTTGTAATAAGCTATAATGGAAAAGACTAGAAAAAAAAAGAATATAGACATATACATACATATGTATAACTGAATCCTTTGCTGTACACCTGAAACTAACACAATATTGTAACTCAACTATATTTCAAAAGAAGAAAAAACAGGAAAGAACCACCTGCCACAAAAACAAATTAAAAAGTGAAAAGAAAAGCCTGCACAAAATTAGATAATGCCAAATTGTTTTCCAAAGTGGTTGTATCAACTTATGCTTCTACCAGCATTGTGTACATGTTACCATTGTTTTACACTCTTGCCAATTTAGATCTGAAATCATTCATAATTTTAAACATGCAAAATCACTTGAAATATGCAAAAGCAGTAAGTGTTTTTACTTCTATGTGAAGTTATTGAGATGAAGTAAAAGGGAAAATTGGTGAAGGATCTGGGCTCAGTCGTCAGCTCACTTTTCTTCTCTGTCCTCACATTCAGAGTTGATCTCACTTAGGTCTGTGGCTTTAACCACCACTGGGTGACCTCCAAATTTCTTTCACCGGTCCTGACCTCTCTCCTGCTTTTCACTCAATTGCCTACTCAGGATCTCCTTTTGTATGTTTAGTGTGTTTCTCATTCACCTTCCCATTTCTATACTGGCCACCTGAATTTCACAGAAAAGAAGCTGACAACTATAAATGGCTAGATTGACTCATGTCAGCTCACATCAAAAACCCTCATGGTACATGTGAAGAACCAAATTTTTTATCGTTTATGAAAAGGATTTGTTCTTGTCCCACCACTACGTAGAGGTTTTACTCTTCAACCATTTTGATCTAAGTAACAAGTGAATCGATTTTAGAGATTTTATATTTGCATAATTTCCTGCCAGTTGTGAATCTACTTAGTATGTGATTTGGCATCTTGAATTTTTACTTAACTTTATAGTAGACACCTGACTTATTATCACAAATTCTCCTGAAAACACAAGTATAAATGTCTGCATAATATTCCACCATGTATATAGATAAACCATAAACTACTTCTTTGATTTCTCTACTGTTAGACACATATATTTCTAGATAGATTATGCTGCTTGATTTTCTTAATGATTTCTTTTGCCACTCTGTTTATGCAGATTATTTTTGCTGATACATAGAAAAGTTATTAAATGTATTTATCTTGTGCCAAGTCAGTTCACTAAACTTTTTAAATACTTATAGTTTCTACTAATAATAGTCATGCAGTTGATTCTTTACTGTTTACAAGGATGTAGTACAAATAATATATAATAAAAATAATGTAAATAGAAATATTTTCTCTTCCCCAAAATATAATTTTTGTTGGTTTCACACTCAAGTACTTCAAAAATAATGTTAAGTGATAACATTTATCACTTCTTGAGCATGAAATAGTGCTAGGTCCTCTCATAATTTCTTCATAAATATTATATATTATTTATTAGCTCATTATTTCCTAGATTTTTTTCCTAATTAAAAAAAAAATCTCCAATATCCTTTTATATCTGATTAGCTACTGGTTTGAAGTAGATATAGTTTATCATGCTAAGGCAAGTAACTTAAATTTCTTTTTTAAAAATAAGTTTTATAGAAAAGTTCTAAGGATAGTACAGAGAATTCCTATATACCCTCACCCACTTTCCCCTAATTTGACTGGTACATAGTCACAATGCGTTTGTCAAAACTAAGATATTCACATTGTTATATACTATTAAATAAACTCCAGATTTAATCCAGATTTCTCCAGTTTTCTCACTAATTTGTTTTTTCTGCCCCGGGATCCCATCCAGGGTACCCTAGTGCACCTGGTCCTCAGGTCTCCTTAGTTTCTTGCAGTCTGTGACAGTTTCTCAGTCTTGTTTTTGATAACCCTGGTAAGTCTGAAGAGTTCTGGTCAGGGATTTTGCTCAATGTGCCTCAGTTTGAGGTTCTCTGATGTTTTTCTCGTGGTTAGAGTTATGGGCTTGGGAGAAGAATGCAACAGACAAGTGCCCTTCTTATCACATCGTATGTGTGAGTTCGTGATATCAGCCTTACTTGTCTCTGGTGTTAGTCTTGATTAAGGTGGTGTTTGCTAGGTTTCCCCATTGCAAAATTACTATTTCTTCCCTCTTCCATACTCTATTCACCAAGCCAGTCATGAAATCTAGCCTACCTTCACCTCCTAGGGGAGAGAGCACCTACATTTATTATTTAAAATTATTCTATAAGAAAGCTTGGCCCCATCTCTTCCATTTATTGATTTATAAAACATTGATTTATATTAGTATGCACGCACAGATGTTTATTTCATACTTTGGGTTAGAATCCAATACTACTACATTATTTATTTTATTGCTCAAATTATTCCATCTTTGGCCAGCTGGCTTTTTCAGTTGACTCCAGTGTCCCCTTAACATGCCCCATCATTTGTTGTTGTTCTGTTTCATTCTGCTCCCTTTGTTTCTTTGAGCACTTCATTACTTTTTGGCAAGGTTCTCCAGGCTTATCTTGTACTTTCACCACCCCAAATCTAGAAACAGTCATTTCTCAAAAGAGTCTTGGTTCCTTTTATTGGAGAATGGTATTTAGAAACCAAGATCTGAACACTATACTTGTGTTCTTTTTGCTTTTAAAGTGTTTTGTGCATCCCAATGTTCATGGAAGCATTATTTACAATAGAAAATATATGGAAATAACCTAAATGTCCATCAACAGAAGAGTGGATAAAGAAAATGTGGTACAATGGAATGGAATACAATGGAATATTACTCAGCCATAAAAAGGAACAAAACTGTGCAATTTGCAGACATGTGGATAGACCTAGAGACTGTCATACAGAGTGAAGTAAGGCAGAAAGAGAAAAACAAATATCGTATGATATCGCTTATATGTGGAATCTAGAAAAAACGATACAGATGAACTTATCTGCAAAGCAGAAATAGAAACACAGACGTAGAGAATGGACATGTGGATATCGGGGTGGGGAAGGGAGAGTGGGATGAATTGGGAGATTGGGATTGAAATATATACACTAGTATGTATAAAATAGATAGTTAATGAGAGCCTACTGTATAGCACAGGGAACTCTACTCAGTGCTCTGTGGTGACCTAAATGGCAAGGAAATCCAAAAAAGAGGGGATGTATGTATGGCTGATTCACTTTGCTGTACAGCAGAAACTAACACAACATTGTAAAACTTCAATAAAAATTAATAAAGGCAGCTACAGCAGCTAAAAAATAAAAAGTAAAACAAAGGAATGTATATGGCAAAACAGAAACAGACTCACAGATAGAGGGAACAAACTAGCAGTTACCAGAGAAGAGAGGAGTGGGGGGAGGGGCAAGATAGGTATAAGAGATTAAGAGGTACAAATGACTAGGTATAAAATAAATAAGTTGCAACGATGTGATGTACAGCATAGGGAATATAGCCAATATTTTATAATAATTTTATATGGAGTATAATCCATAAAAATATTGAATCACTATGTTGTACACCTGAAACTAACAATATTTTAAGTCAAGTATACTACAATAGAAAAAAAGGAAAAGTTTTTTGTTTTACTCTTTAAAAAGTTGTGGTTTACCATTGTAATCATTGTTATGTGTACAGTTCAGCGGCATTAAGTACATTTACATTTTTGTGCTACGATAACCACCATCCATCCACAGAACACTTTTCATCTCACAAAAGTGAGGTTCTGTGCCCATTAAACAATAACTCCTTATTATCCCCTCCCTCCCAACCTCTGACAACCCTTCTAATTTCTGTCTCTATGAAACTACTGTAGGTCCCTCATACAAGTGAAATCATACCATATTTGTCCTTTTATGACTGACTTATTTCACTTAATATCCTCAAGGTTTATCCATGTTGTAGCATGTGTCATAATTTCCTTCTCTTCAAGGCTGAATAACATTCCATTATATGTATATACCACATTTTTTGTACCCATTCATCTGTTAATAAGACAGTTGGGTTGTTTGCAGTCCTTGGTTATTGTGAATAATGCTGCTATAAACGTGGGTGGACAAATGTCTGAGTCTCTGCTTTCAGTTCTTTGGGTTATATACCTAGAAGTGGAATTGCTAGATCATATGGTGATTCTGTGGTTTTTTGGGGGTTTTTTTCAGGAACTTCTACACTATGTTTCACAGCAGGTGCACCATTTTACATTCCCCTCAGTGGTGCCCAAGGGATCCAATTTCCCCACATCCTAACCATCAACTCCAAAATCATAGAATGGACAACACCAAGAGGGAACCCTAATGTCTGTACTATAGGTGTTGATGATGTGTCAATGTAGGTTCATCAGTTGTAACAAATGTACCATATGGGGATTTGTTGATAATGGGGGAAGCGCTATGCGTGTGTGGGACCCGAGGGTATGTGGGATATCTCTGTACTTTTCTCTCGATTTTAATGTGAACCTAAAACTTCTCTAAAGAAAATGAAGTCTTTAAAAAAGATTTCAAAAAATAAACAGACTATTTCTCAACATTTCTCTATGGCCTTAGTGAGTCCACTGAATGATAAGTTGAACTTAGCCTGTAGGGATGGGCAAGCAATTGCACTGAGACAGCGTCAGCTGAAAGAATTAAGATATTTATTTTTAACAGCTTCAAATGAAACAAAGTTTATTTGACTTCTCTCTAGAAACCATTAATATTTATTCCCTCATGGTACTTATTCTTTAGCTCTACCTACAAATGAAATAGAAGTTTGAATTTCATTTATTAAATCTATGGCAAGCTATTTGCCGTGAAAATGCTATCTAGGCAATCACTAGAGGTATTTAATACAACTTTTAAAATAACTGGTAAGAGAATAAGCTGACAACTTAGCCAAGAATGTTGGGAGGTGAACAAACTTTTTGACATCGTACTCCTCTTCTTTGACAAACTCAGTGAGGATAAATTTGTGAGGATAAAAAAGCTTTTCAAATTGGCTGATTTAACAACGGCTTCTCACTAGAGAAAAATCTTTTCAGTCTGATGAGGCTAAAGCAATCTAAATGGAAATATTGGTTCCCACAGATTTCTATTGGCTTTGATGATAAAACCTTTTGCCTCATCTATTGCCTTTTGATCTAGTTGAAAAAGGATGCTGGGAGAGGCTCGGACCAGGCTCCTTCAATGACCAGCTGCTGATACAGCTGTGGCTTGTTAAGGCCACGGGACAAGAAAAAGTTCCAGCATGTTTCCTGTTTTATCACATTCTTAAGTTAACATTATATTACTGAGAAAAGTGATATCCACGCAGATGCAGAAATATGGTACGTACTGAAGGCCAAATGGATTGTGAAAATGAGGATCCGGCTACATATTTCAAGAAATTATTAAGATGTAAAAGCTTATCAATAGCACCTTTATTCCAACTTAGCAATTTGAAACAAAGATCTGCTTTTATATAGTTTACTTGTCTAAGATTGATGGGGAGAGAGTTTTAAGTCTCTGGAGAAACACACATTCTGGTCTCAAGTATCCAGATGGATTTGCATCCTAGATCCAACCTCAGAGGCTTAAGGAATGCTGCAGAAGGTCTCCAGCTGATAGGAGGCATCTTGACTATGACTCTCACCGCTTTCCATTAAGGAAATGAGAAGCAACTCACTTTTTACAAGGTGTTAACTAAGCTTGGCTGAGCAGCCCAACTGAAAAATCAAACATGCCCAAACACTTCATGTTTATAAAAACAAACTCCATTAACGTGCTTGGCTTCCCTTTTCATAAAATTGCGGATGATTTACTGCATATCTTAGTGCAGTCCAATTTTCCTGTAAAATGCATGTTCTGTATTATGTTTGGCACATTTTAGGCGATCAATGTGTAATTGCTGAATTGAATTAGAATTGATTTGTTTTCCATGAAAATTATAATGGAGGATTTTATAGAACCAGTGACTAGCCAACTGGCATAAAAGAGAGTATTTATACAAGCTATAAGTACTGGTATGCACTCCTAAAAGGAAGTTAAACTTTTTTTTTTTTAATACCACAGTGTTCATCCTTCCAAAGTTGGACTTAAAAGGAAGAAGACCAAATTCTCTAACAACATGCTCCATCAAGTTGGGCCTCATTACAACAAGTCACTTCAGAGTAATTTAAGTGTCTCCAATCCCTATATACCTGATTATTTAAATCATTCCAGTAAACCCACTTCGAGGACTAAATTTCTTAAAATATTTCCAGGATAATATCTACTATTCCTCTTTATCCACTTAAAAAAAAAAAAGATATTCAATAATAAAACAAGAATATACAGCAATCGTCTCTGTACCCATCCACAGAAATAAAATATACGAAGAGAGTTGAAGCCCTCTGTTTACCCATCCCTGATCACATTACCTGCCCTTCCCGCTCAGAAGGAACAATTTATCCAAGACTTAATTCAAATTTGCTCACAGACATGTGGCCTGGGAGCAGGAAAACACTGTAATAGGTTCATAGTGGAAATTAGTTTCACTTTTAATTTTCTGCAAAGCACAAACTTAAGTGAGGTTGTGATGATTTCACATATTCTTCAGAAGGCACTGGTCCTCTCCACCCTATTGCAGAGATATACTTACTAAACTTACTAAAGTGTTGGCCAAGAAGAGGCGGACATTGTAGAGGCTTCAAAAACCCATGCTTTTTTGATTGTGTAAGCAATTTAGTCCCCTCCCTTGCACAGGCAGGTCATTGGCATTCTCCCCGCATGGCCAAAGGCAGGTTTCTGCCCTTTTCTAACTCTCTACGTTGTCCTAAAGAGGAGAACAAATCGAGAATGATGAGATCCACAACTGTCCAGCCACTTCTCTAGAGCGGTGGTCTGTTCCCAAGTGGGGTGTTCACACCCAGGACAGAGGAAGATGAGCCATTAGGTTGTGGACAAATTCCATTTGAATTGCTATTTAAATTTATTTTTATCTAAAGCTAAGAAGAAATAGATTAAATATCAATAGAAGTACATGTATAACTTATGAATATAGGGGATACATGCTCACAATTTTTTAAAACACATCACAGTTTTTAATCAAAAAATGTTGGAGACCACTGCTCCAAACAACTCACGTTTACTATCTGTGTGACCTAAGAAAAAAATAGCTTCAAGACATATTATGTGATTTAAATCACATTCAGGTACTATTTATGTACCAATATATTTGGCTGGTTAAAATAAAGTATGTTCCTCTACACCTATGTAAAGTGATATACTTCCTTGAATTTTTAGCTCAGCTAAGCAAATAGTACTAAACCTTCCTGATTCATCACCTGCACACTCTAGGTCTTGCAATAGATTTAAAACACTGTTTTACCCTCAGTGCCAAAATCCACATGGAAGGACTAATTGTACAATACACTCTCAGTCCTAAAGGCTGTTTGTTTGTCTGTTTTTGAGAATCAGAATCTAGAAGAATTTTTCAGTTAAGGATAGTCAAACTAAAATTATAGCTATATATTCTTCAAATATTTATGGAGCACCTACTATGATACACTGAAGATACAAAGGTTAATAAATATTTATTTAGTGTTTGCTTGTTTCAAGCGTTAAGTAATGAGGATTAAGTGATGAACAAAGTAGAATTGATGATTCCTGTCTTCATGGAGTTTACAAGCTATTGGAAAAAAGATACAAACTGAAATAAAATGGAGAAAGTTTTAAGCAAGATATGAACAAAGCCTTGTAGATGGTTTCTCCATGACTATCCCTCTCTACTTCTTTCAGATTTCCTCTTCTTTGGCCACTGTTCCAAAAAAACAGATCGCTAGTCTTGTTCTCATTTGCTCATATCTTGGGAGTCCCTAAGTATTCCTGACCTTGACTTCCCACCTCGTACTCCTCTGTATGTATTTTACCTGACCAACCTCATTTAGGTGACAACAGGTTATAATGAGTTTAATTTGACTGATCCTGGCTCTTCTGAAGTTCTTCCTGGAAATATAATGGCGTAACCCAACAGAAATGAGATATCCTCAGAAAGTCCTGAGAAAGGGAGGCCAGGAGCAGGAATTGGGAGCACCAGAGCAGGCTTTTTTTTTTTTTTTAAATAAATTTATTTATTTATTTATTTATTTTTGGCTGTGTTGGGTCTTCATTTCTGTGCGAGGGCTTTCTCTAGTTGCGGTGAGCGGGGGCCACTCTTCATCGCGGTGCGCAGGCCTCTCACTATCGTGGGCTCTCTTGTTGCGGAGCACAGGCTCCGGACGCTCAGGCTCAGTAGTTGTGGCTCACGGGCCCAGTTGCTCCGTGGCGTGTGGGATCTTCCCAGACCAGGGCTCGAACCCGTGTCCCCTGCATTGGCAGGCGGATTCTCAACCACTGCACCACCAGGGAAGCCCCAGAGCAGGCTTTTGAGGTAGGCTTTTGAGGGAGGCATAAATCATTTCATAGAGGGCAGCCAACTCTAAGAGTTGCATGTAGGAAACCCTGTGGGTCCCACTCCCATTGGATATTTCCTTTGTCTTGAATGATTCTTAAATTATTTAAAATAATTATCATTTTAAACTCATGTATTAGTTCTCTTAGATTGGGAGCCTCATCTCACAGTCACGGCGACTTCCTTTGGATTTTTTAAGCCTGCCTTCTTCCCATGCAGCGCAAGACTCAATACTAAGCAAAGACTCATTCCTCCCAGGAACAGTTATTGGACGCTACCTCAAACAAGCCCTGGTGACAGTAATGTGGAGGACACAAAGCCATAACATGTCATTTTGACCAAGGGAACAAGGATTAGGTTATCTCCCTCTTACAAACACTCGGAAATGTTGTGAGCATTTGATACTTGAAAAATGACTTTTAGATATTGCTTTCAGCCACATATCACACAGCACTGACAAATATATTGTGTCAATATAATATTATTATGTTTCCATTCCACATCATCAGTCACAGCCTTATCTGTGTTACGCAGTCTCCATTTCAAAGCCTTTAGGAGACTCTACGGTGGGTAGTGATTTAAGAAGAGATGAGAATAGTTGCACATTTCCTAGAGTCGTGGGTCTATTTTGTGGGAATGGTGATGATCATGATCATGATGATAATGATAAGGTCCCCAGCTGTCGGTTGAAATTCCTTTCTGGGAAACAGCTGGAGATTCATTCTCTAAAGATCGCATCTGGCTTGATTTGCCAGCACTCAAATCCCATTGATCTGGTTCTGTTCTAGCCCTCTGTACTCACAGTTCAAAGAGCAGGGAGGCCTGTAAAGAAATTACTGCCATATTGTTCAATCGGCCACAGTGAGCAATATATACGATTATAATTAGGAACACATTAAGGGAAGCAGCTCAGTGGAGATAAGCTGCTTGACTGCATACGCTTTTTGATGAGGGCTTAGCGCCAATCCGAGAAGAAAAAGATTAAATGTTTGTTACCAATCCTTTTGAACTTGTGGCAGAACATGTGGTAAAGCATTTTTGATTCAAATTAAAAGCATCCTAGGATAAAAATAACCCTGTTCTCCCAGGCCTTTCCAAGTGAAACCATTTGGAGGCTGATTTATTGTCTAGCCCTTAACCCCTTTCCACCAGCATGATTAACGTAAGCATTTCTGAATCCCATGTAAGCCTGGACAGGTATTTGTCTTGTTACACATCTGTGGAACAAATGGCAATACAAATTAGACACTCAACAGATGCAAGTTTTCAAAGGCCAGGCAAATTTAATTTGACTGTGCATGTAAATAAAAAGTTCATTGAGCACCGAGGTCAGGGATGTGGGTTACAGGTAGAGAGGATGGTTACTTCAGATGTCACCAAAAGGCCAGCAATTCAGAAACTCTGAAGAAGGGGCTTCCTAAACCAAGCAGAGAAAATACAGGCGGCTGCGGCAGGTCCAGAGAGCCAAGCCTGGGGAAGGCTGAGAAAGAAAAGGTCTGGGTTGACCACATCAGCGAGAAAGGCTTTCCATGGTCATTGGGAAGAAAAAAAAGACCAGATGACCATGTCAAATATTCTAAGCTGGTTTAGTGATGTCCTCTGGGAGTGGAGAATAGAAAGGTTATTCCAGATTCAGCCTCTTACTTCCTCTGTGGCCTTGGGCAAGTCTCTTAACCTCTCTGTGCCTGTTAATCTGTAAAACTGGGATAATGGTTTTTACCCACTGCCAGGAATCTAAGGGTCCTGAACGTCCTTCTGAAGTGATTGCTGACCTATTGAAAATGACACTATATATTTTTCACGAGTCTGAAAAGTTTGTAACCGCATTATCTGCCAAAGGAATACTTTAAGTTGGTTTTAATTATATCATGTGTTATTTTAATTTCTATAAACAGTGAAGTCCCTAGAAGTGAAGGAAAACGCAACTACAATATTTTCTCACATTCTCTCACCCAATTTCCACGCCACCCAACACACACACATTTCCTCTTCCCATTGCAAATTCTGAGGACTTTTCCCTATATAATTTCCTCCCTGGTTAGGTGTATGTCATCAATAGCAGTAATGCTGAACTTCTGAAAGCAGTACAAATCAATAGGTAATACCTAATAGGTAATACAAGCAAACTTTTTAGCACTTTAGTTATCAAACTCTATCAAGATGTCCATATTCTATTATCTAAAGTAGCCTCCAAGTTCCCAGGGATGTTCATAGGTGTTTTTTGTACAAAGATCTTTGATCATATCATTTTGGAACATATTTGGTTAAATCCAGTAACTTTCTTGAATATGATAATATGCATTGTGAAATTCTAAGAGAGGAAAAAGTACGAAATGCTTTCCTAACTTTTTTGGATCCCTTTACCATTCAATTCTCTCAGACTTACTGTTCTGACAATAACAATTGGGGAAATACTAATCTAAAGGGTTTTGTTAGGCTTTCGCTGTTTGAGAAAGGTGAATGAAAGTGGGGCTTTTTAAACAACAGGGAAGTTATTTCCCAATCCAAACGAGATTGATTGAGAGTAGGATTTACCTTTAGAAAGGAGATTAAGGCAAATGGACAGGTATTCTTTTATACTCTTGCTTCCACCAGGAAGATAATGTTGCTATTACAGTGGATCTTTGAACAACGCGAGTTTGAACTGCATGGGTCCACTTATACGCAGATTTTTTTTCAATTAATACATACTATAGTACAATCCACAGTTGGTTGAATTCACAAATGCAGACCCTCCAATGTGGAGGGAGGACTGTAAAGTTATACTCGAATTTTTTTTTTTTCTCTTATGATCCCTTTCTTATTAAATGGTATCTTTTTCTTTTTTCTTTTTTTAATTTATTTTTTTATTGAAGTATAATTGAATTACAATATTGTGTTAATTACTGCTGGACAGCAAAGTGACTCAGTTATACATATATATACATTATTTTTCATATTCTTTTCCATTATGGTTTATCCCAGGATATTGAATATAGTTCCCTGTGCTATACAGTAGGACCTTGTTGTTTATCCATTCTATATATACCAGTTTGCATCTGTTAATCCCAAATTCCCAATCCAACCCTCTCCCACCCCCTCTCCCTTGGCAACCACCAGTCTATTCTGTGTGTCCCTGATTCTGTTTCTGTTTCATAGATAGGTTCATTTGTGTCATATTTTAGATTCCACATATAATTGATATCATGTAGTATTTGTCTTTCTCTTTCTGATTTACTTCACTTAGTATGATAATTTCTAGTTGCATCCATGTTGCTGCAAATGGCATTATTTCATTCTTTTTCATGGCTGAGTAATATTCCATTGTATATATGTACCACATCTTCTTTATCCATTCATCTGTTGATGGACATTTAGATTGTTTCCATGTCTTGGCTATTGTGAACAGTCCTGCTATGAACATTCGAGTGCATATATCTTTTTGAATTAGAGTTTTGTCTGGATATATGCCCAGGAGTGGGATTGCTGGGTCATATGGCAATTCTATTTTTAGTTTTATGCATACTCGAATTTTTGACTGCAGGGCTTAACCCCCATTGTTCAAGGGTCAACTGTACCCTTGTGCTTTGTTTGCTTTGGTTCTTTGCCACAGGAATAATAATAACAAAAATATTTGGAGCAACCTAACTCTATTATAAATCAGTGCCAATTACTAGGGGGTCAAACAAACCAAACCTGTACTTGTTGATAGTCTTATAAATAAACATGTTATGTTTAAATGATCCTTATTGTTCTTTGAAATGCCAATTAGTCAGGAAACTCTTGCTGCTTTATAGCCATTAGTCAAGGAAAGTGGGACTTATGACTCCACGGGCATGTGAGAGTAACTCATTGCCTCACTCTTAAATGGCAAAGTTAAAAGGGAGCCAGGGACATCTTTCAGGTAAAAGTAGTATGAATGAAAATGAAAATCCATTAATAACTTTTACAGCCGATAGCTAGGTAACCACAGTGCCCTTCCTGTGAGTACCTTTACGTCGTGTGTTTTTCGGGTCAGCCTTCCCCATTAGACTCTGAGTTCCTTGAGGTCAGAGACAACATCTTACTCACGTCCTTTTTCCTGGAATATTCCGTAGTGTTTGAGTCATAGTAGGCACCTGTCACACATTTACTGAATTGAACTGACATCAAGTGATTTGGAACAAGAATATTTACAAAAATATCTTTCAATACAATACTTAGAGTACCGAGGTTGAATCTTATTTTCAAAACGAAGTAGAGAAATTTTATATTTACCTAGGTATTTCTAGCCAGAATATACAGCTCATTTGTGGCTAAAAAAGATGACATAAAAGCATAAAGACCTTATAATATCTATTCTGGGTCCTAGCGACCGTGCTCAAATGCAATGTTTACCTACATGATTTTTTTTTTTTTTTTGATGATATGAGGAACGTTACTGATACCCCAGGTAAATTTCACTATTTGATTATAACCTAATGAGGTGATTTTGAATCTTGACCTTTCTACCTGTCATGGAATCATTCCTCAGTGCTCTGTGTCACCTGAGTATGTGATAACCCTGTCCTCAACGTTATCACCCAAGACTTTGATGAAAATTTTAAATCCATGGCCAAGGGAAGAATTCAGTAGTAAGAGAATAATTTCATTTAAGTAATCAACAGCATTGGAATGTGGGCTTTTCATTTGCAGTATGGTCTCATCTAGCCTGCCTTTCTTTGATATATGCAAGGATATCCCAACTCTGTCAAATCGTTGCTGACAAAGATACAGTTTGAGTCTACTGTCACTGTAAATCTGTTACTATGACACCAGTCTCAGAGCTGACACCAGTTGCACAGCTGAGCTTAAACAATCATGAAGATTGACGTGGTCAAAACTCATGAACAGAAAGAACGATGCCATCCAACTCGTGTCGAGCACGACACATACCTTCACACCCCTGTCTTCACCGACAATAACATGGTCACTGCCATGTGCTCATAGTCATGAAACATGTGGCCAGTGGCAGGCTCCCTCATACTTCCCTGCCCTTGGGCTGTTTGTGATGTTAATCCTCTACTTTACATTTGTGTGTTGTAATGCCTTCCTTTTCCTCTGAATGTCAGGTAATTGTCACAGAATGCCTTTAATTGATGGCTTTTGCATTTTGAGAGCAGCCCCTTGAGATATTTTACTATTTATTACAATCTATACTAGAAATTCCAGGAGTTACCATCAGGCAGATTATGGTGCCAGACGACGAATTAAGGGATACATTTTCTATCAGTTTTAAGAAGCTAAAAACAACAACAGCAAGAACAACATATCAGAGAATTAAATGAGAGAATTCCAGTACATATGGGAATTTGATAAAGACAAAGTAGTAGTTTAATTCATTGGGAAAAGAATGGATTATTTAATCACTAGCAATGACACAGAGAAAGAAAATCAATCTAGCAGCATTTAATTCAGATGGACTAAAGACAATAGTAAATAATACATTGATTAAAAAAAATACTTGAAGAAGATCTAGAAGACCTCATGTGCAATTTTAAGCAACACAGGAAACAAAAGTTAAGAGAAAAGATGGACATGCTGTACTTTAGAAAAACTAAATTGGCAGAGGGTATCAGAGTTAAAGGACCAACCTAGAATAGAAAAAAATAGTTTTCAATCAAATAATAAAGGGCAAATACATAATGTTCACTGTGATAGATAGATAGATAGGCAGATGACAAGTAGGTAGATATTACCAATAAAAGAAAAAAGAACTATTGAGTTATACGAATGAGATAACTGTAGACAGCTCATGGAAGAGCAAATCCAGATGACTAACAATCGTATGAAAAGATGCTCAATTTCACTAACAGTCAGGGATGGGACAAAAATGTATCACTTTATCGATTTGCCCTCAAACTAGCAGAAGTTAGAAATAAGAACACTTTTTATAGATTTGGATAAAAGGAAATAATATGATTTGAATAAAAAAAGGGAACCCCTCCCACAGTGTTGGAAACAATGTGTTAAGTTAAAAATACTCTTCAATCCAAAATTCCTTCTCTGGTCATCCTATAGGAAAAAAAAAAAAAAATATATATATATATATATATACACACTACATAAGGATTTCATGCAACATTGTTTGAATATATTTCACCTAGGATTGTTTCAAGAGATAAAAAGAAAACTAAGTGGAAACAAATGAAAGTCTGCTTATAAGTGAATGGTTGAATCCAGGTGGTGAAACCCTACCGTGGAATATTATGCAGCCACTAGAGATAAGAAAATAGAAGTAGACCATTGGATAGGGTACAAGTATTTTCATGTGGTATTGGTAAGTAAGCAAGTAAATTGCAGAAAAGTTCTATGATACAATCTCTTGATAAAAAATATCCCCATTATGCATATGCATAGGTGTGTGTGTATATATGTATGTATGTATTACATATATATTTATGTGTGCATGTATGTATATCTGTATATATTTTTTTGCAATTACCTAGACACGGTAAGATATATAAAAGATGAATGAATATAATGTTTTTATGGGTCACTGGATGGGAGGAAAGAGGAATGTGAGAAGAGAGAAGGGATCACAAGTAAAAAAGTATAAGAAAAAAGTTCTACACTAAAAACCTCTAGCTTATATACAGCTATACACATATATAACATGTTTATACATTATGCAAAATAATACACAGGTATTTAAAGGTATGCTTGAATGAAAAGGGGTGTGTGAACAAGTCAAAATTCTACTTCTAACTAGTTGAAACTACTAAAATTACGAACTAAATGAATCAATTTCTGACACAGCACCTATGTCAGCTGTCCTTATTCACCGCTTTAGAGACTACCAAATGCTTTCCCATGAATTGTCTCACATAAAACTCACAACCCTGCCTATGATTCAATATAAGGATGAAAAACAGCAAAAATCACTGTCATTATATGCAACTTGTATCCAACTTTGCAAATTTAGATTAAGAAATTGATATGCTTTCAGGTCAGATTTTAAAGTCCAAAGTTTAAATTATAAACTTTTATTCAAAATTCCCTGCCATCTTATAAGGCCACAAAATCTAAACGATACTAAAAGCAAACTATAGAGAAGAACGCTTAGAGGCAAAAGGCTGTGCCTGAGAATTTCAGTATTCTACCAATGAAGCTACAGGCACTAACATTCTTGTAAAAAGCCCCAGCTAAGCTGGGAATGAAGACTCACAGCTTCTAATCTCGGTTTTGCTGAGAACTTGCAATGTGACTTTGAGTAAATCACTTGACCTTTCTGAGCTTCTGATTGCCTGTAGGTAATCATCCTGGCCTTATCTCCCTCATTGTTTCAAAAATAAAATGAGATGGAGGATTTATGTGAAAGCACTTTGAATGGTAAAATGTGGCATATTATTATTCAAACAAGGCATTATCCTCTCAAACCTACTTAGAAGGGGGTTGTAAATGAAATACTGCATATTAATGTGATCCTGGGCTTCAGAAAACTTGGCTTCTCTGGGCACCATTACAGTCTCGGCTCTTTTTCAGCTCAGCATAAATTATGTGCTCCAAACAAGTCTTCAATACCCCTCGGAAGCCTGAGAGGCGAGTGTGAGGCTGCTTAGTGCCCCCAAAATAGGTACCACTGAAGAGAAAGGAAGAGCGTTTAAGAAAACAGTGAACGGGCTCTGCCTGCCAAGTCTTTGCTCGAGCTGCAGTTTCTCATGTGCACGGGTATTGAGAATAAAGGAAGCATGTCTAAAAACCCAAGTCTAGGCAGGAATTTCCCTACCCTCTGGGTATTTTACGGAGTTACTATAATAGATGCATGTCCGTGCGTAAGTGTGAACATACACAAACATGACATTATAAAAGCAGATGGCTTTGCCACGACGTTACACACCCAATTCATGAAAAGGCATCAGTTCCACAAACCTTACTTGCTATTGTAATTGGGTCCTTTTGCAAGCTTGTTTTGTGTGTTTTTGACCCTAGTCATTTCCCCATTCTGCAGCATTCTAGGTATTCACAAAGTGCTTTTTTTCCCCACAGCTCTAGGTGTAGGTGACATCTCAAAAGTAATTATTTTCCTACTTACAAATCTCAGAAACTCCTGAACGGTTTGTTATTGTTGTTGTTGTTTTAAATATGAGAGCTTTGGAATGAGGCAAGACTTGGAAAGATTTGGTCATAGATTTTCTCAATCTGGGGACCCTGACTCAGTCAGGCAATTCTCAGTGCCATTTTATTAAAAGCACCAAATCCACTCATCACCTGTGAGGTTTCAGAGGATGTGAGATCTCTAAAACAAGGTTTCACTTCTGCGCCCCTCCTTCCTGGTTGCCAGAGCCCTTGAGGCTGTCATTCTTTACTCCACAGGGCTCCTGATAGCCCTTATCACTGCCAAGAAAGAGTTTTTCTCCATGCAACAGCTTAGTGGTGAAGGGTCTGAGAGATTCGAACTGACATCACAGATCAAACACTTATGTGACTTTGGGCATGTGTCTTAACCTCTCTGATCCCATTTCTTCAACTGGCAAATGAACATAATAGTTTCTAACTAAAAGGATGGTGGTGAGGATTAAATGAGATGGTGGCTTAGGATAATACTGGGAACATAATAAGTACTCAACCAATGGCAGCCAGCAGTTACAGCAAAATAGTAGCGATCACAGGCATTCTCACTACTGCTGCAGTAAGAAAAGTACACAGTTACAGAGGGGCCTAAGCCCTTTAAAAGAGAGAAAAGAAAAAAAAAAAAGGAGTATATTCTCTAAACTTAAAGGGAGATGAGCTATACACATCAATTAGTAAGAGTGTAACTATGCAGACGGCTTTCCTGTCCATAAATCACTGGTCAAGCTACATAAAGTATGTTCAAGGAAACCAGGAAGAGGGAATCTGCACTCTCTTGGGTGACTCCTGAACAGCTCCATGACACAGCAAGAAAGGAAAAATAAACCTTAAACACTTAGTACACTTGAGGTATTTTCATACGTAGCTTAAGACGTACACGACATTACAAAACACTATAGATCATGTGTGTGCTGAGAATTATCAGCTCTAGGTGGGAAGAACCAGTCTCCCTGCCCTTCGTATGACAGCTCAGGTACAACAGTGTCTTTGGTTTCGGTCTTGTCTTTTAAAGAACAGATCAAGCTTAAAAGAACACATCAAGCTTATCTGTGTGGATCCTGAGGACGCAGTGGTAACACAGCTCTGTGGGCACAGCTTGGGGTGGGAGCAGCCCTGATTTGTAGCATTTGTCAATTTCCGTGGTGTAAATACTCCCACCATGAGATTTCATTGACAGCAAAATTGAGAAGCCATACCAGTACAAGCGGCTCCTCTGTACCACTGTGTAAGCGGAACTAGCCCTGGGGGCAGATGTGATTAAGAGGAAGATTTTGGCTCTCTGGATTTCTCTAGTCAATCTCACTCTAAAATTGTTGGATTCTATTTTTCTCTTCAGGCTGACTTACTTCCATCCCTTTCATTTATCCCACTGATCTTACCAACTTGTCCTTGGTCCCTCCTATCATCCTGCTATGAATCTTGAGGAACCTGCATCCTTCTGACCATGAAGATAACGAAAGAGAGGTATACAGAAGTTAGGCATTTAGGGAAATATAGAGACACCTGGATTTCTAATAATGCTGTTACAAAATAAGCTTATTTTAATCAAGATTCACTGTAATATGTGTCCAGAGTGAACTGCTGATACTCAAGTTCAGGTCCTTACGGTTGCACATGTGGCCTATTTTCAATATGCATTAATGTGGTTTGTCACCTTCTCTCTCCACCCGATCCAGTCTGCACATTGCTGCCAGAAATAGCTTCCTGAAATAATACTTGGATCACATTTCCCATTCAAAAGTTCTAGTGGTTTCTCCATCCCTTTAGGAAAAAGTCCAAACTCTTAGCCCTCAAGGCTTTTCAGAGCCAGAACTCCAAGGGCTTCGGGTGCCCACATCTCTCATGGTCTCTTTACACAGCCTGCTTGCCATCCTTTTCCGCACTTGGACTCCTGTCTTCCTTTGTGTAGAGAATGTTTTGATTTATCTTTGGCTGCTAAACTCACACTCTTTCTTCAGTTCCGACTTCAAATTCTCCTTTTTCTGAAACTCTCTTCTGAGTACTCTTTGTGTTTTGATCTTTCCTCCTCTGACCTTATTCAGGTGTCTTATCTTTACTTCCCAAATTGCTCAGAATTAACACAGCTTGAAGCTATTTGTTTACATAATCTCTGCAAATGGACTACCAACATGGACAGCACCAGGACCATGTCTTTGGCTGTTCCCCAGCACTTCCTGTAGAATCCTCTGTGATGGTGTAGATGTTTTTATCCACACTGTTCAGTATGGTAGCCACTAGCCACGTGTGGCTATCAGCACATGAAATGAGCTTTCACGACTGAGGAACCGAACTTTAATTTTATTTATTTCAATTTATTAAAATTAAAATTTAAATAGTCACATTTGACTAGTAGCTGCATATCGGACAGCATGGTTAGACCCTCCACAGGACATAGCACAATTGTCTTCTACTTTGCAGCTCTTCAACAGCTATTTGTTGACAGAATCAGTGAAGTTTCCTTATAACATAACCCCGAAACTGGCTTCTAGCTCATCCTTAGTTTCTAACTCTTTCTTTCTACAGCCTGTGGCCAAGTCCCAATCTCCCAAAACACTTCTGGTGACCTTGTTGACAATAGTCGCTGGATGGAATTTAAATGTTCGCTAGAACACAGTCTGTTTCCAGCCCTCTAATCAGAGGTGAGTGCTGAGCTTGCCGGAATGGAACATTTGAAAGCAAACTCTTTTTTTCCCCGGGCTCACCTTCGGTCTTAAGGGCCAGTGTGCCAAAGCCTGCGTGTCTTAACGTCTACACTGAGACTTTCTAGAAATTGTCCTACCACTTTGGGTCATTTCTGCCATGCTACTTAAACTCAGTAAAAGTCTACATTTCAATTTCTCATAGCTGAAATATGGTTAACTCTGGGTAAAAAATATATATATATGTATATATGTACGTAATAGTTTAATTTGCAGCAAATATTCTTGTGTATTTTTGTGCATTCACTTGCACAAATGGGACAACAGTTCGTTTGTAATTTAAGGACTTTAAAATAATATAAACACTGTTTCAGCAATGTTGAAGAAAAACTAGAAAATTGTTCCTCTCAAACAACTTGGCAAATGCTAAACTTCATTGAGTAATAACTCCAAAGAGAATTTTAAAGCACAATGGAACTTAGACCTCAATGAGCCCAATGCACCCACTCTACACTCAACAAATATAATCATGGTCATTTAGAATTATTTTCTTAAAGCTATTAGTAAATCTTTGCCTACAGCAGCGATAACCAGAAATATATTCTATTTCTGCAACACTCTCCATTAATTAACAGAATCCTAGTTTACCGGACTATTAAAATGTCTTTTATTTAAAATGGGCAAATTAAATTAGATCACTTCACTTTGTAAACATAAAAAGTAAAATGCTGTTTTCGTCCTTCACGCTGTAGTAGTCATTTAGAATAAGGTAAAGTAATAACATCTGTCTCATACCAAAAAAAAAAAAAAAAATGTCCGTAAGGAAAGGAAACATTTACTTATTTGCCTTGTGTTTTTATTAGATACTGAACTTTGCAGATGTCACTTTCCATGAATAATTCACCCCAGAATTTGGCCCAACTCCTTATGAGCTTGTTTCTCAGAAGACATTGAAAATTGCATTGCGTGGTGACCTAGCACATTCACACACGCACACACACAAAAATGTAGTGTCAAGTGTACTTAACTGTTTTATAGGAAAACCTAATTCACAGAAGATATTTTTTACAAAGTTTGTATTATCCTATCAATACTCTTTGTAGAAAAATTAGAAAACACTCCTAAGCAACTAGTCATTTTGTATTTTGCTTTCCATTCCCAAACAATCTTTGACCTCCGATTATACTGAATTGTGCGACCTGTTATGCTACTCAAAGATTATATTGTTCTACTGCAAGTTCCCAATTTCGATATTAAAAGGAATACAAATTCGCTTCCAAGATAGTGATAGTAAAATGTACTCACTGTCAATTGATGATTTCCCTAGCTCTAACTGTATTAGACTATAAAAAGAGATATTTCTGATAGCCAGATTAATTATACAGGATGCTTAAATAAATGCAATGTTATTATCTTTGAACTCACATAGTAACCAAACCAAGCCAAAAGATGTTACCAGAATATTTTCGCAGATAGAGGTTACGTAGCACTTTATGGTGTACTGAAGAATGTGTATAGAATTAATATAGTTTATATAGAGTGCCCTGATGAAGAGCTTATTGTTATCCGCTCCCCCCCCAAAATTTCTCCGCGCTCATCCACTTACCTTGGTTTTTCTCACTAATGCGCTTTTAGCCCCTTTCTACACAAAATACAATGGTCCTCTCTGGCTCAGTTTGTGATATTTATCTCAGATTACAAATAAATGGCAACTGTTTTCTTACAATATTGCCGTGTACTGGGAATAATTTTTGTTGTTCTATTTTGGTTTAAATTCTCAGTCTAGCCTCCAGGAAAATCAATTTGGTCTGAGACACAGATATTTCCTACTTGAGAAATGCCTGCATCTATGCAAACTTTTGGATGGATGGGCCGAAGCCATTTAGGGTTCATGTATTGAGCAGAACCAGTTCTACACTCCTGGACACTCACACTTCTGAAGAGCATGTTTACAGCCTAAAAGCTTTCTTTACTTGAAGCCCCAGCATGAGCTCTGTTCATATTTTAAACAAATTAGCTTACATTTATATTCAGGACAACAGACACTAGAATTGGCTAATGTGTTCCAACAGCATGAAGACAATCCGATGGCAGAATGTGGGTCTAACAGTTATGCTTGAGCCTATGACTCAAAGCCAGGCCCAGGGCATAATTGATTAATCAATTGCATAGCCCAATAAAAATCATTTCTCATGTTTAAAAAAGAAGGAATCCCTAAAAGCACAAAAGATTGTTTGGACATAATGGAAAGAAAATCCTGCTAAATAAAGCCAAATGCTTTCTTCACCAGGAGAAAAAAAAATATTCTAACACCTCATAAAATTGAAAGCAAGATATACTAAAGTCAGTAGAATTTAGCATTTAGAACAGAAAAAGAAAACTATGTAAAAGATGTCAAAATATTATTATTATTAAGCCACACCAAAAGCACTCTGTAAAATAGTAAATACAGCATGATGTCATTTTTTTAAAGAAACAAATGTATAGACCAAACTATTAATGGTGATTGTCTTCAGATAGTATATTGATTATTTTTTGCAACCTACCTGTGCTAAGTTTTTGTATAATAAATAGGTGTTCATTTTTAATTTAAAATTTAATAGAATAGTTTAAATAGTTCAATAGTTTAAATTTTAAAAAGAAATATTGATTGGAGCTAATAGCAGTACATCCTGTAGTAATAACAACAGCAATAACAATGATGTTGATAGAACATACCTAGATACGCTCTGCTTATTCCAATTATGCTTATTTTGTCATGAAAATATTGCTCTAGAGCCCAATTCAATATTCACAATTGGTTGGATATTTCGTATTCACACAGTCAATGTACATTGTCAAACTTGATGAATATGGTCCATTTTTTAAAGTGAAGTTTTCAATCTGCTATGATTTACTTCTCATGAGATAGTTTCTGTGCTGGGTAACATGCCTCCACCAGAGACCTGACACTGATGATGAAACAAGATTTTTTTTCTCTGCTGCCTATTTGCTGAAAGGTTGCTTAGCAAATCACTTGATCCATTCATAGATTGAGCAGTTACGTGTCCCAGGCACAGTACTTGAGATACATACATGAAAGATACAGAAACATAAATATCACAAGATTCTGCCTCCTGTGGAGAAATGTTGGGGGAGGGAAAAGAAGATATGGAAACAACTAATTACAATATGGTGTAATACGTGCTAATAGAACAAAATACAAATTACTAGTGGAATGGTGGGGGAAGACTTTCATCTGGAAAATAAAGACATTCTTTCTTCTGAGTCTATTAAAAGCTCATTAAGAATACTGGTGTCCGCTAGGATCATACCACTTCAGCGCCTATGGATGCATCAAATTAATATACACAATCAGGTATAAAATTCAACTGGCATTTACTGAAATTCTTAAGTGATATCATAATGGGGGTCAGGGAGACCTCTACATCTTCATTAGCACAGTTCTATTGGCAGGTATAATGGGAATAGCCAGGATATTAAGTCACTGTGCTGTCCTCCTAGATAATCCTTACTTCCTAGTTTTTCCATGGTTCCTTATATGAAAAACCACACCTGGCTAATGCATATTTTAGAGTTTTTTCCCTTGTACAAAGAGGATATCTCTGGCTCCCATGAAGGCTAAGACATGAGGCTTAGCGAAATAGATGAGGCCTAAGAAGTGTTTCAATCAGAAAGAAAGTGCAATGCAAAGCCACTTGATGAGCATGGTAGAGTATAAAAAAGTGGAGAAGAGTTAGGCAATAATGGCAGAACCAGATTCCTAAGTGTCTAATCCCTACCACCCCTTAACATCTTGGAAGATCCAAGAACATGAGTTAATGACCCACTCTCTCTGGTATAATTTGAAGGATGGAAAATTTGATTTAACTTGATGGATTTGTCTCTGTGTCTCATCCAATATGCCACCAGTATGACGATGCAGCAAGAGGAGAGATGTCCCTTGAGAGCCTGAAGGAGGACTTTTCAGCATGGGACGTGCCTGGATCCTATAAGCTGCAAAGAGAGCACGCGGAAGTGTCGAGAAGTCTGGCGGGAGTCTGGGTTGGAAGCAAGGGCAGCAGAGCATAGAGACTAGAGACTGCAAGCAAATGGCTGGGCCCACAAACGTCAGGTGTGGATATCAACATGATTTTTCCAGAAACCACATGGAGCAGGGACATGTCAGCAGACCCCAGGGGGCCAGCACAGACTAACTCCCTCACCACAGAGCCTGAGAACAGCACCCAGAACGAGGACCTGCATTCATAGATGCTCCACTTGCCCGCTGCCAAGGGATTACACGATCTCCCCCGACCCCCAACATTGAGACATATGACAGCATCTTGGGGAAGAGAAGGGAAACGGTTGAGAAGTCTGAAAGACTGAACATTTACCCTAAAGAGACTGAGTCATCCAAAAGAAATAATCTAAACAGGAAGAGACAGAAATGCAGTTAACTAGCAAGATTAAAGCACCCCACCCCCTACCCTTATGCCACTAATAAGCAGAGTTAACAAGCTCAAGAGAAAAATTAAATCATTATCAAAAGATTCCCCCAAGCTTCTGAAAAGCCTATGAGAGGGAATTATACCAAGTAGTAGTCACAGGGCAAATGTCTTTTATCCTATTACACTAACACCCAGCACTCAAAAGCTGGTCTCTTTGAAGCACTGTGACCCTCACTCAGTTGACAACTTGAATATCACGGTAGAAGAGAAGAGATGCTCTGTCAGTAAATCTTTGATGTCAATAGAGATCATTTTTTTCATCAGCTGCTTGCTGCTACTTGCTTTGCCCTGCAAAGTGGGTAGTCAGTGATGAGGGTTAGCCAGAAATACCTATCCCTGGCTTGGTTTCTCCTATGTTCTTACCCCTAGACTCATATTTTGCAATTATTATGAGATGGATAATAAGAAAAAAGTAAAATGTATTCACGAATTGGGTACATGTTTTGGTAGAGTGTAAAAAATCTGGGTTGGGAGATAGTAGATGGAGTGGCTGATACTACTTCATCACCGACTTTCCAAGTTTTCACATAAGGTCTACCATTCTGGAGAAAGAATGTTGTCAAATGAGTTTGGAATGCTGAGTTAAGTAGAATTAAGCAGACTTCTTATCTGAAGAGCTACCGCTAATAAATCTAATGTTTACAGTGAAATTCCAAAAGGGCTAAATATGCGGTTTCTTAAACTTACTCCAGTAGCCTGCTGCAACTAGCCGGTACGAGCTCATGAGAGATGTGGGCCTCTCTTCCCAACTCTGAGATATCACTGGGAGTTTGAAATTAGCCATGGTGGGAGCATTTACAACATAGAAACTGACAACACTAATAGGGTGTTTGTTTGTTTGTTTTTCCTAGAGAGCTGGTTCTTAAACATTTACCAGCATACCATCGTCTTAGAAACCGTTTCTTAATAAAACATGTGATAGCACTAGTATATTAGTATCCTGTTGCTGCTATAACAAATTACCACAAAGTGAGTGGTTTAAAACAACACAAATATATTACCTTACAGATCTGTAGGTTAGGAGTCTGACACTCAGCTAAAAGGCAAAGGAAGACAAGGTGCCAAATATATAAACAGCAAAAAAAAACAAAAACAAAAACAAAAAACAACATTTTCATAAGTAATAAAATCATTTATTTGAGATACAGGGAAACATCAATCAATTTAGGAATCAAAACTTAGGACTGAGAGTGTTTAGTCTCACTGGGCTAAAATCAGGGTGTCAGCATTCCTTTCTGGAGGTTCTAGGAGAGAGTATATTTCCACGCCTTGTTTCCAACTTCTAGAGCCACCTGCATTCCTTAGTTCATGGCCCCATCTCTCCATTGTCAAAGCCATTAAGAGCAGGTCAAGTCCTTCTCATGTTTGCACCATTCTGACCTCTTCTGCCTTCCTCTTCCACTTTGAAGGACCCTTGTGATTATATTGGGCACACTCAGGTAGTCCATGATAATCTCCCTATTTTTGGGTCAGCTGATTAGCAACCTTAATTCCATCTGCAATAATCACTACCCTTTCAATGTAAATCAACACATTCACAGGCTCCAAGGATTAGGATATGGATATCTTTGAAGGGTCGTTATGCTGCCTAACATGGCTAGTGTTCCAAGGAACACATTTTAAGGAGTCACAAACATCCTTAAATGGAAAGTGCATTGGGCTACTCACTTTCTAATTTATCTTGCGTAAATTATTTATCTTTTTAGAGCCTCAGTGAATTGCTCCATGAAATGGGGCTCATGTTTTATCTACTTTGAAAAATTGTTTGGCCATAGAAGTGATAATGTCTTGAAAAATGATGAGGCTCTCTACCTATATATCACTATTATTAATAATAATATAATACAAGGTTTTATTTAAGGTCAAAATAATTTTATAATTTCTCACTCAATCATCCCCTACATGCATATATCCTGAAAAACATGCAGCCATAGGGCTGGCTCTGGCCCCCTGCCAGGAGGACGGTGTAGAGAAGTAAGGACGTAGGTCACTTTAGATTTTCACTTGAGCCTAGACCGAGATTAGATCTCCCCGAGTCCTTTGAATTAGTGAAAAACCTGGGTAAATGCAGGATCTTCCAGGCTCTTTGGGACTAGATCTGGGCAAATTCCTCTTAATGAGCTACTCTTTCCTCTCTCTCCTACTTCACCTTTGTCAATAACATCCTTAAGCCATAACACAGATAAGTGGGTTGAGGTGGGATAAAGAATGAAAGACATCTTTAATAACTGCTTCCTTTTAGACACACCTGAACCCCAGATCCTTTCCAGAGGGAGTCATAGAACTAAACACTCTCAGTCCTAGGTGTTGATTGCTAAATTGTTTGATGTTTCTCTGTATCTCAAATAAATGATTTTATTACTTATTAAAAATATACATATATATGTTTTGCTGCTTATACATTTAGCACCTTGTCTTCTTTTGCCTGTATGTGTTGAGGTTACATTACTTAGAATCACTTTCTACTTGCTAATTCACCCATGTATGGATCCTTTGTCTCCCCTGTGATTCCCAGCATTCTAGGGGTCTTATTACACATATTGTTCCCTGCACCATCCACCAGCCTTGACAAAGAGTAGATGCACAGCTGGAAAAAAGATTATTAAGGAATGTGTTTTTAAATGAACCATAGATTTGACATGGAAAATAAATCGTAACAAACTGTGTATTCATTTGACTGTGTAGAATTTCAAACCATTTTACTCTGCCTTACAGAGAAAAACAAGATCTCTCCAAATGTTTCTGGCAAAACAAGTAGCTGTGAGATGTTAAGTTATCAGCCTCTGATAAACCTGACACTACCCCAGGTTGGTTATATCATCCACCACTCCCTGGTCCTGGAGACGGTTCCACCTTTGGAATCAGTGTCACATTATGCTGCCATCAACAAAACCAGCCAGGCTAGATGGTGACCTCGGCACAGCTAAGATTACAAGAACAGGATCACTTTCTGTTTTGTTTTGACTCTATTGTAAGGATTCTAAGTGTCAGAGTTAGAGTCTTTGGTGTTAGGGCTTTTCTGATAACACCACCAGGTCCCAAACTAACTTGTCCTTTCTGGGCTTTATTCCAAGGAGCCAGCAGGGAATTGGTAGCAGCAGCAACATCTTGGCGAAAAGAGTCTTGAACCGGCCTTGGCAGCCAGTTGGGCTTCTGTGGGCCAGTCCTCCCTGTGAACCACTGTGATGCGTGCATTTTCATTCCCTTTGGCTTCATGACAATGACTAAGGCCCTTGGATTTGAAATGTACGAAATGCACTTGCACAAGAAGCAGCAGCAGGCCTTGAAACCTAGAACTGTTTCCACAGGAGATGAGAAAAGAAAATGCTAAAAACAAAAATGTATCAAGTGGGGAGACAGAGAAATAATTATACAACCTGGGTGAGGCCTCTCTTACATATTCTTATGAATATTTTGAAAGCAGATATGTATATCTGACTTTCAGATTCTTCCTTCCACGAGGAAAAAATAACATCCATTGGGACTTTATTTTTCTACTTTTTCCAAAAAGTTTGGCTTAGGCCCTGGGCTCATTCAACAAAGATTGATATGCCTCCAAAATAATAAAGCATAACCAGCATAATATGACTGCTCAATAAAAACAGCTGTGTAGACTTCCAAAGGAACAGTATTGTTTTATGCAAAGTCTTCAGATTTTAAAACAGGTCTAAGAATATCCCCAGGGCACTTCTGGGGAACTCAGGAAACAGGCCTAAGAAGGTGTGGGCTGGTCATGAGATGTCAAGGGCTAGGCTGGCTCAAGGTAATCCGATTCCATTAAAATATAACTGGCACATCCTGGATTCTGCAGAATACACCAAGGCTAGCAGAACGTGAGCCTTGCTTTGATGAAATCTATGGCTTGGTAGCTGGAAGAAGGTGTGGGTTGGCAGAAGGAAATATATTATGTAGGAAATATTTCCAAGCAGTTAGAATTAGACTCAAAGGTTCATTCTGGTCAAAAAGCACACATCTCTGAAAGTGGACTTTCAAAATATCTCACCCTTTCTAAAACCTAGAGAGACCACTGGATCTTCCTCCTACTGTGATTTCTCTACCTCATCACCATGGAACCTGATTCCTCCCCTTCAGATTCACCTTCACCATTGAGCATTCCTTTTTAATATCACCTGGCTCCCATCTTTCATGCATTCTGTACCTAGTTCCATGTTTACATACTATGGGTAGCTTTACATATTGCAAATATACGGTAGCAACAGCCGTGCATTTTTGAGAGGGTGCATCTGCTTGTCTACCTTTCACATAAGATGGTAAATTTGTTTAAGGACAAAGACTGTATTCCTTTCCTTGGAAGGTCCCACATCCTCTTATAAAGCACTTGACAATTTAGCTCTTCATAAATCTCTTTTTCTAATGTTGACCAATATTTATCACAGAAACAGAAGTCTGAGTTCCTTTTTATCCTCTAGATCCTAATTTACTGTTTATTTCTATTGCCTTGGGAGACTGACCTAAGAAAACATTGGTGCGATTTATGTACATCCTAATTTACTCAAATCAACTCTTGTGAGAGAATCTCTGAGAGACTTTCTCTAGGAGTGGTGGTCAGACACATTTAGCAGGTCGGAGATGCATTGTCTTAGAGAAAACTGAGCCAGTCAAGTCACACCCTCTCCAAAATCTGACTCTGGCAAGAAGCCCCCCTGAAGGGTTCTAAGAAGTTTTACTCCCAGCATAGATTAGGCATAGTTAATGCTAACATGAGTTTAGTGGGAGTCAATATGACACATGTGATCAGTCAGAACTCTGCAAAATTTAGTTCTTCACCTTCTGTTCTCATGTAAGGGAAGGATTTACCACATGTTGAGTGAGAAGAACTGAATGCGCATGAAATAGAGTCCACAGGGAAGCAAGGAGTAACCGATCTCAGCCTTATCCACAATACTTGAACAAGGCTTTGTTAGAGGAAAACCATTCCTCCTTTGGCTGTTTTAAAGCGTGGCTGGAATTCTTTGAACCACCCCCCGGCCAAGGGATGAGGTCTGTTCTTCTCCACTTGAATCTGGGTGGCTTTCTGACAGGCTTGAGCAACAGAATAAGCAGAAGTGACACCATGTGATTGCCAAGGCTAGGTCGCAAAGGCCATGTGGCTTCTGTCTTTTTTGCTGGAACGTACATTCAGAAGCCCGGAGCCACCACCTCAGAAGTTTCACTACTCAGCGGCCACCATGCTCAAGTCACTCGGAAAGCCCACGTGTTGGGCTCTGGTTGGTAGAAAAATCCGAGCCAAGCTTTCAAGTCATCTCAGCCCAGGGGCCAGACATATAAGTGGAGAAGCCTCCAGATGGTTGTAGCCTCCAGTGGGGTTTGATTCATGCCCAGTTATTCAACTCTTCCCTGGCTGAGACCTCAGACATGGTAAAGCAGAAACAAGCTATCTCTGCTGCGTCCCTTCTGAATTCGTGACCCACAAAATACATGAGCATAATAAAATACTGTTTGATGCCTCCCTTTTTTTCTGCTTTCAAGGAAGATTCAAAAGGCAGGTTCATTAAGACTATGTCATTTCATTAACTATCAAATCCCTCATTTTCATAATTCAGTGGCAAATATTAAGCTATACGTATCATCAGAAGAATGCACATCTAGTTTATGGTTTCTGATACCAGAAACCACAGTCTGTATATCTTGTTAAGTCACTAAAAGTTTGTCTCCAGTGGGCAAGTTCATACTACTTGCTTCTTCTTTATTACACCGGAACACAGAGAGGTGTTTTCTCTGAGAAACTTAGGAAAGACAAGCATCCTCGCTCGCAGCTGGTGTGGCCCGAAGCAGAAATGAAGAGCCACCCCAGCCTCATGGACCATACTCAAGAGATCAGATGTCACAGTCCTTACTCTTGAACAGATAATTAATAGAAATAAACAGCAAAATGTTTATTACTGAAATCACAAAAATTTTAGCAATGCTACTATATTAGCATGCTAATTGGGTAAAACAATATTTTTTATCCGAAGATACTTGGGCTAGAGATTCTCAGAATATATTCATACTTTTCAAATATTGAAAAGAAACGGTGATTAGAGTGAGAATAAAGGAAAGGTTAAAAATAGGAAAAAGGTATAGCAAGCTAATAAAAGACAATCTACTGAATAAGAGTACTGATTAAACTAGTCTGAAAAATGTTCTGAAAAATAAATTATATCTATTACCAGGTGTACACTATTTATTTCATTGAATAATTATTTAGTTTCTATTTGTGTAACACAAATACGTCAAACTTAACAAAACAGGCTACAGGCCAAAATGCAATATATTTCAATGTGATTAAAGGACATTTTTATTATGAGGTTTAATAATATTTTCACTAAATAGCAGTGACTTCATTATTTTCATAATTTCATTGACCATATTTCAGACACCTGAATTTCAGACACCTGGGATTCCTAAGCTTTGGATTTGGCCTGATCAAACCAATTAGTGCAATTATTTTAAGAACACAACCAAGAACACCCTAGCATTAATATATTTGGAATTATTGAGGGGACGGTCATGACTTGTTAAACTTTAGTCAGCTACTACCCAAATCTGGTTGCTTACATGTACCCTGTCTCTCCTCAGACCCGATTCTGAGATTCCAACTCAATTTCTTGGTTGGTTAAAGTAATTTTAAATCTGACGCATCCATTTAACAGTGAGAAATGGTGAACACATCACTAATTTTTTCACCAAGGAAGAGCGCATACAGGAGGGATAGATTATTCATAGCCAGGTGCTAATGAGACCAAGGGTCCTTTGAGGTCTGGATTGATCCTGGGCTTCTTTCTAAAATGTAGTCCCAATACCTTCCCAAGGCTTAGAAAAGCGTAACTCATAAATCTCTATTAGCAATAGGGAAGACAGTTGAAGGAGTGTGGGTACATGTGTGCAAATCTATCACTGTTCGTAGAAAAAGTATTCACAACACACTGAGCAATGTCATGAAAAGCAGGACACTTCTCACCAAGAAGATTCATTCTTCATCCCTCCTGCCCGTTTTGCTCTGTAGTTGACAAGACCAAAGTGCTGTAAAGTGAACCATCTACAGGAATTCACCTGGAAGCCAGCAGATTAGCCATCATGTGCCCTAGAAATGCTGGAGAGAGAGCAGTAGATGGGCACAGAGTTTTTTTTCTTTCTAATTCTGAGCATTTCCACTTTGCCTGAGTATCATCTCCTCTGGAAAACTTAACTCTTAGAAATTCAGCTGAAGTTCCTGACATTGTAAATCCAGTCTAGCCGGCAAAGTCTCTGCTTTTGACAGTCTTATTCAATAAAAATGTACTATTTTCTGTGAATTTTTAGTACCTCTGTGCTGGCTATATCCAGAGGACCCTTTTTCATTAACGAAACGTGCATGTCCTGATGAATCATTGATAATACGCAATTAACCACGTCTCTTAATCTCCTACAAACTAATTGGCGAGTAAGAATTTAAATAGTACTGGACGGGAGTGGGAGAGTACACTGTGAAATATTTTAAGAACAATGTTAAACAGCAAGTTGAGCTACAAAATATGTCTTCTTCTGTTTAAATGCCATGTTATTAAATACTTCCCTACCTATTTTTCTCTCTACTTCTATTTTCAGTTCAAAGTTGGTTTGATAGCAACCTGTAAGATTAACTACAAACTGTCACTTTGCCTTGTTCTAAAATTCATGTGATCCTAAGAATGCCTACTATTATTGAGGCATATGTAATTATGCCCTTGAAATTTTGATTTGCTAAAACGGCACCTTTATAACCATTTTTCTGTAATCACTTGAATGAATATTGATCTATAAAGCTGCATCAGTTCCAGTTAGGCATAGCTGGCAATGAAAATGAAATGTGGATTCATTCATATGGTGAGGATTATTTTATTAGGCTACTTGCCCTGGTTTTAGAGATACCATGCATTTAAATTATTCCCTTTTCTCTCAAGAGGATAAATCCTTGACTGAAATAACTTTCTCCTTTTTTTCAATCAGCTATAAAAGGGAAATAAATGAATTAAGCACTAGGATTAAATTGATGCTGAATGGAGCAGCTTATAACCACTTCTCAAATTTAGTCCTGTTCATCAGGAAAAGAGAATACAAAAGAGAAGAATCAGCTGAAGACACATAAAGGGAGAACTGGACCATGAGTTAATTGCCTAAGGGTCACCTAGGAACTTTGATTAAAAACATTAACATCTTGATGTAACAAATCTACAGGACTTCTTCATCCCTCTCCCCCAAAGCTCCCACAGGCTTTTGGGGGCCTTCTGGTTGCCCTGGTCACAGAAGGTTTTCTTCCTTTAATCAAATCCCCCCTCCCCTACTCCTTAGTCTCCTGCTTTAAAAAAAAAAAAAAAAAAAAAGAAAGCCTTTGCTCAGCAGACCAGCTCCACTTTTATTGCTCTTTCCTCTGGCCTCTAGCAGCACAGAGCCCATGGTTGGCTGGCAGCTGATTCCACGGTCACACAAGGATTTCCAGGAGAGCTACCTGAAACGGGGACAAGACCTCAAAGCCCACTGGCTGAGAAGTTTCTAGGGGATCTGCTTAGGAAACTGTGACTACGTATCACAGATATCTGATTCATATTTTTCTTCCATTCTCGAATGTCCTGAAGGTTGAGTCCTTAGTGCTCAGGTCAATGGTAGGAAGGAGGAAGTCTAGTGTGATGGACACCTCAGGAATTGGCTTCCTGGGTCTAGCTCCTCTTGGCAATGTCCAGTTCTCTCTACTGCTCTTTTCTGTGTATGATGTTTATCCTTTTCCCCTTTCTTCTCTATTAAGTTGAACAGTTCTAAAGAGTGACAGCTGGGGGGCTTCCCTGGTGGCGCAGTGGTTGAGAATCTGCCTGCCAATGCAGGGGACAGAGGTTCGAGCCCTGGTCTGGGAAGATCCCACATGCCGCGGAGCAACTGAGCCCGTGTGCAACAACTACTGAGCCTGCGCGTCTGGAGCCTGTGCTCCACAACAAGAGAGGCCGCGATAGTGAGAGGCCCGCGCACCGCAATGAAGAGCGGCCCCCGCTCGCCGCAACTAGAGAAAGCCCTCGCACGGAAACGAAGACCCAACACAGCCATAAATAAATAAATAAATAAATTTATTAAAAAAAAAAAAAAGAAAGGAATTCTATGTGTGGTCAGGAATGACTAAAATTAGAATAAAATTAATTGAGTAAATCAATTAAAAAAAAAAAAAGAGTTACAACTGGGTCCCCTATTCCTCTTACAACCACAGTGGAGCAGACTTTTCTGTGATTTGAATGCTCTGGGAAAGCATTGCATATTCATCCCTCCGCTTCCATCTTCTACCCCAACACCTTGTCCCCGCTAAACCCAAGCCTGAAACTCACTCTTGGAGCGTTGTCAGTCCAGTAATCCTCTAGAGGCAGAAGATGACATAGAACCAAAACACCCAGAAAGTTCTTTTTTTTTTTTTTTTTAAACCACAGAGACTTCCTTCCCATGGGAGATGTATCAGAATGGTTTGGAAGAGCAGAGTGATTTCTATAATTTGAAAAGACTGACCAAGAGGTGCTTATTCTCCTCCTCTTCCCCTTCCTTCACTACACACCCCTCCTAGAAACATCCTGAGATTATGCTGGGAATGAGGGCTTTAAGCTAAGCCTGTGATTACCAAGAGAAGGTCAACTAATCAAGTCACACACCTCTTGCTGATAATGGTTTTTATTTCTTTCCTTCTTGTTCAACCTCAGGCAGCTTTTGGAATAGAAGAGTCACCTTCTAAAATGCGGCTCTGATTAAAACCTACAGTGACTCTCCTTCATCTCAGAATGAAGCTCTAACTTCACAGCCTGTAGGCTCATCTACTGCGGTGTCTCTACATGTTCCCCATCATATAATCTCACTCTAATTTAAGGGACTACACACCGTTCCCACTTGGCGCTTCAGACATGATATCCTTTTGCCTTGAGCTGATCTTCACGTTTAACACCCCCACTCTTCCTCTCACTCGTCACGATTCACCCCAGAGCACCTTTCTCCAGGAACCCTTTTGAAACCTCCAAAGCTGGGTTACGTGCTCATCTTAGGTCAGCACCTCTTGCAAACCTCCTGGACAGCACTTCTTATCACACTGTATTTGGAGCAAAGAGTCTGGCTCTATTTTTTGGGTGTTTGACTGCAGATAGCTTTTAAGCCCCATTCTTTCTTTCCTTTGTGTCCCACATTTGGACAAGCTGATAAGAAAGCCAGGGTGTTTCTCCTTTGGCGCCGGCAGGAGAGTCAAACCATGCAAGCTCACATCCTCAGGCGGGACCTCCCACTCTGGCCTCACCCCCTCATCACAATCAAAACCCGAGCCAGTCTCCTTCCCTTGTTCTTTCAAGCATTTCAGATCTGCTTGAGAGGCTGCTCTGCTCGCCTCAGAGACCTCAATTACTTGAGCAGTAAAACTCTTCCTACCCTCTTGGTGTGTGTCGGGTCAGAAGTCTCAACATCTGAACTAAACTTTGGGTGGAAGGTCCATCTGCCGTTGAAAGTGACCATGACAGTACTGGAACCACTGATTTTCTTGCCCATCTTTCCCTCTAAATTATAAGTTATTTGAAGATAAGAACTGTATGTTGTTTATTTATGAGGCACTGCTGTGCCTCATACAGTGTCTGGCACAGTAGTGGATGTTCACAAAATATTTGCTTACTGTATAAAGCACGTCTTTAGCCAAATCTTTGTCTCCATTAAATAAAATATAAATAAGTTAGATTTTTATGATTTAAAGGGAACTCAGGTATCATCAAATACAACCCAAACTAATGAGGCATGTATGTGGCAAAATACATGTATAATATATATTATATGATATGTAAGTACATATATTAATATATATTGCAAAATGTATATTTGCCTGTTACGGCAAAACAAACACACCAAAGGGCTTTTGTTATTTTTGTTGTTGTTGTTTATAGTCGGATGTTTCAAAGAGAAACTTACTAAGATACAAAGCTATTCTTTGTGGACCAGGCTGAGAGGTTATGAGATCACGACCCCGGGAGGTATTTAAACAGGCATCTCTTGGAGATGTCTATTCCAGTCTCCACAGCTCCAATGTGGTTTGTTAGGATTACCATTGATTTGGATAGTTTGAAGAACCTGGAAGTAATCATGGACACAGAGCCAGGTAGCAAATTATACATATATTTATTACACATTTCACAATTATTTCGAAAATGCTTTCAGATGGGATGCTTATATTTCAAAGCAGTCAGTATCAAAGTTAAATCTCTACCAGTAGCTGACTTTAATAGCTGCCTATAATAGATCAGATCATCATCTGCATCAATTACAAGGATAATACGTAAAAACTCTGGTGAACTGGCTACACAGCATAGTGAAATGAGGCAATCATCTCCCAGCGGTCACTGATTTGCACAGACATACCCCCAGCCCTGCTACCAAGCCTTCCGTAGTTCCCCAGGCGTATCTCTGCGGGAAGAATATATTGTACTATGATGTAACTTTCTGTGCTCTTTTCCGTCTTCCTGCACTCTCATGTATCATGAAAGGTGAGACTGTCTCTGGTTCCCTGCTGCAGTCCCAGCTTCTAGGGAGATGCTAGCCACCAGGACTGCATTATGACTTCCTTAGGCTCTGGGCACTATAGGCTTTTAGGGTCCCTCCCTCAAATTAATAATTTTTAAAGTGATATTTTATGATCGTATTGGTAAAAAGAGGAATTCTATATTAAAATGTTTTCTTGGACCTAAAAATTCATTTTTTCTTGTGATTATAAAAGCAATTAGAACACTTCTCTGGGCTCCCCAAAGTATTGTTGATCTTAGTGCCTATTGGGTAAGTTGGCCCTGCTGGTCATACGAAAGGCAGTCAGTCACTGTGAATGGATGGATGACGGATGGGAGAGGGAAAGAGAATGCAACCAGCCAGCTAGCAGTCAAATACATGAGATCATATGCACATCATCAGTCTAAACCTCCCCTCCCCTCCCCACCACACACCCTTTGAGGTCATCAGACCCAAAGAAGTGGGACCGCTGCTGCGTTTCAGGGGCCCCTGCTCTTTGGAGTGTCATCTTTGATATTTTCTTCCAAGTCCCCATCTTGTGCCTGGGGCCAGCAGGGGTCACAATACTATCTGGGCCAGGTGCCCCAAGCCTTGGTCAGGACCCACAGGGACCCCAATTTCTGTTCCTCCTCTTTGAGGTGTTCTCTAGCCCTTTAACCGCCTTAATCCACCTCCCCCAAGTCAAATGCCCCAGGAGTTCCAGGACTTGTGCCGGTGGGATAGTCTGGGAGCTCTGTGGCTGGGACGAGGTTCCAGGAGGGTGACCTGGCAAGCAAGCAGGTCATTCTCATTGCCCAGTACGGCAACTGGGAGGCCAGAATAGCACTGCTGCCATGCTGATTTGGATAGATTCTTATCCACCTCAGGCAAAGGGCAATGTCAGGTTTCGGGCTCACCCTTGGGCTTGAGGAATCTGTGTGAGTCCTTTGCATGTGCCAGCTACAGTATGGTCTTAGGTCTACAGCACCGACGATGACCTGGTGGTGCTGGCATCTTTTGACAGGTGTGCCCCTCCCTGCCCCAGGCTGGCACCCAGGATGGTCACCCCGCCCCCTCCACTGCCCTACACCATGTGGCAGGCAGTCCTCCAGGACAGCCACACCTGTCTTCCTGGGACATTCATTGTTTCCAACACCAACAGGCCCTCCTCATTGATGTGGTCACAGCGTGCTCTCTGGGTTGATCTTAAGCCAGATGAGGAACATATTTTCCTGGCTGGAATCACTTATCTCGCTCTGGCCATGGCTCTCTATGTATCCTTCCTGCTGGTAACCATGGCTCTCTATGTATCCTTCCTGTGGAAGGCAGGGTGATGGTCAAGATGAAAAAATCTAGGAATGCAGTGATTATGATTTAATTCTTGATTAAGAATTCAAGAGATAATGTGGTTGAGAGATGTATTTGTTTTATGTTTACGCCACAAATTTCCAGACAATAAATTCTATAGGACCAGAAAATGAATTATTGTTCACATTTTCTGTGTACTTTGAAAAAGACTTGCATTTGTGGCCATCACTACCGAAGCCCAATTAACAACCTTAGAGAGAAACTTCGGAAGCAGTATTTGTGGGCAGTGGGAATGGCAGCGGGAAGCCTGAGGCAGATAGTGAATAATGATGGGGACCAGCTTCAAATAAATGGGATACATGGGAATTTCAGAGGCAAAAAGATCAACATTGTTTTAATACGAACTGGATCCGAAGAGCCACAGCACTGTGAGGGATAACTCAGTTGAGACATTATTCTCATGGTGGGAATTAGTACACTTAACAATCAAGAACACGAAGAGATGGTGCCTGGTTCTGAACAGAAAGAGGTAATAACTAAACACTACACAGAACCTTCCTGTTTTTCCATTGACAATAAATAAGTACCTCTTCTCTACTTATTAGTCTAAATCTTCATTGATAAGGCACTGTGCACAAGTTCATGACTGTTGTAATAGAATTTTAAAAAAATCATCCTTCTGTAGACCCAGGCCCTGCAAAAACTAAAAATTTGCAGACTTGGGGCTCTACACACCCTAGGGTGCTTTTCAGGTTTTTTTTTTTTCTGATTGAAGAAAAACAGTTGGAAGGAGCCTCCCTTCTTTCCATGTAATGTATTCCTGCAAGGATGCAGATCGCATGATTTCTACCTTGATTTCTCACAAATTCTAAGCAACAGGAGGGATCACGTAATTAACATTATCAAAGCTGTTTGCCCCCTCCCCTGCCATCGCCCCCACACTCACACACTCACACACTCACACACACTTCTAGTGATAAGTCTGCTTCAAGCCTTCAGGCCCCAGCAGTTTATCATTTTCATGGGAACTGCCAGAAGCACCCTCAAATAATAGCAGCTCTTTGAAGAACTGTAGTGAAACTCAAGCCCTATTGAAAAGATCTGAAAATTGTGCTCTCACAGTAACGAGAAAATACTTTCTTTTCCAAGTGTCAGGAGAAGAAATTTAGTCATCACCACAGTTGCTCCATTTTCAGAGAATCGGGGGTGGGTCTCTTCATTATCTTACTATTAGCCGAAGCAAGCAGACACTTAAATGGGAGGGAGAGAATTTTTAGATGAAGAATCGAGCACCGTCTTCTTCAAAAGTGTCTGAACAAAGCTTGATAAAATACCACCATTTCTGATACTTCCCATTCCATTTTTTTTTCATTCACAGTGAAAAGAGCATTATGTCAGCCAAGACAAAACTCAGGAATACAGCTGTTCAAAAATGAGATTCTGCCCTGATGAGAAGAGTCAGAACAAATAAAGGAAACATATGTTGGTGTTTATGAGATTACATTTGATGATTTTATGGTAAGACAAACAATGTGATAAGAAATAGGAAGGGGAAGCTGGGCTCATGTTAATTAGCAAATTCCAGAAGCACTCTGCAAATGTCTTCAACAGTGAAGGTCTGCTATAATGTTTTACAAGAATCTAGTTTGATGGCAAGAGGCACATCAACGCATATTTCTGATCCTAAAACCCAGTTGATTATTCCAAATAAAATGTATACATTTTTGTAATCCTTGAGATTTTGCTAGATTCAACTACCTTTAACAGTATTGAGAAAGGGAGGCTAAGTCATTGTCCCATCATTTGTGAATAAGTAGGGTTGATAAGATAAAACATCAGCAAGAATTATACTGCACACGGTGTATCAGGCTAAGTATTTATAATTTAAACAACAGAAGAGACTTGAAGAAATTAGAAGCTGGGCTTGTCTAATAATGACGTTAAATAGAGAATCAAGAACCTACATAAGCGAGGGCAGTTAGTAATGGGTTTTTGCAAGAATGAAGAGGATAAGAACCAAGATGTGAGAGGCGGGTATAAGGACTTCATTTGGCATGAGGTAGGCTGCATTTTTATAAGGAAGTGAGAATGTGAAAAGTACTAAGATCTCCAAACCTAATTTGTAATAGAAACATGTAAGAAAATAATTTAGAGATTATCAAAATGTCTGTGGTAGGCAGAACGATACACCCTCAAAAATGTCTACATCCTAATCCTTTGAACTTGTAAATATGTTACTTTATATGGCAAAAGGGACTCGGCAGATGTGATTAAGAATCTTGAGATGGGAAGAGTACCCTAGATTATCCAGGTGAGCCCAGTGGAATCACAGGAGCCTTATAAAAGGAAGGCAAGAGTGTCAGGGTAGGAGAGAGATTTTGAAGATGCTATTAAAACTGCTGGGTTTGGGGCTTCCCTGGTGGCGCAGTGGTTGAGAGTCTGCCTGCCAATGCAGGGGACACAGGTTCGAGCCCTGGTCTGGGAAGATCCCACATGCCGCGGAGCGGCTGGGCCCGTGAGCCACAATTGCTGAGCCTGCGCGTCTGGAGCCTGTGCTCCGCAAAAAGAGAGGCCGCGATAGTGAGGGGCCTGCGCACCGCGATGAGGAGTGGCCCCCACTTGCTGCAACCAGAGAAAGCCCTTGCACAGAGGCGAGGACCCAACACAGCCATAAATGAATAAATAAATAAATAAATAAACCCAAAGTTTAAAAGGAAAAAAAAAATAGATGTAACACTCAAGATTTAAAAAAAAAAAAAACAAAAAACTGCTGGGTTTGGAAGATGGGGAAAGGGGCCATGAGCCAAGGAATGCAGGCGACCTCCAGAAGCTAGAAAAGACTCTCCCTGAGGGCCTCCACAAGAAACACATTCCTGCCCATACCTTGATTTAAGCCCAGGAAGATGTGTTGAAGTAACAAAATTTTACGATGAAGATATGTTTTCTCTTTACTTTTTGCAGAAGGGATATTTGTAGAAACGAAAGTATCACCTGATATATTAAAATTATTTGTGGAAGATTGAAGATTACATGAAGAAAGTAAATTTAAACATAAGAATGGCCCCTACTAAAATATAATTGTACTTTTTACTCTTCAGAAAGTTCCAAAAAAAAAAAAGTTCCTGTCTCCCTCTAAACTGTTCACCACTCCTTTCCCAAGGCAGTAACTTGATCTTTATATCACTAGCACTTAGCACAGTGTCCAGCAAAAAGAAGGCTCACTAATATTTGTTGAGAGGGATAATAATAAAAAGAGCCTATTTGTATTTTTAACTATATTAAATTATTTAATTTCTACTAAAACTCTCCAAGGTAAATATTAGCATGATCACTCATATTTTATATATTAAAAAACTGAGGCACAGATAGATTTGGGAACACGTTGAAGGCAACACAGCCGAGATTTGAACTCAGGCATTTGGAGTCTAAAGCCTTAGCCACTGACCACTGTGTGCGAGTTCTTTGCATCTTAGGCAGCTAGGATATCAAGCTTCTATATAGCCAGGGGACTGAATAACTATTCACAGCTAGCAAGCAAATCACAAAGGGAGCCGAGAAATTCTTTATTCACTCTGTTTCCTTTCAACAGCACAGTTTTATATGTGGGAAATAAATTCCTCCACTATAAAATTGAAGAAGTTTTTTTAAACATGTAGTTTAAATAACATGCAGTTTTAAATATCAGTCATTTGTTGTTATTGTTGTTGTTGTTTTTCCGTAATACTTTAAGCCTGGAAGGTTTGGAAGGATTTCCCCACAGAGGCAAATTCTAGGTAGAGGTAAACCTCTGAGGCACGTGAGAAAGCAGCTAGAAATGTGTGTGGAATTACAAGGTCGGGTGTCTGATGGATGAGACGTGTGCCAACCTTCATCGGGCTGAGCTACAAGAACAGGTTTCTTTCCTCTGTGACTCTTTCTTCGAGACTGTTTTTCAGATTTTTCACGACTTGTTTTTCTTATTATGGAAAATATGGCCCTTCTTCTGAGCTATAAGAAGGTTATCTTAACATGAAGCTCATAGATTTATCCCACTGGGGGTTCGCCGTGACCCGATGTCATGTCGGGGTGGTGCCTGTGCTTGTGTGGACAGGCACATGGAGAATAGGCTGTGAAAGTCACTCGTCATTTGCTATAATGACGCCACCAAGGTTATTATTTTTTCCCCATCAAATTATCCCCATCTTGAGAACCCTGGACGCAGTTCTTCCTGGTTCTAGAATTAAGAACATTTCAGCTTTTCTTAAACTATTAGTTTGCTTATTTATTATGCGCTGTCAGGAGAATTGTGTTTGCTTTTTAAAGGGAAGTTAAACCTTAAGTCAGAAGAATGAGGCTGGGAAGTTGGAACTTCAGTTAATTAGTCAGTGGGCAGGAAATAAAATTGGGGGGACTCTTCCTTTTTTACTTCTGAAATAAACCTAGCTCTGTCACATAGAACACTGTAGCTCAGAAAAGTAATACGCCCTTACATAATATGAAACCCCCCAAAATAATCTAGCTACATTGCACAAAGTAAGACAGTTAATGGAAGGATAATGATTCCGTCAGGCATGTATTTTGTAAATTTTCTTTAAAAACCAAAAGAGGGGGCTTCCCTGGTGGCGCAGTGGTTGAGAATCTGCCTGCCAATGCAGGGGACACGGGTTCGAGCCCTGGTCTGGGAAGATCCCACATGCCGCGGAGCAGCTGGGCCCGTGAGCCACAACTACTGAACCTGCGCGTCTGGAGCCTGTGCTCCGCAACAAGAGAGGCCGCGATAGTGAGAGGCCCGCGCGCCGCGATGAAGAGTGGCCCCCGCTTGCCACAACTAGAGAAAGCCCTCGCACAGAAACGAAGACCCAACACAGCCATAAATAAATAAATAAATAAATAAATAAATAAATAAAATTTAAAAAAAAAACCAAAAGAGGATAATGGATTTTGGAGTGGGAATATTCTAGTCTGCCTTAGCCCCCCACTCTATGAAGCCAACACTCAAAAGCAAACAAACCAAGTTGGTCCATGTGGAAATCTAAATAATTTAAGTTTTCCTTGAAGGATCTATGCTACTGTATACATTTTTAATAGAGTGGAGTTCTGTATAGCAGAAAATTACATACCTTGGAGTAATTCATACATGTGAATGAAGAGATATGTACGAGAATATTCATAAAGAACAAAACTGAAAACAACCCAGATGCTTATGACCGTGAAACTGGATAGATCTACTGTGGTTTATCCAACAAGTGGAATCCTATGCAGCAATGAAAATGAATCATTTACAGCGGCACACCTCAATATGGATGAATTTCAGAATCACAAAGAGGAGTGAAAAAACTAAGTCACTACAGAACATTTACTATAGGATACAATTTGTATAAAGCCCAAAAATAATCAAAAAAATTTTTAAAGTTTGGTTATACGTAGATCTGTCATAAAATGACAATCCAGGGCCACAAAAATAAAACAGTGTTTGTTCCTGAGCAATACAGAAAGACACACAGAGATGGAGAGGCATGTAGGAGGTAGCCACATTGGTAATATACTGTAGTATTTCTTAAACAGGGTACTTATGTTATCATTCTTTGTATCTCCCACATATTTGTTTGCACTGCCTATGAGAAATACTTTATAATTTTAAAAAACTGGTGGAACCAACTAGCTTGCTTGGCCAGAAACTAACTAGTCGTTCACCAAACCGTTTCCTTTGTGTGTCTGAGCACACAGCTGGCATCCATCTTCCAGCCTTCCGCATAGTTAGGTGTTGCCCTGTGATGAGTTCCAGATCAGGGATTATGGGCAGAGCAGGTGCAGAAAGGCTGCCAGGCACCCACCACACTGTTTCCTCCATGAACCTGCTAATCAGAGGCAGAGAGTCTAGTGCAGCAGGATTCCGTGGCCTGAGTGGCTGGGAGAGGCATTGTGTGGTAGCAGAACCCCTGCACCTGACTGTTGGGAGATTTGGGGGTTACAACAGCAACTAGCTTACCCTGCTCAGTACACTTGCTATAAAATGACGACCATTCAGCCTCTGTCTTCCAAATGGAATTAAGAAGTTTAATAAAATCAGGGACTTCCCTGGTGGTGCAGTGGTTAAGAATCCGCCTGCCAATGCAGGGGACACAGGTTTGAGCCCTGGTCCGGGAAGATCCCACATGCCGCGGAGCAACTAAGCCCGTGCGCCACAACTACTGAGCCTGTGCTTTACAGCCTGTGAACCACAACTACTGAGCCCGTGTGCCACAACTACTGAAGCCTGCGCACCTAGAGCCCATGCTCCGCAACAAGAGAAGCCACCGCAATGAAAAGCCCCTGCACCACAACGGAGAGTAGCCCCCGCTCGCTACAACTAGAGAAAGCCCGCACGCAGCAATGAAGACCCAACGCAGTCAAAAAAACAAAAAAAGTTTAATAAAATCAGAATACAAACTAAAGTCTATTCCAGAGAAACTACATCAATCTCTGGTGATTAAGAAGATTCAAATCCATTTAAGAAGCTGGGCCCAGAAGTTTCCTCCCTTAGAAAATCAACAAACAAGAAGTGAAAGAAAGTCAATACCACTTTACAAAACAAATAAGAGCCTTCAACTAGTTTCTTACTTCCGGTTGCCAGTTCATTTGTGAGAGAAAGAGAGAGCCACCATCGAAGTGTTTGTAATTTAGAGACCAAGCATTCAAAAAGCACCGGATGATGGGCTCACAATAAACATTCCACAGAAAGATTCCAAGGAGAGGATAAGCAATTACCTCTTTTGCACCCACACGACCAGAGCTGCAGAAAGTACCATTTGGAAGAGAGAAATAGCAGTGGCTAAATTTTAGGAGGACTTCTTTTAGGCCAGGCGTCCTCATTGGCTTGCAAACACATTTCGTCCTCGTCAGTGTGACAGCGCTGTCATCACCAAGTGACAGATGAAGAAACTGAGGCACAGAGAGGAAAGTGCAAGGTTCAAGCCTTCTCGATACCCTATCTTAGACTATGTTAAGGAGCAAAATGTGACTCTTCCAAAATATGGGATAGGTACTTCCCCTTAAATATATCTGTTATACAGACGCCCCAGTCCTCCTTGAATTTTCTCTTCCAAATTCAGTGGGCCCAGCAGTAAATGAGAAACACCACTAACTGAAAGTAGCAGTAATAACTGAAGCCCATCCCTATCCCTCTAGAAGACCAATAATAGGCAGCAGAGAAAGGGTGCAGCAGAGAAGGGGCTTCAAGCAGTTTCTCATTTTCCGCCGTCCCTCTTGCTACTGCTTTTGAAAATTAGCAACCTTATTTGGAGCATGTTTTAGAACCCCTCATTTTAAAACAAGGAAAACGATTAATGTACATGTCCTGAGTTCCTATTGGGTGGGTAATGTTCCATTAGACACAAAATAAGGCTGGTGTTACTTGGGAAACAGGGTTCCCACGTCCGAGTTCCCACGATGCAGAATAAAACATAAACACGTCAACTACACCACTGGACCAAAGGAAAAAAAAAAGTCAACATCCTGTTTTCCTGAACCACGGAACTGCTAATTGCCTTTGAGTAATATATATCAGTGACGTCAGATGAGCTAATTGCCTTCCTTTCAGAAGCCTATCATAAGGCAGGAATGGGAAGGAGCCTCTGCTTTTATTAAGACTGTTTAAGAGGAGTATAAAATGTATGTCCTGAAGGTAAAATAAACAAAGAAATGAGGAAAGGAAACAATGAACAACAGAGACATAAAATGTAACTAAAAAGTGGGAAAAGATCTAGCAACTCTGGAAACATCAGGAGTTGAAAAGCATCAGAAAATATGTCCATGGATCCCCGCCACCCGTTGCCTTCCCCAGTAATAAAACTCACCTAAACAAGTGCTTGTTCTTTTCCAGGCACTGCTATAAGCAGTCTATGTGTATTATCTCATTTAAACAACCAAGTTCTATGAGCACTATTCATGTTCCATGTTTTAGATGAGGAAACAGAAGCACAGATAGTTTAAGTAGCTGGTGCCAGCTTTCAAGAGACACAATGACTATTTTAAAAAGAAGGTGGGTGCGAACACTGAACCACCTCTACTTTGACCTGCTTTGGTTCCTTTGCTTAAATCTTCCCATTTTCTAATGGCCTTAATGAATGCTGATGGTGAGGAGTCCAGGTAATTCTGATATGCAGACCTTGAGCACAGTTCTCTGGGGAGAATGCTCATGAGTAAGTATGAAGAAAATTATAGCGACAGGGGAGTGAGCCGCAGTGGCTGCCGGAAATCCTACTAGATGGCGTGATGTTGTCAAATAGCATTGACTGATCGCTTGTGCATCATCTGGAGAGACAACGTGAGTGAGAGAGAAATAGAGGATGCCTGTGCCAGTGTGAGAGATGGGGGGTGGGGAACAGGAGTGAGAAAGAACAAAAGGTATGAATGATGATTTTATAGTAGTTTCTAGAAGGTTATGAGCCATATTGCAAATATGCATATTGTTATATGAATTGTATATGATTCTTACAGAATAGTAACTTTGCAGGAGACCAAAGGTATCAGCCACTCCAACTGCTGAAGTTAAGAAAAGTCAAGTTACAGGGCGTGAGGCGAGTTTTTTTTAAGTTATCCGGCTGGTTAACATCAGAGACAAGAAGAGAAATCAAGTTTCCTAACTTAGAGTTTATTGCTCTTTCCATAACCCTGTGCTACAGTGTCTAATAAACAATGTCAAGTTTTCATTATCAGCATCTAAATCTCATATGAGCCATAGGCAGCAAAGTCTATGGCTTTTAGATTGTTTTCCTCCACCTGTGTGAAGTTGCTAATTACCGGCTGTCAATGGAGACAACCCTCGTGGGCCGCTGAAAAAATGGATTGGAAACACAGGTTTGAAGTCATGTAAAAAACACAGGTGTTGCCTTGTTCAATTAAAGCCTAACAAGAAACATAGTGGGATGAAAGGGTGGGCGATGGGAGAGGAAAAGGAAAAAGTGACATCATCCTCGGCTAGAATTGCTGGAGAAAGGAGAAAAGCAAGAAAATAGCTTCCTGAGCACTTCCTAAAAGAGAATTTGGAAAGCTGAGGATTCACAGGACTAAATTTTGTCCACGAAAAAATTTACGTTTCAGAAAAAACAATTTGTGAAAAGATTTCCCATTTTACTCCATCTTCAAAAAATGTAAATAGGAAGTCATGGTGGTTACAATGAAAGAAAAGATTAGATGCTGATGGAAGCAGGCAACAAATTATAAAGTTGAGGGATTTGGGGGTTTTGTGGTTTTGGAGGGGAGCGGGGGGATAAGTTCTAATTAATTTTTAAAGGTTAATTTTCACATACTGTAGAATAGTGTACTGTAGCAGGCACTTCACCTGGGCTACTATAGTCAGCATTAAGAATGTCTTTTTGGTTTGTTTTTAATAATAGTAATTTACTTTTCAGAAGTCTCATACACAATAGGCAACGTTCCAGAATTAAAATATATTATGTACTATTGACTCTTCACTTGAACACTGCCTAATTCTCATATTCCAGTTAGGAATTCCGTTTAATACAGGAAAACAGCAACATTTGTTTTGATTACTTATCTTGCACACTCCAAGGCAAGGAATTCGCAGGCCCTGTAGAATGTATGGAAAAGCTCTGGCGAGAAGCATTACTTAAAACTTCAGGAAGCTCTTTGTGCCTCTTCCATCTCCATCATCTTTAAATCCAGGTACAATGGTCATAGGAATTTGTTCTTTGAAACCCTGCAGCAATATGTCTCTTCATATCCATGACAACAGCTCTCTATCAGCTTCTGAAGGAACTTGCCTGTATTGTAAACAAACCTCTCTTGGCAATTGGCCTATTTTCTTTCTCTATCTCAACTTCCATCTGCTCAAAGCTTTGCTTCAAAAAGAAATAAATTGCAGGTGTGTACTTTTTCTTTCTTCACCCCCTCCCTATTTGTTTCTGAAAGAGGTTGATCTGAGAGATTAAAATTCTCTTCACTAGGGACTTAACAAGCTCTCCAAGGAGACAGTACCTGTGTGTACCTGTGAACCGAATTTGGAGCCTATCAACAGAGAGCTTGCTTGGTTCCCTTTAACACAAGTCCCTTCAGCAATAAGAAGCTGACTAATACATTTCATCAAGTAAATTCTAACTGCAGGAAAAAACCCAAGAACTATTTAGTGCCAGCCAAAAATAAATCAGAAATATGGTTTTTTCCAAGATCTTTTTCATGAAAGACTAAAGTGTCTATTATAGACATAATTTAATGATAGAAACAGAAACTTACCACCCGTAATCAAGACGAGAAATTAAAAAAAAATTTTTTTTTTAACAAAAGAAAATGTCTTATATGTTTAACTTGAAGTTCCATGAGCTCAAAATGGCATACAGTTTTAACCTCAGGGCTTGGAATTCAGGTCAGTTATTGGTCCAATATCATAAATATGACATTTTCATAAGTTCATTTACTGACACTCTTAAGTCTTTTTTAATTCAGTATCCCAGCTATTCGATCAAGTGACTACTAGTATAAACACAATTATGTAGTGTGATGCCAGGTATCAAAAAAAAAAAAAAGTCCAGCAAAAAAAACCAAACAAAAACGATATATTTCCTTCACAAAAACACCAAATTTGAAGAGAGATAACTGGAAAGAGAGTGTTTGGCTAGAGTTTTAGAGAGGTTTGGGGCATATGAATCATGGTTTCAGGTCTCCATTGAAAATGTTGTTTTATTTGCTTGTTTTGTTTTGTTTCTAATTTTCCTTAGGGTTTGTGGGAAGGACCACGTCACTGATAAAATCAGAAGAAAGATCTTTGAAAACTCCAATTTGGGAAGTTCAAGGGGTCTTCTCTTAGGTAAATGAATTTTCATGTTTTTATGGTCTAAATTTTGTATGTGTAATTACATAAATTCATATTCATATTATAAGGAGAAAATTCAAAATTCAATGTAGCTGTGGAAACAAACAACAATAAAAAGAGTCTTTTCACCTTTCTTGAACATATCCTGCCTAATATCCAATTGTCAAGTGACAAAAAAAACAACAATAATTACTCAAGACAAAATACCTTTAACAATTTATATCAGGGGTCTCCAACCCCTGGGCCATGGACCACTACCGGTCTATGGCCTATTAGGAACCGGGCCGTAGAGCAGGAGGTGAGTGGCGGGTGAGCAAGCAAAGCTTCATCTGTATTTACAGCCGCTCCCCATCGCTCGCATTACCGCCTGAGCTCCACCTCCTGTCGGATCAGCAGCAGCATTAGATTCTCATAGGATCACGAACCCTGCTGTGAACTGTGCATGCGAGGGATCTAGGCTGCGTGCTCCTTATGAGGATCTAATGCCTGATGATCTGAGGTGGAGCTGAGGCGGTGATGCTAGCGCCGGGGAGTGGCTGCAAATACAGATTATCATTAGCAGAGAGGTCTGACTGCACAGAGACCATAATAAATCAATTGCTTGCAGACTCATATCAAAACCCTATTCAGTGAGTGGCAAGTGAAAACAAGCTCAGGGCTCCCACTGATTCTGCATTATGGTGAGTTGTATAATTATTTCATTATATATTATAATGTAATAATAATAGATATAAATGTAATGTGCTTGAATCATCCCAAAACCACCACCCCCCCGCCCCAGTCCATGGGAAAATTGTCTTCCACGAAACTGGTCCCTGGTGCCAAAAAGGTTGGGGACTGCTGATTTATACCCAGCAAGGTTACAGAGATGCTTGTTTATTGTGGAGAGAAAGATTATCTGGGGTTTATCATTTAGCTCTGATACTTAACAACTGTGTCCTTAGGCAAGGTACTTACATTCACTAAATCCATTTTTATGTATAAGTTTCCCACACTGAGAATGGGAATAGTACTTCTCTCCCAGCACATAATTGCAGGCAATAAATGTGAGTTTTATTCCCCATGTAGTGACTAGTGAAGATTATCATTGTGGGCAGAGACATTCTGGAGAGTGGAATCCAGTATAGAGTTAGTCTTTTGTTTTTAATTGAAATGTCCAACATTGTTTCATTAAAAAAACAAATTATAAGTGAGGTAGCAATCTTCACAGATACACCATTATAAATATTCTCCAGCAAAAGACATCAGCTCACGTACTTTGCACCATCGTTCCCTGGCTACTCACCTCTTGTTCTTCAGCAGTTCCCCATAATGTCATTTGCTAAGGGGATACAGAAGGTTGCTACCGTAAACTCACACTGGCTTCATCTGGACACCGAATAAGGTAGAGAATTGAGTCCAGATTCTAAACAGGACATAACTTCCTATATGTTTAAGGGGGTCAATTGGAAAACCATTTAGACTTCTCAAGACAATAGGAGATGGGGATGGTGTGAAATTACATCAAGATGGAAAGAACCAGGGCCGATTTAGTGTACCACATCTAGCCTTGGAGAGTCATTTTCGAGGCTGCTCTAGTAATTCCAAAGAAAGGAGCTGCCCAAGACCAGGAGAGAACTCATGAAAATCTGGCCGCCTTTTGGGAAACAGGTACAAGGTCATCACCTGTCTTGGAAAGCTCTGTACCTTCCTCAACAGCAGTCCTGTCTTGCTCTTAGGTTCACTGCTTACCTGTTGGTACCTCCCACTGTCGCCTACCCTGACTCCTTCATTGTGTTCTCACCTGGCTTTCTGCTAACGGTGGCTGAATTCATAGCTGCTTAAGGCATTTGGCAAAAGTGTCTTACATAAGACTTGTCTCCAGGGTTTTGTTTTTTTTTTAATATAAATTTATTTTATTTATTTATTTATTTTTGGCTGTGCTGGGTCTTCGTTGCCGCGCACTGGCTTTCTCTAGTTGCGGCGAGCGAGGGCTACTCTTCGTTGTGGTGCATGGGCTTCTCATTGCAGTGGCTTCTCTTGTTGCGGAGCATGGGCTCTAGGTGTGCGGGCTTCAGTAGTTGTGGCACGTGGGCTCAGTAGTTGTGGTGCATGGGCTTAGTTACTCCACAGCATGTGGGATCTTCCCAGACCAGGGCTCGAACCCGTGTCCCCTGCATTGGCAGGCGGATTCTTAGCCACTGTGCCACCAGGGAAGTCCCAGTCTCCAGGGTTTTTAAAGGAGCCTGAAACCTCTAAAAGATGCCTGGATCTATGCTTTTTGTGCACTTTCTTCTCACTTACACCTATATGCATTTAATCATTCCCAAAATAGGTATTGAGTGCTTACTTCGTGCGAGGCACTGTGCTAACTGCTAGGAATGAGGTGGGGAATAAGGGCATCTCTGTCCCCGTGCAGTTTCCTGGGTAGTGGAGGATATATGTTTTAATCAAATAATCGCACAAACGTAAAATTATGATACAAGAAATTTCGATAGAGGAACTTGACATCTAGCATTTGGAAATAATTTTCAAGGAAGACCTCGGAGAGAAAGTGAGTCTAGAGCTAAAATTTGAAGACATAGTAGTTAAGCAGACAAACAGTCCTATATAATGTACTTATTGCCTCTCCCTGCTCACTGCGATTTTAGCCCCACAAGAGCAGACTACTCTGTCTTCTCTGCCACTTATCCTTTGGGCCCATACTGCCTGATACAAAATTTGACACGCAATACACCTTTATTAAATGAACGAACTAAAATGTGTTGGAAAAGAAAAGGGAAGAGCAAGCCAGGCAGGCATTTGCAAAGTCTCTTTAGCTGGAGGAACCATAGAAAATAAGATACTGAAAAAGGCCGTAAAACTAAAAAAACTGACTTAAGGTTTAGGGCCCTGGGGTGTTAGAGAGGTGTTTCAAATCCCTCACTGTTGAGGCAGTGGGTGGGGTCCTTTTGACTTTCTTCCCCCTTTTCCTCATTTATTTTTTCAATGAGCAGCCAAGATTCCAGGGTTTATCTGGACTGTGATACTTACAAAGAAACGACCTCCTTCCCCTCTCGCTGTAAACCTAGTATCTCCCCTACGAAAACTGTGACCAGTTATTATTCTCATATAGAAATGAAAGGTAGTCTAATATACCCCTGGGGCAGGTCAGGGGCTGCTGTATAGAGATAAAATCTCTCCTCCTTCTCCTTCTCTCTGTCTCCCTTCTTCCCTCTTTCTCTCTCTCTCCCTCCCTCAATGACTATGCAGGGCATTCATTGCTCTGAAAAATAGTTGGTGCACATGTATAAAATACAAGAACAGGGCTGAGAGCAGAAAATATTTTGGCCTTGAGTTGAGTCAGTCAATAGTCATTGAATATTCCCTGAATGACCAGGTCTCTCCTGGACCCCAATTTTGGGGGAGGACTCTTTCCATCCTGAGCAGGCATCCACTTAGTTGGAGAAACTGAAATAATATCCTCAAAAGAAGTTGCCAACAACAAGATTACAACTCAGGTGAATGAATTCTGTGTGGCATTGTATCTAAGGGCACAGTACATGAGCTAAATCAAGAAGGCTTCATGAAGAACACTGAGATTTTTTTTTTAGTTTGATTTTGAAAGAGAAGAAGGATCTAGATCATCAGAGAGGAACAAAAAGGTAAATTCCTGGAGAGAAATATTTTTCTTTGCATAAAGTAAATGTCTTCAAAAACCTAGGATCACTTGGGGAAAAACTAATCACCCAGTTGAAGCAAAATCCTGATATGATCACCATAGCTCAGTGGAAAATACAGTGAACAAGGACTGCCAAAAGAATGATTTCCCTTATTCCTTTTCAAGGTCAAACAAGAGTCCTTTCCCTGGTACACCAGAGAAATGTGCACACGTTCATCCAAAGGGCAGGCAATGGGCTCAATAATAAAAGACGACATTACGAACCACATAGCAGCAAATTTCTTCAAGCTGAAAATCTCTTAACCTAAACTACAAATTATTCATTTTGATATTAACCTTTATGTCATCTTTCCTCTGCTACGTAAAAAAATTCAGTATTGCGGTATACCATTAACTATTTCTTTCAGCATGCATACCGTAAAATTTTTAAACATATTCCATAAGACAAAAAATGGAGACAGTGTGCCATTTGTTAGGAACCTTCTTACATGAAGGCACAAAAATTAATGCACACTGCCTGTAAGTTTGTGCTGTGAGTGTTTTCACCTCTTTTTGGATCAACACCTGCTAGTCTGGTCTTGTGTCTCTGTCACTTGCTCAGATAGTATTTCACTGCTTAGAGGCCTTTGAAAGGCAACAGATAACAAACACTCTTTGGTCCCTTGCCTTTCAATAGAATAACCTGAAACTTCTTATCATGAAGGCCCAGGCAGACCATGATACTGAGGAGGGGCTGGGAGTCCCCAGATCCTAGTTCCATGTATAATTTGATTCCTTTTAAATAAAGAATAGGTTAAATTGAACCTAAATTCATGCCAAAAATAATTTTTTAAAGCAGCATCAATGACCTGCCTAGGTCATCCCATTTTCTTCATTTCAAAACTTAGCTCTCTGTTTCCATCACATCATATGCCTGCACATGCGTGACACACACACAGGAGGCCTGGCTAGACATCACGGCGTCAAGGGCTCTGTTTCAGTCGGAGACTACAGTGAGTAAATGCGCATTTGCAGAGCTCCTGACGAAGGGGCCTTTAAATAGCCCCAAACAAGTTGACCAGCCCAATAGTCAATTCAGCAGGGATCGAGGAACACCCACCTATGGCCAGAGAGGAGATAAAATGATTTTGCCATGCACACCCACATTAGGTGAGACATTTGCAAAGCCATTTTAGGAGAAAACCATTAGTCCAGCTAAAAGAGCTTTGGTTTTCAAATATTAACAAACAAATTGTGTGTGTGTGTGTGTGTGTGTGTTTAAAGGATTTCTCTCTAAGAACGTAATATTTACTTAGCGTGTTGTGATTTGCAAGAAACCAGTGCTTAGAAAACTATCTGCTTTAGAAACTATGACTTGCAATGCACACAGCAGTTATTCATCATACATAGCCCAGGAATTTGCACCATGTAGGCGCTCATTCTTTGTTGAATGAGTGAGTGAACGAGCAAATGAATGAACGAACGAACATTGTTGCCCATCCTATTCAAATTGAGAAACTCAACAGCACAATTGAGATGGGCTAGTATGAACAAACTGACAAAAGCTAACATGCAGTCTTCTCCTTGCTGAGCACACATGGAATCTGTCACGGTCAGTTATATTTCTGGCATGGCTGGCGATGCCTCTCTGAGTGGCCAGTGGCAAGTCAATTAACTTCTCTTTAGTTCTATTTCTATTTTTATAGCTTGGAAATGAAAATACAGACTGACCATCTTCCTCAGAGCCAGCGTGAAGCTAAAGGAGACACTGCCAGGCAGAACAACAGAAGCCAACACAATTGGATCATCTGGATAAATCCACAGAGACAGAAAGGAAATGGGTGGTTGCCAGGGGCTGGGCGTATGGGAGGGAGGATTGGGGAGTGACTGTTTAATGGGTACAGAGTTTCTTTGGGGCTGATGAAAATGGTTTGGAGTTAAATAGAAATGGTGGTTGCATAATGTTATGAAGGCACTAAATGCCACCGAAGTGTCCACTTGAAAATGGGTAATTTTATGTTATCTGGATTTCAACTCAATAAAAAATTTTATATCATAGTATTTATAGCTCTAAAGCATGTTTTTGCTAAGTCTGTGAAAAGAAAAGTGTGGTGAATGTTGTCTCTCTACATGTTTCAAAACGACAACAATTGCTCCATAGTTTTTCGCTAAGCTTAGGATGAGTTTATAGAGAATCAGAGTGGATAACAATGTCGAATGTGGTGATATCCTGATAAAGTGACACTGATCTGAGTGTGGACCTGAAATCAGGGCAAATTTTGTGACTTCTTCATACAGAATATTTCCTGGCAAGCAAGAAATTAATTACCTCCTTGATCATTTTAAAAGAAAACTCACTAATATCCATACATCATATAGAAAAACCCTGTTGAGCAATCTTAATTTGGGATTACAGTCTATTTACACATATCCTCTGAAAGCCAGATTTCTTTCAAGGAAGCTCAGCTGTCACAAGGACATTTGAATTTCACAAATCTTGCTCTTCAATAAATCAACAGGTATTTACAGGGCTCTACTCTACATAGTGTGTGCCCAGCACAGCTGCCAGACTCTACAGTGTGATAGAAAATGACAAAACAGGTTTTTATCTCCATTATTTTATTATTTACAAAGTTGGCCTTTATCAAAGAGATAGTATCAAATGGTAATACTTAGAATTAAGCAAACAAATGCAACATAACCATGCACTTATATAACTCTTGGCAAAATGCTTTGGCATCTATTACTCTTACAGCCAACGTGAGAGGCAAGCAGAGTAGGACTGTCCCTCACCATGCTGGAGGATTAGAAAGCTGCAAGGACACACAGTAAGTGGTACAGCCAGGAGTAGGATTCAGGTCTCAGATACCTAGGCTGGTAGTCCTTTCATGACAAGTAAACCAGGGGTCAGAAGATCTGAGTTCTAATTGTGGTTCTGCCATTAACTTGCTAGGTGGCATTGAGCGAGTCCCTCAGCCTCTTGGATTTCAATTTCTTCCTCTCTTAAACATAGCTGGGGCACATTTTCTCAAATGTGCTTTTTTATTGGAGCCTGCATTCTCTGTTAGCAAATGCAGAAATTGCATGTACATTAGGGAACTGTTCTTCCCTGTCATTTCTTAACCCGGCTGAGACTTTTAATGTAACGCAGCTTTCAGATGCAGTAACCCACATTTTTAAAATGCTCACTATGTAAAGTTTGTGTTTGCAAAGCCACTTCTATTAAAGTAGTCTGCCAAAGAATTTCCTCAAACTCCTCAGCAGACAGCTTGCGAGCTTTTCAAGGTCACAGGGGTCCTATCCATAGGTAGCTTTCTTTCTTGCCTGCATAGCCCTCACTGTATATGGCACTTCAGTCGTTGCAAAGTGCCTTTCCATCTCTTGTCTTACTTGACATCACTAGTACCAGGCAAAGGCTCAGACTAGGCCCCACTATCTCTCCTTAAACTAACACGGCCCCATTCCCAGACCTATTGTTAGCTGACAAGGATGGGACAGAGATAAGACGGGGTGGGAAACTGACCCAGTGACAGCCAATCACAAGAGCTTTTGTCTGTGGATCTGACCCGGGTGATTCATCAGCCACCAATCCCAGAGGCTTTCAATGGGAGAACAAAAAGTCCACTATTGCCCCAAAGGCCGTGCTTGGGTTTATTCCCTTGGGCAAAAGAAAAAAAAAAAAAAGTTAACTGTCAAGAGCAACTTCCCACAAAACAAAGCTCAAGAGAGAAGATTCAAAAGAGACAAGCCAAGTGTATTTCTTCTGTGTCTCTACAGTTACAGAAAAGAGTAGAGACAAGCTGCATAATTAGGATAACCTGTCCCCAAAAGAATACCCCAATAACCTCATTTATCTTAAATGTCTACAAAATCATTGTAAAAAAATAAATTATCGAAAGAATGACCTCAGCCTTCCAATCATAGATGGAGTCTTACTTGTACGTCAGTTGTTTTTGGTCCTCCCTGGTTCTTATTTTACATGATTATGTAAAGACTTTATTTTTTCTTTTTTAGCTCATCTACTCTAAAGTATCTTTTAAAATACAAAATCAAGTAAGCTCTTTCTTTCTCTTCTTTAAATTTTTAAAAAATTTTATTGCTGTGTTTAGAATCCGGAAAATCTCTATCCATAATTTGTACCAGGGAACACAAAGTGTGCAGAAAACCATGGCCAAATGACGTGGGTGGGTAAGTATTCCAGAGAGTGGTAGATGGTGGAGGGATGACCTTCTCCACCCCAAGAAAGCCTCTGACCACCCTTGTCTACAACGAACTTCCAGAGCTAGAAGGGAGTAACATTGGGAAGCAAGGAAACAAAGCAAACAAATAAGCAAAACAAGTGGTCCTTTACAATATGCTAACATTATATTCAGGGCCTGCCTGCTTTATCTAGGTGTCAACTTTTTCATTATTTCATTTTATCGTTAGATGCAAAATGGTATAGCCCAAACCAGCCATGGAAAGATAATCAGGAGATACAACCTCTGGCATTACTATTATATGTCCTCAGCCTAGTCATTTCTCATTTATTTAATCACTCACCATTCAGTAGTTACTTATTACGTGTGTAATATTTTCCAAACGCCATGCTGGCTGCTGGCTCCAAAAGCCTTCCACGTTTAAGATTTCTTTCAAAGAAGGTGGTACAGGTGATTCCTTACGTATCAATTTCAGTGATTTGTCCTCTGAGACCCTGCTACCGTGACCATACTTGTTTGGATTAGGAATTGGCAGTTGATCCAAATGCAGCCATCTATTTGCCTTCCAGCAACTTATAAGAAACAGCCCAAATGCTTGTCTATACTGGATAATACCCAACTGAACCATTGTAAGAATCTCTCGGGGAGGTTAAATGTCAGATATACAGAGAGGAGAACAGGCAGTAGAGCAAAGCAGAAGGCAAGAAGGCGGGATACAACTTTATGCACGGCCGTGGGAACAGAATCCATGCCTCGGTATACACGGTGATTAGAGTGAAGACACTGGAGAATTGATAGCAGAAGAAGTAGAGATCTTGGTGAAGAATAACTAATACCTGCTGCTAGGAGGGAAAGAACCATGATAGCATGGAGACATCGGAGAAGTAAGGGGCAGAAGAGAGCAAGGTTAATCTAGAAAGTTAGACAGAGGCAAGATCATACCAAGCCTTGAAGGTCATTTTAATGATTTGGGTCTTAATCCCAAGAACAGCAGGAAGCTGTCAAAGATTCCAATAAGGAGAGGCAAGCTGAGATGTGCATTTAAACTGACAACTGTGACGGTCACATGGGAGTTAATGGGAAGGGCTCACAGTGGAAAGACCAGGTCGGAAGCTTCTGTAGGAATCCAGGGGAGAGTTGGTGACGGCTTGGACCAGGGGGCTGGCCAGTATCCTAAACATGCAGGGCTTCAAGGTGGGAAAAACATTTAATTCATCTCTGCATTTATAATGTGTGGCACAGGCCTGGCACCTAGTAAATACTCAGGAAAGTGTTGTTCAATGAATGGAGATAACTTTTCCAAAGTAAGTGGACAGTAATAGTTCAACATTTCCTCTTCCACGTTGAATCGACCCTAAATGAGAGAAGTCTCATGATGGAATTTCTGGTACTATGTGCTACTCTCTCAGAGGAGATATTTGAGAGTAAGGGAAAACTTTAGCCCCCTGATATGACCCCATTAAAGGTCTCTCTGTCCAAGAGGCAGAAAAGAATAGTGGTTAAGATCATAGGTTCTGGAGTCGAAGAACCCAAATTAGTCTCCTAATTCACCAATTTCTCATTGTGTTAAAATAGGTATACTATTAAACCCCGCTCTGTCTCCACTTCTTCATTTGTACAATGGAAATATTAACTGAATTAAAGCCTACCTCGAAGGATTATTGTGAGGATTAAATATGTCAATCATTTATCACAAGATGACATACAGGAAGTGCTCAATAACCATTATTATTATTACTATTATTCTCACCTAGACTGTGAACTTCTCAGAGGAGAGCACTCTTTATTAGGAGATAGGGCCTGTGACATATTAGCTACTCAACAAACCTGTGTAGTTGACTTTGCACCCTGATCCATCATCCTGAACGTGAGGATTTCATTTCAGCATGTTTCTTTCCAAGCCATCTTTTTTAAGCAGGTCTCCTAACATCTTTTGTATCCTGAAAGGGAACATTCTTCTCGCTCTGTAATTATCAGCCTTTCCATCCCCTTCCTCTTTTCCTGTTCCAAACAAAATTATTCAGTCTGCTTACCCTTCCCCCCACAAATCCTGCCATTTCAAAGTTAATTGCTTCTACTTCTATTATACACCTGCCTTGCTTTATTCTGTCTATTAAAGTTGCTTTCTTGTAAGTAGATTGTATCTATTCCACTTGTCCCCTTTCCCTTATTAATGAACTTCCTAGCCCTGGCATCAGTTGAGAGTTATCCTTCAGCCCAGGCTTCTGAAACCAGACTCCAAATTCTTTGCTGCTTAGGTGATTGCTTTTGGCATCCTCCTTGCTAATTCACCTTTGTTAATTCACCTCTGAAGACATCCTGTCCTTACAGAGTGCAGGAGGGAATTATTCCTCCAATTTTTTTTTAACTGCTCTTTCTTTGGAGTTGGTTTTATTTTCTCCTCCCTTTGAATGTCTAGTAATCTGCATCTTCCAGCTAGAATTGCACATTGTCTATACCTCTGGCAGGTAAAGAAGAGAATAGCCTCACCTCCAGGCATTCTTCCAAAAAGCATCAAATAAAAGCCCACCCAACTCTGTCCCTCTGGGTACCTCTGAGCATAGGCTGGTTTCCTTCATGAAGATTAATTCTGCCTTTTCCAATTTTTGTGCTCTGCTGGCATTCCTTACCTTCTATATCTTAATGCTGTGTGGGTTGATTGTTCTCCTCAATTGTACTCTTAACACTGATTATATCTACTTATTCTGAACCTAGTTTCATGGTTCATTTGCAAACTATTTATCTCTCTACCCACCCCGACAATCTCTTGGATTTCTTTACACAATTCTTAAATGAGCTTCTTGAGATTTTGTTTGTTTGAATCATGTTTTTATGTGGGGACTCCTTTTTGTTTTGTTTTGTTGTTAACTCTTACTGGTATTTCTCTAGGGGTGGTTACTGGGGAGGGTTGCATTTTCCAAGCTCTGTGTTTTTGGCTGCATTTCTGCCTTCACCCCTAAGCGGTCCACTTAGTCAGTCACTTGACTCATAATCAATTATGTTCAAATTTGTCTCTTTATTTGCTGCTGGTTCAGTGAGAGGGAGGGTTACTGGATTGAGAATTCAAAAACCTTAGGGTTGAAAGAACCTTAATCTGGCCCAAAATTCTCTCCAAAATCATGTTTTCCTGACTGCATTCAGATACCCCAAGTGACAAGAAGCTCACTGCTCTACAGGCAATACCTTCCACTTTTAGACATTACCATGTTGTACAGAGTACTTCCTAATCACTAAGTAAAATCCACCTGGCTATAATTTTCACATGTGTGGACCACTTTTGCCCTCCAAGTTTCAACGCACTACATTGACTCATCATTTTCCATGAGTATTTCAGGTATTTAACAATAGGTGTCCCAAGTCCTTGATTACTACCCTTTTCCAGGCCAATTATCCCAGATTGCTTCAACCATTGATCAAGTGTGTTGGCCCCATCTCCCTTCCCCTCTCCTACAGAGTCCTTGCCCATGAGTGCCCCCTTCTGATCCCTTCTGACCAGGAACCGAGTGCAGTGTTCCCCAAGGATCCAACCAGCTCAGACCATGGTGCAAGGATGAGCACTTCATTATTTTAATTAGCCTAAGATCATGTTAGCTTTTGAACGTCTTTACTTTTTAGCGACTCATAAAATGTTTAATTTCTAATTTCTATAAGAATTACTTCTGAATCAGATGCCTTCTACTCGAGAATAGCACAGCTAATTTTTGGAACCTAAATATAAGGCTTTGAACTTAGACTCACTAAGCCGCGTTTTGTGAATCTCAGGCCTTCTTTTCAACTTTTCCATTTTTTAAAAAAATTCCAGCTCTAGTATTCAACAGAGTTACTCTGCCTCCACTTTTCTTCAGCTGTAAATTAGATAACTACTTCTCCTCCTATACCATAATACAAATCACTGGGAAAAATGTCAGACTAAGGGTCACCAGAGAATCCCACGTAAAGTTGATTATCACGGAAACAACCATCACTCTTTAGGTCTACCGCTATTCAGGAGCTATAACTCTCTGGAATGCATAGTAATGCCCTCATTTCTTCAGGTGGTATACAAAAATAGCATCTGCATCATGTTTATATGATAACAGCTAACGTATATTGCGAGTCTTTCAGGGCTAGGTATTTTTCTAAGAGGTTTGCGTGCATTAGCTCATTTAGTCTTTGTAATAACTCTATGAAGTAGGCCATGTTATTATTCTCATTTTACCCATAAAGAAACTAGGACATAGAGCAATTAAGATGCTCAGTCAGACAGTGGTGGCAGAAGGATTTCAACTTAGTTCACAAAGACTCCAGAGCCTGTCCACCTAACTCTTCATTGAGATTTTATCAAATGACATGCAAAAAATACAGACTTTTTATGATTCTCCTGATTAACCCACCTAGTGCTTTCCAAAATAAGAAATGCAGCTGGTTTAATGTGGATTCAAAGTGAATCTAAGTGAAAGAGAATGTGGTTTTTAGTGATCACAACTTCTTTGTAAATCATCACAAACCACCTCTGCAGTAATCCAGAGCATTGCTTTGTTGGGAGTAGAAACCAAGTTCACAGCTCTCTAACCTCAGGGTTTATGTTTGTTGCATCTTTTTACGCTCCACATGACGTGTGCAGTACAGCTACCCTGACAGCTTATTGACCGTGCTTCAGAGGCCATATTTCCTTGGTTACCCTCAAAAATAATAGAACAGTTTAAATATTTAGCCTATCACTCTTCTAATCAGCTCACCTTTCTTGAACATCAGTTCTCTTTTAACCTTGACACCTGTGACCCTCAGCCGCAGAACATCTCTCAGATTAAAAAAAAAAAAAAAAATCAGAAAAAAACCAGAAGTTGAGTATTTCTAGTCTCTTGCTGTCATCTGCAAACCTTACAGCATCTTTTCCTCCTAGTGGGCCTTTCTCCATTGCCCTGGAGGTTATAGTGAAGAATGTCAGTACAGCGGGACATCTACTTTCCTGCTCCAAATATGGCTGAAGGGAAGATTTTATCAAGGCATATAGCATGCTGGAATGTTTCGGGGCCAGAATATAGTTCCACCCAAATATCATACACAATCCCTGTAGGAGAAGATGACGTTATGTAGAGTCCAGCTCCACTGACACAGTTCACCGCAAACGGCTTGAGCAGAGTGGGAGCGGCCACGGCCATCAGAACCCACAGACAGTGATACAGAGCCCGAGGGAATCAGGGAAGTTGAGGGTTCACAGTCACTGGCAGAAGAAAGAATGGGAACTAAAGAAATGAAATATGAGACGATAAGGACCAAAGAAAAGAAGACGAAATGGGGAGAAAGTGATCCCTATGGGCTGGGGTAATTAGCATGGGTCATGGGTGTCTTTTAACAGTCAGCTGGCTTGCCTTTCCAGGTCAGCTCCCAACGTTTCCCTCCCATGACCCTAGGGTACACCCAAATCTAAATGTTACCCTCACCTGAGCATCCTGGGCGGCACATCATGACATCGTGACCCTTTGCCTTTGTTCACAGTTAAAGAAGATTAAGCAAGGAGAGTGTTTGGTGCTGTGCCTAGAATATAGTAGTTGTGCGGTTTTCATTATTAGTTATTTTCTCTGTGGTTCAGTGACACTCAACAGAAGGAAAAACTCACTTTTGCTTTAAATACAGACCAGTTTTAAGGGCCTTACAGAAAATGGCTGGGATGGGAAAATCCAAGATTGACCTTCGAATGACCTTGAGCAGTGGTCTGAGTATATAGACAGAGCTGAATCAGGCAGCCGACCTAAAGTTCCTCGACATTTATTTCATGTTTAGTATGTATATTCCAAAAGTATGCCTCTATGAGCCATTGACCACAAACATAAATTCTTTTTCAAAAACCACACATTTAAGCCAGGATGTAGTTAGTGCTCACTGTAGATGCAAGGACCCCTCCACTGCTGCACCCCACCCTCAATACATTTCCAGAGAAGATTCATTAAAAATGTTTTGTTTTTTTTTTTTAATAAAGCAAACACTTTCGAAAAAGAACTGCGTCGGCGGGAATCTAGCAGCACGAGTTGTGCATTGGGCTTGACCTTTTGAATAGCGGTCAGTGAGAGAATGCGTAGCTCATGGTTTACAGAAAAGTATTGAGAAGAGTGCTGTTCACATACTGCTACTAAAACAACAGAAGTCGTTTTTGTCTCTAGATGTTTCAGGACAAATTGAATCCAAAAGAAATAAAGAGGGGGAATGTTTTTCCTGGCTGCCTCTCTCGTGGCTCTCAGCATCCTGGCTTGGTGGGTGCAGAATCACGTGACAATCTTTTTGAGATGGAGAACATAGGAATAGCCCTTTCTCAGACTGTGCTTGCGATCTGTAAATTCCAGCCAAGCCAGATTTCATTCTCCCTCTCCAAAACCGTTGCCAGGCATTAACACCGAAAGAATTATACTGCAGAGACTTTTTAAAGACATCAATGACAAACATCTTTTATCAGCCAAACAAATTCAACTACCAGAAATATTTTGTGTGAAACATATATAAAAACCCACAGTGGTTTTGCGTGGTGTGTACAGGTCAAACTTCTCTATGTGCCAAGGTAGAATATGATGAATGAAACACAACTTTTCACAATACACCGCATTTTTTTCTCATGCTTCCTCTGTGAAGGATTGTGAATGTTAAAGACCAGCAAGGGAGAACCAGCAGCCAAAACAGAATTCAGGGTCATTCTCGCTGACAACATTGTGAAGTTACTGAGGGAACGGCAAGATGAAGCTTTCAGCTTTTTTCAGTGTCTAGGAGAAAATATTTAGAAGTAAACTGTGCTTGGGGAAAGTTTTGTTAGCTTCAAAATCAAGGGAGAGTCAGGATGCAATTAGGCTGAAGGAAAGAATTGCATCTGAGATCCCTAAAGGGTGAAGCTGAATTTTCAAAGCCACTAATCAGAAAGGGAAACAGCCTTAGAAACACAAGGTCTGTGAAGAAATGTGTTGTGCACAAGATGATCCCAAATTCTTTAATTTATCAACTTCCTACCAGCTACAGGTACCTGGAAAATTTGGTTAAGCTAATAAAAATGACTGGCTGTCACAGGAAAATTTCCATATATGGGAATCCCAAGCCATGTTCAATATTGGACCAAAATTAGTAGAAAAGTTTCTAGATCTTCTGTAGGAACCCCTCTGTGTCCAAACAGAAGGAAAAACAGGGTCATAGGGATAGGTGACATCCTTTGACTGGGAACTGAGGACACATGCTTTGTCCTGTCCTCCATATGCTAAGGAGTCCATATATGAAAATATAATACCCAGACCTTCCCTGAGATTCTCTCCGAGAAGAGCTAGTAAGCATCTCAAATTGAACATGTCTAAAGCTAAATTCATTCATCACCTTTTCTGCCAATTCTGCTCCTCTTTTTATGTCCTCTGCCTCAGCAAAGATCCACTCTGTTTATCCAAGCTAGAAACCTCTTTCTTTCTGAACACCTTGTATCCAGTTCTCATCAAGTCCTACTGATTTTACTTCCCAGACATCTTTTACTACTATACATACCTTTTCTTTCCAGTGCCACTACCCTAGTTTAAATCAAAATCCTCTTCCGTTCAGACCACTGAAATGGTCTTTTAGCTGGTCTTTCTGTCTCTTGTCGTGACTCTTCCCCACCTCCACCCTCAATCCATAGTCCCTTCCTGCAGCCAGCATGATTCTGAGAAAATGCGACCATTCAAAAAGAATTCCTTACCATTGTAGACACTGGTCTGGGAACTCCAGAAGCCAAAATTAGATACTGACTCAAAATTATAAATTGCTAAATTATGATTCCAATCAAAATAACAAACTCACTAGGTCTCTTGTGTAAAAGGCAAGGCACTGACTGGAAAAATAGGGCATCTGTACATTTGGAATAGGACTGGCTATCTACAAGAGTTCAGAGGACTTAAAGAGCACTCCAACCCATATGTAAGTGCTTCTTATTTGTTAATTTCCTTTAAGACCTTCTCCTCATTGTTGCCAATTGGGTGGCCAGCCCTGGACCTCAGTGTGGTCCAAAAGATAAAGCATGGCCACCAAATAAGGAGCTATTCCCAGACAGAATGACAGCAATTCTCTAATTTATATTTTCAAAAATCTGGGGGGAAATAATGTCATACATTTTGAAGATGTTCAACCAAAGAGGATAGAACATAACTTTGGATAGGGTGGCAACCACCAATGATAAAAGTGTAATCGCCATAGTGTCTGCATTCAATATGCTTGCCTAGGCAGCTGGGTACAGTTCAAATCAGTTGCTGGGCTAGCTAACTCAAACCAAGATTAAGCACAGGATTGCACTAGGTGATAGCAAAAGGCCAGAAAGTCCTTATGTTTATGTGGAAGGAGGCCTTAAAGGACTTAGAGAACTTCTGGATTCCCAAACTAGATTGGAACGCTCAACCCACTTTCTCATCAGTCCCTCAAGAGGGCCCAAGGAGGGCCCTTCTTCTTTACCATAAGGAAAAGACTAGGAGGGTAGCAATCCAGCCTTTTAATGCACTTAATAACTGAGTTTAGTGCTGGGACTGTTGATTGTATTCATTTGAAATGGAGAAGAGAAGAAGTAGGAAGAAAAGTGGGTATAATCATAAAAATAGGCAGAGCGCCTAATTTGGAAATCAGATCTCAGAAAATGATCTGACCTGCAGATGTGTCCTACTGTGGCTATTTGATCTCGGGGATGTAGGTATTAAGTTGATGGCCTTATGTGACAGGCAGAACCTCTAGCTGTGACAAACAGAGGCCTTTCTAGAGAGTCCTGGCACCTCCCCAGGTGCCAGACCCTAGTCAGTCCTCAAGCCCAGAGCAGCTTGCATAAAAGAAAGGCTGGGCAGCTCCAAGGGTTAGCTCTCTTTTACCACCACACTGTTATACTGTGAATCTTGTTCCCGTCCTTTACCCAGACAAGGAAATCCTGAAAAATTGTGATTTCTTTTGGATACTGCCTCTAAGGTAGCACTGAGACCTGGGGTCTCAGAATGAAACTTATGGGTTTCACTTGTCAGACTTCCTTTTGGCTGGGTGTTAACACTGATCTCCCTTGTCCTTGCAGCAGGTATAGGGAGACTCAGACATATCCTGTGATCATTGCCCTAGTTTCCAGTGTCTAGATGAAATGGATGGATATCCTCAATAACTGCCAGAATCCCCACAGTGGCCTTTAGCCCTTAAAGTAATGGCTTAGTGGAATTCATTGGTTCAACTCCTCCCTACACAATGAGTACATGAAGCAATACTGCTCCCTGAGAGACATTGAAGAGATTCGTGCAATTAAAAAGCCTCTGAATGGGCAGGTACGTTGCTTGTTATCAGATTATCACTGAATTGCCCAGTTTGGCCTGGCTTAGAGGTGATGTGGGCACATACTAGGTGAAAGGAGAGTGCTATGGGATGGAAGTTTTTTCCAAGGCTAACCCTGAAATACAGTGGGGTACAGAGTAATCTTCAGTGCACATTTCATTCTCCACTTTGCCTAGAAGAACAGGTCCAAGGACATGAACTCCTTTGATTCCTAGGAAGCGGCTACTGATCCGGTTCCATGACCAAGAACTTGGAAAGAGACGTATTGGGAGTTGGTGACTAGAAATGTTGAGAAAGGGCTATGTGAATAGACTTCTTGGAATGGGTTCAAGGCCTGAAATTATGGTACATCATGGCAAGTTTCTCTAGAGCACACTCCCTGCAGAAGAAGGTCTAGCTAAGGTAGAATAGCCAGCTGTTAATGTTCTCACCTCCTTTGTGTTCCAGTAGTGAGACTGGAGCATATCCTGTGGTCGTTTCCCTGGATGCTCAGTGAGAACAAGATGGGCCATTTGGTGGGTGGTGGTCGTCCTGCTCCTCCAGGCAGCCCAGGGCTTTCTCAATGGAGTCACAGGGAAGGAAGCCACATGGGCTCTCCCGGATATATCTCCCATCACCAAGGCTGATAAGGCCACTTCTACAGCTAAGGGCCCAAACTGACACTAGGAAAATGATCGAGATCCCACAGCACATTTCAAGGAAACCAGCCAGAAAACCAGCTAGTGGCAGTTCCATTTCCCTGAACCCCTAAATTGCAGCAATTTGTCCTTGTAGAAGTAGAGACTTGTTCTCCATGTTATATTGTTGGAAGACGTTTTCTTTCTCTTTACTCTTTCTCTTTATTCACATCCTATTAAGTATAGAGGATGTAATTGGTGGATAAATTTAACTGTTTTTCCTGTACGTTAAAAAATAATATAGTCTCATGATAGAACTAGAAGTGGAATGAAATATGATCTTTGCCTCAGTGAGCATCTGATGAGGGTAGGGAGATAAAACGAACACCAGAAAAAAAGAACATAACAATGAAAATATACAAGGATGCAGGAAGATTGCTCATGAAATAATTGCTTCCAGAAGGAGAGCTTACTGAGGATCTGAGAACTCTAGAAAGGGCCAGTGGGCTGGTGCAACAACCTGAGCTTGGTGGAGGGATATTTATATGAACGGAATGAAGCTGGACAGCAGCCATGAGGGCGAAGTGGCAAGAAGAAGGTATAAGCAGGGAGAAGTGAGGAGAACACATCGGTGATTGTGCATAGATCCAAACTTTGGGTGGGCAGGTTTCCATCTGGACACAGACTCAACTCTAAGACCCAGAATGTCCCTGGATCTTTTCTTTGTTCAGGAAGTATGTTTGCAAAATCATCATGTTATCTGAAACATGTTTTAGTATACTTTAAAAATGCATTCTTTCCTTTTCTGCCCTTTAATACCACATAATCTATTTCAAGTCCTCTAGATTCCTAAGGAAAATGTCTTTGTCACTCTCAGCTGCTAATACTCTTTCATAAAGAGGAGGTTTTATTCAAACCTGATAAAAATGCAAAAGAACAAACAATAATGTTCTGCATTCCATTGCATTTCCTTTCACCCAAAGTTCTTAAAGCACTTTGAAAATATTAATTATATCTCTGAATAGCTGTAATATAACTCTACCATCATCTCTTTTTTTAACCAATGAGAATAAAGCACAGAGCAATATAACTATTGACTCAAGTAAATGAGGTCCCAGAATCCAGGCTAAGAGCCAATACATCACTTTACAAACCAGGCCATGAAAAGGAAAAGAAACTAAGGATATAGGTCTTGCAGATTAAAAGAGGCAGATTCTTTTCTCCTTCTTAGAACATAAAAGATCTATTCAATTCTCAGTACTTTTTTCATCTGTGAAATAGGCATAATAACTTTCAATGACCTTGGAACGCGTGTACAACACTTAAGACACTTTGAGGGAGGGCAGAAAAGGAAGCTTTTCTATTTTCCAAAATTATTTTTCTTTTGCTGACAAGCATTTTTTACCAACAAGACAAATTTTGGCAAGATATATTTTTCCCCAATAAAAAGGAAATGAGCCTCATTTGCCTGAACTAGAAACACAAATGGTCTCTTTAGCCATTACTTCTAGCTATAATTTAAAGTCAGCTCACACCCTCTAATTTCCAGGAGAATTGATAGAGGATTTAAAGCCCCAACTAACTCCGCTATGGAAATGTTTCCTTTGCATCCAGCGTTCCTGAGCATTTTAATCCAGCTTTGTTTACAGAGCTTTCTTGAGTTTCCAGAACAGCGTTTCACAGTTGGCAGCAGGCGGCAGGGTAGATAAACTTTCCGCTATAACAGCATTTCCTCCCAGCAATTACAGTGTTAAATTATGAGCAAACAAGTTCTTTTTAAAATAAAGAACTCTACCAAAGTGACCACTTAATTAAGAGCATTCAAATCCCTTGATGCCTTGGTTAATTCACCTGCACCCTTTTCTGACCTAAAATAAGCCATCTAATCCAAAACATGAGATATTTTTTCCTGGGCCAATGAAGCCACAATTTGTCACTCAGGTCATTTAGTGCCACATATTGCCATAAGTCTCCCTAATGCAGTGCAAAGTCATGGTTATGACATGTAGGGTTTCTGGGTAGCCAATTTTAAAGAGGAATAAATAATTTCTCCTGTTCAGCTAATACCTGTTGGTGTAGAAAGGTAATCCAAATGTCACTGCTCCATCTCTTTCCTGTAGAAAAAGAATAATGGACAACATCTGCTTTGAATATGTTCCCTGGGGGCAAAGGCTCGAGGTCTCTTTTCTAATCAAGAATGATCTCTGATGGGCTTCCCTGGTGGCGCAGTGGTTGAGAATCCTCCTGCCAGTGCAGGGGACACCGGTTCGAGCCCTGGTCCGGGAAGATCCCACATGCTGTGGAACAACTAAGCCCATGTGCCGCAACTACTGAGCCCGTGCGTCGCAACTACTGAAGCCCGTGCACCTAGAGCTTGTGCTCCGCAACAAGAAAAGCCACCGCGATGAGAAGTCTGCGTACCGCAACGAAGAGTAGCCCCCGCTCACTGCAACTAGAGAAAGCCCATGCACAGCAACAAAGACCCAACGCAGCCAAAAATAAATAAATAAATAAAAGAATGATCTCTGAGAGCTGAGGCTGTGTACCCCCAAGAGTTACAGTGTTACTAAAAACAAACAAACAAACAAAAAAAAAACCCAAAAAACAGGAAGTTCTGGGAATAAAAGACTGCACCATCATTACTGCTTACATGTGTTCACATCTCTGCTCAAAAAAGGTAGAAAACTATCCAGAGGAGGAAACCGCATACAACAAATGTGTTTATTGCCCCTCTTTAATAAACACTGGGGATAAGAGGAAATTTTAGAGATCGTTTTGGTTCCTTCCAGCTTCAGCTTTGTCCACAGAGCTGGTGGGAACCTGGGCGGGATGCTCAAAAATGGACGAATTGGGGCTTCCCTGGTGGCGCAGTGGTTGAGAGTCTGCCTGCTAACGCAGGGGACGCGGGTTCGAGCCCTGGTCTGGGAGGATCCCACATGCCGCGGAGCAACTAGGCCCGTGAGCCACAACTACTGAGCCTGCGCGTCTGGAGCCTGTGCTCCGCAAAAAGAGAGGCCGCGATAGTGAGAGGCCCGCGCACCGCGATGAAGAATGGCCCCCGCTCGCCGCAACTAGAGAAAGCCCTAGCACAGAAACGAAGACCCAACATAGCAATCAATCAATCAATCAATAAATCTTTTAAAAAAAAAAAAAAGGACGAATTGACAATCTAGCCTCTGTAAAGAACCCCAAGCCGCATCTTATCCAAGTTGCCTTTGTGCCCTGCTCAGCACCTGTGATGCCAGGGGACACGGTGTCAGAGCCTGATGCCGGTCCCCACCTGCACCCATCAGCTTGCTTCCAATGGGGACCAGGCTTTTCCCATTTATCAGAAGGCTGAAGGCTTGTTTTGGTTTCTTGGCTTCTTTCTTTGCTGAGATGTCTGGATATTTAATTTTTCTCCTTTTGGGAGCATATACCCAGATTTCTCTAGATTCAGAAACAGAAAAATAAACTCAGTTACAAAATGAAGGAACATAACATGACACTCTCTGGGCCTTTGGCATCTGCTTTTTCCTGTTGTGTTTTTAATTTGGTCATTCCTCTGTACAAATTTGCAATGCACCAATGTTTAAAGTAAACAAATAAAAATAAGGCCTTCTTTTAAATACTAAGTCACCAACTATAATATGCAGCTCTCTTTAAGAAAAACATATATTACATATGCAAAGAACATGAAGCCAAGACTTTGTGTTTGTGTAAAAACAGAGATGTGGACTTCCCTGGTGGTCCAGTGGCTAAGACTCTGCGCTCCCAATGCAGGGGGCCCAAGGTCAGGGCCAGGTTTGATCCCTGGTCAGGAAACTAGATCCCACATGCCACAACTAAGAGTTCACATGCTGCAACTAAAGATCCCACATGCCACAACTGAAGATCCCGCATGCTGCAATGAAGATCCTGCATGTGGCAATGAAGACCTGGAGCAGCCAAATGAAAAAATAAATATTAAAATGAAAAACTAAATATTAAAAAAATTTTTTTTTAATTAAACAAATAAATAAAATAAAAACAGAGACGTGGTCAGTTGTTTAAACTGATAAGGAATTAACAAGAAAAAAAATGAAAAGAGCTTTGTTCTGTCCTCTTTACTTTAGATTCCATTATTCATTGAGGACCTGTATTAGTCAGCGTTATCTAGGTTAGGTTGCAATAAAAACATAAAAAAAAAAAAAAAAAAAGCTAAATCTCATTGGCTTGCACAAGGAAGTTTACTTGTTTTGTTTTTTTTAATTTATTTTTTTACATCACACTTGTAGTTCAGATGGCTGCCCTGGGTGCTCCCCATGGTACCAAGCTAATTTTCTGACCCCTGTACTATAAGGACGTCCCTGTAACACTTGCATCAGTAGGATCAGTAGGGTGCTGTAGGAACAGATCTCAGTGCCACTGGTTCCACACTGAATCTTTTTTTGAGACATTATGGTTAAATGAAGAACTTTTCCCTTAAGGCCATCATTTGAAAGTCATTCATAAAAACTAAATTTCAAAAGTAATTGGGGAAATGATGGCAGGGATGGTTGCTAATTATCTCATAAAAGTACTATTTCTTCTATGATTATCTATGAATTTATCATGTGATCTTTAAATTGTATGTGGCCAATGCAAAACACTGACCACTCCTTTATGTTATACTTTTCTTTGGATCCTGCTTTCTGTTTTTTAATTTTTAAAAAAATTACCTTAAAAAATGTTTTTTTCTGATAGGGTGTTTCTTATTGATATATAACATATTTATTGGTGTATTCTATTATATGTTATATATATTTATCTATATATTTATCTATATAAATATGTATGTTTCTAACATGAGGAAAACATAGCATTTCTCTATTCTAGCTTCCCAAAGTTTCTTAATTTTATTTCTACTTTTATGTGTTCCTAATTAACAACAACAACTACAAAAATCACACTTTGCTTAAGCAGCCTCAAATTCCATGGCCTCTTCACATAAGTAAATGTAAAATTTTTAAAAAAAAACTAAATAAGTATCTGATAAAGTAAAAATGAGCATCATGGGGGAAAAAATGAAAATATGACGTCACTGCAGCCTCATCTTGAACTGGGCTGCATGTCCTTTGAGAAGTCCACGTAGAATGCCAATATGTACTCATGTTCAGAGAAGTCTTTTACATTTTGAAATTCTGTCCTTGGCTGCTCTGAGAAGGATCTGTGGACAAGCATAGGCACCTTTTCTCTTTACCATCATCTGGGCGCTGCACCAGTTACCATGAAGTTCATCCACAGATGTTCCTGGTTTTTTGGTTCGTTTCATTGTTCTTTGTTTTTTCTTTTCCTCCTCATGATGGCAACATGCTATAGTGAACAGAACATGAGTTCTGGAATAAGGCAGGCCAGAGTTCAAAACTCTGTTCCATCTCTGAGATATAGGCCAGTTACTCACCCACTCAGATTATTTCTTCACTCACAAAATAAGAGTAGCTCTTGTGATTCAAAGGCACATTCACGGAGCTTATAAGTCTTAAACTGAAGTCTTATAATGTAACTTTGAGAACATCTTCATATACTTTCTGGAGTCCAAGCCCAGGTAATCCTACACCAACTGAGGCAGTGCTGTCTCTATACCAATCTGAAGAATGTATTTTAGGAACCTAGCTGTGACAATCCTGGGCCCACTGGAATCAACCGTATGATGTTGGACAAAGTGTGGGAAATGCTGATTTGAGAGGCACTGGGACAGTAAAGGATGACTGAAGACTGACATGCTTCACCTGTGTGTGTTTCCATTTGATTAGCAACCAACTTCCTTACAAAGGGGAAGATGTTTGACTCATTCCCAGGTAGAGATGGAATCATCCCATCTGCCCAGATCCAAGTCTGTTCCACCCTAACCTAGCTCTACACTGTCAACACTGACATCTTTATACCTACATAGGGTCCATCCTGAGAGAAGAAGACCCCAACATGAGTGTGGATGAAACTTCTGCCCCTACTTCTCTAGGAAGTCTCCAGAATAAGGAGACTGTCACAGGATGATCATCAAGGCTGCAGAGGGTGCATGGAGGAGCCTTGAATAAATGCACGATGATACACTCCTCAGTTTATAGGAGAGCTGAACATAAGGAAGTGGCCGCAGGTCCTTTGGGGGGAGGAACTGAGGTGAAGTTACTACGTACAATGGCCTTGTTGTTGCAATGCCATTTTCACTGGGATTCAACCTCTCCTTCGGTCAGTGGCTCTGAGTATGAGAACTTGGCTCAAGTTTGGAAACTAAGAGATCTTGATTTTTTTTAGGGGCAACTGCTCTCAGCCTCCTGGTCTCCCGTTCTCCCATGATTTTTTTTTTTTTTGGCTTTTTTTTTTTTTTAACATGAGTTGAGTAATATTCTTGTTGGCTGCCCATCTATCTTTCCCATAGAAAAGCACAGTGTTCTTTTAATCATTTCCATAACTCTCTGGCCCTGTGTGCCACTCTGACCTAGATGCTCATTTTGAAAATTGTAGTCGCTTTACTGCTGACAGATAAGCACAGCCACCTGGCTTTTATTATACTGAGATCTTTTTATCCTCATTGCTCTCAGAGAGTCCTGTTTTGTAACAGCATCTCCCACCATCAGCCTTGGCTTATAGAGGACAGTCGTCCCTGACCTTTTCAACAATACGGGTGTCCCTCTTTCCAATGTCCTCAGGGCCCTCCTATGTAACTTGTTGAGCTGGTGGGTTTCGTGTCCTTATATAATATATCCACTCTTCCATGCCCATCTCCCTACCACTGTCTGCCGTGGTAGTTCGGACATTTCTACTTGAGTTAATGTGTGCCATTGCTTTATCAAAGCTTTCAAAATCCATTCTATTAGTGTGTTAGCACCATCTCTCACCTTTGCTAGGTGTTTAATCCCTATGATGAGAAAGTGCTCCTGTATTGATACATTCTTCCTTATCTATCTTTATGTCCCTCCCCCACTGATCTAAGTCCCTCAGAATCTAGGCCCACTAAGATCTTGATTGTACATATTAGCCTAGAGTTTATTTCTCCCTTAGCAGGCCCAACTTTTTCCCAGTTACTGGTCCAGGACAAGGGGGCCAACTGGTAGACCCTGTGGAGGCTGCATGCTATCTTGAAGGGCAGAAGCCTCTGCATTTTCTTCAAGCAATGAGGGGAGTGTTAGTCTTTAACAGGAAGGTGTAACAAGTTATTCAATCCCAAAGGCACAGGGGAATCACAGGATTCAAGGTTCTTTGAGTGTAACAACCCAGATTTCCCTATATTGGAATCAGGACTTCTTCTTCCCAATCAGAGCACTGACCTTGGCATAGTAGACTTGGCCTAAGTGAGAATTGAATTTCTCTAGAGCTGTACCACTCTTCTAATTAAGTCCTGGGCCTAAGCCTTAGCTTTTGTTTTTTTAGTTATAAAAGATGAGAGTCTCCATAAGCTGCCAAGGAGGCCCTCTGGCTTTTAGACTTGACCTTAAATGCATGATTAATCACCCTCAGCTTTTCATTGTCTTTCTTCAATGCATCAATAACAACTAGCCAGAGCCATCTGATTCTATAATCTTTGTAATTACTTCTTATACCAAACCTCTCACATGCCTGAGGTATAACACCCCACCAGTTATCTGTGTAGTCCCTCCCTCTGATATCCCATCCCAATTCACAGACAAGGAAAGTTTTTAAAAGTATATTACAACCATATGTCAGTGTCCATCAGTGCTCTGTGTTCTACCAGTTATGTGGTCCTTATTGTCAGTCATCCAGTCAGCAAGGAATCTTATAGAAATAAAAAAAGATTATAAAGGAATACTATGAACAATTGTATACCAATAAATTAGAAAATTTAGATGAAGTGCCTCAGTTCCTGGAAAGACACAAACTACCAAAACTTACTCAAGAAGAAATAGACAATCTGAGAGATCTATAACAAGCAAAGAGATTGAATTAGTAACTGAAAATCTATCCACAAAGAAAAGCCCAGGGACAGATGGCTTCACTGGTGAATTCTACCACACATTTAAGGAAGAATTAATATCAATTTTTCACAAATTCTTCCAAAAAAAAAAAAAAAAGAGGTGGGAACACTTTCTAATTCATTTTATGAGTAAGTATTACCCTGATACCAAAACCAGACAAAGATACTACAAGAAAACTACACACCCATATCTTTTATGAATAAAGACACAGAAATCCTCAATAAAATACTAGCAAACCAAATCCAGCAACATATTAAAAAAATTATACACCCCGACCAGATGGGATTTATACCAGGAATGCAAGATTGGTTTAACATCTGAAAATCAATTGATGTAATATACCATATCAACAGAATGAAAAGCAAAAACTACATATTTCAATAGATGAAGAAAAAGCACTTGACAAAATCCAACACCTTTCATGATGAAAACATTCAACAACTAGAAATAGAATGGAACTTCCTCAACCTGACAAAGGGCATGTAGGAAAAACCCAGAGTTAATACCATACTTAATGGTGAAAGACTAGAGGCTTTCCCCTGAGATCATGAAGAAGACAGGATGTCCACTCTCACCACTGCTATTCAACTTTGTACTTGTGGTTCTAGCCAGGGCAATTTGGCAAGGAAAAGAAATAAAAGCATCCAGAAGAAGATAGATGTAAAACTATCTCTATTTGCAGATAACACATTCTTGTACATAGAAAATCCTAAAGAATCCACTAAGAAACTAGTAGAACTAACAAATGAGCTCAGTAAGCTTGCAGGATACAAGATCAAGATACAAAAATCAATTGTGTTTCTATACACTAGCAAAAAACAATCCAAAAATGAAATTAAAAAACAATTCCATTAACAAGAACTTCAAAAATAATAAAATACTTAAGAATAAATTTAACAAAGAATTTCAAAACTTACACTCTGAAAACTACAAAATATTGTTGAAAGAAATTTTAAAAGATCTAAATAAGTGGAAAAACGCCCCACGTTCATGGATCGGCTGACTTAATATCATTAAGATGGCAGCCTTCCCCAGTTAATCTGTAGATTCAATTCAGTCTCCGTCAGAATCCCAGCTGGGTTTTTTGTAGAAACTGAAAAGCTGATTCTAAAATTTTTTATGTGATTGCAAGGGACCCAGAATAGCCAAAGCAGTTTTGAAACAGCAGAATGAAGTTGGAGGATACACACTTGTTAATGTCAAAACTTCATGCAAAGCAATGGTAATCAAGACAGTCTGCTGCTGACATAAAGGCAGACATAGATCAATGGAATAGAATCGAGAATTCAGAAATAAAGCCATGTGCTTCAAGTCAACTGAATGTTGCCAAAACCAGGTAAGGAAATGGAAAGGAACAAATCTGTACCATATGACATAAAATAGGTCAGGCAAAGCCTGACAATAGGAAACAATAGAATTGTTTCATAGTTGTGACCAGCTCTGGGCTCAGTTTCATCTGCTTGGAATTCCAGCAGGACATTCTAAGATGGCAAAGAGTCCCAGCTGTGACAAGAGTTGGGACACTCTTTCTATGTGGCCAGCACTCATGCTTTATCACCAACAAGATATACTAGTTATTTTGGTTTTGCAGAAGCAAAGGATAGTACTTTCCATCTGGCCTTCTGGGTTGTAAAGAAACCAATTCTCCTCCTTTTGGCATCAGTGTATGTGAAGTGAGACTCCCTGAAGAAGAAAGGATGGTAGGAATAGCTTAAGTCTTCCTGAAGATAAAAGAAAGCATCAAGCTCATTCCTTCCCTGGTAAAGTTAACTAAGTCCTAATCAACAATAAGAAAGCGTACCCCCTTTCAGAACCTTGGCCTCGGCTTGCTTTTGGCCTTAGGAAAACTTTACCTTTTTAGAAACAGAAGGCAGAGCAGCCACTTCTGCAGTCTCTCAGCCCCTCAGCTGAGGTTCAGTGTCAGAAAATTCTCTTGTTTTAATCAGCAAAAGAGCTATCTTTCTTCTGCTGTTAATGATTTTTTAGCACTGTTTGAACTCAATATTGTTTTTAACAGGAAATAAGATAAAAAGAAGGATCAAATCATACAGAGAAGCGGAAAGTGATTTTTACTTTACAACTCTCAGTGTTCATACCACTTTCCCTGGGAGAGTTTAATTCCAAGTGCCACTAAGTTATTTTCCAGTAGAAAATGACAGCAGCCTGTCTGAGGAGAAAAAGGGAACAAACTACATTAATATATCACCTCCCCTGCTCCCAAACTCTGTCTGCCTTCCTCCTACAAGTGTGTCTGTCCAAGAAGCTAAGAGAGGGCATTTGTGGCTAAAATGTACTCTTACAGTTTGCAAGAAGCATTCTTTACATTCTTTACATTTTAAATACATCAGGGTCAGAGGAGACAAAAGAAGGAGCTGCCCTTTATTATATGGGGTGGATAATAATGGACAAGGCAAAAAACAAGAGGACTTCCATGTCATTTTTTACCTCACTTCTCCATGGAGTGGTCAATTTTAGTCCGATGACCAGTGCAGGGGGTGGAAGTCTTCCAAAAAAGAAGAAAATTGGATCCAGAACTTCTGCAACTTAAAATGCTCTCAAGTCAATAGGCAGAAATGGTTGGAGGTTTTTAAGGTTCTGCCAATTAGTATTTTAGAAAACTCAGGGAGACTGTGTGAAACACTCTTAAATCTGACACTACCAAGTCACCAACATAACAATCCCAGACTTCTTTAAAACGTTATCAAATGATCCATGTGTCAGAACTAAAGAGACCACGAGGAGCAAAATAATAACGACCAAGTAGATGGTCTTCAATCCCACTCTGTCTAGCCTCCAGGAAGGGGGAAATATAGAGATATTTTGGCCCCAGGAAGTTCCCCACCTAAGCCTTTCAAATAAAATCTTAGTGCTAGATTTTATGACAACAGAGTACTGCCGTAGGTGAGTTGATAGTGTCCTGAATCCCATGGTGGCCACAAAAAATGGCCTTGAGGGCAGACTGAGAAGATTCTGTTTACCTTGGAGAACATGCACTTAGCAGGTCCCTCTTTCCCTGTTCTTCCAAGGTTGGATGTGAGAGACACTATTGTGGGAGGTTCACTTATAAGCTCCCAAATAACATAGCCTGCTGTTCCCAACTAAGCCTCCCGTTCATTGGTTCATGTCTTATCACCCTAAACCCCAGCCACACTGGCCCATCAGCCTGGGTGTGTGAGCTACCACCAAAGGCTGGGAACCACGTGCATGCTGTGTGATGATTTTGCACACTTTGGGGATGACTTTCAGGAGACAGGGAGTAGTGGACACAAAAGTAGATCTCTCTTGGATCAGAAGAGGGGAGTTCGTAGATTCCCCAGGGACAAGAAGAGTGGGGTAAAATGAATGCTTGAGTTTTCCTAAGCCATGATCAGCACAACAGCTGGCAAGACGTGGTGATCAAGAGCACAGACCCTGGAGACAGAATCTTCTGGGTTTGAATCTCTGCTGGGCGGTTAATAAGGTCTGTGCCCAGAGCCCCCCATGTCCAGCTTCTCTGCACCACAGTCCCTCAGATACAAAATGGGGGTAATAGAGCCTACCTCACAAGTCTGTTTTGAGGATTAAACATAACATTGTATATAAAAGCACAGTATAGGACACAGCCCTTAGTAGATGCTCAGTAATTGTTATTACCATGACAATCCCATTACATGGGGGACACTATTTTTAAAAATTTCCCAATCCTTCCTGCTCTAAATCCTCCTTTGCAAAGCACATTCTGGGTTTTAAATAGTTTTCATATACAAGGGTTAGAAGCTGCCCTTCTTACCTGGCAGACGTCCCCTTTTGGTGCCCGTCTGCTTCCACCATCCTCTCAAGGTTTCTGGCCTAAAACTCTCAGATCAGATTTGAAGAAAAAAGTAAAAAGGGAATTCTTTCCCTCCTTTTCAAACCTATGAAGATGAATTGCTAATTCCTTCTCTTAGGAAATAAGGCAAAGTATGTTCAGTAATTAGTTGGAGGACAAAGCATGCTTGTCAAATTAGGCAAAGCAGATGTTCTCTTGGAGGAGTGACAAAAGAAAACTGGTGAGGGAGGAACAAGATAAGGGAGAGCACGGCTGTCAGTCTGTAGAGAATGCAGGGCAGTGTGATCCTGCCTCAGTGCTCATCCATCGAGGAGCACCGTCCAGAATGTCGACCTTCCATGTGGTCTCCACTCCCCAGACTGCCTCTACACGCAGCCCCCTGGACTCTATATGGGGGGGGTTCTTCAAATCCTAACCTTGGAGAAAAACGCTGCAACTCTGAGCTCAATGCATTTGACTGCCATGCACCACGTTTGTGCCTTAGCTCCTAACACTGGTCTCAGCCAAGTTCCAAATTAAAGTTCCACAAAGTCCCACTCTTTTGGGATTGGACCCTTAAGTGAACACATTTTGGTATTGTTCTTCTCATGTAGAGAAATTGCATAATAATGGAAGAGAAGATGAATATATGGGTGGGCAAAAATTTTAAGTGCCTATAAATATCTCATGTATTTGGCATATTTAATCTTCATAAAATACTAAAGTTGGGATTGTTTCCTACATTTTATGGACAAGAAAGAGGCTCAATTCAGACTCATCAAGAGAAAAAGGGAGAAGGCCCAAATCAATAAATCAGAAATGAAAAAGGAGAAGTTACAACAGACACCACAGAAATACAAAGGATCATAAGAGACTACTATGAACAACTATATGTCAATAAAATGGATAACCTAGAAGAAATGGACAGATTCTTAGAAAGGTACAATCTCCCAAGACTGAACTAAGAAGAAGTAGAAAATATGAACAATTACCAGGAATGAAATTGAATCAGTATTTTTAAAACTCCCAACAAACAAAAGTCCAGGACCAATTGGCTTCACAGGTGAATTCTACCAAACATTTAAAAAAGAGTTAACACCTATTCTTCTGAAACTATTCCAAAACATTGCTGAGGAAGGTACACTTCCGAACTCATTCAATGAGGCCACCATCAGCCTGATACCAAAACCATACAAAGATATCACAAACAAACACACACATACACACACACATACACACAAACTATAGGCCAGTATCACTGATGAACATAGATGCAAAAATCCTCAACAAAGTACTAGCAAACTGAATCCAGCAATACATTAAAAGGACCATACACCATGATCAAGTGGGATTTATCCCAGGGATGCAAGGATTTTTCAATATGGGCAAATCAATCAACGTGATAAACCACATTAGCAAATTGAAGAATAAAAAACCAGATGATCATCTCAAAAGATGCAGAAAAAGCTTTTGATAAAATTCAACTTCTGCTTATGATAAAAACTCTCCAGAAAGCAGACATAGAGGAAACATATCTCAACATAATAAAGGCCATATATGACAAACCCACAGCTAATATACTCAACAGTGAAAAGTTGAAAGCATTTCCTCTAAGATCAGGAACAAGACAAGGCTGTCCACTGTCACCACTTTTATTCAACATAGGTTTGGAAGTCCTAGTCACAGTAACCAGAGAAGAAAAAGAAATAAAAGAAATCCAAATTGGAAAGGAAGAAGTAAAACTGTCACTGTTTGCAGATGACATGTTACTGTGCATAAAAAATCCTAAGGATGGCGCAAGAAAACTACTAGAGCTTATCAATGAATTCAGTAAAGTTGCAGGATACAAAATTAATATACTTAAATCTGTTGCATTTCTATACACCAACAACAAACTATCAGAAAGAGAAAGTAAAGAAACAATCCCATTTACCATTGCATCAGAACAAATAAAATGCCTAGGAATAAACCTACCTGAGGAGGCAATAGGTCTATACTCAGAAAACTATAAGATGCTGATGAAAGAAATTGAAGACAACACAAACAGACGGAAAGATATACTGTGTTCTTGGCTTGGAAGAATCAAAACTGTTGAAATGACCATACTACCCAAGGCAATGTACAGATTCAGTGCAATCCCTATCAAAATACCAATGTCATTTTTCACTGAACTAGAGCAAATAATTTTAAAATTTGTATGGAGACACAAAAGACCCCGAATAGCCAAAATAATCTTGTGAAAGAAGAACTGGCTTCAGACTATACTACAAAGCTACAGTAATCAAAACTGTATGGAACTGGCACAAAAACAGACACATAGATCAATGGAACAGCATAGACAGCCTAGAAATAAACCCATGCACTTATGGTCAATTAATCTATGACAAAGGAGGCAAGATATACAATAGAGAAAAGAGAGTCTCTTCAATAAGTGGTGCTGGAAAAACTGGACAGCTACATGTAAAACAATGAGATTAGAGCATTTCCTCACACCATATAAAAAAATAAACTCAAAATGGATTAAAAATCTAAATGTAAGACCGAATACTCTAAAACTCCTAGAGGAAAACATAGGCAGAACACTCTTTGCCATAAGTCACAGCAAAATCTTCAGATCTGTCTCCTAAAGTAAAGGAAATAAAAGCAAAAATAAACAAACGGGACCTAATTATATTTCAAAGCTTTTACATAGCAAAGGAAATCATCAACAAAATGAAAAGGCAACCCATTGCCTGGAAGAAAATATTTGCAAATAATATGACCGATAAGGGATTAATATCCAAAATATATAAACAGCTTGTACAACTCAACATCAAAAAAACAAATAGCCCAGAATAGGCAAAAGAACTGAATAGACATTTTTCCAAAGAGGAAATGCAGATGGCCAATAGACACGTGAAAAGATACACAACATTGCTAATCATCAGGGAAATGCAAATCAAAACCACAATGAAATACCACCTCACACCTGTCAGAATGTCTATCATCAAAAAGAACACAAATAACAATTGTTGGTGAGGATGTGGAGAAAAGGGAACCCTCCTACACTGTTGATGGGAATGTAAATTGGTACAGCGACTGTGGAAAACAGTATGGAAGTGTCTCAAAAAACTAAAAATAGAACTACCATATGACCCAGCAATTCCACTCCTGGGTATATATCAAAAAAAACCCCAAAAACACTAATTCAGAAAGATACATGCACCCCAATGTTCATAGCAGCATTATTTACAATTGCCAAGATATGGAAACAACCTAAGCATCCATCAGTGAATGAATGGATAAAGAAGATGTGGTATATATACAATGGAATACTACTCAGCCATAGAAAAGATTGAAATTTTGCCATTTGCAGCAACATGGGTGGACTTGGAGGGCATCATGCTAAGTGAAATAGGTCAGACAGAGAAAGACAAATACTGTATGATATCACTTATATGTGGAATCTAAATAATACAACAAACTAGTGAATAAAACAAAAAAGAAGCAGACTCACAGATACAGAGAATAAACTAGTGGTTACCTGTGTGGGGTTGTGCTGGGGGAGTAATATAGGGGAGGGGGAGTGGAAGATACGAATTATTGGGTATAAGATAGGTCAAGGATGTATTCTACAACATGGGGGAATATAGCCAATATTTTTCAATAACTGTAAATGGAAAGTTACCTTTAAAAATTGTTTAAAAATTTTTTTAATTAAATGATAATTTTAAAAAAGAAACACAAAAGAGGCTCACTGAGAGGTAAAGGCAGGCTTCAAATGCCGGGCTCCAAATCCTATCTGGTGCTTGTCACCACACTGATTTGACTCCCTGTGGTATTACTGCAAACTGGGTATCCTTAGCCTCTTTCTAGCACTTTTATGAGCCTTTTCTCACTTAAAAAGTTCAGAGATTGGAATAAATCACCTCAAAGTTACTTCCCAGCTCTGTCACTTATTAAAAGGAAGGGCATTCCTGTAATGGCGAGGCCTGAGGATAACAGGATTCTTTCAACGTTTGGAAACACCCAGCCCCCTCACTCAGGGTGGGAGACAAAGCTGGGATCCGTGGGGAAGCTGGTCGTGGGCTGAGAAACCAGGCAAGTGTGAATTCTAATCCTGGTGCTGACATTGACTTCCTCCTAATCCTCGCAGTCACTTTGTTTCTGGGTTTCCATCTCTGCAACAAGGTTAATAGGACTCATCAATCGCCCAGGAGGTGTTCACGTCTGCCCTGCGTTTGCAAGGAGCTAAAACCTCATTTCTGAATGCTTGTGGCTGTCTTACATGGAGGAACCCTCAGAAACAAAAATCAGGAATGCTGGAGGGCAAGTTGTTGAAAACCGCATTTAAAAAAATAGCATGTGTGAACCTGCTCAATGATCTCAAATCTAAAACTCATTTTAAGAAGCAGGAGTTCCATTATTTGTTCAGCTATTAGGGAAAAAATTTTGCAGCTAGAGTCCAGCCTAGGAGAAGACACATAGGAAAAAAGTTCTAGAATAATACCAGACATTTTGGAGCTCACACTCACAAAAGCAATGTACTCTAATCTCTTTCTTCTCTTCCTTTTTTTTTTTTTTTTAAATATTATCTTTACCAACAGAATGACAGACTGAGTTGGAACACAGGATAGTCGTTTACATCCTCATTTAAATGGTTGACTTTTTACCCTGAAGAAACATTCTGGAAGAAGTAGAATCATCCAGAACTTGCTCAAAGTTTCAAATGGGTAGAAATAGCTGAACACAGCAGGAAATGCCCAGATTGTACGCTTGTCTGTGAGGTGAAACAATTTGCCGGGTGAGTTTCATCTTGTCATGCCTTTTGTAGATGAATATATACAAAACACACACACACATTCAGAGCATACAGCTTTTATCAAAAAGTTTTTCCTACCCTGCTGTGGTGGGGCGCCTGCCGTGGAGAGTCGGGGGAAGAGAGTGGGTCAGCCAGCTGTGCACCTGCATCTGTAATTCCTCCGACCTGCACATTCATGGGAAGAGAAATTTCCTAATGTCTCTCACCATACCTTCTCATTATCCTCAAAGGCTGATCGTGTCTGCGCTCCCTCTTAAGAGCAGTGAGACTCACTTTTCTTTTATGCAGGTCTTCCTTATGATTCTTTTTCCATCCTGAACTGAATTTCTGACTGCTTTTCTCAGGCTGTGATAAATCAGGGACTTCTGTTTCCCACTCCGGACTCCATTCTGCAATCACAGTAGATATACAACCCACAGAGTTAGGCAAACAAAAGAATTTTTCATTTTCTCTTTCATTCAATAAGGCTCCAATTTCTGTCACCCTCCAACCTTTTGACCTGTGTCCTAATGGCACCGGTCACTCAAGGGCAGAAGTTCAGCCGTAGGTTAAGTCTGTGTGTGTTGATGTGGAGGAGAGGGTGTGTGCTCACTTCCTGTTGTCTATGCCTGCACAGTGAGATTGCTCTTGCAGGGCCCTGAAATCCCACCTGCTGAGTGAGCTCCTTCCCCTGAAAGGTTAAAAAAAAGAAAAGAAAAAGGTTGTTTTCCCTTTTCTTTCCCTCTGGTCACCAAACCCTTTTGTCTTTGCTGCAGCTGAGCTGACATTAGCCAGTCTTACCTTGAAAGGTTTGAGGGAATAAGTGCTGTAATACTGACTATTCCATTTGGTTGTAACAATTTCCCAGTTTGCATTTCCTAGCATCTATTCATCTATGAATCCTGAAAATTGCATTCAAATGTGCCTTGGGTTGCTGTTTTAAGATGTTTGAAACTAATGGGAAACTATGTATTCAATAACTGAAGCACCATGGAAACACAGACTATATGGGGAAAGTTCTAATTAAGTCACATAATTTCCCTCATAGGATCTTTCTCTCCTATATGCCTACTCTTGCCAGGTCACCTGCTACTGCCCTACTCTGCCATCCTACCACGCTGCTTCCAGGAGATAAACTCTCTACCTGCCACTAGCATTTGTGTTAAATAGCTGAACTCTTATGGAAAGTGTTGCTTTGAATCCGCCTGCCGATGCAGGGGACACGGGTTCGAGCCCTGGTCTGGGGAGATCCCACGTGCCGCGGAGCAACTAAGCCCATGCGCCGCAACTACTGAGCCTGTGCTCTAGAGCCTGCAAGTCACAACTGCTGAGCCCGCGTGCCACAACTACTGGGGCCCGCCCGCCTAGAGCCCGTGCTCCGCAGCGAAGGAGGCCAGCACAGTGGGAAGCCCACGCACCTCGGCGAGGAGCGGCCCCCGCATGCCACAGCTGGAGAGAGCCTGCGCACAGCAGTGAAGACCCAATGCAACCAAGGATAAATAAGTAAATTAATTAAAATTTATTAAAAAAAAAAAGACAGGAGCTCTCATTTTTTGTTAAACAAAGAAACAAAATTCATTCATTTATTCATTTGTGCATTTATCCAATCCGCTCAGTTATCCATTCAGCTGTTCATCTCTCCCTCTTCTAGGCAGACCCGGGCTCTAGACAGTGGACAGCTGTGAACTAGCCTGAGTAGTTCAGTATGGCTCCAGTATAGGGTGGGATGAAGGCCAGGTGAAACCGTCCTGGAAAAGGATGTAGTATTCATTAACCACTCATAATAATATACACCACGCCTTATATCTCCTGTCTTGCCAAGACCTTCTCTGCACAGCCCACACCACGTGAGCAGGCATTGTGTACATAGCATGGCGGTGCCCTCCAGGGACCCCGTTCTCTCACATTCAACTGGCCCCTGAAAGATACCACAGAAAGGATATTTAATTTGGTACCTCTCCAGAAACACTGATTTACTCTCCCTGCTGGTTCTCTCTTTCCCCTCCAAGTCTGTATGACAGACTCTAAGACCAACAATGGGCATGTAATTAACTACTTGACCTCTGCTCAGCTATGTGGACAGATGATATGTAATGCTTCCTTCCTTCTTTTCCGTTTTTGCCAGGATTCCAAGTTATGTGTGTCTTTCGGTTGCTCAGTCTCTTGTTTCGCCTTCCCCCATATGGTGTGACAGATCACTACAACAGACCATTATGGATGGGCTCCCATGCGGGAAGACTGCCTTACTGAGGCAGATTAATGATCACCCTGGAGGAGTGCCACAGTCTGCTTTCCAGGGACCAAATCCGGCTGCTACTGAGGAAGATATAAAAAATCTATAGGCACTTAATTGTGCAATGTTATACTTCTCAGTACCAGCTGGTGATCAAATTATGAGATGAAACAGGAGGATTTATAATCCTTGAAATTTCAGCTGAGCCTGTGTTGTCACAGAGGCAGTCTGACCATATGGTCCATCCCTCTTGCAAAGTTCCAAGAAACCCCCCCAGGGTACTGAGCCCCCAAGGGTTAATTTCATGGTCTGTTTACTTCCTATTAGAGCAAGAGATAAGATGCAGTGGGGTACTCCTATTCCATTTATTATTTTTCTTTGAATCTATGTTCTCATCAAATATGAGTGGTTCTCTCCCTAAAATATGTGACTCTTTTCCCCAAAATGGTTTAGCATTTCTTACTGTAAATCCTTCATCATACAGCTGTTCCCTGTTCTTTATCTGAACTGTCATACTTTCCTTCCTAGGATTTCTATCATTGTCTTCATTCTGGTTTACTATAAGCATTTCCAGAATTTTCATGGTGACTGTTTTTCTCGTCTCTAACTCAAGGATCTGTGCCAATATATAAATATATGGGACATAGTTCTCTATATATGGTTTTGTTCCAATATCAGTAGGAAAATAAAGTCCTTATGTTTCTCTCCCCCAACGTTCTTCTATATCTGTGTATGGAACTTAGGAGACAAAAATGTCTCATTCAAGATATAAATGGCAAACCTAAGGTATTTAGGAGATGTATAAAAATCAACGAGCTGCATTTTAGACACAAAAAACCATCATGGGTCTCTGAATGGAGATATTGAAAAGGAAGATAGTGGCCAGCCTGGGAAAGAGTAAGATAACTTCAACTGGATTTCATGAGTAAGTGTTGCCCAAAGATGGATCTATGTAGAGTTGCAGGTACTTATACTAAAAAAAAAAAAAAAGAAAAGAAAAGAAAAAGTTTTGAAGGAGCAGGAAAAAGATGGGAGACTCAAGGTCAAAGTCATGGACAGTAATCTAACCAATTCACAAAATTGAAAACGTCAGAGGAAAGTAGAAAAAACTATCATTAATGCAATTTAAATAAGTACTTGTTGATTTAATCCATTATTTGAAAACTAAGTTTATCATAAAAGGGACTATATTCCGGCCAGAAAGGACATAAAGAGAGAAAAAAATGTTTGTATCTTCAGAAATCCAAAAAGGCAGTCCAGTTAGGATAGACAGGTAGAAATACAATTAGCTAGTTATACCCCCCATTGACTATACCTCAGTGGTCAGATTTTAGATGCAAGCTGGATGGATATACATCACCATTAAAAGCTCAGACTTAAGCCAGACTAATTGAAATAAAAGCCTGGCTCTGCCATTTACTAGCTGGGCAACTTGGACAAGTTGCTTGACCTCTCCATGCCTCAGTTTCCTCCTCTGTAAAATGGTGATAAGAATAGTATTAACTCCGCAAATTGATCAATTGATTATGAGAACTAAAGAAATATGTTAAAAAATGATTTATATTTTATATGTATAATATATATATGTTATATATCTATAATCATATATATATATATATATAATTTTTAACAGTTCCTGACACAGAGTAATCACCACATAAGGATTAGTTGTTGTTGTGTTACTATTGGACAGAACTAAGAAACAAGAAGGTACTATCACTATTTTGACCTTTGTCAAGCCAGCTGGCTTAGGACATAGCAATAAAACTCTGGACAGCTACATTTGCAGGATGGAAAAGGGGGAAAATGAGCCAAAGGGAGAAGGAAAGAATAGGGATGCCTTAAAAATAATTTCTGCACAGTTCACATTTTTTCCAGAGCTAGGTCCAACCAGACCCTTTATCCCCACATTTTCAACACCTCAACTCCCCGTAACGGGGACTAAAAATGTAACTCACTGCACATATCTTCTGCCATCCTTCTGGAAACCACCTAGGATATTTGCTGTTTGTAATCAATTCTCTTTTAACCAGATTAGGTCCCAGTCCTCTAGCCTCTACGTGGATTCACCCCTAATCTCACTAAGAGGCAGATGAGATTCTGTAAAGGAGAGGTTGGTAGAAAATGCTATCAGTGTGAAGGGAACAGCTAGAGCGAAGGCAGAAAAAAATAGGAATCATGAGGGTAAATTCAGAGACCGTTTGGACTAGAACACAAGTACTTGAAGTAATGTAAAGGAGAAAAGGGAGCTGAGACCCGGCAGACTTGATGAATGCCAAGGTGAGGACATCATGCTTAACCTGGAAGACAACACAGGGGGGCCCTGGGGGCCTGGGAGGAGAATACTTGTTAGTATTCATAGTGTACAAGCAAAACGTTTAGGAGTCCAACCTGTTCACTACCTAGATAACCTTGCTCACATTCCTTCTCTAACCCTCAGCGTCCTTATTGTTTCGATTTTTAAAATATGTCTGGAACTTCTACTTTGTGCCAAACACTATGTGAGGCCCTCTAAGTAATTAATACCAGCATTTGTACAATTAAAGTCAGACCAAGAGACCTGTTCTGCATGTTCCAACTCTAACATCTTATGATGCTATAATCAGGATTCAGCCAACCAGATTCCCAATCCCATTAACAAAGAACAGCCAAAATATTTACCAAATGTTGTTGCATATATTCTACAGACTATTAAACACTGAAAAATTTTGTTCAGATCTACTGCCACTGGCCTGGCAATCATTTTACTTTTTCCAGGTGAATAAACAGGTGAAGAAAACTCGATAAAGAGTGATTGATTCTCTATACTGCCTAAGAAATTAATTACATATGAGAATGAAAAAAAAAAGGAAGTGTAATATTGAATGATAATCAGGAGGTACATTATCTTGCCTAATTTTAATAAACTTTGGAATTATATAAATAGAGGTCTAACTAGTTGGTTAATTCTTTTTCAGTTTGTGTGTTTTCAAGTGATTTGTGATTTTTTTTTTAAATGTCTTTCTCCTTTCCTTTTAAGAATCCCTGGCAAGTTGACATACATATGGTGAACATATGGCCTTCTCCTAATTGATTTAATTCAGAAGAGGACCCAGGGGAAAGCTCTGAGCACTATCTGTTTGAGAGGTTTGGGGAATGTTTATTTCAGAGTGAAGGGTCTAAGTGTGATAGCATCAGAGCAGTGCAATTGAAACAGGCCAGGCAGTACCCACACATGGTCGGAAGTATCAGTGGTATAAATCATTAGGATAATTTTAACTCAAAGTCTCTGAATTGGCAGAACATTATAAAAAATACATTTTTAAATAAAAGAAGGAGTTACTGATTGTGATGTTTATTTCAAGAGGGTTTTTTTTTAATTGCTTGTACTAAATTTCCCCCACTTGTAAAACTGTCTCTCCCCAGGTGAAGCTGCATTGCCTAATTAACCAGTGGATCAATTTGCTTACATTCCAGAAGGAGACTATGTTTGCCTAATGCATCGTCCACCTGATAGAGATAATTCTGTAGCTAAACTACTGCGGAAGAGCTGGGGCAATCCACTGCATTCCTTCCCTACAGACGGCTATAAATAAAGCCATGTGTCTATCGTCTGTTTGCTAAATGGCTCCTAGATGATAGTAATCCAGCTGCAACAAAACCGAAACCAAACTGAGTGTACTCTCTTTATTGTCCTTCCTGGTTTGGCTCTAACAATAAAGTCAAAATACATGTCACTAGCTCATGATGACCTTATTGACTTGGAGTTTAAATCCTTAATATTGTGTCACAGGACTGAATTTTGAAAATGTGGCATCTGGCCATGGTTCTATCAATCTAATGCCCTATACCCAAAGCCTATTTTGCTTTGTGATGCAAATAAGGGACATACCAGATAAAATCAGCCCTTCTGAGTCAGGCATAGGAAATATATATTTAATATATATATTTATGTATTTTTACATATCTAATACATGTGTATATATGTAAATATTTAATGTATGTGTATATAAGTATATATGTGTATATATACATATACATATATAACATATAAATGTGTATGTATATGTATGTTATATATGCGTGTGTCTTTTGTTTCTTGTCTCTTTAGCCCTCAGCCTGACACATATGTTTTTAATAAATGTTTGTTGAATGAATAAACGGTTGGGTTTTTTCCCATGGTTTACATAAATAACCATCTAGTGGATAATTTTATAGTGGCAGTAGCACTAGTACTAGTAGTAATAATACTGCTACTACTAATACAGCTCCTATTAACTGAACTTTTACAAAGTCCAGGTGCTAATGAAAATGTGCTTAGAACTAAATACTCTGTCTCATTGAATCCTGATAATTGTCCTACAAGAGAGATCTTGTTATTCTCCAGATTATAGATCAGGGGGTTGGGGTGTGAGGAGTTTAAACAATGTGCCTAAGAACAAATAGGTGATAATATAGAATCCAAATAATCTAAATAGTCTGCTTGTAATCACAGCAAACCCAACTCAGGGGAGTACATCATTTCAATGAGAATTCATTGGCAGTTTCAACACTATTTTTGTTTGAGCAGTATAATTTCACTTAAAGATTCCTCCTCTGCTAGGAGTTAATCATATTAAATTGTTCTGGCAAATTGTTAATGACCCTGTTTTCATAGACTATAAAATAGAAGGGGTAGGAGTGGGGCCTTTGATTCTGGACACAGATTGTAGTTAAGAACAGAGTAAGACAGGAGCCAGAAAATATTATATTTCTGAAGTGCCCTTGTCCATTTCCATGGGCCTGAGCAATCCTCCGAAAAATTATTATTGTACCTAATTAGCAACCATTGGATCATCTTCAAATCCTTTGCAAAGGAGTGGAATATCATTGCTTCAGCTCCATGGAATGTTTAGGAATTTTCTTTTAGGAATTCATCCTAAGGAAGAAGACTTTAAGATCTGCTCTGTGCAGCACATGCCAGAGTATGCTAGCACATTTTGACGTTTTGTAAAGTGATGCAACGTAAGTGCCATAGAAAACAGCACCCCAGTCAATGACCCTAAATTAAAAATTCCCTTCCTGAATTCATATGACTATAGTACCAAGGGAAAAAGGAGACCTGATATATTTCTCTGTGCATCGTGACAGTACACTTTGTCTACCCAGTGGAACCCAAAGAGGGAAAATCAAACCAAATATTATTTCAGAACTAACTGTTAGCTCATGTGATTTATTTCACACAATAGAGTTACTAACACCTCTGGTGTCATTTCTTAATCAACTGGAACTTGACCCTCCATAGTTATTATAATTAATTGCATAATTTGAGCATAAATTGTACACTTAACATTTCTGCATTATCACAGCTATTGACTTAATAAGAGGAATAATGTAGACTCATACTAGAGGTCTCTTCTGGATACCTTGAATGTCATCTCTATTTGTGAACAGAAGCAGAATTGGAGTCTATCCCTTTGAAAGTCTTTTCACTGAATTTCCTCCAAAGCCTTTCCAGTTTCATCTCATGAACCTCTCTTTAATTTATAGGCAAGGCGATTATCCAGTGCAGAGTTTTCCAGACAACATAGTTATAAATATTCTTTTTCATAGGCCACATCTGCACACTCAGGGTGGTCAGATTGTGTGTCCCGATTTGAGGTTTGGAAGCCTGGCCACAGGACGCACGTAACGACTAAGCAGCATAAGGTGAAGACAGTGCCGTGTCTATCCCAGAACTGGACAGTATTGTGAAGGGAGCGGGACAAGACTCATCAGACTACAAGGGAATTCACACCATGGGAGCTAGTGATCCTGCTAAAATAGTCCCCTTGCTAAAGAAAGATCATTGGAGTAAATATTTGTATGGTGAACAATCCACATTCTTCCTTTCCCGTAAATGTCTACCTATCATCAAAGATCCACTTGTCACCTGCACAAATTGCAGGTGTTGAAGCCAGGCCTGTGACCCTGAAGACCATCTTTGCCGTTTCTGAATGACCTATGCATCCAAAAATGTGCCCAACGTCTACAAGCAGTTGAGCTCCTGAAATGTTCTTGAAGGAATACAAAGCATATGCCATGCAGCTGGCTCACATATCACCCATGGTGTCAGACAACTGCTCTCTGAAGTGCTCTGGTTTTCTGATCAGGAGACACCTGTCATGCTGGTCATGCAGTGGGGAGAGCCTGGGGCTGGGATGCCAGTGACTGGATTGTGGGCCTGACTTGGCCACCAGGAATGTTTGGGCACAGGAGAGTTCCCTTTTTCCTAAGCCTCCACTTCCTTGCTTGACAGGTGGCTCTATGAGCTTTAAGGTCCTTAACCCAGTTCAAAACACCTGTGCTCATATGATTCTATAATCAAACAGGATAGTGGGAACTTACTTCAATCTACTCTGAGAGCTTCTTTGGAATTCTACTGGTTATTAGATACTTTGGAGAATATTATTTTCAGAAAATTACTTTTTGGTAATTTTTCACTTGGAAAGAAAGTCCACACCCACCCTCCAACAAATCTACAATACATTATGAACATCATAAACTACCATGTATACCTTTTCACAAGCACAAGCCCTCACTGCATTATCACAGCTATTGACTTAATAAGAGGAGTAATGTAGACTCATACATTATGAGTCTCTACTACATTATATAAGTACACAAGGCCTTATAATCAAGCATACTTATCCATTTTGCAAATCTGGTTCAGCAGATTCATAATAGATGGAAGCTAGCACAAAGACATCCGAACTTATTTTATGGTGACAAAGAACTGGAGGAAAATAGAAAATAACTATTTTGTCTGCTTGAAGCATTTTGTCTGAGTGACTGGGATTCATTACACAACCAGGACAAGTGGCAAGAAGTAGGTGCCTCAAAGAACTCCTGTTTCTGAATGGCTGTTTCCTCCAGCCATTCAGAAACATCCTGAGCCATGGTGATTTATCACATCAGCCATCTATGATCCCTCCAGTGTCAAGTTGACCCCTGTCTGAGAAGCAGCTCTTGTTTAAAAGCTCCCACCCAAACAGAAGAGTGCCTCCTCCTGAAGCACTGGGTACATAAACCATGACATCCCTAAATAATAGAAAAATAACAACATAAGAATTAATGTTTTCATGACAATTTACACTTAACAAAGCAATTTCACCTTCCCAATTCAAACTCCCCCCAATGATCTTTAGAAGACATTTCCCACAGAACGGGTGCTTTGTTTTGCTTTATTATTATAATTTTCTCTGCGTAGGAAATAGTATAGACACACAACAGACTGCAAAATCCAATTTTATCCAAAATCACAGACCTTGACATGCTGGAAGCTTTGAAAATGTTTTCCAATTTCAGTAACGATGAGAAGCTATGCAACCTGCACCTGTAAATGTAAAACATGAAATGGAAACAGGTAGCCATTCATCTGCTTTCCATTTGGAGCTGTAAAACTGTCCTGGGATGTGCTGAGGAGGCATCTAGGGGTGTTTCAGAGTAGAAAGTACTTGCTAATGGGAGACAAATTTAGGTGGCCAAGAGTTGAGGGAGAGCCAGATTTAACCCCTCAAAAGCAGATACTAGTTTGTCGGGAGAAGCTTTTAAATAAACCATAGCTCTAGTGATACTTGCTTTCATTAGGACTCATAGTCCCTCATGTAGGCTTTTTAACCCAGTTCAATAGACCCCTCCCGGTTTACCAGATGTCTCTACTCGGGATGGCCTCTGTAGACAAACCCTCTCTACTCTAGTCTCTTTCCCCTTATCTCTTTCCGAGTTTCTTCCTTGTCAATCACCCACCCAGAGAGCCTCCACAGTCTGCCCTTCCCTCTCTCCCAGGTGGACACCTTCAGTTGACTTAAGGACATCTTGGTGTAGCCTGCTGTCTTGTCATCATTCTTAATACTGTTGCCTTTCTCTCTCAAAAGTACCTCTTTTTGGAAGATAAATTATATGGTTGCCTTCTCTTATCTTGCCTTCTTCCCTTGCTCCTTTTATAATATCTTTAATATCTAGTTCTGTAGCATCAAAATACCGTGTCAATATGAATGTCTATCCGGTCACTCCTCCAGCCCTGCCTCTCCCTTTCAAGCTGCAGACAAACAGTTCCATTTCAGTGTTCTATGTCTATTTGAGTGTCCTTCTAGAACCATAGATCCAACAAATAATAAATCAAGTCATCTTCCCCTCTTTCTCAGACACATACAGTTACTCTCTGGCATTATTATTTCTGTTAAAGGAAGCCAGTAAAGCTCAATATTGGAAAGTCATCTTATCAAAGGAATCATATGTCATTTCCCATAACTCCTTCTGGGTCAAGATGCTCCAAACCCATGTTTTATGCTCCCTTCCACTGGAAGCACCTCCAGCCCTAATTTCCTCACTCCCAGACTATTACAAATGCTTGCTCACAGCTGTTCAAAAATTAGCCGTGATTCCACAGGACTGCTAAATGAACTTAAACCCCTTGGCCTGGCTTTCAAGGGCTTGCATATTATGCCTTCAAATCAACCTGTTGATCTATTTCAGCTCTAACTTACCAGAACTTTAGGATTCTAAATATCCTTCCTTATTTCTCAGTAGTAATCAACCTTGTATTCTATGCCTCAGGTGAATCTGTCTACCTTCAAACAGGTTGTATTCATTTCTGAGAATAATCTGTAATTCCTTGCCTTTGTGGCCTCATCTGTGTCACTTTGTAAAAAAATTTTTTTAACAAACTTTATTTTTCATTATAGAAAAATTCCAAAGATAGTACAAAAAGTTTCAATACACTGTGCCATTTCTTCAGCCTGGAATGTTCTCATCTTTGTTTCTACCATTGAAGTCCACCCATTCTTCAAAGACCTATTCAAACACGGCTGCCTCAGAAAACCTTTCTTTCTCCACTCTCCTGCAAATAAGTAATGTTTTCTCGTCTTCACGTTCACCACTATTACCATCATTCTTTATTTTCAGAACTTTACATTATAGTGGCCTCTGAAGGTTTCACTTCCTTTCAATAATAGCCAGATCCAAATTCATTTTCCATATTGCTGTCAGGCTGATCTTTCTAAACATGAAACTCATCATAGCATTTCCTAGCTTAAAGGCTTTTAATGATTCTCTTTCCCACCGGACAAAATTCAAACTCCTCAACATAATATGCAACAATCTGGACACTATTTATCACTCCAAACTCAAGTCTGCATTTTCCCAATTTTCATCCTTTGGGCTTCAGCAACACTGAACCTCATAACTTTTCCCAAACAGACTATTGGGTGTTTTGCTATTGCCTCTCCCCAAAAGTCCTTTTCCTCCTTGTATACCTGGATAGCTCCCCTAAACTCAACTCTGATGATAATTGCCCTATGACACTGTCTTTGATCATCTACTATTTTTGCCTTCTCCACTCCAGACAAGAGTAATTATTTTCTTCTCTTGGTATTACCAGATAGTACTTGTATTATTTCAGTTATCACGATATATTTAATTTGATTAGATTTTTCTACTAGATTGCAAATGCTGTAGGAGGAGGACTTATGTCATGGATAAGAGTATGGACTCTGGAGAGAGAATGTGAGCTCAAATCTTATCTCTGCTACTCACTAGCTGAGTGCTCTTGTACATCAATTAGTTGTGACTACAAGAATGCGGCATAACAAGCAACGACAAATCCTCAGTGGCGTTAACAACTCTTTTTATGCTCATGAGTCTATGGGTTGACTGGTAGTTTGGCTAATTTAAGTCAAGCTTGGCTGATATTGGCTGGGCTTGTTTATGCATTTGTGGTCAGTGGTGGGTCAGCTGGGCCTGCACGGTCTGGGATGGCCTCAGCTGGGATAACTAATTTCTACCTTTCTCTCATCCTCCAGCAGACTTGCCTGGACTTGTCATCGTAGTGGAAGCAGAATTTCAAGAGAATTTCAGGGATATACATGGCCTCTTGAGACCTAGACTGGGAACTACAGCAATGTCATATTTCTCCCAAATTACTGGCCAAACAACATACAGCCCAAATTCAAAGTGTTGGGAAGTAGACTCCAAATCTACCAGAAAAGATGCAGAGACACATTGCAAAGGGCATAGATATAGGGAGGCCATTACTGGAGCCACTTGTGCAATCAATCAACCACATATAAGGCAACTACAACATTAATAATTAACAAACTTTTTCAAAGCATTCACTACGTGCCATGTCCTATTCCAGATGACAAGGAAAAACAGTAATCAATAAAAACAAAAATCCAGTTCTCAAAATGCGTGAATTCTAGAGGGAAGACAGGGTATAAATTAAAAAGGAAAGTTAAGCATATGATTTGTTAGTAGTGATGAAGGTTAAAAGTGAGTGAGTATAAAGAAGAGAAGGTAGAAATGAAAGTTGTGTATAGGGTATGTTTTACATTGAGCGGCGAGAGAAGAGGATTAAAAGGGGTGAAAGCATGAATTATTAGGATTTGAGACCAGGGGCTATGGGGATGTGAGAGCGTGAACTATTGGGATGTGAGAGCATGAAGTGTGGAGATGTGAGAGCATGAACTGTGCGGATGTGAGAGCATGAACTGTGAGGATGTCAGAGAATATAAACTGTGGGTTGTGAGAGCAGGAACTATGGGGATGTGAGAGCACGAAACATGGGGATGTGAGAACAACAACTATGGGGAAGTGAGAGGACCAACTACAGGGATGTGAGAGCATGAATTTCAAGGATGTGAGAGCATGAACAGTGGGAACGTGAGAGCATGAAATATGAGGCTGTGACAGCACGAATTATGAGGCCATGAGAGCAGAAATTATGAGGATGTGAGAGCACGAATGACGGAGCTGTGCGAGCTCGAACTATGGGGAAGTGAGAACATGAACTGAGAGCATGTGAGAGCATAAACTATGGGAATGTGAGGGCATGAACTTGGGAATGTGAGGGCATGAACTTGGGAATGTGAGACCATGAACTGTGGGGATGTGGGAGCATGAACTGTGGGGATGTGGGAGCATGAACTGTAGGGATGTGAGAGCATAAACTGTGGGGATGTGAAAGCATGAACTGTGGGGATGTGGGAGCATGAACTGTGGGAATGTGGGAGCATGAACTGTAAGGATGTGGGAGCATGAAGTATGGGGATGTGAGAGCATGAACCGTGGGGATGTGAGAGCATGAACTATGGGGATGTGAGAGCATGAACTGTGGGGATGTGAGAGCATGCACTGTAGGGATGTGAGAGCATGCATTGTAGGGATGCGAGCGGATCAACTGTGGGGATTTGGAAACATGAACTGTAGGGAGGAGGGAGCATGAACTGTAGGGATGTAGAAGCATGAACTGTAGGGATGTGGGAGCAGGAACTGTGGGGATGTGGGAGCATGAACTGTGGGGCTGTGAGAGAATGAACTGTGGGGATGTGGGAGCATGAACTGTAGGGATGTGGGAGCATGAACTATGGAGATGTGGGAGCATGAAGTGTGGGGATGTGAGATCATGAACTGTGGGGATGTGGGAGCATGAACTGTGGGGATGTGAGAGTATGAACTATGGGGATGTGGGAGCATGAACTGTGGTGATGTGGGAGCAGGAACTCTGAGGATGTGGGAGCATGAACTGTAGGGATGTGGGAGCATGAACTGTACGGATGTGAGAGCATGAACTGTGGGGATGGTAGAGCGTGAACTGAGGGGATGTGGGAGCATGAACTGAGGGGATGTGGGAGCATGAACTGTGGGGATGTGGGAACATGAACTGTAGGGATGTGGGAGCATGAATTGTGAGGATGTGGGAGCATGAAAGGTGGGGATGTGGGTGCATGAACTGTAGGGATGTGGGAGCATGAACTGTGGGGATGTGAGAGCATGACCTGTGGGGATGTGAGAGCATGAACTATGGTTATGAGGGAGCATGAACTGTGGGGATGTGAGAGCATGAACTGTGGGGATGTGGGAGCATGAACTGTAGGGATGTGAGAGGATGAACTGTAGGGATGTGGGATCATGAACTATGGGGATGTTGGAGCATGAACTGAGGGGATGTGAGAGCATAAACTGTGGCGCAGTGAGAGCATGAACTGTAGGGATGTGGGAGCATGAACTTTTGGGATGTGAGAGCATGAACTGTAGGGATATGAGAGCATGCACTGTAGGGATGCGAGCAGATCAACTGTGGGGATGTGGAAGCATGAACTGTAGGGAGGTGGAAGCATGAACTGTAGGGATGTGAGAGCATGACCTGTGGGGATGTGGGAGCATGACTTGTGGGGATGTGGGAGCATGAACTGTGGGGATGTGGAAGCATGAACTGAGGGGATGTGGGAACATGAACTGTGGGGATGTGAGAGCATGAACTGTGGGGATGTGAGAGCATGAACTATGGGGATGTGGGAGCATGAAAGGTGGGGGATATGGGTGCATGAACTGTAGGGATGTGGGAGCATGAAGTGTGCGGATGTGAAAGCGTGAACTATGGTTATGAGGGAGCATGAACTGTGGGGTTGTGGGAACATGAACTGTAGGGATGTGGGAGCATGAACTGTGGGGATGTGGGAGCATGAACTGTGGGGATGTGGGAGGAAGAACTGTGGGGATGTGGGAACATGAACTGTAGGGATGTGGGAGCATGAAATGTAGGGATGTGGGAACATGAACTGTAGGGATGTGGGAACATGAACTGTAGGGATGTGGGAACATGAAGTGTAGGGATGTGCTAGCATGAACTATGGGGATGTGGGAGCATGTACTGTGGGCAGGTGAGAGCATGAACTGTGGGGATGTGAGAGCATGAACTGTGGGGATGTGAGAGCATGAACTGTAGGGATATGAGAGGATGAACTGTAGGGATGTGGGATCATGAACTGTGTGGATGTGAGAGCATGAATCTTGAGGATGTGGAAGCATGAAGTATAGGGATGTGAGAGCATGAACTGTGGGGATGTGAGAGCATGAACTGTGAGGATGTGAGAGCAAGAACTGTAGGGATGTGAGAGCATGAACTGAGGGGATGTGAGAGCATGAACTTTGGGGATGTGCGAGCATGAAGTGTATGGATGTGAGAGCATGAACTGTGGGGATGTGAGAGCGTGAACTGTAGGGATGTGGGAGTATGAACTGTAGGGATGTGGGAGCATGAACTGTGGGGATCTGAGAGTATGAACTGTGGGGATGTGAGAGCGTGAACTGTGGGGATGTGGGAGCATGAACTGTGGGGATGTGCGAGCATGAACTGTGGGGATGTGAGAGCGTGAACTGTAGGGATGTGGGAGTATGAACTGTAGGGATGTGGGAGCATGAACTGTGGGGATGTGAGAGCGTGAACTGTAGAGATGTGAGAGCGTGAACTGTGGGGATGTGGGAGCATGACCTGTGGGGATGTGAGAGCGTGAACTGTAGAGATGTGAGAGCGTGAACTGTGGGGATGTGGGAGCATGACCTGTGGGGATGTCAGAGCGTGAACTGTGGGGATGTGAGAGCATGAACTGTAGGGATCTGGGAGCATGAACTGTGGGGATATGGGAGCATAAATTGTAGGGATGTGAGAGCATGCACTGTGGGGATGATGGAGCATGAACTCTGCAGATGTGGGAGCATGAATTTTGGGGTTGTGAGAGCATGACCTTTGGGGATGTGAGACCATGAACTGTGCGGATGTGAGAGCATGCACTGTACGGATGTGAGAGCATGAACTGTTGGGATGTAAGAGCATGAACTCTGGAGATGTGGGAGCATGAACTGTAGGGATGTGAGCGGATGAACTGTGGGGATGTGAGAACATGAACTTTGGGAATGTGAGAGGATGAACTGTGGGGATGTGAGAGCATGAACTCTATGGATATGAGAGGATGAACTGTAGGGATGTGGGATCATGAACTCTGTGGATGTTGGAGCATGAACTGAGGTGATGTGAGAGCATGAAGTGTGGCTCAGTGAGAGCATGAACGGTAGGGATGTGGGAGCATGAACTGTGGGGATGTGGGAGCATGAACTGTGGGGATGTGGGAGCACGAACTGTAGGGATGTGGGAGCAGGAACTGTGGGGACGTGGGAGCATGAACTGTAGGGATGTGGGAGCAGGAACTGTGGGGACGTGGGAGCATGAACTGTGAGGATGTGAGAGCATGAACTGTGGCGCTGTGAGAGCATAAACTGTAGGAACGTGGGAGCATGAACTATTGGAATGTGGGAGCAGGAACTGTGGGGACGTGGGAGCATGAACTATAGGGATGTACAAGCATGAACTCTGGGGATGTGAGAGTATGATCTGTAGGGATGTTGGAGCATGAACTATGGGGATGTTAGAGCATGAACTGTGGGGTTGGGAGAGCATGAACTATGGGGATGTGGGAGCATGAACTGTGGGGATGTGGGAGCATGAACTGTAGGGAGGTGAGAGCATGAACTGTGGGGAGGTGAGAGCATGAACTGTGGGGATGTGAGAGCATGAAGTGTAGGGATGTGGGAGCATGAACTTTAAGGATGTGGGAGCATGAACTGTGAGGATGTGAGAGCATGAACTGTGGGGATGTGAGAGCATGAACTGTGAGGATGTTAGAGCGTGAACTGTAGGGATGTGAGAGCATGAACTGTGGGGATGTGGGAGCATGAACTGTAGGGATGTGGGAGCATGAACTGTAGGGATGTGGGAGCATGAACTTTAGGGATGTGGGAGCATGAACTGTGGGGATGTGACAGCATGAACTGTGAGGATGTGAGAGTGTGAACTTTGGGGATGTGGGAGCATGAACTGTGGGGATGTGAGAGCATGAACTGTGGGGATGTCAGAGCGTGAACTGTGGGGATGTGAGAGCGTGAACTGTAGGGATGTGGGAGCGTGAACTGTTGGGATGTGAGAGCATGAACTGTAGGGATGTGAGAGCATGAACTGTGGGGATGTGGGAGCATGAACTGTGGGGATGTCAGAGCGTGAACTGTGGGGATGTGAGAGCGTGAACTGTGAGGATGTGAGAGCGTGAACTTTGGGGATGTGGGAGCATGAACTGTGTGGATGTGGGAGCATGAACTGTGGGGATGTGGGAACATGAACTGTAGGGAAGTGAGAGCGTGAACTGTGGGGATGTGAGAGCGTGAACTGTGGGGATGTGAGAGAATGAAGTGTAGGGATGTGGGAGCATGAACTCTAGGGATGTGAGAGCATGAACTGTGAGGATGTGGGAGCATGAATTGTGGGGATGTGAGAGCATCAACTGTGAGGAAGTGGTCCCTGGAGGGGGGAGTTTCCTAGGCAGAGGGAAGAGTTCGTGCACAAGCAGTGAGGTGGGAGTGTTCCTGGCACTTTCCGCAAATAGTGAGGCCACTCTAGCTAGAGAATCAGCGTGAGGAGTGGGAGGAAACATGCAGGGATAGGAGAATGGCATGGCCAGGAGGATTCTGTCTGTTACTCTAAGTTAGATGGGGAAGCCATTGCAGTGTTCTGCAGGAGAAATGACATAATGACTTAACAGAACAAGGAAGGCCGCTGCCAGAAATAGCCTGAAAGAGCACTGTGCAGAAGGAAGACCGGTTTGGAGCCTGTTACCACAATGCTTTGATATCCCACACAGACCTCACATTCTTCAGAGCCAAATGTGCCTTCAAATCCAGAGCAACTCAGTCTTTTTTGGTTTCTCTCACTGCCCACTCTTTCCTCCTCTCCTTCCTGTGCTTTTTATAGAAGTGACATGACACAATTTTTCGTCCTGTTTCTACCACCTGCCCTCAACTGCCACCCCAGGGTGAAGGTCTTAATTGTCACATCGTTTCTCACAGGAACCAGCATCTTTGGAACTTTTTAAAAATGTACTTCTGAAATATAAAATATCAGAATAAAGTCAACTTCTTTGTATTATTTAAAGCAATTTGAGACATTTTACAGACGATGGGATGTAGTAGAAAATTTAAAGTTCAATGTGTCATCTGAGTTAAAGGACATACCTACTAATTGTGTCCCCTTAGGAAAACAGCCAAACTGGTCTCTGCATCCCATACCATCTCCTTGAAAATGGGGATAAAAATACTGGTTATGATTGACGATGGCAGGGAGTAAATGAGAGAGTGCGAGAAGTCCTAGAGTAGTGTCTAGTGTGCATGATAATTCCCTCCTTTTCAAAACGGGTGATTTGGGGATGGGGGAGATCTTATGTGTGAGTAAAGTTATAAAAAGATAGAATTTAAGTCAATTAATGCTAAGGTGGGGTGAGTTCATTTTATATCCCTGAATCTGAGTGAAGCTGGACTGATGGTAGGCATCAGATTGGAGCTCACTACAGTACTTTTGGCTGGTTTGGAAATTTTTTAACTCTGAAAAAAATTGACTGCCCCCAAATAACCCACAATTTGCCTTTGCCTTGGGCTGACTGCAGCCCAGCATTTGCCAGAGTTGGGGCATCGCCTTTAGGTCTCAGTGTGTTAAGGCCTTTGAGATTTGCCCCTACTTTGCCCTTGGAGCCCCTACTTTGCCCTTGGAGCCCCTACTTTATCGCCAGGGTCCTTAACGTGTCAGGCACTTTTCCTCCGTTCCTCACAGCTACCTCCACTTACCTTGTAGAAAACAGTACTACAAGCTCCCACTTCCTCCAATTTAAAAGTCTAAACAACAAAGAATAGGCAAGGGTAACTAAACAAATATATAGAGATTGCTAGAGTTCCAGAAATCACATAATGTGCAGCTCAAAAAAAAAACTGTTATGAAAGTTCTTGGCTGATTTTAGAAATTGTCTTTAGAAATCTGGCCCAAAACTATCTTGATTGGACTCTACATGGTCTTATTTTGGTGCCATTGTTTCCTCTAACCCCAAATCCCCCAATTAACTGGTAGGGAAATGGTTGATATTAATAGTAATAGTTAACAGGTATTGAGTACGTGAAGTGTATAAGTGTGGACACACCCATTTAATCTTTACAATGCCCTATGACTTAAGTACTATTAAACCTACCCCTATTTAACAGACTAGGAGTCTTAATGAGACACAGAAAATTCAAGTCACTTAATCAAGGTCTGTCTTGCTGGTAGGTGGCAGGATAGGGAGTTGGTCCCAAGATGTCTGTTTCCAGAGCCTGGGCATATTCCTGCCTATCAGACATGAATGTGACCCAATATGACTGTGAGGGAAAAACCAAAATCAAATGGAAATATCTGGATGGTGCTTGGGAAGATGTTTCTATCTCTACGACATTGTCAAGAATGTAAATTTCTAGCAGTGGTTGGTACATCCTTCTCTTCCTCTGGAGTATAAAAGGTGAAAGAAAAAAAGAAAACAGGGGGATGAAGGTAGAATTGGAAAATTCACTGTATTCAAAAATATTATCTGACAAAAAAAGAGATAATTGGCAATCATTTTTAAATAAATGTACATGCTTTTTATCTAATTAACCATTTTAGAGTAACAATGTGGATAAATCAGAGTATTTTATGAGTGATAGACATATGGAAATAAATCTAAATTATTGAAAAGAACAAAAGTATTAGTACACGTAATATCATCATCATTAGTGTATTGTCTGATGATGACAGAAAAATAACTCAGTACTCTTTGAGTGGCAGTCAACCAACTTCATTTACAACACTTTGCATTAGTGTCTTTCTTCATTTAGCTTTCTTTCTTTCTTCCCCTAATATGGAGTGACCTCTTTTTTCAGTTTTGAAAAGGGTCATTTTCCTGATGGATAAAAAATGTTGATTTTGAACTGTTGCTTACCTATCCTCTAAAAATGCTCTTATAAGCTTGAACACAGACACTCAAGATGTGGAGAAATATTTGCCCCAAACATTGCATGAGGCAGTCTAATTGGTATCTGTACTTTGAGCTCCTCTGATGAATATAGAAACAACACATTTAAAAGTAGATTCAGGGGTATGGTCCTGTGTAGCCTACAATTCAATGAACAGTAAATAAATTTTATTAAAATAGGCATTTAAAATTACTATAATCAATAATAACATATGTGGAATATCCTACTTAATTTTATGAGCTATCTTTACACAATTGAAATGACTGTTTCGTTCTTAAGTATTCTATACAAAACCAACACAGTTTGATTCCTAAACCAAAGACTCTCAGAGTAGTCTTACATATTTATATGACAGTTTTACAGGTTGACTTGTTTCTGAAAAATAATGTGGTAGCATGAAAAATGGATAAGGATTCAGGCACACACAATTTTTATTGTCCATATGATTTCCACCAGAGTTAATGTGTATATCAAGTTTAAGGCCTCTGGTGAGCATTCTTATGTGCATAAACTAGAACATACGTTATTGAGGAGAATAAGATTTTTGAAACCTACGGATTCAAGAACATTAAAGTCCAAAAAATCATTCTGGGTTGTCAGCAAGTCCAGAGTCTGATACATGTTGACAACAATCCTTATACCCCCTAAATAGAGTAAATAGATGTGTGAATTCAGACCCAGAGGCACGCACCGATACCCCAGACTGATGCGGATATAGGCGATCCTTTATGTCTGTTCTGACTTTGGCTTTTGCAGCTGCTGTTTTCTCAGTGTTGTCTCCGGGGCAGTTTCCTGTTGCCATAGCTGATGGCCTGCCCACGCCTGCCTGGGCCTTTCAAGTGTCAACACTCCCAGGCCGGCTGCAGTGGTCAAATGCTTGTTAATGAGATATAGCAGCTGGGTAGGGGTGAACCACTGAGACGGATAAAGGAACGCCTCTGGTGCAGGAAGCGATGCCTTTTGAATCTTTTCAGCAGGGTGAAAGCTTTCAAATCAAAGAGGGTATGTTGTATTCATTAATAAACCCAAGTTCCCATGCAGTCACATTAAAGCCAGCAGTTTAACTTTGCATCAGACAGGTGAATTTCCCCCCGATTTTACCCTGAAAGACAATGAGCAAGAAAACAAGGCTTTAGGTTGGAACAAAGCAGCACTTCCTCATCTGTGAGGCTGACCGGACTGCTAAACCAAGCAGGGGTTGCTGCATTCTTTTTCAATTTATCCTTTTGTCCGTGTATTTGTATGTGTGCATGCACACGCACGCGTGCGTGTTTCAAAGCTCATAGCAACCACTCCTGCTCCCTTCTCTTGAGTCGTTTAGCCAGAGCGTTTCTTTTTTTCCCTTTCTTTTAATACCTGACTTCAAAAACAGAATTAACAACTTAACAACTACGTGTGAGGAAAAAAATACACAGGCGTGGCTATGGGCCCGTATCACCTCTGTCTCAGAAGGAATATACCTGTCCCCCCCCAATCTCCTACCCACCTCCCAACCTGTCTCTGCGATGGTTTCTCCAGGGGCCTGTGGAAGTTGGCAGCATCATGAGACAGCTCCAACAGCTGGGAGAAGGCAGAAGGGGAAAAAAAAAAAAAATACTGAAAGCATCTAAATCATCTAACTGGGGGAGTTCTAAAGATAGTGTTGAGGAAAGTATTATTATTTCCTTAAGTACATTTGCTAGAAAATTAGACTCACAGAGAATGCAAATAGCCACAATTAATAGATCAAAGATGGATTCTCTGTTTTAGGGTTGTGTAAGATAGTTCAGGATAAATGACACAATTTTAGAAGTGTGGATGCATAACTTGAACCAACAGAGATACAAAAATATTCTAGCACCACTGTCCCCATTTTTCCAACAATCTTATGAATTAGCTAATAATTCACCAGGGCTATCTAATCACTAGAAAGCAAAGGCACTATCTATGTATTATCCTGATGACATTAACTACAAAGAAGACTAGCTATCCAAGGAAATAAATAAACAGAGGGGAAGAGATGCATTCTTCAAAGTACTTCAGTTTTTTGAATATTCACAAACTGATATATTTTAGGTCTCAATTCTTATAAGAAGGCCTTAAATAACCTACGTGAAAAAAGAAATGGAAATCCCATTTATTGAATGCTTATAATAATGTCAGGCACCAAGCTAGATAAACACTTTGAAAAAATGTATATATAAAAATATAGATGTAAATATGTATAATCTCTTTAAATGTTAATAATACCATGAGTAATTTTATGAAGCCTTTTTTACTAATCAGGACCTTCAGTTGTGGAGAATTTATATCATCTCCCCAGTGCCATAACTGATTGATAATTTTTAAAAGAACACTCTTTACTCTGCCTGCAATTTTTATTTTGCCAAATTGCCTCCCTGACTGGTCTGATTTTGGCCACATCACTCAGACCTATCAAGTACTGTTTGGTAAAAAACAACCCACCAATCCAGAATATTCAGTGCTGTATATAAGTGTGCATGTGAGTGTGTGTTGTGTCTTTGTGTGAGGCATGGTAGAGGGCTGCATTAATACTAAATAACCCAGAAATCTAAAGAAAGTGCCATAATGGGCTTCCATGGAGCCTGTATTTCCACTAGATTTAGCCTTGAGGTGACTATGGGGGATGTTATATTTATATTTCATATGTTAAAAGGCACCTCAGGACTATGTATCTTGATAGCACTCCAGAATGGGATTAGAATGAAAGAAGAATTGAGGAGGAGAAGTCAGGTCTGCAAAAGGTCATTGATTAGAATCTACAGAGCATCTCCTTCTGGAACGCCCGCTGTGCCCAATCTCTCTTCTATGCCAGATTAGGAGAAGCCTTCCTTGTAGTAGGGATCTAAGGAGGTTCTGCACAGAGAAATTCTGCCAAAACTTGACAATTCACATTTATTTAAAAGACATCGTCCAATGGTTGGTTTTCTAAAATCTCATCTTCTGCCTTCACCCCAAGTTCTGAGCGCCTCCAAGGAGCTGTTGGGTCTTTTCCTTCCAGCTGCAATAATAGTCTGACTCATCTGGAGCCCCTGCCTCTGCCCTGGCTCCCAGGAATTGGCCTGTCTTCTTCATAGCATACAGTCCAACCCCATACAGTGGTAAACTGGGTAGCCACCAGTAGCCTAGAGTGTTTTCTCCCGCCCAGTGGTGGAACACAGAAGCACATGTCCGAGCCCTGTAAGCACCTCAGACCTAAACTTTTTTGCCTGTATCCCTCTGTTTTTAAATTCACTGGATCTTATTAGTTCCTTGGAAAGCCAAAACCCTAAACAGCGCAAAATTATTACAGTTTCTATGTAAAACAAAGCAGAAATCCCATCCCCAGAACACACGTGCCTTTAATGTAAGTTTGGCATTTGATACACTACTGAATTTTGTTCTTTTCTTTTCTGCTTCCTTCCAAATCACCCCCACTTTACACCATATTCCCTCATATCTTTTGCTTTTTTTTTTTGGCTAAGAAGGTTTTGACATAAAACTGAAAATATTCCAAGTGACAAGTAAGTAGCCCCTTCTCAAATAAAACCTGCAATAACGTGCCTGGGCTACATTAAGGAATGCTGGAGGGGATCCCAAAAACCAGTGTTTGAACAGTCAACCTAACAGAATCCTAGGACACCATTGAAAGGGCTCCAGTTACCTAACTGACTTAGAGCTAATCGGTGTAATCCGCATGACAATACATTGTCTGACTTCGGGACTCTGCTGCATTACCGGCAGGAGGGGGAGAGCCAGAGGGAGCCACTGGGAGTGTCCCAAGCCTCTGTCACAGCAATGTGACAGCAGCTGCCTTGCCCTCTGGCTCTGCTTTTGAACAATGTGGAGCAAGAAGTTTCATAGAGTGAGATAACTTAGATTTATTAGGGCGAGTAAGCTTAACACGGAGACAAAAACAGAAAACCACAGAACGCGATCAATAGCTAACATCCAAATCCCAGGAAACAGAATAGCAGTGAGCGTAAGTTTCTTGGCAGGAAAACCAGATTGGTCTAGAAAGAAGTTTTGGGAAAATGTTTGAACCAGTGTCAACAGAATGAAAATGTTTTTAAATGAGCCCTCTGACTAATTTTTCTCTCGGACAACGTGAAGACCAACTGACTGACGGCAAGGTTAAGTCTTTTAAGGGTAACTTAGACTTTTTTAAGGGTAACTTAGACTTTCCTGTGGCTATTTAACCCATCTCTGAGAATTTGTTTCAAGACTCTTTAAAGCATAAGAATGAAAGAATAAACTCTCAGTGGCGGTGGATCTGTCACCTCCTGGATCTGGGTTGAATCGGTAGGTAGCACAAGTCATCTTAGTACCAACAACTGTGTCTTTTGTCAAATGTCCCTCCCACTCAAGAAAGTACACCCAATATCTGCTATTGACACTTTTCAAAAAGAACACTTCTGTTGTGAGATTCTTGTTTGAAACTTTGATCAGAGAGGAAGGTATGTATATTTACACTCTGGTATCACTTCATTTCAGGCCATGCAGCCCATGAGAAGAAGGCAGGCTGATAGAGAATGGCACTCTTGTTTCTACTTACATCCTGCAGACACAACTTATGAAAAATAAAGGATACTAGAGGGAGGGAGAGGAAGAGAAAGAAGTTGAGAATTAGAAGGTATATTCTATGGCTGCTACATAATTTTGAGCGAGATTACTAACCTTCAGTGGCTTGAATAGCAAGATGGTCCTGTTGACTATCAGCACAGGCTACAGTTAGATTACTATTTCTTATCTCTTGTTCAAAGCTCTACTTCAAAGGACTATTATCAACTGTTCAAGTAGACAGCAAAACCTCGCAATGCCTTAGAGTACTCCAGAGTGAGGAAAATGTGAAAGCATTCTTTCTTGAGATAGAGGTAGGTCTGGGGCATGTTGAAGAGAAGAGAAAATGGCTGCTAATCCAGTCACAGTGTTAAAGTACTGATGAGTGAATAGACACCAAATAAGTCCATGGAAAATTACAGAACTTAATTAGAAGTCAGAGTAACAGGGAGTTTGGATGAAACTGAATTTAATTCTAATCTGGGAAAAGCTAGACACTGTATCGCAGCAAAACCATTCAATTTGTTCCAGTAATTTTCTTAATGATTCACTCATTCAACAAGTATTTATTGAGCTACTATTAGCTGCCCGGCTCTGTTGAGGGATTGGCAAAGCTGCAAAGAACAAACTAGGTGAGAATCCTGCCATCATGGAGCTTGTATCCTGGTGATTATTACCATTTTGCTATACAGTCAATACAACCAAGCTGAGAGTGCAAAGACTGGCCTTAGTCAATCATTCTGACCATTTTTCTCTAATAATTTATGTTTAATATAGCATGTTGAAGTCTATGATTAATCTAATCTATGAAGAAAAGACACCTTTTATGTCAAAGTACTATTAATCACAGCTTAATTTGACTGTATGTGTGTGTATGTGTGTGTGTTTGAGTGGGGGTAGGAAGGCATTTTAAAATGTGAAATCCAGAAAATAATCACAGAGAAGAAACTTATTTTGGGGAGAGAGAGTTGGTCTTCCTGGAGGCACTCTATATTTTTTCTCCAAAATCACAGTTTCCCAAGAGAAATAATTTACTTTCTAAAATCTCCTAGGATTTTAGACTTGACTCCTTCAGGGTCAAGTGGTTACAATTCACCCAACTCAAGGGAAAGGAGAATAGCTTCAAGAGTATGCACCAGGGACTTCCCTGGTGGCACAGTGGTTAAGAATCCACCTGCCAATGCAGCGGACACGGGTTTGAGCCCTGGTCTGGGAAGATCCCACATGCCGCGGAGCAACTAAGCCCATGCGCCACAACTACTGAGCCTGCGCTCTAGAGCCCGCGAGCCACAACTACTGAAGCCGGTGCGCCTAGAGCCCGTGTTCTGCCACAAGAGAAGCCAGTGAAGTGAGAAACCCGTGCACCGCAATGAAGAGTAGCACGGGCTCGCTGCAAATATAGAAAGCCCACGCGCAGCAACGAAGACCCAAAGCAGCCAAAAATAAGTAAATAAATAAATAAAAATTAAAAAAAATAAAAACACGAATATGCACCAAACACAGGGAATTTGTAATGAGGACCAAGTCCAAGGATATAAGAGAAGCCTATGTGTTGCAAAGGGGAGAATGAATCTGGAAATTGACTCTTTATTAAATATGAATTCTGCTAACTATTGTTTTGTGCATAGAAATAGACCAAGTATTACCTAATTATAATAAAACTTGAATTCAGAAAGAAGAAAGGCAGTATCCTTTGAAAGATAAATATAAGTTGTGACTTGTTACATTTTATATAAGCTTTGCAGCAATAATAAAATAATCATTGGGACAAATCCTTATCTTTAAAGATAAGGATTAAAGGATTCAATACAGTATACTATATTTTCAAGTGTAAGGACAACAAGGAAGTTCTCTGTAGAAAATGCCCATCTATTTGAAGCACTTTCTTTCATTTTTCCACCTCTGCCTTATATTGGGCTCTTCCCTCTGCAGTGCCTGAAAAGGTATGTGGTACTTTGCTTTCCAACACATTCTCTTGAGGTACCTAATAACTTTTGCCCAGGGTTATAGACAGATCATAGCTGATTTGACTATGCAATGTATTTGTTTTATAGGTCATTGTCATTGTTTTATAAGTCATTTGTTTTATAGGTCATTGTATCCATTCTATATCCTCTTCCGTCCATAGAGCGCGTGCAGGCACACGCGCGCACACACACACACACACACACAAAGAAAAAAAAACCCTAACAGATCAATCGCAGACTGATCCCATAGGAGGAAGCCAACCCTTTGATTTTTATCTTAGGTAAGCTCCAGTACAAACAACGTTCAGCTGTTCACACTCAATTTCAATTTCAGCCATCTTATCTCAAACCCCAAATTTATGGATATTACCAGGTAACATAAAAAAACTAACCTCATTTTTCTAAAATTCTTTAACAGACATCTATAGTATAGATGCATCTATTCCAAACTATATTTTAACCATCTGTTTTCATTCAGTGAGTCTTGCTGTTGGCATGCATTGAAACCTCTGTTCCCAAAGTGATGCCACTTTTTTCTTTTCCTTCTTCAAACTGCATCAGTGTAGTAAAGGGAAATAGGACATTTTCTTCACACAATAGAAAGAGCCCAACTAAATAATGAACATCAAAAAATATTCCCTTTGGAAATTATTAAATCAAATAAAGTTGTTTTTGCTGAGTGGTCAAAGGTCTGTATTTGAAGCAGACAGTCTTTTACTCTATATGATATTTTAGGATGGTTATAGAGGTCTAGTGGGTAGAGTAGCATCATTATAAGTTGTCTTGAGAATGAGGAAACCCAAAGGCTGGGTCCAGTTGACTGAATGTGGCTGATGCAATCCACTGACTTCCTAGTGGATTGAGCCACAAGTTATTTAAACCATGAAGATGATTGATGTGATCAGATTAGTCATGCCAAAGTATAGTTTCAGAATCACCAATAGACATCCAGCTAAAGTCCATGTTGCCTCAGCTCTCCCAGAACCTAATTGATTCTTGAAAGCATTGCTGAATTATAGGTGTCCCTCATCCAGGAAAACAGACTAACAAAATCCAAAACTCTCAAAAAAAGTTACTACAAAATAATCCAAACTGCAATAAGATTTTCCCTGTCAGTTAGCCTTAAAGTATAAGTGCTTTACACACGTAAGCATTGTGTGATTTGCAAAAACGTGAATTGTATTCAATGTTTCTGTGTCACATTCATTGTATAAAACAGATGGCACATGAATTAAAATCTCAACTTTTATGGAATATGAAGCACAGAGGAACTGATTGGAAAATAATCTAGGTTCAAAAACCCATTTTACACAAAACAATGAAGAGCAAAGGATAACCAGTCTGACCAGAGCAGTCACAAACCCTAGAGATTGAATCCAACCATCAGCACGTCTTAGACTTCTAAAATATCGAATGTTTTAGCCACTACACTCTTTTTTAATCTACATACTGTTGACTATAGTGTATGAATCATTCAACAGTCACAATTCAAGTTTGACCTTTTACTTTCTTATCTAGAGACAATTTCATTTTCAAGTGTCCAAGAATATTTAAACTATTTAAAGTATTTCAAGAGAACTTTTGGCCCAAGTCACCCAAGCTCAATAGCTAACAGTTGCTGCCACCTATAGGCCCAATCTCAAGAGAAGGAACTGAGACAAGAACAGAGGCTTGTAAGTTTCAAAGGCACAGCTCAACAAAGCAAGTTTTTAGGTTTTTTGGTTTTTGGGCTTCCTTCATAGAAAAACACAGTTGGTACCAGAGACTGTTGATGCAGTTCCCTGAAACATTGTATGAGATATGACAAATTTCATTGGTTTCATCAACCACAATCTCCTTAAACCACCTCATGAGGGGCAAGAAGTTTAAAGCAGCAGCCTCTCCACTCACAAAACAAGCAAATGAAACAAAATGAATCAAGTTAGCGAGGTCTTCAGTCACATCTAACTGTGATCGCCATGGCTATACAGTCGTGTGAAAATAAGTGACAAGGAGATATTTTCTCTTGTGTCCATTAGCATGTATCACATGTGAGAATTGAATTTTTGGGGATAGACCCTCTCCCTTTTGGAGATTTTGTGAAACTTTCCCTGTGATAAATATATAGATAATATAAGTCCATCCTAAGGCTGAAAGAAAAGAAAAAGTTGTATACATAAAACAACTCAAACTTAAATCTCAGCTTCAGGATTTTTTAATCAGTGGAGATAATAATGACTACCTTCAAATGTCATTTAAAGATTAGAGACATTTTATTTTTATAGATTATATATACATATACATAAGCATATAAACATTTATATTTATTCATCGAATATATATACACACATATGGATATACACATGTGTATATATATATATTCTCAATGAGTAGCACATGACAGTTTATAAAAGTGTTACCCCAGTCACACCCACTAATTTTATGATGTTCTGTAAGTCATTTCATAATTGGACTTTTGCTTCTTTATTTGTAAAGTGAGGAGCTTAGACTAATTCCTAGATTCCTCCTGGGCTGAGTATTCTAGCATAAGGCATTTGAGTTTGGCATCCTCTCTACCCATAACATTTGGACCTGTTTCTGTGTTTGGGCTGCCCTTATGTTGGATAAGTGGTTGAGAATCAATGCCCTCTAGTCATGTATTTCCTCTGTATTCTGTACTCGGAGACCAGAAGAGGAGGAAAGTCTTCTTGGCTGATGTCCATTTCACTATTCCTAAATACAACTGGCCCCCTTGTTATGAGCTGAATTGGGCTCCCCCAAAATTGATGGGTTGAAACCCTAACTTCCAGTATCTCAAATGTGACTGTATTTGGAGACAGGGCTTTTCAAGAGATGATCAAGTTAAAATGAGGCCATCAGGGTGGGCCTTAATCCAATCTCACTGGTGTCCTTATAAGAAGAGGAAATTTGGACACACAAGATACACCACTTTGATACACCAGAGACACCAGGGTACATGCCCAAAAAGGAAAGACCGTGTGAGGACACAGAGAGAAGGCATCAGGAAAAGACAACATCTACAAGCCAAAAAGAGAGGCCTCAAAAGACCCAATCCTGTCAACACTTTGATCTTGGAATTCCAGCCTCCAGAATACGAAAAGATAAATTTCTGTTGTTTAAGCCTCCCAGCCTGCCGTATTTTGTTATGGCAGCCCTAGCAAACTAATACACTTCTTGCCTTAACCCTGTGACTTTGATGAAGTTATGTATGTTCTCAGATTTCTTATACTTCAAATAGAGATACTTTCTTTGAAAGTTGTAAGATTAAAAAAGCTGATGTATATAGATAACCTACTATGTGCCTAACACAAAGCAGTTACTCAAACATTAATTCTTTCCCTTCCTGAATCCTGCCTCTGCTGCCAAGTGAACTTGAATTTATGGAATGTAATTTAACCTATTCTTCGTTCTTCCAGTAGTCACATAGTCTATGTGTATGGAATTCAATGAAATATTTTAAAACAAATATGGATATGTAACATCGTTTGTGAAACTATAAACATTAAATGTAATTAGTTATATTTAACAACATATTTTGTTGAAAAGAACAAATATATATGTGAAATAAAAAACCTCCTAATCACTCCAGATAGTATAGGTACCATATCTGGGTGAGCTCTAGGCTTGCCTTACAAAGCTTCATGGATTTCACCATTTAGATAAACACTTCAAAGTCTAATTGTTCATTCAGATTTCACCTTAGGCATACATGTATGCTGAGCTTCCAAAACCTAGTATGATCAAGATCATCTTAATATGTCTTTTTTCTCTTCCCACCTTCTAGCAAAGGTTCAAACAAAAATGTTGGTGCTTGCTTCTCTTACAGCCAACATCATCTCTCTACCTTCAGTTATATCCCAGTTTCTGCCTTCTTATGTCAGTGTAGGGTTAACTCAGTATCTTCCTAATATATTTTTTTAAATTTACTTCTGCAGATTTTATGAACTAGTAAAGCTTAGGGCTAATAAAAACAAATCAATTACTATACTTATAAAACTATACAAATTCAAGGAGGCAAAACTTTCAATAAGAATACTTAACCTTCTTATTCTTTTGGCCCAATTCCATAGTCTTTTTATTTCTCCCTCCTCCCTTTTCCTCCAAATCCAAAACCCAAAGCAGACTCTCCCCAGAAGCCCATGAGAAAAGAAAAATAATGCAAACAAATGTACGTTAAACTTTTTGCAAACTTCAGAAAATGAACTGTTCTGGTTCATTTCAAATTTTTTGGCAAAGATCCAGGATCAAATAAGAACCAAGATCAGATGTCCACCGTGAAGGGTGGAGAGTGCACCCAGTATAAAAGAAAAAGAAGAGCTGAACAAGTATTAATCTAATTAAGAATAGGGAGCCAGCTTTCATAATCAGGTAAAGTCAAGAATTTTCCTCATATATGACTGAGAGAATTATCTGCCATAACCCCACATTTAAGATTAAAAAGTAATATAGCAAAGTTCTCAAACTGACAACTGCTTGAATAAATAGATGACAAAACTTGAATAATCTTTACTTTAGCATAAATGGTAAATACAGGAAAAGAGAAAAATCATTTGAAATTAAATGTGTCAATCTGGTTCTTTAGTTCCAAGTAGCCCCAAGTATGACTATTTATTTGAGAAATAGCAATAGAATAAAAGACACAATTCAAAAAATAGAAGAGAACATTTATTAAAATTCCAGTTAGTATCTTTGGTGGACAGGGTTAATTAGCCAACTCAATCCCAATCACAGCTCCTCCTCTTTAAACACCTTCCAATGACTGGTCCATGGTTGCCATGTGACCCAATTCTGGATAGTGGTATTTAAACAGAAGTCACCAGGTAGGACTTTCAGGAAAGATTTTTTCAATATATAGCTATCTTTAGATATAGAAAAGATACAAATTCATTTCAGCCTTTTGTCTTTATCTTTTTTCTTTTGTCGAACCTGACAAGATGCAAAAAAGTGCAGTAGAGCTGTCTTACGACCATAAAGAGATAAGCACAAGGAAAGAGGTCCACATGCTAAAGATGGCCAGAGCCCCAAGATGGAGAAACCCTCTTTGCTGGATCAACCCCAGGCTGCCTATCCCCAGATTCCTGCTTCAAGGGACAAACCCTTTTGTTTATTAAGCTACCATAGTTGGATTTTCTACTACTCATGGCCAAACACACTTGTAACTGATAAAATATCTTTAAAGAGATTTATAAGGTAGTTCATCCATAAAAACAAGAACAGGTTCCTATGAAAAAGGAACAACCAGAGAACTTGACAGAATTCTTGTGATTTCTACACAATATTGTCAAATTTTAAAAAATAATAATAGAAGGGTTAAAGGATAGAGTAAAATTGGAAATTCCCTGGTGGTCCAGTAGTTAGGACTCAGCACTTTCACTATAGTGGCCCGGGTTCAATCCCTGGTCGGGGAACTAAGATCCTGCAAGACGTGCAGTGGGGCCAATAAAAAATAAAGGATAGAGTAAAATCGATTTCTATGATTGTAGAACAAAAAGCAAAGATATAAAATTTAAGAGAAAAGTTCAAGGAAATGGCAGATAAATCCAGTAGGCATAAAATCTGGTCCAATAAGATCTCCAGAGCAAAAGAAGAGGAAACAAATGGGAGAATATAATCAAAGAAATTGAAAGAAATTTATTTTTCCACTGAACTGAAGTTCAGTTCAAATTAAAACGAATCACCAAATGTCAAACAAAATGAATGGAAAAAATATCTATACCTTGGCACCTTATAGGGAGGCTTTAGGAGTCTAAGAATACTGATACATCTAATAAGCAACCAGGAAGAAAATATAAGGGTTTCATCTACAAAGAAATTGTCAACAGACTTTTCATCATCAACAGAAGAGGCTAGTAGAATATTTAGCAATGTATTTAAAGTTCTATAGGCAAATGATATTCAATGTAATGTTGTACATTCAGGCGAACTATTATTTTAGTACGAGGATGTAATAAGAATCTGACTCCATTCTTGACATTGTACCACTGACAGTTTTCAATCTCCACCCCTCTTGGTTCCTTCGTGCCATACATCTAGGCAAACTTATAAGAAGGACCATGTACTTCCTCTCTTGGCACTGGCAGTGGTTCAAATGCTCACTCTAGCTTTATGGTACCTCTAATCACAATTAAAGCCAAAGCCACTTGTCCCTCCTTTCACTCAAGCCTCTTCTGACTGGCGTGGGTACCTGCCCTGCCATCTCCCAAGAAAGCCTCATTATGTAAGTGATCATTTTTCACACCACCCGGCTGAATGTATGATGGCATGTCTCAACATTTAGACCAATTTTGAGTGGGGGACTGATCCTGTCCACCTGGAGGCAACCACAATATACAAGGCCTGAAAAAACTAACTTTCCATGTACCTTTCTGGAAAAAAAAATCTATTGAAGATGTTCTCCAGAAAAGTGTAAAATGTTCCCAAGATGATATCTATCTTAAAAAAGAAATATGTTTCAAGACATAGAAGACTTAATTCAGCAGTGTGATAAAAATAAATCCTGGGATTTCTATGGCAACTCCAGAAACGAGTTAGACCAAATCAGAACAGGAAGTCAGAACTCCAAGTAGTCAGAATTTCTAGAATAACTTCAAGACAAATGACTGAGAAGTTTAAACTTCTTAGTGACATGAATTAAACATGTTTCTTATGTCAATAAGAATAAGACAACTGAAAACTTCAGGGGGAAAAGAGCTCAATAAAAAAGTTATAATTCAAACACGGAGCAAACTGAAATGAGAAATGATCTTGAGTAACTGACGGTAGGAAATACAAACAGCAACAATGCAAAGAATCTCTCTGGCACTGATATTCATTTAGCAATGTAGAGTTATTATTTCTTTCTCTGTGTGTCAGATCTTACTATTTGGTTCTTCAGGTAAAAATATATACATGCTATATTATGAATATTCTTCATTACTTTCCAACTTTAGGATCAACATATAGATAAAGCATAAAAGATATAGTTTCAGATTAGAATGTCATTGTTAAAAATCTTAACAATGAAAAATAATATCTTAGCTAACAGACACCTGAAATAAAGATGGAGAGGGTAAGAGGAGACAGAGTAGATACTGTGTGTGTGTGTGTGTGTGTGTGTGTGTGTGTGTGTGTGTGTATAGACATAGATACACATATGTGTGTATATATATATACACACATAAAATATATATAAAAAAAATGCATATATAAAAGATATTGTGTATATATACAAACAATATCTTCTTTATGGTTTTTTTTTAATAAATAGAAGTTCTTAATTTTAATGATGTCTAACGTATCAATGTGTATTTCCCTGGTGATGACATTCTGGGCCTGTAGTTTTCTTCTGGGTAAGTTTTAAATTATGAATTTGATTACATTAATAGATATAAGACTATTCTTATTTTTCTGTTTCTTGTTGTGTCAGTACTGGTAAACTTATTTTTTAGGAATTTGTCCTTGTCATATAAGTTGTCAAAATTATTGTAATAAAGTAGTCTATAATATCTTTTTCTTACCTTGTACTAGTGTATGATATATACTCTTTGTTTATAAAATATACATATTCTCTATCTTCTTGAATTTTTAAATGTATGTATATGCATATATATACATATATATAATAACGGGATATATAAAGCACACTTGTGAAGCAGTAAGAAAATATTGACAAACCAATATTAAAAATGGGCAAAAGACAAATATTCTCAGTTTCTTTATCTATAAAATGAAAATAATATCTACTCCACAGAGCTGAATTAGAAAATCTTTGTAGAATAAAACACATGAAATGAGGCAATTATAATTATTTTATTATTGTTATCTAATATTAAAAGAATCTAAGAAGTAAACAAAGTTGGATGATAGATACAAAGACATAAGGAAACATAACCTATTTCAAATTTTCATCTTTCAACTAGATGTGTTGTCCCATAAGGAGAGTCAGAACGAGAAAAAGAAAAAGAGAAAAAAATTTATCAATGTGGACGGAAGATTTGCTACCAAATAAATTTAAGCCAGTGCAGGAAACACAGTCTGAATTAATCAATTTTCATTAATATCAACTCTTTACTCCATCAAGACTGTGTCACCATTTTCTAAAAGAAGAATGTCATCTGATCTCATAGGAAATATTTTATAGATCCAGAGCTAGAAAGATAGGAAACAAAACTTCTGATTTTTCAACTTCAGAAAAATCTCTTCATTATCAGTATGCATTTATCAACTTCATCTGCTAAATGACATTGATAATAAACCTAAAAAAAATACCTAAGTTAAAAAACATATGTGTAAAATACCAATAAAATAATACCAGAATATAAAAATAGTATTCACTAAACATTTAGCAGCGCTAGCTAAACCACATGGATTTGTTTTATATTGTTGCCAAAAAAAAAATCATTTTAAGGTTTGTCATTAGTCTGGACTCTAAAGCTGACAACACTTTGTAAAGTAAATTTTGTATTTATGTAAAGTATTGGACATGATTATACATTACCTTAAAAATTCCTCAGAGTTCATGAGTTTTTTCAACACCTATGCAGCTTAAATATATTATGGGATGTCATTAAAAGTGTGATGGATGGACATTTAAATGAGGTGCAGCCAGCTGCTGTGAGGCGGCCACTAACCTGAACTAGATCCCAGAGTGGCTCACCTTTTTTTAAAAAATTAATTAATTAATTAATTTATTTATTTTTGGCTGCATTGGGTCTTTGTTGCTGTGCATGGGCTTTCTCTAGTTGCAGTGAGCGGGGGCTGCTCTTCGTTGCAGTATGCAGGCTTCTCATTGCGGAGGCTTCTCTTTGTTGCGGAGCACGGGCTCTAGGCACGCGGGCTGCAGTAGTTATGGCACGCGGGCTCTAGAGCACAGGCTCAGTAGTTGTGGCGCACAGACTTAGTTGCTCCGCGGCACGTGGGATCTCCCTGGACCAGGGCTCGAACCCGTGTCCCCTGTATTGGCAGGCGGGTTCTTAACCACTGCGCCACCAGGGAAGTCTCGGCTCACCTATCTTGATTTCAAGAATTCTACATGCAAAATAATCCAAAGTGAAACTGGTCTTTAATCTAAATGAATAATAAAGCTGCACCAAAAAAACAAAACAAAAAGCATCAGAGGAAGGCATTATTTATATTTTAACATCTAATTTTTATCCTAGAATTTATCTATGAACCTTACTGTTCCTTAATGGACTCACAAAATGTGCACAGAAATGTATTTTTAATGGGGAGTGTTAACTGAGACCATTCTCCCAAATTTTAATTTTCTTGTAAAACCTTATCCTCTGGAATTACTAAATTTTGTTTGTTTGTTTTTGTTGTTGTTTTTGTTTTGGCCATGCCACACGGCTTGCAGGATCTCAGCTCCCTGATCAGGGATTTGAACCCGGGTGACAGCAGTGAAAGCCCAGAATCCTAACCATTAGGCCACCAAGAACTCCCAATAAGTTATCATTTTAAAGGGCAATCAGGCTGTTTCTCTAGAGGTAGAGCCTTAAATTCTGCTTTGAAGGAAAGAACTTTTTTTTTTTCCTGTTCTTTTTTCTAAGCATGGACATTTGGCATATTCAACATGAAAACCAGGACCTCTTCTGGAATTCTCTATCTTGAAATATGGAAGAGGTAGGCCATGAGGGGATTGTTTTCTTGTTGGTGAAGAGTGGCCTTAGTGGGCCATGATGCTTCCCAAAGTTCAGGTGAATGGATTCTGAGAGGGAAACTGGATGGGCAAGGACATTGACAGGGTAGATGTCCTGGTAGATGGGGGTAGAGAAACCTGTTCAGGTGAAACATTGACAGATGGAGAGTGGGCTGGGGTAGATAAGACTAACTTCAATTCAACATGTTTCACTAAGGGTCACACTTGTAGCCATTGCCTGAGGCTGCATTCTGGATGTTTAGAGCTGAAGTTCAGAGTAGAAAAGGAAGGAAGGAGGCCAAAGGGGAGAAGATGACCATTATCTTCCAAAGTTCCGTAAAGCTAGTTGCTGTGTAACTCTCAGTTTGAAGAAGAAATTAATGACTCAGATTAAAACTTGTTTTCCAGATAAATCTCTGTTATAATGTTCACTTAACTAACGTGGATAGCTATTTACTCCCTAAGTAAGGTATTACAGTTCACAACTTAAATAAGATAATAATAAGTAACTTTTTAAGTGAATAAACTTAACGTTCTTTTATGGAGGCCAAAGTTTGCTAGGATGAACAAAACAAAACCCCTTAATAATTAAAGAAAAACTCAAATTAATGGATACAGTAAGAATCAATTTAGTTTACAAACAACTTTTTACTTCACCTTCATTTTCTGAGAAACAGATAATATTTTGAAGAGTAGGCCCTAGTCTTCCTTCAAGATAGGGAAAAATCATAACAATTAACATTTATACAGGGACTTCCCTGGTGGCCCAGTGGTTAAGACTCCACGCTTCCCCTGCAGGGGCCACAGGTTTGACCTCTGGTCGGGGAACTGGTATCCTGCATGCCATGCAGCATGGCCAAAAAATATATATATATTAGTCTATCAATAAAAATGTATGTATGATTCCAATTTAATAAAAATGCACAAAATATTTTTTAAAAATTTACACAACCTTGGAATATGAAGTTTAACTTCCACTGAGAGTCCATGGATGGTATCTATGAACTTTGTGAAACTATGTGAAAATATTAGCCTTAACTGCATTTTAATGCATTTTTTTCTAGAGAATATTCACAAATTTTTATCAGATTCGGAGTCCAACGTCCCCCAAAATGAATAAAATCCAGAAGCAGTCCCCAAAGGAGGCCACAGCCACCACATTGGAATAGATGGCATTGGAAGCCCTGATCTTGTCTAGGAGAGAACCAGTATCCCCACTGGGGGTCTCACTCTCCCCAGCGTGAGGCACTACTTTGTCTTAAGCAGGAAGAGTCTCCACCCTGTCTTTCTCACGGCTGTCAGCCACAGGGAACAAACAGAGGATACGAGTGGCCCCTCCATTTCCTCCTCTCTTGCAAAGAACATTCGAGTCCGGGCCCTGGGTCTGCCTTCTCGAGGGTTGCAGAGATAGGAAAAGACCCCTCATGCCACTGGCCAGAGTCTGATTTGCAGAACCCAACTCTTGCCTGCAGATGGGTCTCAAGGTTGAGTTTTGAGAGCCCATATTAGGTTCCCGCAATTGGCCTCAGGTCCATGCCATATACTTTAATGCAACTTTAGCTGGGAACGACAACTTTGAGAATAATTGGACCCCCCATCAATACTGTTGATCTCCCTCTTGGTCCTAGCATTTCTTCTTTACTAGTTAGAACCCAGAAGAGTGGATGAGTAAGTACCTAGGAAGCCAGAACTCCAGTAGGAACCTCTAGAACAGACTTTGCAATTTACAAAATACGTTCACTTTCATTATCTCCTCTACTCTTTGTTACAACCCTAAAATTTAGATAAAGTATCATCATTCTATATATGAAAAATGTTCAGGTTCGGACAGCTGGTAAATTGTAAGGCTAGGGTTCAAATGCAGATCATTGACTCCAAGTGAATTGCTTTCTACATCTCCTCATCCCAACAGATACAGAGCCAAGGTCATTCCCCTGAGGATGGTGTGCACCACTATGGTCCATTCGGATATCAGGATCTGAGGAGAACCTGACATCCGCCCAGCGAAGTGTGTTAAGTGGCCACCCTTTCCCCCTGATATTTAGATAAACAGCATTGCCCTCCTTATATCATCCTTATCACTTCTGTTACCTTAACTGGTAGGCATTTAAGTGGAGACTTAAATCACCAAAATATATGGAAGCAGAGATTAGAGAGAAGGGGTGAATATAGTACTGATGCCTTAATTTCCACAGATAAGCACCAAAGAAACTAAATTAACAAATTCTTCTCTAACCAAATACTATTGAATTATCATTAACGTTTCTTCCTTGGTTATGAGAAGAAGGACATATGTTTTAAGGGCCTCGGAGGGTAATGGGAGATTAGGCCCCATTATAAGGGAGCTACCCACCAATATTCTTTCTGTTACTCATACATTTGTCTAAATTCCCACTTAGTTCCTTTGATATTCAGCATCCTCATGGCTTTATCAGTCACCCCCACTCAGGCCACCTCATCCGTCTCTTCTCTCCTACCATGAATCAGCTCAATCCCCTCTCCTTACCTCTGTTCTCCCCTGAGCTCTGAGTGATCTGACCTTTCAGTTGGGTGCCCTTACAGGTTGCTTCTTGGAAGGATATTTCAGGGAGAGACAAGAGGAACCACACCACTATCCAGAGTAGAGGGATTAGTAAATCGGGATGTAAAACAGGGAGCTAAGTTTGTGATTAAGAATATAGGCTTTGGAGACAGATATATGGATGTCCAAATATTCAAATCCTACCCCTGCCACAAATGCACTTTGAGTGTATCTCTTATTGATAAATTGGCCAAGCATCAGTTTCCTCATTTGTCAACATGAGGATAATAACACCTGCCTCATCTAGTTACTGTGAGATTAAATAAGATAATACGTGTAAAGTGATTCCACAATGTCTGCTACATAAAAGGTGTTTAATAAAGGAAAACATAACTTACTGTATTCTATGAAGATTTCCTTAGCCAGAACTGAACCTCCCTAAATCTTACAGCTTTTTTGCTCATGCTAAAAAATACTATTTTATAGCCATTTATCTCAGTTATCGGTGTTCATGCACCATCTCATCTACTGTTCTTGAAACTTTTTGAAGGAAAATCTTGCGTCTTATACACTTTTGCATTTTCCTTAATGCTCAGCAATACTCTGCGTAAAGTAAATATTGAAAGTTAAAAGCAATTTGCATTTAATAGCATGTCCTCACTGTAAGACTGATTTCACTATTTAGCTATGATGCGTGCCTTTGGCATTCAAAGCTGATGCCTCAACCACACCCAAACTTTCCCCTATCCGTGTTCTGCTCAAAGGACCCAACTGAGAGGGGATGAGGGCTTCTAGAGGAGAAGGCCACCAGTCTGAAGAGGGAGACTTTATTCTGCAACATTTTGCAACATTCTGAATTATTTTACTCAGTACTTAGTTAATTTTTTAAAGGAAGAGGAGGATTAGGAGAAAGAAAAGGAAAAAAAAAAACAACCCACTACTCTTGGTCACAGACCTTCCAAGGAGCAGAATTTGAGTTAGGGGGCCCTCCTTTGCAACAAAGCACAGTTAAAACCTCCAGGGCTGAAGGTACAAAACCATGTGTTATGAATGACAGTCGGTGTGAATATGGCTTTTCCAAAGCGTACATTTGATTAGATTGTCCGTGGCCCAAAAGGCACTAAATTTGAAAATACAATTTTATTAGGATAGATATTTATAACCAAGAAAGTGCTTTTATGAGAAGATTAATTCAAGGCAGATACATTCTGTCCAAGCAGAGCAAAATATACACTTCTTTTTTTTCAATTTAACTGCTAATGAATCTAAGTTTTTGGGGTTTTGTTTTTCTTTTTTAAAGTGCCAAATGACCTCTGCAAATAGTCTTGCTAGTGCTTCTGAATGAATTGGGTTGCTGGTAATTAACATCCATTTAACATCCCCCATTGAAGAAGAGTCTGTAAGACAGTCTGGCCTGATTAAAAGCCAGTGATGGTATGTGTCTTCATGTTGCAGGAAACCTCTTAGAATGTGCCTGGTGTGCTGAGAAAATCCTATGTTTTGTAAATAACCTCCCTCAAGTCTGATCTGAAAGTGCTCTCTTCCTGATTTCATCAATAAGGTTACTATGTGACTTTAAAAAATTCCACTGCTCTAGGAAAACTTCTGTTTCCTTTTATGCCCAGATTTAGCAGGTTTTTCAAAGCCCTTCTTATTAAGAAAAGTTGTGGCTGGAAAAACGGATAAGTAGTTACAACTATTCCAGGAAGCTATAAATATTCTGGTTTAAGGCATTTAAGAAATTATCCTCTCCTTTATTGTCTCCCAGGGCCCACCTACAACTGGGTGCTGCCCTCCCAAAGTGAAGTGGATGGTCCTAAATGATCATAGGTGGGTTTTAAAAAATAAACACAAAATTAGTTTCACACCTACTTAGACAGCTTAGAATTTTAATGTGTGAAGTATGCCAGGACTCTGCAGTGAAATAAAGCTTTGCATTCAAACTGATGTCAGCCAATCAGAAAACAGTACAGAGAGCTGCCCATTTCATAATTAGGGAGCATTACTCCAAGTTCTAGATTTTACTTATTAATGAATAAAGCATTTCTTGACCCAGTTTCGCCATTTATTCAGAAGGACCTTGTTTTCAAAAAGCGTTAAAATAGCATGAAGGCCCTGATTTATGCCCACCAAATCCAGGAAATTCAAAGTTAGTCCTCAGAACTATTCGTGTCTAGTTTTGCAGCACACATTCTATATAATACTGTGCTCTGTTCGAGGATGACACAAAGTAAAGAGACCATGCAGGCCGTCCTGCAAGCTTGACTTTTACAGCTTCAAAACTTTAAGTTATACACTGACATATTTTCTATTGCATTTCTCTTTCTGCCATAGCTTATTTCAGTTTTGTTTGCCTGTCCTTGATTATACCTTTGACATCCATGGGACTTCATCCAATAGTCAGGAGCAATGGCAACTTTGACCAAGAGTCCCAGTGGGGTAAGAACGCTCAAAGGCCAGGAGGTGATAACAGTTACAAAAGCTCTTCTTCTTCCTCCTTCCCCAAACTCCTCTCCCTGGAATCATTTTTAGACATACCAGATATTGAGGAAAGGTTCTTAGTGAGAGGAACACAATACCAAAGTGATTGGAATATGAGTCAGGAGACCATCATTCCCGTTCCTTCCCTGGAATGCCATCCACTCTCTATGTCTAGACAGTCCAAACCCTCACTCATCCTACACATGCCGTTCACATGCCATCTCCTTCAGCAGGTTATCCCTGTCTTTCGGTTCCAGTTTCCCCAAGTGTGACATTAAAGGGGAGATTCAGATCTTGAAGGTCTGCTCCAATCCTGAGATGCTGTCTTTTTGTAACCTCCCAAGTACACAGTGATTTTCCAGGTCTGAACCTGGAAATTCAAGAACATTTTGTCCTATTCATGTGGTACTTAACATTTGCTGACTTTTATACTACTTCAAATCCCAGCTTTGCCACCGGCTACCTGTGAGACCTTGAGCGAGTTACTTAATCTCTAAGTCTCAGTTTCCTAATCTGTAAAATGCAGATCATAATGGTATGCAGCATACATTACAGAATTGTTTTAATGACTACAGGACAGAACACATAAAAAGAGCTCACCACCACGACTGACAATTAGTAAGCACTCCATGAATATTAGCTCAAGCTAATTCTGGCTGTTTTTTCATGTATAAGTTCCCTGTCAGCCCAAACATGATCATAAGCTACTTGAAATTGAGAACGATATGTTTGTTTGTGTGCCCCCATCTTGCTTACTACAATGTCCTAAATATAATAGGAATTGAACAGTGTTTTGTTGATTACTTGATTGTTACAGCTTTATGTCTGATTTTCAGTCATCAACTTTTCTGTACCTAGGTTTTCTATCTATGAAGATGTAACTTCTGCCAGTTAGCTCTTAAAACTGTGTGGAGATAATGATCCATGACAATAGTTTAAATTGTTTCCGACTCCATTGCTATGTACATAATTTTAGAAGAGCAGTCTAAAAGCAAGAGCCTATTGGAATTAGGTTGGGCTCTGCCCTGCTCAGAAGGCACTCAGCCAAAAAAAGGCTGAACCAAAGTTAATGGAAGCCATTGTGTTTCTCCATTGCACTGTACATTCCAGTGGTTTTGAGTATATTTGTGTGTTTGTCATTTGTTTTTGAGAGAAGGGAGGAGGAAAGGATGACGGGAGAATGGGAAGGGGAAAGGTGTATAGAGGAAGAAAGAAGGAAGGGGAGAGGAAGAAACCAAAAGGTAAGAACAGAGAAAAAGAAGATGGAATGAAAGGTGTTCTAGGAGAGGCAGGGTGAAAGGCAAGGACTTGTGAGGAAGGAAGGGGAGATAAAGAGAAGAAAGGCTACTGTGTTTCCAAAGCTGTAGAGGAAACTCCATCTCCAAGTCCAAATGCGCAGCCTGCTTACCTGGCCTCAAAAATGTTAACAAGAGGCATGGGAATTACTTAAAGAGGGTTTCACTCTGAAGCTGAAAGTTGGCCGACTCTATTATTAGCTTACTGTTGTTATTTGATGGAGATTTCCATTGTGGAATAGAAAATGGTGGGTTTGCAGGCTGAGGGAACCACATCAAATCATCATTTCTAGTCTGACTTTTCTACAGAAGCCTCTTCACGATCCTGAGGAAAGTGGGTGTGCAATAGACATAGGTTTTTAGAGATTTTTTTTCTACCAGGTGCTTTTTTCCCCATTCACACATCAGAGACTTCTAAATTCCATGTTCTGTAAGGAAAAAGACAGCGCTGCAGTGACTTCCCAACTGGCCGAATGCGCCCCCAGAAGAACCAGCATCATTTCACAAAGCAGTTTCAACAGTCTACACTGACATCTTCTGGGTTGCTGAATAGTTTGCCTTTCAGTTGACTTAAGAATACAGTGCTCTTAACCAAACCATGGCCCCACTGGGGAAACCAATCAGACACCAGGCTTAAAACCCAAAAAGTAACATGAATGGCCTTCTGTGAATCCAAGATAAAGGGTGGTGTTGTTAGGAATTACCCAACCTTCCAAGCAGATCTGCATGTATAGAAATTGATTAACACACCCCAGTCCCAATCCACCTACCTTTCGGGAAAACAGGTTTCTGCATCCACATAGGCGGCTTATCTCTGTGGGCTACAGGGACCTTCGATTAAGTGTGTTTCGTAGGGGAGACATCAGCAAAGATCCCTGTAAGACATGACTTTCAAAGTCAGAACTATCAGGAGTGGGATTTGGAGGTTTTAACTGCAAATGTTACCAGCAAGCCTAGCGGCAGCTGCCTCTCTAACAAACACACAGATTTACTGGATTGCCTTAGCTCCCACAAGGGAAGAAATCATTTCCTGAGAATTCTGAGTCCTGCAGGCTACTATCTCTCCAAAGGCTACTTTCCTCTGCTGTGTAGCAGTGGACATCCCTGGCCCGTTTCCATGGAAGCACATCGCAGGAGACTCTAGTGCCTGGGTACCGGACCAAGAGCTTTCCACTCTTAGAAAACACATTGGCCTCTAGAATTTCAGTGCCATTTGAAAACAGATACTTCAGTTTTTAAGAGTTCTCTTGTGAAATGTGCAGCTATGTCAGGATTTAAGTCATGCCTTATCATCAGATGGAAAAACAAGTCTACGAGGGTTAGAAAAGGTGAATTTACATAAACCTTCCTATATGTGCTTTCCTCGCACTGCTCTGGAACACTCTGACACTCTGAAACCAGGACTATTTGAGACATTTTGGTATCAGGGAGTCAGATGGCTTAGGTTTCAATCACAACCCTACCACCTCTAGCTGTGTACCCTGGGTAAGTTTCTTGACTTCTCTGAGTCTCAGTTTCCTCATTTGTATAATACAGATTTTTAAAAACAACTGGACTTCTAGGGTTGTTATGAGAATAAAATGATATAATGTATATGAGGCCCAGCATAGAAGAAGCCGTCAGTAAGTAATAGACTCCTCTGATGTGAGGTCAAAGTGGGTAAGGAACTTGATATCAAAAGAGAGTCATTATGGAAACTAAAATTCATGTTTCCTAACTTGTTCAATGGTCTGTTAAACTACATCACCTCCCAGCCTAGCGGCTGTCTTTCTCCGAACATTTTTCAAGTTAATTCTCATGTCATGTTACAGTCAGGTGTCTAAAGAATGTAATTCTGCTCCCCGCTAGGACAGGAGTATTCTGATGCATATATGTTAACCCGGGAAGGTTTGGGTTTATTTTTTTTTTTAAAGTTTTTATCTGCCACCATCCCTGCCCTTGCTTGCTCCTTGAGGCCTTCAATCCAGTCCCCTGGCTGTTTAGTTCCCCCACAGAATTCTCCCCTGACTCTTCTTCAAGCCTCACTCTTCCCTCCAAGTTCAGATTAAGATCTTTATAGTACACTCCTAATTAATACCACCCTCCTTGTTTTCTCTGAAATGCATAGAATTTATGGCCTATAAAAAACAATTTTAAGATGTGGTACATATGTACAATGGAATATTACTCAGCCATGAAAAAAGAACGAAATAATGCCATTTGCAGCAACATGGAAGCAACTAGAGATTATCATACTAAGTGAAGTAAGTCAGAAAGAGAAAGACAAATACCATATGATATCACTTATATGTGGAACCTAAAATACAACACAAGTGAACATATCTACAAAACAGAAACAGACTCACAGACATAAAGATCAGACTTGTGGTTGCCAAGGGGGAGGGGAGGGAGAAGGATGGACTGGTAGATACAAACTATTACATTTAGAATGGATCAACAACAAGGTCCTACTGTATAGCACAGGGAACTGTATCCAATCTCCTGGGATAAGCCATAATGGAAAAGAAGATGAAAAAATAGAATGTCTCTATGTGTATCACTGAGTCACTTTGCTGTACAGCAGAGATTGGCACAGCATTGTAAATCAACTACACTTCAATTAAAAAAAAGAAGAAAAAGAAAAAATTTTACATTTAATTATATCTTATTCTTACTGGTTCATGTATTAATTGTATCTCTAGCTATATAAGTTCTTTGAGCACAAAGACCATTGTCTGTATTCTTCCCCCATAATTGCCAACCTAGTTTTCAGCAGAGAAGGTGCTCAGTAAATACTTTTTTTACTGAATTGAGAATTATCAATTGGTAGTTGATATAGTTTTATCAAAATTATCATCTGCTTTTACATCAACCACCTACACAGAGTGTTCGCAAATGGGGCTTCAGCCATGGCAATATCTTGTCCGGTGCTTCTCTCTCTCTCTCAGCTCTACCTGTGACCTATACGTAACATCTATTACTATCCCAGTCTCACCAACAGTGCGACCTAAGCATGTTTCCACTTCCCCAGCACTGAATCGATGCTTCCTTGAGTTCAGGGCTCACAGGAAGGATACATGGCTATCAGGCACTAAAACATGTGATTTCTACTGTAAGAAATATTATAGAAAAACCCAAAGCAGAACATGTTATTCAGGCCCCACATAGATGCCTTGGACCTTCAAATAATATAATACCTCTGTAGAATTCACAGAAGCAAGAAGCATGGGTAGGTCAGCCCAGGAAACAAATTAAGTATGGAGGAAGAAGGTGGTGCCTTCACATTGAAGGAACATGAACCACCATGCAGTCTACTGCAGGGAAGAACACGAGCAAACAAACAGATGACATTCCATAAAATTGCACAACTCAAACATAACGCAGTTAACATTTAGTAGAGATGCTTCCAATTTTGTTTCCAGGTAAATATATATATATATATATATATATATATATATATATATATATATATATATATATATATATATATATATATATACATGTTTTTGAGTTGGGATCACCATGTACATAATGCATTTATGAAATAACATTTATTTCAATTAATAATTTATAATTATTTTTATGTCATTCTATATACTTCTGCAAGATTACATTTAATTGCCCCAGAGTATTCCATTGCATTGGGTGGAGAAATGTCTACAAAATTTCCATTTAATGACATTATTAGCCATCCCGAGATACAAATTTATAGCTAAAACTTTTGTGTATCCTTTATGATATCCTTAGAAGTTCCTGGAAGTGGAATTTCTGGTACCATCAATTCTTGCTCTCTTAACTCTATATCTTCCCTCCCGTCACTAGTTCATTGCTGATGTTTGTGCTGCGAATCTTCCACTTAACTCTCCAAATCCACTCCCTGCCCCTCTTCTGTATCTCGGGAAATAGATCTGCATGAACTTCACTGACAAGCTCCCTGGCCTTCTTGCTTTTGTTTGGGTTCAGTCACTGAGGCATGAAACCAGAGATCGGAGGGATGGAGAGAGGAGAGTAAAATTGGGGTAGACGTTCCCTTGACTCCTTTACCTGGAAGGTTGGCCATGGGCTAACTGCATCCCTCCACTGAGCACCACAAATTCCATCAGGGGGTCCTCTCCACGTAGCTCTTCTCCCTTTCCCTCTCCAGGTTCTAGTAATGACTCCCTTCTCTCGCCTCTTCAGGTTAGGGTAATAAGAGAGCCCACTGTTAGGTTAGGCCTGCAGTACTGTGTTATCCTTTATGGTTTCCCCACTCCCTGTCCAAACCTTTGCATACAGTCCATTTATTAAAATCCCAAATTATCTAAATTGAATTTGCCATCAGTTCACTGTCATGCCACTGTCCGGGCCATCCCCTCTACAGCAAAACTCCTTACAGAGTTGTTCTCATTTATTGTCAAGGCTTTCTCTCTTCTTTTTCTTTTTTTAAAATATTTATTTATTTATTTATTTATTTGGCTGCGCTGGGTCTTCATTGCTGCATGCGGGATCTTTAGTTGAGGCATGCGGGATCTAGCTCCCTGACCAGGGATCGAACCCGGGCCCCCTGCTTTGGGAGTACAGAGTCTTAACCACTCCACCAGGGAAGTCATTCTCTTCTTTTTCTATCTTAAGAAACTCCAATCGTGCTTGTGTCCCACCACTATCACAAAACAGCAATGCACCTCACATTGCCAAATCCAAAGCATAGATTTGAGCCCCACCTTTCTTGGCCTATCAGTAGCACTTGGTCCAGTGAATCCGTCATTCGTTCTTCAAACACTTTGGTCACTTCACATCAGGGACATCATTTATAGTTCACCCTTCTTTGCTGGTTCTTCCTTACCTCTCTTAACCTCTAACATTAAAATTGTAGGTGCCCCAGTCTTTGGACCTCGTCTCTTCTCTATGTTTACTTCTTCTTGGTGATTTCCTTTAGTCCCATGGCTTTAACTATCATCTCAATACCAACTACTTCCAGATTCATATCTGCAGTCTGCACCTCTCCCCTAAACTCCAGACTCACATATCCAACTGCTTACTCAACATCTCAATCAAAACTTAATTCTACTGTCTCATATATAAAACCTAACCCTTGATTTTTGTTTTTTTCCCCTGCCAATGTGTAGATGGCAACTCAGTTTGTCTAGTTTCTCAGACCCAAAACTTTGGAGCCATCTTTCTTTCTCCCGTACTATGTGTCCACTCTCTCAGGAAATCCTGTGGACTCTGACATCAAAATGTACAGAAACCCACAACTCTCTCCAGTATGAATTCTCACCAAGGTGAGAGAAATGCCTCGGAACTGGTCTATTTTCTTTCTTGTTTTGTCCCTTCCCCAACAGACTCTTCTTCTTAGAGCAGCCAGATTATGTTATCCATCTGCCCAAACCCCAGTGACTGATGTCTTTATTTAACGTGCAAAGCCCTAAGTCATCTTGCCTCTGCACATGTCCCTCTATTCTTATCTCTTACTCCTCTCCCCTTCACAGATTGTCCTTGCTAGTTCTTCAACACACCAAGCTTGCTCTTACCTCAGGGCCTTTGCCTTTACTCTCCTTCTTCCTGGAATGCTCCTGAAATGTTTGTCTGTTAGATATTCACAGAGATTGCTTCCTGAGTTTCTTTATGTATCTGCTTAAATATCATGCCATCAGAGAGATTTTCCATAAGGACCTTGTCTTGAAAAGCACACAACGAATCCCCTTGCAAAACTCACTTAACCTGCTCCTGTTTTTATAGCAGCGATCACCACTTGCTGTATTTTATGTTCACTTTTATGTCTTTGTAGCCTTTTCCTTGCCCCTAGGATTAAGCTCATTGACAGCAGAGATACATTTGCTCCCTACTGTATCCCCAGCACTTAGAACTGTGCTTGGCACATAGAAATGCACTTAATCAATAAACAAGTGAATGAAAAGATGTGTGCATTTCTTTTTAAATGTTTATTATGAAAGTTTAAAAACATACACAAATTAGAAGAAATCGTTTAATGCGTCTTCATTTATTCATTAGTGAACTTCAACGATTATGAATATAAGGTCAATTTAGTTTTATTCTTTCCATTCGACTTCCCTCCACTCACTTCCTACTAGATAGTTTTAAAGCAAACTCCACAAGTCATGTCATTTCATCTGTAAATTATACGTGGATTTTTAATTGTCCTCTAAAAATGTATGCAATTTATACTCACGGTGAGCAGTGTTGAAAAAGCCCATTTCCTCATCTCCTACTCATACTAGCAGATATGATCTTATAAAAATCATCTTTGCCGGTTTTATTGGTGAAAAATCTCAATTCTTTCATTTTTAAAATAAAGAGAACAATAAATAAAAACAATATTCCTGAGGTCTGTGATAATGTCCTCTCCTTTCTGTGACCTCTCACAATTCCAAAATACTAATAGACAAAAATGTATTAAATCAGCTTTCCTTCTCTTAAAGTTTGTCTCATATAATTATATACAATAACATATAATTATAAGATCAGAGCCCTATCTTAATCCTCTCAGCACATAATACTAAAAGGCATATTAGAAGCATCATAATTTTTTTGAAAAAAAAACTCCTTCTTTGATTTTAACAGTTTAAGTAGAGGGTCTGGAGTAAATAGAGAAATTGCTGAGAAAAAGAAGGTGCATGACCCTGGCCAGTATCTTTTCCAATTGGTCACCTCCATGGTTAACCTCATAAAAAAAAATCTTTCTGGAACCTTGGCTTCATCTTTGAAGCCATCTTCCAACTGTGGATGGAGAAAATCTGTCCAAGGTGTCTCTCATCTGCTGGGACTGGAGACCCACTGCATCTTGGCAGAGCTGGGAGGGCTCAGGTTCGTGGCTCTGGAAGTCACACAGAGCAACTCCGTGACTCTCCCTGGAGAAAGCCTTCTGTTCTCATAAGTGTTAGCATATTAAGCATCTACTGCATGGAATAGGATGGGGAGGGGTTCGGAGAAGAAAATGTGAAGACAAATGGGGATATTTAAAAGGAGAAAAGAAAATCTAGTGCTCAGAAACAGCATTCTTTAACTTAGACTAGCTATAAATTTTCTCTCGTTGATTTCCTGTCTTGGAAAGAACCCATTAATGGAAAAAAAAAAAAAAAAGTACCGGCTGGAAACTCAACTGTGATTTTTTTTAATGGTAAATCTGGTACCATTCATATCCAGGAAATGTGAAAGGCAGATTTGAAAATCTCATTTTGTCATTTTACCCAAAAGCTTGAACAACCTATTTAAAAGACAAAAAAATAAATTTACAATCCGGGCGGAGGTTGAGGAAGTGCCTTTCTTGCCTCTCCTCCTCCTCGCTTTACCAACGGAGCTTGACGCTTCTTAGTCTGTCGTCACATTTAACTCCACTCCTTCCCTGCCAAGAATCTGATGGCCGAGGTTCCGGTTAGACTGGGAGTAGAATAAATCTCTGTTGTAATTTACTGGAGACCCTATCCAGCTAGATTTCTGGATGAGAAATTTACTGTGTCTCTTCACTGAGGGATATAACAACAGGTGACCAATTTCCACACCCCATGTGAATGGACGTTCAGTAGACCATGGATGTGGTCAACTTACCCATCAGAGTGCAAATTTAATTGGAGGCAAAGGGTGGAAGTGGAGGGCTGCAGGGAATGAGACCTCCTCAGGCTGGTCCTTTCTCCACTTCCTAAGAGGGCTCTGGGGTTTCCGAGCAGCTTCTCCAGGTACCTGTGGCTCCTGCCTTCCAAGTTCTGAGGGGCAGACTGGTCCTTCCATGAGTTTTCCAGAGGCCCTCAGAACCCTCTCACAGTAGCTGCCATCCAAAGTTCACAGACTGGCCTTCTGGGGTGCCTGCCCAGAGCCTTTTAGGAACATAAATCTGAATAATACCCAGAGTGACAGGCTGCTGGCCGTTCTCTCAGCACCCTAGACTAAGGCAGGATGGATATTACGCCACCGACTCTGCCTTGGTTGAGGGTGCGTCCTCGCAATCCCCAGAGGAATCCTTTCCCAGGCAGGAGCAAGCCACTTCATCCACAGCGCAGAGCATGGGCCCTGTCTGTGCAAGAAAGCAGCCTGGAAGGAAAAGAAAAAAGAAGAGGACAGGAGGAGAAGGGGAGGTGGGGAAGGGGAAGGGGAAAGAAGGAGGAGGAGAGGGAAAAAGCAGGGCGTTTACTGCTTTCATTACATCTGTTTCTTGGTGCCATTCCAGAGACTGAAGACACCAGCCTGAGATAGGGGTTCTTCATTTAATTGCTTGATAGATGTAGAAAGGTTTCAGTAGTACCTCAACTTACATAGCAGGTATGCTCCTCAAACTCTTTTTTCCTTCTTTAATTTATATAAATTCATATACCGGAAAGATTCCCTACTTAAAGGATCCCTATTAGGAACCTATTTTAAAAGTGAAAACTCGGGGCTTCCCTGGTGGCGCAGTGGTTGAGAATTTGCCTGCTAGTGCAGGGGACACGGGTTCAAGCCCTGGTCTGGGAAGATCCCACATGCCGCAGAGCAACTGGGCCCGTGAGCCACAACTGCTGAGCCTGCGCGTCTGGAGCCTGTGCCCTGCAACAGGAGAGGCCACGATGAGGAGTGGACCCCGCTTGCCACAACTGGAGAAAGCCCTCGTGCAGAAACGGGGACCCAACACAGCCAAAAATAAATTAATTAATTAATTATAAAAAGAATCCTCAATGTCTGATCATTGTTTAAAAAAAAAAAAAAGTGAAAACTCCTTTTGAAATGAGAACAATTGCTTCCTATATTTTGTTTTATTAATGTAAAATTCCCTTTCACAAGTTATATAAAAACCAGAATTAAAATGTTATATTTAAATAGAACCTGACTTAGAAGTTAAAATAGATAGTTTTACTCATTCTTTAAAATAGCCTGATGAGGAAATAATATACTGACTCTGCCTCTGGCCAACAACACAGTTTACAATGTGACTAGAACTTGGGTCCCCTGGCACTAAGGGTATTACCTTTGAGAAAAAGGAAGAAGTTGTAGCAATGCCTCATTTAATAACTTATTTGGGAATAAATATTTTCAATAACAAAGTCTCTTTTAAAAAGAAATAAATACTTTTGAAAAGAACAAAGATTTGAAGATAAAGCATTGCGTGAGGACTGCCCTCTGTTCCTCAATCTCCTCTTTTATTTCCTTTTCCATTCTTAGATGTCAGTCCCTCCCCATCCCACTCCAATTCTCCCTAAAGCTCTCTCTCACTTCCTTCCCTATTAATCACTTACTATCAGCTAATCAAAGAAAACTTTAATGTAACAGAGTTTCAGAGTATCGACCTAAACAACAATGGTATTAAAATAAAAGGTCTGTATTTCAGTGTATTCGTTTAAAGTTTTTGCCTCCTGTAAAAAATACCTCAGAAAAAATACACGCACCCTAATGTTCATAGCAGCACTATTTATAACAGTCAAGACATGGAAGCAATCTAAATGTCCATCAACAGATGAAGGGATAAAAGAAGATATTTTATATATATATATATATATATATATATATATATATATATATACACACACACACACACAATGGAATACTACCAGCCATAAAAAAGAATGAAATAATGTCATTTGTAGCAACATGGGTGGACCTAGAGATATCATACTAAGTGAAGTAAGTCAGACAGAGAAAGACAAATGTCATATGATATCACTTATATGTGGAATCGAAAAAAATAATATAAATGAACTTACTTACAAAAGAGAAATAGACTCACAGACATAGAAAACAAATTTATGGTTACCAAAGGGGAAGGGGGGAGGAGCGATAAATTAGGAATCTGGAATTAACAGATACACACTACTGGATATAAAACAGATAAACAACAAGGATCTTACTATATAGCACAGGGGACTAGATTCAATATCTTGTAATAACAAATAATGGAAAACAATCTGAAAAAGAATATGTATCTGTACATGTAACTGAATCACTTTGCTATACATCTGAAACATTGTAAATCAAATATACTTTAATATAAATAAATAAATAAGAAAACATCAGACATAAGCAAATAGATAGTGATACATAACTTTTTTAAAGTCATGAGGCCATTCCTCCATGGATTTTTGGTGGTAGGGTGAGGGGCAGAATTAGCCCAGGATAACTCTTTGGAGCTTCATGTTCTGTCTAAATGTTTTCTTTCTGGCATGTTCTTCCCTCACTGATTTCCAATCTATACTCTCTCACTCCTTTCAACCTCACTACCGTCACTGCTTCCACCTACTTAAGACTCACATTAGATTTTGATTTTAAGACTATTTTAGAGTTACTAGCGTTTTTATCTCAATTGCGGTGGCAAAACATAATTTTTGTAACTTAAGAACTGATTCACACAAATACACAATGAACATGTATAAAATTTATTCAACTCATTAATTACTGAGGGCACCAGTAGATGGTAAAATGGTTTCAAAAAATATTTTAAGGACCTGGCTATTTATAGGCAATTTGAAAAACAAGAAAGAATAGTAGGATAAGATTGCTAGCTTGACACAAAACTGGTTAATGTCCTACAAGGCAATAAACCACTGTGTATCTTTTCCATCAGACAGAAATCATTTGCATCTCTATCAAACAAAAACTACAAGTAAATGTGTAATTCCACAGTGCCTGGGACCAATCAATAATAAATTTCAAAGTCAAGCAGTAGTACATTGGCCTACAACAGTAAATAATTTGGAAATGGGCATAACATATGACATTAAAAGGTAATGCAGTTATTCTCTGGACCTTGTTTGTAGGTTTTGGATTTTTTTTTTTTAAGTAGGAATGCAAGTCCTATTGCTCTATCATTATTCCAATCCAGTTTATAATGTTTCTGATAATATTTAAGAAGGGTCTTTAGAGCATATGTTTGTCATTAGTTGAGGTATCAGTATACCTATGCATCTTAAATAGGAAAGATATTCAACTAAAAATATTTGCTAAAGGACACATCTGTCATGCCAGACAGTGGCACTCATCAGACTGGAGCCTTCAAGGAAGGTCACTAAAATAGAAAATCTGAGTAATCAGAAACCATGTCTGAGATGGATCATGGCAAGCTAGAGACTGGGAAACTGATTTAAGAATTGGGATCAAGGAGTATGCAGGGCTGGGAAAGCCAGAAAGCAAAGCTTGAGGATAGACCAAGTCAGATGTCAAGATCTATAGCCAAGATCTTAATTAGCCAACAGGCCTCAGAGGTCAGAACCGATGAGGTAGACAGACAGGGCCAAAGTACTCAGAGAGACTAAATCAAGGGTACCACCTAAGAAATGTAAGAGCTTTGATCTCAGACTATACTTGACACCCCTCATCTACCCACACTAGAAAGATTGCTTAATACAAGGGCAGAGGCTCCATCCCAGGGTCAAGTGTTGCCCAGCTATGTGGACTCTTCTACATGCTCCAGTGTTTAGAAACTACAGATAAATTTTGACAACGGAAAAAAATAAGAGATAGAAGAATAATATTCCTGTATTCCCAAAGTCCTAGTTAAGTGGTCTATTCCCTCTCAAACTAACTGCTTATAAAAGAGAAAACTGAAATGAGGCTAATGCCTCCAGAAATCGATTTTTGAATCATTACCAAGTTTTTATTTGATCCCACTGACATACCTTTCTGATGTCAGTGAAAGTATAACTCCTATTTTTACGTAAACAAGAATCTTCATCTCTTTTGCATTGTTGAGTGAAGGTAATTTGAATATTAAACAGTGAAATTAATCAGCATAGGAAGTTAACACGAAGAGCACTTATCCTTTGGAGTGACGACCCAGGACATGACTATTTCTCTTTAAGAATTGCATCTCCCTCTCTACACATAAGGGTTGGCCCTGGCTGCCATGTTGATCCTGTCCCTTTGGCAAAACTGGTTGAACCAGGGGTGGTACTCACACAAGTTGGGCCAATCAACGTTTCTCTCTTGAGAAGTTGGAACTGGGATTCAAGGAAGCTGGTTAGTCTCTGCTAGTTGCTCAAACTGAGGGTGTGCAAAAGCAGGCACTCCTGGGGAGTCCTTTTATTATTTTGCCATCTAATATGGCAGAGTCGGGCCTCATGTGGCCATTTAAGTTTAAATTAAAATCAAAAATTCAGATATATAATCACCGCAGCCGTATTTCAAGTGCTCAATAGCCACATATAGCTAGCGACTACCATATTGAATGGTGCAGTTATAGAATATTTTCATCACTGCAGACATTTGTTGAACATCACTGATTTACCACATACTCAGAGAAGCAGAGGAAGCCTGTGTGCAGAGGCAGGGGAAGGAAGTAGATGTGTAGACAGAAGTAGAACCAAGAGACAAAGAAAAGGCAGGAGATTAGCTACCTCTATTTTCGAGGCCCTTGTTCTGGTCTCTAGTAAGACTCAACTCTTACCTGCCTTTAAACTCCGTGATATATGTGTCTATATCCCTATAATAATTTTTCCTTTCTCACTGAAGCTAGTTCATTTAGAATGTTTTACTTGCAACTCAAAGATGCTAGATTAACACAATTTGAACCATTTTAGCCTTCCCCATCTTCTTTCCCATCACACTGGTGCTGAATTTCTCGGATCGTTATTGCTGTTTTTCACTTCATTTTGTCTACAATATGTTTTTTACATTTATCTGCAGTGAAAATTTCAAAAATGCACTGAGCAGGGGGTATTAATTTTTAATTTTAGATCTTCAAATTAGATAGTCCAGACTAATTCCTGTGGGTAAAACTTGGGTGGGTTAAAGTGAGGTCTTAGGTACAGAATTAATTGAAAGGTGACTTGTTTACTTCCTCTATCCAGAAAAGTACTAAATAAAGTGCCTCCCGGAGAAAGAAAGGACTAGTCAAGATGTAGCATGAGTCTCAAGCTTGCCACATACATATTATCTCAGAGAACTGCAGAGAACTGCAGAATCTGTGTGACTTAGGAGCCCCCTTAGAAAGATTTTATTTCCACTTAGTATCTTTCTTTGCTACAAAGTTTTGGGAGAGAAGGCAGTGGCCTTATATCTGCAGACATAACTTTAGAACACACAGGCTTGCAAAGCAAGAGCAGTCTTGACCTCCGGCGGGCAAAATACCTTTGATCTTCACCAGCCACGTAGCTGCCTGAGATTATCTCAAATGCTAAACAGAGAGAGAGAGAGAGCTAGCCTGAAGCTACACTAACTCCACTACCTGCCCTGTGCAATGATCCTTACAAGTGAAGGGACTGCTGTGAAAAGCGACTCAAGTCCTTGGGTGGGAGGGTGAGGAATTTCTATCTGAGAAAGAAGCAGTTTGCCACCTGAAACTCTGCCTGTTGTCTAAGGGAGGTGAGTCACCTTCCTTATGTGTTGATGGGTTTGTGTCTGTAAGTTTAGGAGTAAGATCCAGAAGTACAAAGGGGAAGAAAACTGGAATTGGGAAATCAGAGGAGAATCTGAGTAGAAAAAAAGAGGCGATACCAAGGCTAGATTCTATGAGAGGAAAAATCCAGAGAGAGAGAAAACTAACAAACCCAGAGAAGTGGCCCAGAAAACACTTTAAGGAGGAGAAATGTCTCATACTTACAGGTTTAAAAGTTGTTTCTTGTGAGATGCTCAGCGCAAATGTTCACTCCAACTTCTCTCCTATAAAATTTTAGTAACACATCCTCCCAAATAGCAAAGGCCTCTCCTGTTCAGGGAGATGAGCTAACCTGACACAATTCATGAGAAGTGGGCCAAAGACAAATCCCTCAGTAGGAGGCTACTCTATGGAATTCTTCTTCATAATCAGTGCTTAACTTTTATTAACAAATGATGGCCTTGAGTAAGCTTTGTGAAGCTGTTCAATCTCATAGGAAATTACATTTCAGCCATCTTAAGTTCAACCTTCATATTTTTGCCCAACAAAGGTTAGTTGGTGCTCAGATTTAACGTGAAGCAATGAAAAAGGAGCAGTAGTAATAAAACCAATAACAACCACTACGACAATAATGGCTTTCATTCACTGGCCATTTATTATATTCTTGGTACTGTACCCATCTATCTCATCTAATTCTCACAACAAACGTAAGTGGTACTGCCCTGTTTTATAGATGGCATAACTGAAGCCCAGTGGACTAAGTAACTCACTCAAGGTTAATCTCTAAGCGATGGAAGCAGAATTTGTATCTAGGCATACAATTCATAGCTATAGTAAGAAATAAATGGCCCACAGGAAAATTGGAACTCAGTGAGTTTAATCAATGCATGTGGAAAGTATAGGGAAGTATTCCAGGGCTAGTTCCAGTGGGAGCCATCACTATCCTTGGCTCAAAGGGACAGGAGATGTGGTGCTTATCAGCAGCCGGTGTCTTTCAGAAGCTATGACCTTTGGTCAGGGATATAGGTAGCCCATGGTGACCATGGAGAGGAAGCTGGTGAATTTAGTACCCTGACCACACACTCTTCCTTCTCTCTACTGGAGCGCCCCCATCGGTAAAACTGAATGCGAAGCAAATGCTTTTTGTGAGCAGATTCTTTGAGGCTTTTGAGTTTCACATCCGAGTCAATGGATAAACCACAGAAAGTGAGAACTCAGAACCACAGAAACTAAGAGGCCCACAAGATAACAAGGACATGGAAATCTTGGGGAGGCTTAGACTTCCCCAGGTTATGGAATTAGGGGTTTAAGACAATTATGTCTAGATGTCAAGTTGGAGACTCTCCTGAGTTCCATTTGATGTCTGGTTTGCATAGAGATAGAGTTCACTTAGGTTTGAAGTTATATCTACTGATTGCTGAACTTTTCATTGTTCTGAAATATATATGCAGTCAGTTCTGCTGTATTCTTTGTTTTGAAAAAAACTATTTTTTTACAACATGATTGATATATTAGGGAACAATTTGAGCATAATTGCTCGTGCACAGTTTTGTCCAGTAGAAACACTAGAGTAAATACAGAAAGTTACACCAGCTGAACAAAGCTGCATAGAAATACACAAAACACACACACACACACACACACCTTAAACACCTACCAGCTATCTCAGTTCCTTGTATGTTTTGAGCCACACCCATTCACACCTGATATTACAACTTTCCGTGCAAATGTATGATTTTGCATAGCACAGTGATTCTTAGGAAAGAATATGTCACATTGTAGCAGAACTGGGTGTATGTATCACTGATGGGCCAAAGACTTATGTCAACAACTGGTGCTCCACTGCCCAACTTTTCCAGGCAGTCTCTGAAATATGAGATGTTCAGCCTAAACCATGGGTACTCTTAGAGGCTCTCCTACTTTTCCTTGCTCGTGTTTGAGCCCTTCCTTTCCCCAGATCTCTACTGAGGTCTTTTCTCCTCACATGCTTAGTAGATCATGGGAGAGACTGTCAAAAGAAAATAGGGCCCACTCTCTCTCCCTGGTTGAGAGGTGATAAAACTTGGGTTTAAATCTCTTCTGCTTGGTCTAGGCCAGAGGTTCCTCCTAATGTCAAACCATCAACTAGTGGTGGTTGATCATGAAGTTCCTATAGTCCTTAGGAAAATAAGAAAAATAAAAATAATGTGATTATTTTTTCATAAAATGAGATACATTGAATTTTAAGGATTATCTTTTATTCTGATCTTTTTTATGTGAAATGGTCATTATTTGGGGTTCTATTTTTTCTTAACACCCTTACCTTCCAAAATGAAAACATTTTTAAAGTCTGTATCCCATTTTTTTTTCCATTTACTGTACTGTAAAGTTCCAACACCTAAGCATCACTTCTCCAGATATGCAATTTTAGTTTGCCAGCCCTCAGGGGATATGCTGGGCTCTATTATCTTCTTGATCGTGGCATTTTGGCAAATGTACTGTCAAGAGAGCAGACCCCATAACTGCCCATGAAGAGACAATCTAGACCCCCTTAGTCCTCTGTTGAAATACTCAGAATAAAAGTTTTAAGTCAAACAGTTAATTTCCCATATTGTATCATTTTCTGCATTCAAATAGTATGGGACAGCTGTCACTTGTAGACACAAAGAAAGGAAATCAGATGTGTATAATATATAAAAACTGTGTCCAGTCCCATGTCCTTCTACCCTGGCCCAGATGGTGAGGGAATACACCAAACCTGGGAGGAAAAACAGTCTCAGGACCAAAGTGGGACAGCCAGTGGAAATGAGATTTGGTAGGAAGGGGAGTGGTCTTGGAAGCGCTAATGTGTTTATTTCATTCTTATATGAAGAGGGCTACACCATCTAAAATTGAAAGAGGAAGTTAACACCAACAGACTGAATAAAGGTAATAAAACACTTGTTCTACACCTTTATCAATCACCTGTTTCATCCTGTCTAGCTCTCTGACAGATATCACAAGGGATTCTCAAACACACACACAGACACACACACACACACACACACACACACAAATATATATAGAGAGATATAGATATTCCCTGTCCTCAAGGAATCAAAACATGTTTTTTTTTAAACAAAACAAAACAAATATTGTTAGAAGAATAAACTAAATGATATAATAAGGACAAAAGTAAATCAAAGTCAGAAAAGAAAAAGAAAAAAAAAAAAGAATGTGTGTTGGAATGATTAATTTCAGGAACTCCATGAAGTAGAAGATAGAACATGTGGGGAAACAGCAAATAAACCAGCTTCTCTGGGTGGAAGAATCGGGATGGGGTGGGGTGAGGTGGGGAAGGCAGTAGGAAATGAAGTTAGATGAGAAGACCCAAACCAGTTTACAGACAGCCTTGGATGTAAGGCAAAAAAATTGCCGTCTCCACCTCCTCTTTTATTAGTTCCTTTTTAACATGTTCTCTTACTTCCAATACCAATCTCTCTAATTCCACTGACTTTACTCCTTACTCAAAAGTAGGCAAAATGTACCAGACCCGAAGTTCTATGAACAGCTGATCAACGCTTCTGGATCGCATCTTGTCTTTGCAAAGGTGTCCCGGCTCAAGTTAAGGAGACCCTGTCTGGAGGAGCCACAGGGATGGCAGAAGCACCGGATGCCAGGGGTTCTCCAGCTAAAGGCACATAACAGAATTTACATTGGTCACAGTGATTCCTGGATTCCTATTATCTTTAATCTGCTGAACCATCACTGGGATCCAGGAAGGGAATTTAAGTCATGTGAAAAAAATTATCATTATGAAATTCATTTCACGAGATATTTTGGGAGATTATATTCCTTGCAATACATCATCTTTGATAAATTACAAGGCTGCTAATACTTGACTAATACTTATTTTACTTTTACCTGTGAACTTTGATGAGATTTTCTGGGCATTTTAAAGCCTCTTTAGTCCAAAGTGGTAATGAATTATGAACATCTAGTCTTATTTCCTCCTCTGCTGTCACTTGCCTAATTATTTTTGGTGTCACGTTCTTCCATGTCTAGGATAATTGTTGGATAATTTCCCCCTTCATTCTGGTACAGAGTTCAGTTGGAGTGCACACCAACCCTCTCCCCCTGGAAGGAATAACAAGAATGTTCATGTCTTGTTTTAACAAGTGGATGATCTGCCCCAACTTCAGAGTCAGAACTTCACACTGTAAAAAGGAGACCATTATGTTTAAATTTTTGCCCTGTGAGAAAAGCAGGATATGTCAGGCCTCCACTTAAGTTTTTCCTTTTATCCTTATGAGTTCCTCTCATGAGCTAATTTCTTTCACAGACTATATAAGCCCCTTAAAGAGCGGGACGGTTCCCTGACAAACACACTGGCACGCAGTTAATCATTAATTTTGCATGGTCCACATCTGCTGTCTGCTGGACTGTATATTGTTTGAGAGACTTCCTCCCATTAGTATAAATGCTACTGTGTGAGGGTCAGTGTGAGATGTTTATCTGAGCTATTATCAGCAGTCCAGACAGAGTCTCAGGCCTCCCCTTAACAAGTCCAACTTACAGTTCACAGGGCTTAAACCTACATGAATACAGTAGTATTTTTTATGGCAAAACAACAGCTGCAGGGGCAGACTCAGCAACACGCCTGGCTGAGTATGACAGACACTAAAAACAGGTGCACCTCACGACTCAAAGTGTTGTGTGCTGTAAAAAATTTAAAAAGAAAAAAAGCGTGACATTCATTTCTTCATCAGATCAAGGTCTAAATAAAGTATGTATTGGGGGCACATAAAGGAATTCAGAAACTTGATCAGCTGAAACACCAAGGCTTTTAAAAAAAAAAAAAAAAGAGCCATAAAGGTAGAACTTAAAATCACCAGCGCAGGATTGCGTTTCTTTTACTGCTGGTGAGTACACTACGCTATAAAAGTCTAAGGAGGCAGCCAGCCGTGCACATAATAAAAGTTACTTTTTAATGGCAAGCAAATTAAATTATATCATCTTTCTTCTCTTTCTTGCTCTTGGTCTAGGGTTCCAGTTTTATACCACTTGGGGAAAAGTTGAAATTAGGCTTTGTGTGGGTGGAGGAGAGGCAGATTTGAATATGATCCTGTCCAAATAATCTCTTGCAGCCTCGCTCTAGGGTGGGCCGTGAAGGCTGGAAAGAGTGAGCCTCCCAGCCCCCGGCGGAGGGGCCACACCTCCGTGGCCACGCTGCCAGGAAGGCTGCAAAGGCGGTGCCCAATAAATGTCAACGTTGTGTGGCTCTTTCAACTTGAAAGCGACTTGCACAAGTTTACTTGGAAATTAACACTGCAGTCATACAGAAGGGGGAAAGGAACGTGTGTTGTTTCCAGACATAATTGAGATTGAATTCTAACCAATTCCGAAACAAGCGATACTTTCCGCAGCCCCGGAGCAGCCAGCTGGCCTCGGGCAGAAGGGAAGTATTGCAACCGTCGGGGACACAAAGCACTCTGTATGCAGCTCGCAGAGAGAGGCGGCCCTGCCACTCGGGCTGGCCATTCATCTTTGTGTGTCCTCGTGACAGAGGTAGTGTTGAGAAGGAGATGTACACGCCCCCCTCCAACGTGAGTGCTGCTTCTGTGGTCTAAGTGGTCCCCAACACCAGCTGCGATTGAAGCATTGCTGACCCAGGAAAGGACCCAAGATCACTTTCAACCTGCTGTGTAGACATCAATAATGCAGGCCTGTCCCCCAGAGCTCTGAGCACATCCCTGCCTTCTATGGAGCCTGACTTATCCCCGGCTCTTGGGGAGGTCAGCAGCAGCCCACTGAGGAAACCAGAGACAACCTCAAGAGACGTGATTCAGCCCCGGCAGAATACTGATATGTGCAGGCTCTCCTTGGAGGCCTGCCACTCTTAGATTTGGAGACTGAGAATTCTCAAGTTATGTAAAAGTTGAGTAAAAATAACAATGCTGCTGCTACCTTTTATTATAGAAGTTACACATTTAGTCTCTTGCAACTCAACCCCTGGGGGTGTGAGGATGACTGCATTGCTGATTCACTGGCTTGGGACCCTCTTGGGTTTCTATCTTCAGTGGAGAGCCAGGCCTTTGATCTGGCGTAAAATAAGTTACGATGAATGGAGTAGTTTATAGAAATAATTTTCTTCGGCATCATGGCAGTATTTTGAAGCTATAATATTCTTAATGGTATAGTTTTGGTTTTTTTTTTTTTTTTTTTTTTTTTGATTTTTTGTTCTAAGGAAGATTATAAAAGTTTCAAGCAAGGGATTGAAGGGTTTTAGTTATTTTAATATCATGAGGTTACCACCCCTGACCCCCTCCTCACAATTCCATTGTCAAGAGAAAGAACTGAATTTTACTATTGAATTAACTGTCAAAAAGATAACTGATACAAATTCAAGTGTTTCTGAATGTATTTAGCTAAAATGTTTACATACTGATAAAACATTTACAAATGCAGATAGACGTGGGTAGCTGCTGAAGCATGTTTGTCTGCCAAAATAGGACTAGTGAGCAGTCTGGGTTGGGACTGACAAATGAGACATTAACTCTCCCTCCATTTAGTTGGGGGAAAGGAGTTGTCAGAAGCAACTCAGCATTCAGAAGGTGGAGCAATCAGAAGAGTCCACATGGCATCATAACAAAGAGCATGGACTTTTCCCGCAGACCAATTTACTTTCAAACCCAGTTCTACCAGTGGGAACCCTGAACACATTGTCTGAACTTAACCTTGTTTCCTGCATTTTAAACTACCTGAAGGCATGCTGTGTTGACTAAATTAAACAGCGGACCCCTGAAAGGTGTTATCTGATGTTGGGTATAAGCAAGAGTCTCAAAACCAGGCATGTGAAGCAAAGATGAGTATATCCAGGCTCCGAAACAGGTAAACAACTAACAATCAAGAGGTTGAGGAACTGTGGTGACAAAGAACAAAACTGAAGTTGCCAGAAGCCGTAAAAGTACCCAGACAGCTAGGGATCAAATGGTGGACCTGGTGATCAAGACTCAGAATTTCAAAACCCTGGAGATCAAGCAAAGAGAAACCTTCAGGCCTGAAGCCAAAATGTCACAGTGAGCAAACCTAGCATTGTCTCCATCCCAACAGGGCAGAGAGTGATTTGCAGTGAGGACTGAATTGAGCCCACATGGCTCCTATAGCCAGCAAGGCAAAAAGGAACAAAGCAGCATTCAGCGGTCCCCAACTTTTTTGGCCCAGGGACCGGTTTCGTAGAAGACAATTTTTCCACAGACGGTGGGGGGCAGGGGGTGTTTTCAGAATGATTCAAGCGCATTACATTTATTGTGCACTTTGTTTCTATTATTATTACATTGTAATATATAATGAAATAATTATACAACTCACCATAATGCAGAATCAGTGGGAGCCCTGAGCTTGTTTTCCTGCAACTAGGTGGTCCCATCTGGGGGTGATGGGACTGCCTCAGCTCCACCTCAAATCATCAGGCATTAGATTCTCATAAGGAGCACACAGCCTAGATCCCTCGCATGTGCAGTTCACAGTAGGTTTCGCGCTCCTATGAGAAACTAATGCCGCCGCTGATCTGACAGGAGGTGGAGCTCAGGCGGTAATGCGAGTGATGGGGAGCGGCTGTAAATACAGATGAAGCTTCACTCGTTCCCTAGCCCGTCGCTCACCTCCTGCTGTGCGGCCCAGTTCCTAACAGGCCATGGACGACTACTGGTCCGCGGCCCAGGGGTTGGGGACCCCTGGTCTAGACAGAGGACAGGAATATTCTAAAGATATTTATCAGCTGTCACTTGCTCTCTAGATGATGTCATCCAGTCTTAAGGCTTTGTATTCGTTTCCTGTGGCTTCTGTAACAAATTACCACAAACTTATTAGCTTAAATCAACACAAATGTATTATCTTAAAGTTGTGGAGGTCACTGGGCTAAAAGCAAGGTGTCAGCTGGGCTATGTTCCTTCTGGAGGCTCTATGGGAAAATCTACTCCTTTGCCCCTCCTATCTTCTAGATGCTGCCTGCATTCCTTGGCTCATGGTCTCTTCCTTCATCTTCAAAGCCAGCAGCTTAGCCATCTTCAAGTGCCTCTCTCTCCCTCTCTCCCTCTCCCTTCCCCTCTCTCTGACTCTGGCCCTCCTGCCTCCCTTTTATAAGGTCTCAAACTCAATATGTCAAAAACCAAACTACTGAATTCCACTCAACACCCTGCCCACAACAAAACCCGTCCTTCCTACTCCTTTCTGCTTCTCAACCCATGGCTAGTACATTATTTCTATGCTCAGACCAAAAACCTTGAAGCCATTCTTGATTTCTCTCTTTCTTTTATATTCTACAACCAATGGGTATGTTTGCTCTCTCTGTATGTTCTTACAAATACTTATACACAAATGTTCATAGCAGCTTTATTTGTAAGAGCCCCAAACTGGAAACACCTCAAATGTTCATCAACAGGTGAATGTACAAACAAAGTATGGTATATCAGTATATCAGCATCGCATAATGGAATACTACTCATCCCGATAAAAAGAATAAACACATAACCACATGGATGAATCTCAAAATAATTATGCTGAGGAAAGAAAACAGACAAAAGAGTATACACTACATCCATTTAAATAAAATTTTAGAAAATTCAAATTAATCTAATAATTAATTTATAGTGACAATAAGCAGATCAGTGGTTTCCTGGATGCAGAGTTGGGGTCATGGGTAGGGGCAGGAGGGAGGAATTACAAAGGAGCACAAGGAAACTTTGGGGGGTAATGAGTATGTTCACTGTTTCAATTATGATGATGCTTTCGCAGGTACATGTATGTGTCAAAACTTATCAAATTATATAGATTTTGGATATGTGCAGCTTATTGTGTGTCATAGTTCAATAAAACTGTTAAAAATATTGTAATTATGAAAAAATATGCCTTGTTTTTTAAAAATGAGGTTGTCTTCTTCCACATGGGAAGGTATTATTTAAAATGATTCACAGTTGAAATAACTACTGACATTTTGCCAAGAATTCAACACTGTTAAAACTGTTGAAATTGCCATGATTTCAAATTTGATATTATAGTTTAATTCTTCTTCAGAAAATATAGTTTTAATTCAAAGAAAAGAGGATATACTAAAATGACAAGGTTAAAATTTTTTGAGTGGGAAAACTATTCTTTTACAATTATGTTTTTATGTAATTTTTTAAAAGTAAATTATGCACTTCCTTTTCCTGAAAAAATGACAGAAAAGACAATCTGCAAAAAGGTAGAAATGACAAAATCTCCCATTGCAAAACATCTAGAAATTCTGGCTAAAAATCACCTTCATCCTTCAAAACACAAGGTGAGTTTCTAAGGAAATATAAGGTGGTGGTATTTTACATATCAGAAATGACTGGAGAAAGAACTGAAAACCAAAGTGGTAACTTTTTAAACTGAAATTTCAACTGCTCCTATGGGGTTGTATGTGTTCATCTCAGTTTTCAAGAGTCTGAATTCTAATACCTACTTCATGGTCAGAAAATATGGCCTGAGCCCACTAGGAGCTAGAAATTGTAAGAACCTCATATAATGTCAGAACACTCAAAGGACTGTAATTTTCAGTAGTAAATAGAAAATAATAATCCACCCAACAACACAAGAAAACAACAGCAACAACAAAATGTCTATCTCAGTCTAGACTCTGGGTAGGAAAAAATAACCTCCTCTGAGAATTCCTCATCATGGGGCAAAAACTTTCATGGGTCTGGGATTTGAAACTATAATATTCATGTGGTCTTTGAATCCTAGAATGAGAAAGTAACATTAAAGATTACACAAAGTCAGTAATATGCTTGGGATACCTGGAAGAAGCAAACTCAAAATTCCTTCAGAAGAACAAATCTTCAGACAAGGATTCTCACAGATAAAGCCCCGCTTATGATGAATTCACAATCCAGAATTACTAAATGCATGAAAAAAAAAGAATCCATGTGAACAAGAGACAGAAAACCCAGCAGTGTTATTAGGACCTCCACTCTCATGAAATTCAAATGCTAGAACTCTCTGATATAAACTATGAAATAAGTATGTTAAAGTTGATTAAAGACGTAATAGAGAGACTTAAAAATCATTAAAAATAACAGATTAAGAAAAGAAGAAGACAAGGCGAATTTGAAAAATTACCAGATGGAACTTCCAGAATTTTTTTTTTAAACCTATTTAAATGTAAAACCAAATGAATGGGCTAAGTGTTGATATGACACAGCTGAAGAGAAAATTATTGCAATGATAGATACAGCTGAAGAAATTACACTCTTATTCAGCACAGAAAGTAAAGTAGATGGAAAAAAATAAGAGAAAAAAGAGACAGAGACACAATGAGAAAATAAATCTAACACATGTCCAATGATATTTTCAAAACAAGAGAATAGAGATTATGTCAGAGAGGCAATACTACCTAAAGAGATAGAAATAGAATTCTCCAGGATTTATGAAAGATATGAATTCTCCAGGATTTATGAAAGATATGCATCAAATTCTAAAATCGTGTTTAATTCTAAGTAAGATACATATAAATAAACCCACCCCAGGCATATCGCATTGAAATTGCTAAAGGCCAGAGGCAAAGCGACTTAAGAGTAACCAGAGAGAGAAAGACAGATATTAGACAGATATAACAATTAAAATCCAGAAGACAAGAACAGAAGAATAATACCCTCCAAATTCTAAGGTGCAATAGCCATAATAAAATAATAAAATCCAATCATGCTACATATAATTGGAATCTTTGAAGAATGAGATAACTAGTTGAGCGAACATTTCAGGTAACTGAAATTATCTCTTTAAATACTGTAGTGGTTTACATTTTGGCTAAATGAAACCCTTTTTTAAATTACACCCATTCCTGAATCTATATTCAAAGCACAGTAGCTATAATGTAACTTTTATTGAAATCTCAAGCAGTATGCCATAAGTGCAATTAAAAAACAAAGCATGAATAGGGAGGTTTTGGTTCAAGATAACAAACCAAGTACATAAGTTTACTGTCTTCTCCAAATCAGTGAAATGTCAGTAAAGATGTATAAAAGGGAATAATTCATAACAGTGCTGAGAGAGGGAGGGAAGCCCATCAGCATGCCAGAGACATGACAGAGCACCAGAAGAGAGAACACATATGGGAATCTTATTTCCAGGTAGCCAGAGTGGAAGAAGCTCAAGTCCAGAGCCCTCAGTCCAGGAAAAGACCCAGCAAATGTGTGAATCTTTCCTCTTGACCATAAGTGCAGCTGTGGCAGGGATGGGTGGCAATACAGTAACCAACATATTGATAAGAGGGCAGTATATTAACCTCTGGGCCAGATCTCCTACCACCTCTCCTCTACACATACGGGAACCTGGAAGCAGGAACGTTTGCGCTGTGACAAAAGCAGAGATGGATTTACTAAAGAAAATATATCATCTTCCAGGGAAGTGCTAGTATGAAGGTCATCCCCCAGGAGTAAAGTCCCTTTCATTTCGACGTTTGGGGTGGGGAAAGCTCTCTACTGTTGCTTTCACCCCAACAGCAAGTCAGTTAAATCCAAGAAGGAAAGTCAATTCATTTAAATAATTAATATGAAGAAGAGGGTGAGTTATCTTAGTAATAAGGTGAAAGTATACATTTCTTTTCCATAAGGAAAAAACAACTAGAAGCTGCAGAGTAGGAAAAATAAAACAGCTAAAACAAGAAAATCATGGTCTATATCTAAGGCGTACTTAATTGCAAAACGACGCTGAGCATCTAATAAAGCAGGAGAGAATCCTTTTGACATTGACTCTAACCCTCCCTTGAGCGGCTCAAGTTTCGTGAGAAATAATTTAATTTCTTTCTTATAGTCTGGCTATGAATAACAATCGCCAATATTTACCGTTTTTCAATTTTAAAAACACGCCTATAGTCAAAGCACAGAAGACTAAATAATACAAAGCAAACTGCAACATTTATAAACTTCAGCAATTAAAAAAAATACAGCTGGGAGATATATAGATCTGGAAAAGGCAGGATAAGGTAAAGAAAGAGAACAAGAAAATTGTCTGAAGTTGACAGATTGAGAAGTAGAAGCCTAAGAGATTATTATGTTAAATTATAAAGGAAATTTAATAGAATAAATTAAATTAATAGTATATCAAATATAATAAAATTTGGTAAAGAGGAAAAAGTAAGAGAAACTATAATTAGCTAAATTCTTTCTATTTCATAAAGGGAATTAATTAAATTCTGTCTAAAGTTGACAAATCAAGAAATGGGGCCTATATAAACACATTATTAATGATATCAAATAATCCCTGAAGGGCTGAAACCAGAAATGATTTTAAGTGGTTATTTCTAGAGAGAGCAGGAATTTTCACTATTTTACGTAGCTCTGTTTTGTTTTATCTTTTTATTCCATGCATTTATTGTTTTCACAATTAAATAAAAATAATAATAAACTTACACTTCTAGGAAAGATTAGAGATTACCCTTATTCTGAAATATTTTTCAAATTTCATATATAACTAAATATCAAAATGCTTAAGTCTGAAATACATGAGAGAAAAATTTGAGAAGAAATTATGGCACAGATTCCTTTTAAGATGAAATAACACTTCGGCATATAATTATAATTTATCAGGGGAAAAATTTTAAGGTATTACTTTAAGTTTAAAAACCACATAAGCATAAAATTATATTCTGCATCTTTTACTTACTGTGTGCCCATAGGCGATTTATTTATCACTGAATCTCAGTTTTCCCAAAATCTCATAAATAAGCCTAATGATATCTGTAAAGGTGGTTGGCAGAATTAAATGAGACGATTTTAATGAAATTACCAGCTCATTTCAGATGTTCAAAACTGCTAGATTATTAGCACCAATATCTACATAATAAATACCTGCCTGTATATGAAAAAACAGCAACAACAACAACAACAAAACAAAAAACCTTCAGGATGGTATAATGGAGAGATCACAGATTCTTTAAAGATAGACTTGAGTTCACATCCCAGATCTGATATCTTGTAAGCGTGTGACTTCGGACAGGTAACTTAAACTTTCCAAATCTCCCATTCTACATCTGAACATTGGGGGTGGTAATCCATCTCAATGATATCTTCAAAGGATATTAAGGTTTATGAGCTGGCTGCTTTCACTTATGTAGATGACCCCAGAGTGATGAAATGTTGTAGCTGGAATTTCTTTTTTCTTCTCTATCACTGTCTGTAGTGGACATCAGTCATGTAAAACAGATGGATCTGAAGTCCTTTATATGTTTGGAGAATGACCCACTTCGTAAGTCTTGGCTGAGGTCCAAGACTACAGCGAGCTGAATATATTGAATACTTATTTCCCCGGCCTCCTTCTCCCTTGTACCCAGGGTGAGGCACGTAACCTTGACTCTGCCAATCAGAGCACCAGACTTAGATTCCAGACCTGGGACACAAGAGAACAAAGGTCTGGGGAGTTCACATTCTCCCTTCCTGGCGGTGCCTACAGTAACATTGTCTAATTGCTTAAATTCCTGATGCAGAAGTAGCTGCGGTACAAACTGTCACTTCTGGCAATCAGAGGGGGTGGGAGCAGCCATCTTCCCATGAGTGATTCTGTAGCCTTTCCGGTGAATCTTTGAGCTACCCAGTATCTTTAATAAACATTTCATTGTTTGCAACTAAGAACCTGACTGGTATGCTGTGTAGCGTCATTTCCTAATATTGTTGGTACCTCTCCTAGCAATCCTTAAACCTGCCCAATCCCAAATCTATGTCCAGAAAGATGTTCAAAGAAACATAGTTCTATATGATAAGAATTTGCCTTTGTGCTCACAGAATTTCCGCCAAGATCAACATGGGGGCTTGGGAGAGGTACAGAAAGACCAGAGTGAGGCAAATGATGTAAAAGTTAGAAAATGAGGGCTTCAGAAATTGCAGGAAAATGGACCCTGCCAAAGTTCAAGAAAGGAGTGAACATCACTCAAGGGCTTTACTTCCTCTTTGGGGGAAGGAATTAGTGTGTTTTTGGTTAAACACAGCATAGTTGTATCATGTTAGGTAGAATTATGACCTCCTGATTTTCTTTATTTGGAGAATAAGGAGGTGGTATGGGTGCCAGGTTGACAAGGGATGGACTTGTCATGGTTAATTTTATATGTCAACTTGATGGGGCTAAGGGCTGCCCAAATAGCTGGCAAAACATTTCTGGGTGTGTCTGTGAGGATGTTTCTGGAAAAAATTAACATTTGAATCAGTAGACAGAGTAAAGAAGATCACCCTCACTGATGCAGGTGTGCACGATCCAATCCATGGAGAGCCTGAATAAAACAAAAAGGCAGAGGATGGGAGAATCTGCTCTCTGCCTGGGCTGGGATATCCGTCTTCTCGTGCCCTCCGACAGGCTCCTAGTTCTCGGGCCTCCGGACTTGGACTGAATTACACCATGGGCTTTCCTTGTTCTCCAGCTTGCAGACAGCAGACTGGGGGACTTCCCAGCCCCCATAACTGCATGAGCCAATTCCTATAATGTCTCCTAAGATTAGATATAGATATAGATAAAGATATAGATATAGATATATAGATATAGATGTCTCTGGAGAACACAGACTAATACAGCACACTTAGAAAATCTTCAATGGCCGAAAGATTAATTCCACAAAGGATTAATTGATGGATTTGGAGCAACTGAAGAGAAGTCTCTGGAGATTTACCACTAGGCTTATTTCTATTGCTTGTCCTATTCAAGAGTTTTATCTGCTGCAGGTGAAGGCATTGAAGATATGCTGATGAAATTTCTGAATGACCCACAGCAGAGAGCTAAGGTCACTGTAGCAATATTGATTATAAACCATTCGGTCTCCATGGCATACAGCTATAGACTGGATGAAGCAAGTAGCTTGCCCCAGTTGGCTACATTTACTGTGTCGTGAGCATTCAATGGGTTAATATACGTACAGAGCTTAGAATAGGACTTAGCACATAAACAGTGTTCAATAAAGGTGAACTACTAAGTTACTGTTATTGTTATTGTTATTAGACCTAGCTAACAAAGACCTAGCTTTTCATTCATAAGTCTAGGTGGCTGCAAAAGATCATAATAAATGTAGTAGCTGCAACAGATGCAGTTTTCTGACCACAGAATCATTCACTCCCCTTGAAGGGGAGGTGGTATTACTGAGGGAATCACTATGGGGCAGAAGAGATGATAAGAGAGATTCCAGCAACAAAACCTGCAAAGAGATGCACAAGGTAATATAGACGCTCTTATAGTTCTCTGCACCTGGTGAGTGTTTAAAAATATCTGTAGTACGGAACTTCCCTGGTGGTGCAGTGGTTAAGAATCCGCCTGCCAATGCAGGGGGCATGGGTTTGATCCCTGGTCCATGAAGATCCCACATGCCGCGGAGCAACTAAGCCCCTGTGCCACAACTACTAAGCCTGCGCTCTAGAGCCCGCGAGCCACAACTACTGAAGCCCACGTGCCTAAAGCTCGTGCTCTGCAACAAGAGAAGCCACCACAATGAGAAGCCTGATCACCGCAACTAGAGAAATCCTGTGCACAGCAACAAAGACCCAATGCAGCCAAAAATAAATAAATTAATTAATTAATTTAAAAAAAAATCTGTAGTACATGTTAGTTGAGTAGTTTAGAGTGCATAGACAATGCAAAAGAACATTGAGAAAGGAAAGAGAGCCATGATGTGTGTGTGTATGAGGCAGACTACATTGAGATTGTCTTGCCTAAAGTCAACGGTATGTATTGGAAAGTAGAGAAAATAGGCAGGAGAGAGAAAATAGATGAATCAAACTAATGTATGATCCTGAATACCAAGCTAACGAATTTGGACTGGAATCTTGGTTCTGAAAGGAGGGGGATGGCACATAAGGAATAATGTTTTAGGGAGATTTTAGCAGACCTTAGGGCAACTTGGTAGAAGAGTCACAATAGGTAAAAAGAAAGGTCATGAATACGCTGTCAAAATAATCCTACAGGGTGATGAGGGCATTAACACGTTGAGATAAAGTCCGCACGTAAAAGTCCTCATATCTCCAAAAGTTAAATGAACGCTTACTCAATTTCCATTATTTAACTTAATTCACTTTGAAACCAAAGGGTCAAGTTGGTATATATTATCAGTTCCAAGTGCTTATAATTTGATGAAACTCTCTAAATTGCTTGTCTAGTCTTTTGACTTGGTCAAAAGAATAAACTTTTTATATCGGAACCCCTGAAAAACTCCATATATTTGAGAAATTAAACCATTGAATAAGGAGTCAGTCTTGGCCAAGAAAAACATATGTTTGCGTGTTAGAGGATCTAGAGGAAAAATTTGTCAAAAAGCACCAAAAGGTTTTTACTTTTTATGCATATGTTTGTTGAGCTTGCAACCTAAGTTACCTAAATGGAAAGAGGAAAATTCCCTTTTTTAATGTGTTCGTCTAAAAATTAACACCCAGAAAAGTGATGTTAAATGATGTGTTTATTTATTATAGATTAATAATATATGTGTCAGTTTTGAGGATTTTTTCAAATTTTAAATGTTTTAAAACCGTGCCAATAAAATATAATTTCAAATTTTCCATTCCATTTAGGTGCCTCTAAAGCATATGAAGTGTGCATGTTTTTTCTAGAATTCAAACTCACACAATCTGTTAAATTCAAGGCACGGACCAAAAACCTTGGATTTAGCACTAATTTCTCGACTTATCTCACAACCCACTTCCAATCCCTCAGCAGATGATGAGGATTCTACTTTCATAATACATCCAAAATCCTGACACTTCTCACCACTTCTTCTGCCAACACCTGATCTGAGCCACCATCATCTCTCACCTAGGTTGTTGCAAAAGCCTTCCAACTGGTCTTCCTGCTTCCATGCTGCCCCTTTTAATCAATTTTCAAAAGAAGACCTAGAGTGATTGTGATAAAACCCCCAGTTTCCCCCTTAATACTCTGCATTCTGGGGCATGGGTCTTGCTCTTTGGGCAAGTCAGACACACATGTGACTCAGGGCCTTTGCACATGCCGTTTCCTCCATCCTCCCCTAGATGTACAATGGGTTGTCTCTCCCCTCCTCCTTCAAGTATTTACTCAAATGTCAGTGACCAACATTATACAAATGGACACATCCCCCCAATACTCCTTAGCCCCCTTCTCTGCTTTCCTTTCTCCATAGCGGTACACATACCACAGTCATACCTTATATTGTACTCATTTGTTTTGTTTATGTCTAGAATAAAGTTCCAGGTGGGTAGAGATTTTTGTCTCTTTTATTCTCTGCTCTATACTCAGTGGCTGGTGTATTCTAAGCATCCAATAAATATGTTGAATCAATGAATTAATCTAATGAGTATTAATTCCAATATAATTCAATGTTTTGTCAATTGTTCATGAGGATTGGATCAGGAACAGCAAGGAAATAACAGGTCCTTTAAATATCATTGACACTATCGAAAGCCAGATTGAAAACATCCTGGCTTACAACACACGCTTAAAAATCAGATATGGGTACAAACCCCACCTCTACCACCTTCTGGCTATATTACGGAGGGAATGTTATTTAATCTCCCTGTATCTGAGATTTTTCATCTTTAAAATGTATGTGGGGACTTCCCTGGTGGCGTAGTGGTTAAGAATCCGCCTGCCAATGCAGGGGACACGGGTTCAATCCCTGGTCCAGAAAGATCCCACATGCTGCGGAGCAACTGAGCCTGTGTGCCACAACCGCTGAAGCCCAAGCACCGCAACAAGGGAGGCCAGTGCGATGAGAAGCCCGCGCACCGCAACGAAGACCCAACGCAGCCAAATGACCCTGCAGAACTACAAAGAATCATGAGAGATTACTACAAGCAACTATATGCCAATAAAATGGAAAACCTGGAAGAAATGGAAAAATTCCTAGAAAAGCACAGCCTTCCAAGACTGAACCAGGAAGAAATAGAAAACATAAACAGACCAATCACAAGCACTGAAATTGAAACTGTGATTAAAAATCTTCCAACATGGGACTTCCCTGGTGGTGCAGTGGATAAGACTCTGCGCTCCCAATGCAGGGGGCCCAGGTTCGATCCCTGGTCAGGAAACTAGATCCCGTGTGCATGCCGCAACTAAGAGTTCACATGCCCCAACTAAGACCTGGCACAACCAAATAAAAAAAAAAAAAAAAAAATCTTCCAACAAACAAAAACCCAGGACCAGATGGCTTCACAGGTGAATTCTATCAAACATTTAGAGAAGAGTTAACACCTATCCTCTCAAACTATTCCAAACTATAGCAGAGGGAGGAACACTCCCAAACTCATTCTACGAGGCCACCATCACCCTGATACCAAAACCAGACAAAGGTGTCACAAAGAAAGAAAACTACAGGCCAATATCACTGATGAACATAGATGCAAAACTCCTCACCAAAATACTAACAAACAGAATCCAGCAACACATTAAAAGGATCATACACCATCATCAAGTGGAATTTATCCCAGGGATGCAAGGATTCTTCAATATATGCAAATCAATCAATGTGATAAACCATATTAACAAACTGAAGAATAAAAACCATATGGTCATCTCAATAGATGCAGAAAAAGCTTTTGACAAAATTCAACACCCATTTATGATAAAAACTCTCCAGAAAGTGGGCATAGAGGGAACCTACCTCAACATAATAAAGGCCATATATGACAAAGCCCCAGCAAACATCATTCTCAATGGTGAAAAACTGAAAGCATTTCCTCTAATATCAGGAACAAGACGAGGATGTCCACTCTCACCACTGTTATTCAACATAGTTTTGGAAGTCCTAGCCATGGCAATCAGAGAAGAAAAAGAAATAAAATGAATACAAATTGGAAAAGAAGAAGTAAAACTGTCACTGTTTGCAGATAACATGATACTATACATAGAGAATCCTAAAGATGCCACCAGAAAACTACTAGAGCTAATCAATGAATTTGGTAAAGTTCCAGGATACAAAATGAATGCACAGAAATCTCTTGCATTCCTATACACTAATGATGAAAAATCTGAAAGAGAAATTAAGGAAACACTCCCATTTACCACTGCAACAAAAAGAATAAAATACCTAGGAATAAACCTACCTAGGGAGACAAAAGACCTGTACGCAGAAAACTATAGGACACAGATGAAAGAAATTAAAGCTGATACCAACAGATGGAGAGAAATACCATGTTCTTGGATTGGAAGAATCAATATTGTGAAAATGACTATACTACGCAAAGCAATCTACAGATTCAGTGCAATCCCTATCAAATTACCAATGGCATTTTTTACAGAACTAGAACCAAAAATCTTAAAATTTGTATGGAGACACAAAAGACCCCGAATAGCCAAAGCAATCTTGAGAAACAAAAAAAGAGCTGGAAGAACCAGACTCCCTGACTTCAGACCATACTACAAAGCTACAGTAATCAAGACAATATGGTACTGGCACGAAAACAGAAATATAGGTCAATGGAACAGGAAAGAAAGCCCAGAGATAAACCCACACACCTATGGTCAACTAATCTATGACAAAGGAGGCAAGGATATACAATGGAGAAAAAATAGTCTCTTCAATAAGTGGTGCTGGGAAAACTGGATAGCTACATGTAAAAGAATGAAATTAGAACACTCCCGAACACCATACACAAAAATAGACTCAAAATGGATTAGAGACCTAAATGTAAGACCAGACACTATAAAACTCTTAGAGGAAAACATAGGAAGAACACTCTTTGACATAAATCACAGCAAGATCTTTTTTGATCCACCTCCTAGAGTAATGGAAATAAAAACAAAAATAAACAAGTGGGACCTAATGAAACTTCAAAGCTTTTGCAAAGCAAAGGAAACTACAAACAAGACGAAAAGACAACCCTCAGAATGGGAGAAAATATTTGCAAACGGATCAACGGACAAAGAATTAATCTCCAAAATATATAAACAGCTCATGCAGCTCAATATTAAAGAAACAAACAACCCAATCCAAAAATGGGCAGAAGACCTAAATAGACATTTCTCCAAAGAAGACATACAGATGGCCAAGAAGCACATGAAAAGCTGCTCAACATCACTAATTATTAGAGAAATGCATATCGAAACTACAATGAGGGATCACCTCACACCAGCTAGAATGGGCATCATCAGAAAATCTACAAACAACAAATGCTGGAGAGGGTGTGGAGAAAAGGGAACGCTCTTGCACCGTTGGTGGGAATGTAAATTGATACAGCCACTATGGAGAACAGTATGGAGGTTCCTTAAAAAACTAAAAATAGAACTACCATGTGACCCAGCAATCCCACTACTGGGCATATACCCAGAGAAAACCATAATTCAAAAAGACCCATGCACCCCAATGTTCATTGCAGCACTATTTACAATAGCCAGGTCATGGAATCAACCTAAATGCCCATCGACAGACAAATGGATAAAGAAGATGTGGTATATATATATACAATGGAATATTGCTCAGCCATAAAAAGGAATGAAATTGGGTCATTTGTAGAGACGTGGATGGATCTAGAGACTGTCATACAGAGTGAAGTAAGTCAGAAGGAGAAAAACAAATATCGTATATTAACGCATATATGTGGAACCTAGAAAAATGGTACAGATGAACTGGTTTGCAGGGCAGAAGTTGAGACACAGATGTAGAGAACAAACGTATGGACACCAAGGGGGGAAAGGGTCGGGGCGGGGGGAACGTGGTGGTGTGATGAACTGGGACATTGGGATTGACATTTATACACTAATATGTATAAAATGGATAACTAATAAGAACCTGCTATATAAAAAAATAAATAAAATAAAATTCCAAAATTCAAAAAAAAAAAGAAAACATGTATGTGAAGGCTCAGATTATTGATAAGGTTGAAGGCAATATACATATAAAGTGCTTAACACAGGGTGAGGCACATAATTAGTGATTTATAACCATCATCATCATCATTATAGCCCCTTGATTAGTATAAGCAGAAAATGGGTACATTAATCCATTGGGATTCTTTATCCTTGTTTGTGTACCTGACCCAGTCAGCCCAAATATATCTGAACTGCATACCTGAAACACTGAACTTTTTTCTATTTACACTTCAAAAATAACTAGGATGATAATGGAATTGTTCTATATCTTGATTGTGGTGTTGGTTACATGACTGTATGTATTTGTCAAAACTCACAGGACTCTACAATGAAAAGGGTGAATTTTACTCAGTGTAAGTTATGACATTTCAAAACAATAAATGGGAGCATTAGTGCAAATGTGTGGAACCAATCATAGCAGTCAGAATTAATTACTTGCTTTTCTCCAATGAGGAGCAAAAACCACTAGGGAAAATCTAAGGACATCAGAGGTAAGGAATTTGTCCTTCAATGCACAGGAGACATGAAATGGCTATGCTTGTCTAATTTTGAGTAAGAACAATTCTTTCAAAACAAAAACAAAACATGTGCTAGCATTGCAAAGCAATGAACTGACTCTCTTCTCTCTCATACTGACGGAAAGGTGGCAGTTATAAGCCTCTATCCAAATACATGAAACAGCCTTATTATAATACATGTATAATTTTATAGTTCCCAATGCTTTAGAAGCAAGTATAAATTAAGCTAAAAACTGTTCTTAAACGTAACACCACTCAGAAACTTTCATGGTTATATGATAAAGCAACATATCCAAATTTTTACTATTCTTTCGATGAATTACCTAGTGACCCATAATAAAGAGAAAACTTCTGGAATTTAATGATATTACCAGGCCAAATGAAATTTACACAAATATGTATCAATGAGTAGAATAGAAAACACATGTTTTTTAAAATATATGTTTGTAATTCAAATGTTCCAGTTTTCTCAAACATGAAAGCAGCTATAATTTCCAATGTGGCTACATACAATGTTGTCAACAGGGAGGAGAGGAATCTAAGCCTTTATTTTTCAAAGAGATTACATGTCAAGGTAAACTTCCATTTAATTCATTTATTGTTAATTTTCCCTAAATTTTTGGCCACACAGACTGGCTGCCATATAAAGAAAAACAAATTTTTTTAAAAATTGAGAATTATTTGCTTAAAGCTAATAACCAAACTTTTATAGAAAATTTCTCAATAGTATGTACCTTAAAAGAAAAGAAAAATCAACAATTGGTATTTTCTAATCCCTGTTTAAGGACTCTGGCAAGATTACTCAGATTTAGCTAGACATGCTAAATAAATACGGCAGAAACGAGGCCCATTTGAATTGAATTTGAACAGCTGTCTGTGGTGTCTAGACCATAAATGATACTGTATTTCAAAAACAAAATGCTAAATGGTTAAGTATTTCCAGGGCCTAAGATAGAAACACAAAGTGAACTCATTTCTTTGTAAGCCGTTGGAGTTCCCCAGATATTTCTAAACACCTGTTTCAGGGAAATATTGTCTGTGTTTAAATGGTAAAAAGATTCAAATCAAGGAATAAGGTCACTATGACATGGGTCTGAATTCCTAAACTAATATGTATAGGAGGGTAATTGGCAAGGGTAGAATTTTTTTTTTTTTCTAGAGAAAGTAGTCCAAATGCAATTTAATAAAAGGCAGATGGCAAATTAGAGACAGTTGATGGTTAGAATTATGGAAGATATGCATTTCATTTTTTGTTGTGAAAACTATTTGTAAACACCAGATCAAGTATAATTTTTATATTTCAAACCACTGAGATTAATACAAAGCAGAGTAGTTTAGGGACAATCCTGATCCTTGTGGTGAAGAATTCCATCTTAGGTACTGATTAGCTCCACTGCCAGTGGCATAAGAGCTTCGGGGCAAGCCAGAATCTGCTACGATATGGAGATGACTTAAAATAGTTTTAAAGCAGACAGGACAGTTGAATATAAAAGTAGAAGTAGGGTCCTCAGAGCCCCTATGGGATCTTACTCTGTGCAGCATGGAACAGTCACCTAAAAGTTGAGTA